>NC_092333.1:91017500-91660000 GCF_046630445.1 Rutidosis leptorrhynchoides
AAGATTTGTCCGTAAAGGTTAGATCATAATTCTAAGAGATAAATGTTATATGTATACATATAACTGTTGATGTAGACACGCTGGGAGATTCGAAATACTGGTTGCTGATTCCTAGTAATTGATATGGAAATTCTCGTTACAAAATGTGGATGAATATATGATAGGGTTTCAATGAGTATAATGATTTTTCGGAAAGTCAGAGATCAATGAAGTTGCTGGTAAGTTTACTGCTAAGGTGGTGGAATATAAACGATTCCCCAATAACGATGACGAAAGGAAACTTATATATCAAGGTTATAATAAGGCTAATCCGAATGAAAGTCGAAGTTGTCTTGCTGGAGCTGTGACAAAATTGGCTATTTTGAAGAGAAATTACATTGTTATTTTTGGAATAACAATACCAAAGGAGCTAGCACAGATACGTGTTAAACGTTTACTCAGGTTCCGAGTGTTTTCAGGTGTATAACTACTGTAGAGACCCGTCCTAATCCATCTGGACGAAGTCATCAACATTTGATCCCAGAGCGATGATCGACTCCAAGTAATGTCCTTAAAATGAGCAAATGCACAGCGGAAGATTTCTTTCATACCTGAGAATAAACATGCTTTCAAGTGTCAACCAAAAGGTTGGTGAGTTCATAGGTTTATCTTAAAACAATAAAATTCATCATTTTGATAGACCACAAAATTTAAATGCTACATGGTACAAATGGGCCCGAATCCTATACCCACCTGTAATGTACATGCTATATCTTTTAAATACAGTACATCTTTCTCGTGTACGAAACCGTTTTCATAAATCATAGTAACCGTATACATATCTCGTGCACAAAAATAACATACACATAACCTGTGTATAAAATCATTCTCTCGATACATAACATTCATATCAATTGGTGGCAATTATCATGTCCACATAATTCAATGGTGACAATTATCATATCCACATAATTCAATGGTGGCAATTATCATGTCCACATAATTCAATGGTGGCAATTATCATGTCCACATAATTCAACAATAATCTGCAGAACTTCTGTCTGCATAATAATTCATTCGAGGAATGTTTTGCTTGTGTCTATCTCGTCAAACATTTATAAAAGCATTTCATGTATTCGCAGTTCAAAATATATTTCAAAAGCATTTAATAAAGCAGTTATAAACACAGCGCATGTATTCTCAGTCCCAAAAATGTAAAGAGTAAAAGGGAATCAAATGAACTCACCTAATGTATTTTGTAGTAAAAATACATAGAACGACATTGAACAAGTATAAGGTTAGCCTCGGATTCACGAACCTATATCATTCGTATATCTATTAAAATGTATAATCGTAATTGAACAAGTATTTATATTATTAATGATATACTTGTTAAATTATATGTTATATATATTAATTATAGTTTTATGTAACTAAGTGTTATTTGATAAAATAATAATAGTAATTTAAAGTTGTATTATCTTATAATAATAATAATAGTAATAATACTTATTAATAAAAAAAATAACCAAGATAATAATAATATTATTAATGATAATCAAAATAGTGATAATAATCATGTATATTTATAAATCATGATAATGATATTAATAATAATAATAATAATAATAATAATAATAATAATAATAATAATAATAATAATAATAATAATGTTTATAATGATAATAATATTAATGGTGATAATGATTTTTATCTTTAATCACAATAATGATGTAAAAATAATGATATCAATAATAATATTAATAATAATAATAATAATAATAATAATAATAATAATAATAATAATAATAATAATAATAATAATAATAAAAGTAATAATAATAACAAATAAATAGGAATTCTACCTCAAAGAAGTAATCCTTAAAAAAAATGCCCAAGTCCGGGTTTGAACCCGCGACGTCCCGCTAACCCGATAACATCCTTAACCATATTTCTTATTATCGTTATTTCACATATCATTAACGAATCAAACATCATCATCATGGATCATCTATCATTGTAATCGTTTCGTTCATCATTATCGTCATCCCTATATAGTAATAATGTGATGCCCCGTACAAAACCATCGTGTACGAATCATCAACAACAGGATCATTACAAGGTCAAACACTATATGCTATTTCAAAATACGTTTGCATTCAAGATAAAAGGTAACGTCATAACTAACGTCGAATGTTTTACATCAAAAGTATGCTTCAATGAACAGAAGCAAACATAATAGTACGTGACCCTTAGGTCATTACAAATCATAGTTTCAAATGTATTAAAGTTTGAATGCAAGATAAAGTAGTTCATGCGGTGATAACACTAGAGCAGCGGGTGTCTACGGCAAGACTAGTACACAGCGGAAGAAACCTTAAGCACCTGAGAAAAACATGCTTAAAAACGTCAACACAAAGGTTGCTGAGCTATAGTTTAAGTATAACAGTATGTAAGGTAGGCCACGAGATTTCAGTGCTACAAAGAGCGTTTCAAAAGAGTATGATAAAGTATATGTTAACCGTGGGCACTTGGTAACTAACTTAACGTTTATACCCCCTGAAAGTACACTTGGCAAGTGCGTATGTTTACGAAGTATTAAACACTCGTTAAATGCTAGCGCTACTAGCCCGAGTGGGGATGTCAAACCCTATGGATCCATATCTAAGATTCGCGTTCACCGGTTCAAAAACCAATGACTAAACGTTACCGAGCTAAAGGGAATGTTTATGCCGTTGTATAACCCACACATATATAAGTTTAAGTACTCGTGCCTAATATGTAAAACATAAAATGTGCATGTATTCTCAGTTCTCAAAATAGTTAAAGTAAAAAGGGATGCTATAACTCACAATGATAAAGTAGCGGTAAAGTATGACTTGGGAAATAAGCAAGTGTGTAGGTCCGGAAAGTCCTCAACCTAAGTCAATTAGTACTAAGTCAGTAAATCGTCCCAATAGGTTTAAATGTATGTACATAAGGTCTTAAAGGTCATCATCATTCATCATCAAACAAAAGGTGTAAAGTAAATTTCGTTCATGAAAAGAGTTTAAAACAAAGGCTGAGTTCGGTCAGTCACCACGGCCTCTATACCTACTTAAATAAGGTGAGACCAGTGTCCATGGCTCCGTATATGAGTCCTTTAGTTGTGGTAAAAATCCCAGAAGCAAACTCGTCTTTGTTTGACCGTGGCGACGGTCTAAGTGCGAGTAGGTCAGAATTTTCAGCATAACGTTAAAAGGAAATAGTGACGATCGGAGGGCCATAAATCCTAAACCGTAACTCGGATTAAGATGAGTCCTAAATGAAAAGTTATCTACTCGAACAGATATATCTGAAAATCATGTTTACAGTAGCCTAGGTTGTACGGGTCAGACTCAGAAACAGTAAAACACTAGGGTCATTAGGTTCCGGTGGTTCTTGGTGCTCGATGCTTATCATGGTTCTCATCCTTGATGCATATAGCTTCAAGTGTACAACTCGTTGATGTGTTTACATCATTTTCACCAAGGTTTGACCATCATAACCCAAGTTTAAGTCTAAGACATGAAGCACAACTCACTTAAGTGTTGCAAGTGTTTTGATGAACCAAAGTTACATCAAAGTCTTAGATCTAACACATACATGAACGTTAAAACTAATATTAAGTTACAACTTGAAAATAAACTTATAAAATCAAGATCTTAAGATGTAGAACATAGTTCTTAGTTTGATCTTGAAGATCTAAGACTCAAAAGTCTAGATCTAACATAAGTGTACAAAGTTATAATTAAAGAAAGCTTACTTACATGTTCTTGAACTTTTAAAGTTAACTTTTGTTCAAGATAAATGAGATCAAAGTTAACTAGTAACACTTGACCAATTTTAACCAACAAACATGAATTTAAAGTGCATAATATAAGGAAATAAACTAAGTAAACTAGTAACTAGTTCATGGGTTGTTCATACTTTAAAGATTCTAACCAAAGTTTGATCTTTAAGAAGGTAAACTTTAAAGTTTACTAACATGAATTACAAGTATGCTTTCACAACACATGAACTTAAATCTTTTTAAAACAACAAGTGTAGAACATAACTAGAAAGCTTATGTTTTTGTTTGTTCTTGTAAATACAAGATAAATGAAGAACAAACTAACAAGTTTGGTTCTTGAAAACTAGTAAGTAAATAACCATAAACAACAACTAGTAAGTGAGTAACAAACAAGAACAAGTAACAAACAACAAAAGAATGATGATGATGCTTATGTTTAGCTTCGGTTTTGGTCAAGAAAGGAAGAAGAAAAACTTGAACATATTACTTACAAGTTGAGAGAACAAGAGAGAAAATATTTGAGAGAAAGTGAGAGGTAAGTGTGTGTGTTTGAAATGAGAGATTACTAGTGCACAAGTAATACAAAAAATGAAGTCAAAAACCCTCTCCAAGGCCATGTAGGCCGACGGCATTGGGAGAGAAGAGAGGAAGAAAATTTTTCTTTGGTCACTTGCATGTAAAGCCTTCAAAAGTTGGTTAATGGAGGTGTTTTTATGGGAAGTAACATGTAACAAGATTCTTCAAGTATCAAACTATCTAGTTAATCTCTAAATGTAATACTTACATGTTAAGTGGGCTAATAAGTCCACTAAAGAAGTAGGGTGGGCTCTTTAAGTCCACTAACATTAATTAAAGACCAAGTCCAAGTATTTAACAAGTAAAAGTCCAATAACACTAATAAAGGCCCAAGTAATCAACTAATAACCTTAGTTAATTAAAATGATTAATAAAACTTAATCATGAATGTAAATAATATCTTAAAATATTATTCGTGTAGTGTACGTATGTCACAAAGACGTGTCGGGCATTCAAAAGTCATGTATGATCAATCATGGTAACGAGTAAATGTAATAACATACATTCAATAATTCATAAGTATTAATAATAATAATTATTAATAAAAAAACGTTGGAAAATCCAGGGTCGTTACATTACCTACCTGTTAAAGAAAATTTCATCCCAAAATTTTAAGCTGAGGTAGATGGAGGAGTCGGGAAAAGGTGAGGATACTTCCGCATCATTTGATCCTCTCGCTCCCAAGTAAACTCAGGTCCTCGTTTGGCATTCCATCGTACTCGGATGATCGGAATCTTGTTGCGTTTCAAAGTTTTGATCTCACGATCCATAATTTCAACAAGTTCTTCCACAAAGTGGAGTTTGTTGTCAATCGTAAGTTCTTCCAGTGGTATGATAAGTTCGGGTGCTGCAAGACACTTCTTCAAGTTTGACACGTGGAAGGTAGGATGAACTGAGCTCAATTGTGCTGGTAGATCCAAACGGTAAGCAACGGGTCCAACACGTTCCAAGATTTCAAAAGGACCAATGTATCGTGGGTTTAACTTCCCACGTTTTCCAAAACGAATCACACCTTTCCAAGGTGAAACCTTCAACATTACACGGTTACCGACGTTGAATTCAAAGTCTTTACGTTTAAGATCGGCGTAACTCTTCTGGCGATCACGGGCAGTCTTAAGTCTCGCTTGAATCTGAGCAATCTTCTTCGTTGTTTCATGGACTACCTCGGGTCTGGTGATTTGCTTTTCGCCTACTTCGGCCCAACAAATAGGAGATCGGCACTTGCGGCCATACAACGCTTCAAAAGGTGCAGCATTAATGCTCGAGTGATAACTGTTGTTGTAAGAAAATTCGGCGAGTGGCAAATGCCTTTCCCAGGCCTTTCTGAAATCTATAACACATGCACGCAACATGTCTTCCAAGGTCTGAATCGTTCATTCACTTTGCCCGTCGGTCTGTGGGTGATAAGCAGTACTCATGCCGAGACGGGTTTCCATGGCTTCTTGTAAAGAACGCCAAAATCTAGAAGAAAAACGGGGATCGCGATCTGAGATGATCGATAACGGTACAACATGATGAGATACAACCTCTTTGATGTATAATTAAGCAAGTCTCTCCATCGTATCTGTTTCCTTCATAGCCAAGAAGTGTGCAGATTTGGTAAGACGGTCAACGATAACCCAGATGGTATCGTATCCGCCCACCGTCTTTGGTAGCTTGATGATGAAATCCATTGTGATCCTTTCCCACTTCCATTGCGGGATTTCTGGCTGTTGAAGTAACCCAGAAGGTCTCTGATGCTCGGCCTTAACTTTCGAGCAAGTTAAACACTTACCAACATAGGTTGCAACGTCTTTCTTAAGATTCGGCCACCAATACTGTTCTTTAAGGTCGTGGTACATCTTGCCCGCACCGGGGTGAATCGAATATCTCGATTTGTGTGCTTCATAAAGTATAAGGTTCCGTAGATCTCCATAAAAAGGTACCCAAATTCTTCCGGCATAACATCAGAGTCCAGACTCCCTAACCTCGAATCGAGAAACAAGTATGTTCAAATATTCATGAGATATATTCTCCTCCTTGAGAGTCTCATCTTGGGCTACTCGGATCTGGCTGTTGAGATTCGAATGGATGGTGATGTTCAGAGCCCTAACACGAAGAGGTGCCATCCTCTCCTTTCGGCTTAAAGCGTCAGCTACAACATTAGCCTTGCCATGGTGATAACGGAGTTCACAATCATAGTCGTTCAACGTCTCAATCCATCGACGCTGTCTCATATTTAGTTGCTTTTGATCGAAGATGTGCTGGAGGCTCTTGTGGTCGGTGAAGATAGTGCTCTTAGTCCCATACAAATAATGTCTCCACAATTTGAGCGCAAAGACAACGGCTCCAAGTTCAAGATCATGAGTAGTGTAGTTCCGTTCGTGAATCTTCAGTTGACGGGAAGCATAGGCAATAACCTTTGATCGTTGCATCAGTACATAACCAAAACCACTCTTCGATGCATCACAATAAACAACAAAGTCGTCACTGCCCTCAGGAAGTGATAGGATAGGTGCAGTGGTTAACTTCTTCTTCAAAGTTTGAAATGCTGATTCGTGTGCGGGTTCCCAAATGAACATCTTCCCCTTGTGAGTCAGCGCAGTCAAAGGACGCGCAATCAGAGAGAAACCTTCAATAAACCTTCAGTAGTAACCGGCGAGACCTAGGAATTGGCGAATATGAGTAGGAGTAGTGGGGGTCTCCCACTTGCTGATAGCTTCAATCTTGGCGGGATCAACTTTGATACCCTGGTCGCTCACAACATGACCCAGAAACTGGACTTCCTTCAACCAAAATTCACACTTGGAGAATTTGGCGTAAACTTGCTCTTGTCTCAAGAGTTCACGTACTAGTCGGAGATGTTGCTCATGCTCTTCTTCACTCTTAGAGTAGATGAGGATATCATCTATGAATACGATAACAAACTTATCCAGGTATGGCTTACAGACACGATTCATGAGGTCCATAAACATGGCAGGTGCATTTGTCAAACCGAATGGCATCACGAGAAACTCATAATGACCATAACGAGTTCTGAATGCAGTCTTCATTACATCACTTTCCTTCACCCTCAACTGGTGATAACCGGATCTCAAATCGATCTTAGAGTAGACGCTCGATCCTTGTAGTTGATCAAAAAGATCGTTAATTCTGGGAAGAGGATACCGATTCTTGATTGTCAATTTGTTGAGTTCATGGTAGTCGATACACATACGGAAGGATCCATCCTTCTTCTTTACAAATAAAATAGGTGCGCCCCAAGGCGAGAAACTTGGTTGGATAAATCCACGGTCATGTAGTTCTTGTAGTTGACTCTGTAATTCTTGCATCTTGGAAGGTGCGAGTCTATAAGGTGCGCGAGCTACAGGTGCAGCTCCTTGTAGTGACCCGAACTTTTCCATGGTTATATATATATTAAATGAAATTGTTATTTACATGATTAAGTGTTTCCAACATGTTAAGCAATCAAACTTGTTAAGACCTGATTAATTGAAATAGGTTTCATATAGACAATTGACCACCCAAGTTGACCGGTGATTCACGAACGTTAAAACTTGTAAAAACTATACGATGACATATATATGGTTATATATATAGTTAACATGATTTTATTATAAGTATGTATCTCATTAGGTATTTTAACAATGAGTTATATACATAAAAATGAGACTATTAATTTAAGAAACTCGAAAACGATATATATAACGATTATCGTTATAACAACGTCTTACTAGGTACATATGAATCATATTAAGATATTGATACACTTGATTAATTATGTTAAATGATAAGTAAATATATTATTAAGTGTATTAACAATGAAATACATATGTAAAAATAAGACTACTAACTTAATGATTTCGAAACGAGACATATATGTAACGATTATCGTTGTAACGACATTTAACTGTATATATATCATACTAAGATATATTATATATCATAATATCATGATAATATAACAATTTAACATCTCATTTGTTATAATAAATAATGGGTTAACAGCATTCAACAAGATCGTTAACCTAAAGGTTTCAAAACAACATTTACATGTAACGACTAATGATGATTTAACGACTCAGTTAAAATGTATATACATGTAGTGTTTTAATATGTATTCATACACTTTTGAAAGACTTCAAGACACTTATCAAAATACTTCTACTTAACAAAAATGCTTACAATTACATCCTCGTTCAGTTTCATCAACAATTCTACTCGTATGCACCCGTATTCGTACTCGTACAATACACAGCTTTTAGATGTATGTACTATTGGTATATACACTCTAATGATCATCTCTTAGCAGCCCATGTGAGTCACCTAACACATGTGGGAACCATCATTTGGCAACTAGCATAAAATATCTCATAAAATTACAAAAATATGAGTAATCATTCATGACTTATTTACATGAAAACAAAATTACATATCCTTTATATCTAATCCATACACCAACGACCAAAAACACCTACAAACACTTTAATTCTTCAATTTTATTCATCTAATTGATCTCTCTCAAGTTCTATCTTCAAGTTCTAAGTGTTCTTCATAAATTCTAAAAGTTCTAGTTTCATAAAATCAAGAATACTTCCAAGATTGCAAGTTTACTTCCAAGTTTTCTAAATCCATTCCAAGTAATCATCCAAGATCAAGAAACCTTTGTTACTTACAGTAGGTTATCTTTCTAATACAAGGTAATAATCATATTCAAACTTTAATTCAATTTCTATAACTATAACAATCTTATTTCGAGTGGAAATCTTACTTGAAATTGTTTTCGTGTCATGATTCTGCTTCAAGAACTTTCAAGCCATCCATGGATCCTTTGAAGCTAGATCTATTTTTCTCATTTCCAATAGGTTTATCCAAGGAACTTGAGGTAGTAATGATGTTCATAACATCATTCTATTCATACATATAAAGCTATCTTATTCGAAGGTTTAAACTTGTAATCACTAGAACATAGTTTAGTTAATTCTAAACTTGTTCGCAAATAAAAGTTAATCCTTCTAACTTGACTTTTAAAATAAACTAAACACATGTTCTATATCTATATGATATGCTAACTTAATGATTTAAAACCTGGAAACACGAAAAACACCGTAAAATCGGATTTACGCCGTCGTAGTAACACCGCGGGCTGTTTTGGGTTAGTTAATTAAAAACTATGATAAACTTTGATTTAAAAGTTGTTATTCTGGGAAAATGATTTTTATTATGAACATGAAACTATATCCAAAAATTATGGTTAAACTCAAAGTGGAAGTATGTTTTCTAAAATGGTCATCTAGACGTCGTTCTTTCGACTGAAATGACTACCTTTACAAAAATAACTTGTAAATTATTTTTCTGACTATAAACCTATACTTTTTATATTTAGATTCATAAAATAGAGTTCAATATGAAACCATAGCAATTTGATTCACTCCAAACGGATTTAAAATGAAGAAGTTATGGGTAAAACAAGATTGGATAATTTTTCTCATTTTAGTTACGTGAAAATTGGTAACAAATCTATTCCAACCATAACTTAATCAAATTGTATTGTATATTATGTAATCTTGAGATACCATAGACACGTATACAATGTTTCGACCTATCATGTTGAAATGTCCCGTTCTTATTTATTAAAAACGTTCCATATTAATTGATTTCGTTGCGAGGTTTTGACCTCTATATGAGACGTTTTTCAAAGACTGCATTCATTTTTAAAACAAACTGATGTTATGCGAGGTGTATATAAAATAGTTATTAATTTTAGCAGAAAACACTATTAAATACGATACAATTTTACACAAGATATTTATTTATTTATAGAATGGATATACTTAAACCTTGCTACAACACTTATAGGCAGTGTACCTAATCGTACAGTAGTGTAGTTTTTAGTAAGTCCGGTTCGTTCCACAGGGAAATCTTTAAACAAAGCTCAACGCTATATTAGTTTACTTTTATAAAAATACAAATATATATATAAGTAATATTATTATTATAAAGGGGGGTTTTTACCGTTTAATGACCGGTTTGTCGATTTTAAGATTTTAGTCGCAGTTAAAACCTAATGTAAAATATAAAATAAATACAAGACTTAAATTAAAGCGTAAAGTAAATAACGATAATGAAATTGCGAATAATAAAAATGCGATAAAATAAAATTGCGATAATTAAAAAGTACGATAATTAAAAGTGCGATTAAATAACAATAAATAAAAGTGCGATAATTAGAAGTGCAATTAAATATAAAATAAAGGAAATTAAATATGAAATAAAAGAATTATGCTTATTTAAACTTCCGTAATCATGATGTTTGACGTGTTGATTTTAGTTTTATGCCCATGGGTTAATTGTCCTTTGTCCTGGATTATTTAATATGTCCGTCTGGTTTTTGTCCATAACAGTCCATCAGTCATAAATATAAATTGCAAGTGTCCTTGTCAAATTATTATTATACCCGAAGTTAAATATTCCAACTAATTGGGGATTCGAATTGTAACAAGGTTTTAATACTTTGTTTAATGAATACACCAGGTTATCGACTGCGTGTAAACCAAGGTTTTACTACTTTGTTAACAATTACACCAATTACCCTTGAATGTAATTTCACCCCTGTTTTAATTATTCTAGTGGCTATTAATCCATTCCCGTGTCCGGTTAAATGAACGATTATTCGTACATATAAATACCCCGCCCATCGTGTCCGATTGAGTGTATATGGTAATTTATAGGGACGCCCAATTGTAAATCTTTATATTAACATTAACAAACTTTCATTTAGTTAAACAAATATAAAGCCCATTAATAGCCCATAGTCTAATTTCCACAAGTGTCGTTCTTTTGTCCAAACCCCAATTATGGTACAAAGCCCAATTACCCAATTTTAGTAATTAGCCCAACATCATGATTACTTCGTTTTAAATAAGCATAATAATAACTTAGCTATGAGACATTAATATAAAAAGGTTGAACATAACTTACAATGATTAAAAATAGCGTAGCGTTACACGGACAGAATTTCGACTTACACCCTTACAACATTTGCTAACATACCCTTATTATTAGAATTATAATTAAAATTAAAATTAAAATAAAAATTATATATATATATATATCGTATATATGAGAGAAGAGAGAAAAATAGAATATGAAAAATGATCAGAATTCGGTTTGCTTTATAGCTAGAGTTGAAATTTGGGGCTCCGCGACTCGCGGCAAAATCCTCTTCAAATTCCGCGAGTCGCGGAGAATGTATTTACAGCTCACACCCTTGGAGTTTCTCTGCCGACGGTTTTATAATATATATATATAATATATATATAATTAATATAATTAATTATATATTATATTATATTTATATGCATAGTTAACTTGTAATTTTTAGTCCGTTGCGTCGAGCGTTAAGAGTTGACTCTGGTCCCGGTTCCGAATTTTCGAACGTCCTTGCGTACAATTTTATATTTTGTACTTTGCGTTTTGAATCTTGTACTCTTGTAATTTCGAGACGTTTCTTATCAATAATTGGAACCTTTTTGATTGTCTTTTGTACTTTTGAGCTTTTTGGTCGTTTGCGTCTTCAATTCGTCGAATCTGTCTTTTGTCTTCACCTTTTATTATTTAAACGAATATCTCTTGTAAGTAGAACAATTGCAACTAAAAGCTTGTCTTTCTTGAGGAATAATGCTATGAAATATATGTTCGTTTTTAGCATTATCAAATATTCCCACACTTGAGCGTTGCTTGTCCTCAAGCAATATCGTCTTGAAACACTAGAATCACTTCTTTATTCTTCACACTTTGTACATCAGTGATTTCTATATGGCGGTATAAACAATGGTAGTAACGATATGGTTTACAGTCCCACATGACTATAAAAAATTAGATCCATTAAGGAAATTGGATCTTTATGAAAACATTTGATCTTTTGAAAATTAAATCTAGTTTTTACCCTAGATAAGTTTTCCGGGATAACCCTTTATCGGTGTTTGCAAAATATTTTTGTGGGTTTGGTGGGTTTCAGATTTGAAAATTTTAGCTCAAAACTTATGGTTTTGTGTCACCCACTTGCTAACCTTGTATTAGGAAAGCAACACGTCCAGTTTACTTGTTCCGTATATTACCTTTCGGCAAACTACCGTCCGGTTGAAAGGAAAGCGTTGAACAAGCAACTGTTAAGGCAATGTCCCGTGACATGCTTTTGATTATGGTCTATAACGTGTCGGACGCAATTACTATCCTTGGTAGGAGCAATAGTAAAGCTCACCCTTATAATTTTTCGGCCTGGCACAAGGTCCTGTCTTTGACCATGCTATGCAACCACCGTTCTTACGGTTGACACCCGATTTAGTTCAGGTGACCTAATGAATTCCAGGTGAATTCCTAGGATTTTACGTTCAATGGTAATGAACGCATTGAAAATAGGGTTTTCAGAAAACAAATCGGTTTATAATTTTGATCAAAATATTTTCTCGTTTAAGCTCGAGTTTAGATATCATCGAATTCCATGAGTTTGTAATTCTCAATCTTTAAGGTCAATCTCTAGGATTGAGTAATATCAGTCTTAAAAGCTGATTTTTAATCTTTAAGGAGATTGTCCTTTCTGGGGATCTGATTCATTAGTCTTATCCAGCTAATTTGCATGGTGCCCCCCATTGTACGAGATAAATCCTTCTCATGGTTAGGATAAATCTGACCACTTGGCGACCCTGTTTAATGCTGAGGTCCGTGGATTTCCTGCTGATTTTAGTGATGACTTTTCTAGATTTTTCGTCAACCTACAGCTGGTCTGGACGACAACTTCATGACCTAAATCAAGAAGCGCGTGTCTTTTTCGGAAGACTTTACTTCCTTTTAATGATGGAATTGATTCATCATGTAGATCCATCTCTTCTTTTCTTTCATCGGGTAAAACAGTTTAGTTTAGTCCAAAGCAAAAGTATTTTCAGTTATTTGTTACAGATATATGTGACATATGTTTAAAATAACTTGGTAAATTTTCCCACACTTGGCTTTTTTATTTTTCTTTTTATCGTCCTCTATTCCATTTTAAATGAATTTTAACATTTTGGTTTGTTTCTCAATTTATGTCCTTTCCGAGGTAACAATAATTTCGGTGTTAAAACCTAGTTTTATCGTTCATAAATATGTATAAACATGATTTGAATTCATTTAATTGAAAATTTTGAAAAATTTTACTAGAATTGGGTAGTCAGTATATAAGACTAGGGCTGCTCTTTTTTATCAGAGAGCACTAGATTCTAATACAACTACTGCTTTACTAGTATTTTTAATGGTAACCAAGTGTTTAAGATAAAAATTTTAAAATCCGAAAGAATTTAACCCCTTCCCACACTTAAGATCTTGCAATGCCCTCATTTGCAAGAAATCAGTAACAATTCAAATTATTGAGGGTGATTTGTGTGAAAATGATTAAATTTTACCAAAGTTTCCAAATATATTGGCGTTTGTTTGCTGAATGATAAATGGTGCACATCATTTGTTCATTCCGTCTTGTTGTTATTTCACATATATTTTGCATCTTGTCGTCAAAATTAGTTGCTTTTGCTGAACTTAATGCCAGTCTTTGAAAATGCGTTGTTTTACCCTGTTGTGTACATAAGATAAACTGCAAACATATATACATATTTTTGAAGTTTGGTATATTACCCCACATTCAAAAATTATTAAAATCTAAGAATAAAAGTTAGATAATTATAAAAATGATTACAATATTAACAAAAATATTAAATGTATCAATATTTACAAATTACAAAATAAAAAAAATAATAATAAGTAAACTAAGGATGATATTGGTACCAATAGGGGTTCCAGGCATAACCATAAGTGCTATAGAATGCTTCGGCAGGGTCATACGTAGGATATGGTGGCTGCATCTCTATAGACCAAGGAGGGAAGATGGGTTTCGGTGTAGGAATATAGTTTCTACCTATATGTTGGCAATGAGCTATGATCTGGTTCTGATGAACTTGCCAATCTTCAAATGCTCTCTGTCTAGCATTTTCGTATTCCTGAGAAGCTATAAACCTATGCATTTCTTGCATCTCATTCCCCCCTCCTACATTACCTTGTTGCTGGTTTCTCTCCACTTGTGGATGTCTACCATGGTATCGTACTGCGGCATTATTTCGCCTCTTCAAAACTTTTGCACCATGGTATACATTTAAACCTATAGTATCGCGGGGTTCCGGCTCTTCTAGTAATAATCCCCCCCGACTTATATCCACACCGAGATATTCACTAATCAAAGTAATAAAAATACCACCTCCTATTATGCTATGTGGTCGCATCCCCCGAACCATAGCTGATAAATAATAACCCACACAATATGGTATACTTACAGCGCTTTGTGGGTCTCGAATACACATATGGTAAAACAAATCTTGTTCATTTACCTTTTCTTTGTTTTTACCCCTTTGAGTAATCGAATTAGCTAAAAACCTATGTATCACTCTTAATTCGGCTCTATCTATATCCAAATAAGAGTAATTTCCCCCTTTGAAACGGTGATGGCTTGTCATTTGACTCCACACACCGTGTGTATCAAAATTCTCATCTATCTTTCTACCGTTTAGTATCAATCCTCTACAATCGGCAGACGCTAATTCCTCAGGCGTATATATACGTAAAGCCTGAGCCATGTCCAGTAAAGACATGTGGCGCATCGAACCGCCTAACAAAAATCTAATAAAAGAACGATCGGTTAAACTAGCTACCCGATCATTCAACTCTATACTACATAACAATTCTTCACACCATACTTTATATACAGGTCTACGTATGGTGAATAAACATATCCAGTCATTAAAAGAAGAATTACCATACCTCTGTACAAGTAATTTCCTAATTGGCCCGGCCAATTCTACAGCTTCTAAGGGTCCCCATTCTATGACCCTCGGTACCTCAACAACCTTAGAGTGAAGAGTATGCAAACCCCGTTGATATTTTGGATAATCTATCCAAAGTCTGTCAAATCTCAGGTTCGGGTGCAACTCTTCCAAGTGCATATCGGAAAAGGTCATGAATGAATGAGGTACATCCTGCTTGTAGTAGTTATCCACCTCCTGTTGTTCCAAATTTCAGCAGGAGCATTGCGGGCTTGGGATGAAGATTCACCCCTTTCATTCTGCAAAACACATCAAACACAAATTTTGTGCATCCAAATATGCATTAGTGTCAGCAAAATCATCAATCAAAATAATTACAATGACATTATCAATTTATATCAAACTTAAGCTTATTTTCACATTTTTATCAAATCTACACTTTTTCAAATAAGCATATACGAAAATTTTCGCCAAGTTCATAAGCATTCAACTCAAATAACATGTCAAAATAATCATTACTAGCAATCAAACAAGTCTCAAATGGCATTATCTTTCAAAAATCAAGTTCATGAATTTTAGACTTGAAAAAGTCCACTTTAATTCTCAAAATCATGTTTAGGCTCAAAGTTTGGATCATTTAACTACCTAGACATGTTACACTACTCAATTTAGCAACAATTCATGACAAAAATCGGCCATAACCTGTTTATATCAAAAAGCCCCAAATTTGCTCAAGAACATAAACCCTAGATTACTCAAAATTTGAAGTTTAAGGCTTCTAATCATGTTAAACAGCATCAATCTAGGTTATACAAGCATAATACATAAACAATTTAAGCTTAATTACACTAAAAAGCATCAAAATCAAATTGGGGAAAAAATAGCTCAAGAACACTTAATTTCGAATTAAATGGTGTTTAGGTGTAGAAATTTACCGTTTTTCTTGACTAATTCTTAGATAGCATCCTTCTCAACATGATTTTAGCAAAAGATTTGGTGATTAACGGTTAAAAATTGTGATTTTGGGGGGTTTTTTTTCGTGTTTTTCGGGTGCAGTTTTCGCAGCTATTTTTGGGTTGAGGAGTATGAAACTGATCAGTTTGCAGCTCTTATTTTTTTTCTGTAATCCGGCTCCTCCGCGAGTCGCGGGGATTTACCCTCCAAACTCCGCGAGTCGCGAAGTTTGGTATATATATATTTTTTTTTTATAATCATTAACTTATTAAAACAATTTAGTAATTAATTTTAAAATTTTGTTTCCCTTGTTATTTAGGACGAGGTCGTTTCGGATCGATGTCCTAGTCCGTCCCTCGACAAAATTTTAAAATTTGTCTTTTTGTAGCGATTGTTTTAAAAGCTAAGATTTTTGGGTTTTTTAATGTTTTTGGCATACTTTAATTCAATAAGATTAAAAATAATGATAATAAAAGTTCTCGTCCCTCCCTCGGGTAAAGCAATTTCGGTTCAAAGACCTAGTCTTCAACTTATGACGAATTTTAAAAATCATATTCTTAACTTAATGAGATAAAGTAAATTTTTGTTTTTAAATTCACACAACTTAAATATAAAATTCAAAATTAAAAATTAAAAATTAAAAATTCACACCAAACTTAAAATTTAAAATGCATAAAATTAAAAATTTATATTTTAAAAATTAAAAATTCACACCAAACTTAATTTAAAAATTCAAAAATTCATACTAAACTTATATTAATTTTTCAAATATTTACAATTTTAAATATATTGTTTTTACAAAGTTTACAATATTAATTTAAGATTTAAATATTAAGATTAAAAACATGGTAAAAATAAAATTAAAAATCTTTTTGTCTTTTTATCCCACTTTAATCAATCAAATATTATCAAAAATATGCGCCCCTCTTTTCGGTAAAGTAATTTCGGTTCCAAAACCTAATTTAACTCATGACGAATTTTTGAAATATTTTGGGTTGATTGTTTAAAGATATTTATACCTTAAGAATAAACGTTAAATTTCGCAGTGATGTAATAAATTTTTGAATGATATCAATAATTTCGGTCGCCAAACCTAATTTTATTCAATACCAATTTAATACTTTTTAGCGAACAAATTAGCGTTTATTATCAAAAGGTTAAAAATAAAAATAAAAATAAAAACTGTACAGACATACCTGTGAAATAGATTTCTTAGTTATATGATCTATCCCATTCATAAGATAGTCTGTTTAATTGGTTTTCCATGGCTACATAGGCGTAACCTCGAGCATTCAGTGTCTTTTCTTCTAAACATATGAACGGTCCGTCTCTGCATAAAGTAACAAATTCGGTATTTGAATAGGTTTGATTATTTGAACATTTACCTCCATGTGACCATTTTCCGCATTTGTGACATCTTTCTAGGTGTCGTGCTCTTCTTTTCGCTGCGGATTTTGATTTTCCTTTACCAAATTGTAACTTATTATCTTCGCATCTGGATTCTTTTCTAACTCCGTCCATTCTTTCTCTGATTACTGATACTATTTCGCTCGGTAGTATGTCATTATTACGTTTAGTGATCAAAGCGTGTAGAATTAGACCATGGTTTAGTTCACAGGCAGTCTTCATTTCGTAAAAACCTAAAAAAAATAAAAATTCAGAATGGGGGGAGAAGACTAGTTCTTTAGGGTCTGCTAGGGAAAGACCATACGTGTTCCATTTTCGAGAACTACACGAAAACAGACAATCTAACTCTAACAGAAATACATATTATCCTTTAAAGACTTGATTCTCCCCACACTTAGTTAGCTGTGGTGTCGAAATTGTGATTAACTTCGTTGTCGACTTCCATCGGACCATGTATGTAATGTTTAACTCTGTGACCATTAACTTTAAATTCAATCCCATTTGAATTTATTAATTCTATCGTTCCGTATGGGAAAACTCTTTTGACTATGAATGGTCCAGACCATCTTGATTTCAATTTTCCAGGAAATAGCTTGAATCGTGAATTGAAAAGAAGAACTCTGTCTCCTTCTTTAAATTCCTTTGAACTTCTGATTCTTTTATCATGCCATTTCTTCGTTCTTTCTTTATAGATTAACGAATTTTCGTATGCTTCATGTCTTAATTCTTCTAATTCATTTAGTTGACTTAATCGTAGACGTCCAGCTTCATGTAAATCAAGATTACATGTCTTCAAAGCCCAAAATGCTTTGTGTTCAATTTCTACTGGAAGATGACATGCTTTTCCATAAACAAGTCTAAAAGGTGTGGTTCCAATTGGAGTTTTGTAGGCTATTCTAAAAGCCCAGAGTGCATCCTCCAATTTAATGGACCATTCCTTCGGATTTGATCCTACGGTTTTCTCTAGAATACGTTTTAAAGCTCGGTTGGTATTTTCAACTTGTCCACTTGTTTGTGGATGATATGCGGTGGAGATTTTATGAGTTACTCCATATCTTTTAAGAACTTTCTCAAGTTGATTATTACAGAAATGAGTACCCCTATCACTTATTAAAGCTTTCGGTGTTCCAAACCTTGCAAAAAGACGTTTTAAAAAGTTGACTACAACTCGTGCATCGTTAGTTGGGAGAGCTTGTGCTTCCGCCCATTTAGATACATAATCAATGGCTACGAGTATATATAGATTATTATGAGATTTTGGAAATGGACCCATAAAGTCAATACCCCAAATGTCAAATACTTCACATACTTGGATGACATTTTGTGGCATTTCATCACGTTGACTTATTTTTCCGGCCCTTTGACATGCATCACAAGATTTGCATAGAAGGTGTGCGTCTTTGTAAATTGTAGGCCAATAGAATCCAGCTTCATAAACTTTTCTTGCTGTTAGTTGAGGCCCATAATGCCCTCCTGTTGGTCTTGTGTGACAATGGTTTAAAATTTTACTAGCTTCATCTCCAAATACACATCGGCGTATTATTCCATCGGGACAACTTTTAAACAGATGTGGATCTTCCCAGAAATAGTGTTTTATATCACTGAAGAATTTCTTTCGTCTTTGGTACGATAATCCTTTTTCAAGGAATCTACAAACTAAGTAGTTTGCATAGTCTGCAAACCATGGGATTTCTTTATAATCTATCTTCAATAGATATTCATCAGGAAAGTTGTCTTGTATGGCCGATTCATTCAGAACTTCTAATTCGGGATTTTCAAGACGAGAAAGATGATCAGCGGCGAGATTTTCTGCTCCTCTTTTATCTCTGATTTCAATATCAAACTCTTGTAAGAGTAAGATCCAACGGATTAATCTTGGTTTAGCATCTTGTTTTGAAAATAGGTATCTAAGAGCAGAATGGTCTGTATAGACCACCGTTTTTGCTAGAACGAGATATGATCGAAATTTGTCAAAAGCAAAGACAATAGCAAGGAGTTCTTTTTCAGTAGTTGTATAGTTCATTTGTGCTCCTTGTAACGTCTTACTAGCATAATATATAGGTTGAAATCGTTTTTCAATCCTTTGTCCTAAAACGGCTCCCATTGCAAAATCACTTGCATCGCACATTAGTTCAAATGGTAGATTCCAATTTGGTGTTATCATGATCGGCGCATTAGTGAGTTTTTCTTTAAGAATATTAAAAGATTTGATACACTTATCTGAAAAGATGAATGGCGCATCCTTTTCTAGGAGTTTATTCATAGGAGTGGCAATTTTAGAAAAATCTTTTATGAAACGTCGGTAAAAACCGGCATGCCCTAGAAAACTCCTAACTCCTCTAACATTTGTGGGATGTGGAAGTTTAGCAATTACATCTACTTTAGCTCTATCCACTTCAATTCCTTCTTTTGAAATTTTATGTCCAAGAACGATGCCTTCTTTAACCATGAAATGGCATTTCTCCCAATTAAGTACTAGATTTGATTTTTCGCATCTAATTAGCATTCGTTCCAGATTAACTAGACATGATTTAAATGTATCACCGAAGACTGAAAAGTCATCCATGAAAACTTCCATGCATTCTTCTATCATGTCGTGAAAAATCGCCATCATACACCTTTGAAAGGTTGCAGGGGCGTTGCAAAGTCCAAATGGCATGCGTTTGTAAGCAAAAGTACCATAAGGGCACGTGAATGTGGTTTTCTCTTGATCTTCGGGTGCTATTGGAATTTGAAAATATCCGGAAAATCCATCTAGAAAACAATAGTAACTATTTCCGGCTAATCTTTCCAACATTTGATCTATGAAAGGTAAGGGAAAGTGATATTTTCTGGTGGCGTCATTTAATTTTCTATAATCAATACATACACGCCATCCTGTTACAGTCCTAGTAGGAATAAGCTCATTTTTCTCATTTGTAATGACAGTCATACCACCCTTCTTAGGCACGTATTGAACTGGGCTTACCCATGGACTATCAGAGATTGGATAAATTAAACCTGCATCTAGCAGTTTAATAATCTCTTTCTTAACTACATCTTGCATATTAGGATTTAGTCTTCGTTGGCGTTGCACATACGTTTTATGACCTTCTTCCATAAGGATTTTATGTGTGCAATACGAAGGACTTATTCCTTTAATATCATGAATCTTCCATGCAATGGCTGGTTTATGAGCTTTCAACACAGAAATGAGTTGTGATTTCTCATTTTCAGTAAGAGAAGACGATATTATTACAGGTAATTCAGATTCACCATGTAAATAAGCGTATTCCAAATGGTTTGGAAGTGGCTTTAACTCTAATTTCGGAGGTTCTTCTATCGATGATTTATATCGATATCTGTCTTCTTATTTTAGCATTTGAATTTCTTCTGTTGTTGGTTCATATCCATTAGCTATAAGTGTAGCTAACATTTCAGCTTCATCAATTGGTTCATTACCTTCTCCTAAAGAACATTCTCCTGTTCCTTGTAATTCTGGAAATTCTTCTAATAATTCTGCATGTGCATCTATAGTTTGAATATAATAACATGTATCATCTGCAGATTGTGGTTGTTGCATTGCTCTATCAACTGAAAAGGTAACACTCTCATCCTCTATACTTAGGGTCAGTTTCTTACCGAACACGTCTATCATTGCTTTAGCCGTGTTTAAGAATGGTCTTCCTAATATGAGAGGAACTTGAGAATCTTCTTCCATGTCCAAAACAACAAAATCTACTGGAAATACTAAAGTACCAACTTTAACTAGCATGTTCTCCATTATCCCTCTTGGATATTTTATTGATCTATCGGCTAGTTGTATGCTTATTCTGGTTGGTTTCAATTCTCCAAGGTCTAGTTTAGCGTATAGTGAATACGGCATTAGATTTATACTAGCACCTAAGTCTGCCAATGCTTCTATTGAACTAAGACTACCCAGAAAACATGGAATTGTGAAACTTCCTGGATCAGATAATTTTTCTGGTATCTTATTCAACAGCACTGCTGAACAATTAGCATTCATAGTAACAGCCGAGAGTTCTTCCATTTTCTTTCTATTTGAGATTAGATCTTTCAAGAATTTAGCATATCTTGGCATTCCTGAAATCACATCAATGAAAGGAAGATTTACATTTATCTGTTTAAACATATCCAAGAATTTGGATTGCTCGGCTTCAAGTTTTTCTTTCTTCATTTTACTCGGGTAAGGAAGTGGTGGTTGGTATGGTTTAACATAAGGTTTATCCTTAACTGTGTTATCTTCATTAACCTTTTCAACTACCGGTTCTTTTTCCTTATCTTGATCAGGTTGTGGTTCTTGTGGAGTAGGAATAGTTTCATCAGAAGTTACAGGTATTTCAGGTGATTTAAGTGTTGTACCACTTCTTGTGGTAATGGCTTTAGCTGTTTCATTCCGGGGGTTAGCGTTTGTATCACTAGGTAGACTTCCCGGTTTTCTTTCACCTATTAACCTTGCTAGGTTACTTACTTCTTGTTCCAGATTTTGAATAGAAGCTTGTTGATTTCTAAATGCTTGAGCATTTTGTTCATTGGTTTGTTTCTGAGATGTGAAAAACTGCGTTTGAGTTTCAACTAGCTTCGTCATCATATCTTCTAAATTTGGTTTTTTATCATCGGTTTGTTGTGGTGGTTTGTTTTGAAAATTAGGTCTTTGCTGATTGTAAGTATTATTGGATACTTGTTGATTGCTAGGACCTTGTTGGTTGTTGTATGGAATATTTCGGTTATAATTCTGGTTTTGATTATAAATCGGTCTTGGTGGTTGATAATTATTCTGATAATTATTTCCAGGCCTTTGGTTTATGTATGAAATATTCTCTCTTTGTTCCATTGTTAATTCAATACTGAGACAATCTTTTGTCAAATGTGGTCCTCCACACTGCTCACAACTAATTCGTATTGAGTGAATATCCTTAGTCAACTTTTCCATTCGTCTCTCTACAGCATCTATCTTTGCGGAAATGGAATCTAAGTCATGGCTAGAATCGGCTCTAGCTGCTTTAGATGATCTAATGATGTCTTTTTCTTGGTGCCACTCATGTGAGTGGGAAGCAGTGTTATCAATAATTTTGTAAGCATCAGTTTCGGTTTTCTTCATAATAGAACCACCAGCTGCTATATCTATGTCTTTTCTTGTAGTGATGTCGCATCCTTGGTAGAATATTTGTACTATTTGACAGGTGTCTAAACCATGTTGCGGACATCCTCTTAACAACTTTCCATATCTTGTCCACGCCTCATATAGAGTTTCATTTGGTTTCTGTGTGAACGTAACAATTTCTGCTTGAAGTCTTACGGCTTTAGATGCAGGAAAGAATTGTTTAAGAAATTTGTCAATTAAAACGTCCCATGTATCGATCGCCCCTTCAGGTAACGATTCCAACCAATCTTTGGCTTCTCCCTTTAAATTCCAGGGAAATAACATGAGATATATCTGTTCATCCTCCACTTCTCGTATTTTAAATAGTGTGCAGATCCTATTAAAGGTACGTAGATGTTCATTTGGATCTTCCTTCGGCGCACCACTAAATTGGCATTGATTAGTCACCATGTGTAGAATTTGTCCTTTGATTTCATAATCTGGCGCATTAATGTCTGGATGAGTAATTGCGTGACCTTGGCCAGTGCGTTTAGCTCTCATTCGGTCTTCCATACTTAAAGGTTCCAGATTCTCCATAATTGAATTTGTTGAATCGGTATCACTAGATGATTCTGATTTAATGGTTCGTTCCTCAACAATCTCTGTTTGAATGATTGGTGGTTCCGGAGGAAAGTTTAGTGGTTCAGGATCTACGAACCGTTCCTGAATATTTTCCGGATTCTCAATTGTGAGGTTGGGTTCAAAAAATGGATTATCGGAAATTTGAACTGAAGTACTTGGTTGACTAGATGACGATTCTAAAGAAAAATCAACGGCGGTTATATTTGCTAAATGTCTTGATCTAGTTACAGGTGGTGAACGTACAAAAGGTGATGAACGTCTTGCTCGGTGCATTCACTGAATATCCTATTAGTTTTTAAAAGGAAAGAAAAATTATAATAAGTTATCCAATCAATAGACTTTTCTAATTTTGCCCACGTTTCGAATAGCCAAAAGATGCAGCAGAGGGGCAGGATTCGTTTGGTCTCAATATAATTGAGGACTGTTTGGCTCCAATAACCCGGTCCACGTACAAATCCAACTATTACTACGAACCAGAAAATTTTGATGTCTATTAATTTAACCACTTAAAATAAATTTTCGTAATTTTAAGAAATTTAGATAAGAAGTAGAAAAAATTCTAAGTCCTAAAAACTAGAATGGCGAGAAATAAGAGAGAAAAAGAGTTCGTTGCAAAAGGTCGAAAAAGAAAAAATGGTTGAAAAATAAAAGGTGACGGAAAAATAAAAGAAACTTATAAAAACTTAAAAATACTTGACTAACCTAACCTTATTACTACAACTAACTTAAAATTATAATCGCAAATTGAAATTACTAATTGGAATGATAATTGATACATAGTAAAAGGTCTAAAAATATTAAAGCTTACAGGAGAAACTAAATCCCAAATGGAAATAACTTAAAAAGAAACTAAAACTTAAAAAGGCGTCGCAAAATTCTAAAGCACCTAAATCTTAGTCTAAAGAAAAAGCACTTAAGGAATTCTACGGCAAAGCCTAAAAATCTAAGAGTAAAAATGACTATAGCAAATACTAAGTTTAAAATTAAATATGAGCTAAAAAAAAATACAAATATTACGCTACAACGATTAAAAAGGGACAAAATATAAAAATATACAAAAAGTTGTAAAAAGTACAATTTTTATAAAAATATTATTTTTATATTATTTATTTTAATAAAACTACTAATTTTACAATTTAATAAAACTAATTAATACTAAATACATAAATTAAATAAAAAGTAAAAATAAAAATAAAACTAATAATAATAATAATAATAATTAGGGTAAAATAATAATAATAATTAATTAAAACCCGTAATTAATGCTGAATTAGGGCTTCTTTGTCGCCTGTCAGAAAGGCTCCGCGAGTCGCGGCATTTATTGCATCAAACCCCGCGAGTCGCGGGGTTCCAGAATTCAGCTGACAGGTTTGAATTTTTACGCGTTTTTCTTTATTTATTTTTTTTTTATTTTCTGTTTTCTGTTTTTAAATAAATAAAAGATTTTAAAATAAAACTTATATTTTTATAAACTAAAATAAAAATAAAGAAACTTATAAAACTTAAATATTTAACAAAATCTTAAAAATACTTATATTTTTGTTTTTCTTTTTATATTTTTGAATAATTAAAACGTATTTTTACAAAAACGAATTTTTAATAAAAGTAAACTAAATTTTTTTTTTTTTTTTTTATATTAGCGTTGCGCTTCCGGCGTTTAAGAGTGTTCCCCGGCAGCGGCGCCAAAAATACTTGATGTTATGCGAGGTGTATATAAAATAGTTATTAATTTTAGCAGAAAACACTATTAAATACGATACAATTTTACAAAAGATATTTATTTATTTATAGAATGGATATACTTAAACCTTGCTACAACACTTATAGGCAGTGTACCTAATCGTACAGTAGTGTAGTTTTTAGTAAGTCCGGTTCGTTCCACAGGGAAATCTTTAAACAAAGCTCAACGCTATATTAGTTTACTTTTATAAAAATACAAATATATATATAAGTAATATTATTATTATAAAGGGGGGTTTTTACCGTTTAATGACCGGTTTGTCGATTTTAAGATTTTAGTCGCAGTTAAAACCTAATGTAAAATATAAAATAAATACAAGACTTAAATTAAAGCGTAAAGTAAATAACGATAATGAAATTGCGAATAATAAAAATGCGATAAAATAAAATTGCGATAATTAAAAAGTACGATAATTAAAAGTGCGATTAAATAACAATAAATAAAAGTGCGATAATTAGAAGTGCAATTAAATATAAAATAAAGGAAATTAAATATGAAATAAAAGAATTATGCTTATTTAAACTTCCGTAATCATGATGTTTGACGTGTTGATTTTAGTTTTATGCTCATGGGTTAATTGTCCTTTGTCCTGGATTATTTAATATGTCCGTCTGGTTTTTGTCCATAACAGTCCATCAGTCATAAATATAAATTGCAAGTGTCCTTGTCAAATTATTATTATACCCGAAGTTAAATATTTCAACTAATTGGGGATTCGAATTGTAACAAGGTTTTAATACTTTGTTTAATGAATACACCAGGTTATCGACTGCGTGTAAACCAAGGTTTTACTACTTTGTTAACAATTACACCAATTACCCTTGAATGTAATTTCACCCATGTTTTAATTATTCTAGTGGCTATTAATCCATTCCCGTGTCCGGTTAAATGAACGATTATTCGTACATATAAATACCCCGCCCATCGTGTCCGATTGAGTGTATATGGTAATTTATAGGGACGCCCAATTGTAAATCTTTATATTAACATTAACAAACTTTCATTTAGTTAAACAAATATAAAGCCCATTAATAGCCCATAGTCTAATTTCCACAAGTGTCGTTCTTTTGTCCAAACCCCAATTATGGTACAAAGCCCAATTACCCAATTTTAGTAATTAGCCCAACATCATGATTACTTCGTTTTAAATAAGCATAATAATAACTTAGCTATGAGACATTAATATAAAAAGGTTGAACATAACTTACAATGATTAAAAATAGCGTAGCGTTACACGGACAGAATTTCGACTTACACCCTTACAACATTTGCTAACATACCCTTATTATTAGAATTATAATTAAAATTAAAATTAAAATAAAAATTATATATATATATATATCGTATATATGAGAGAAGAGAGAAAAATAGAATATGAAAAATGATCAGAATTCGGTTTGCTTTATAGCTAGAGTTGAAATTTGGGGCTCCGCGACTCGCGGCAAAATCCTCTTCAAATTCCGCGAGTCGCGGAGAATGTATTTACAGCTCACACCCTTGGAGTTTCTCTGCCGACGGTTTTATAATATATATATATAATATATATATAATTAATATAATTAATTATATATTATATTATATTTATATGCATAGTTAACTTGTAATTTTTAGTCCGTTGCGTCGAGCGTTAAGAGTTGACTCTGGTCCCGGTTCCGGATTTTCGAACATCCTTGCGTACAATTTTATATTTTGTACTTTGCGTTTTGAATCTTGTACTCTTGTAATTTCGAGACGTTTCTTATCAATAATTGGAACCTTTTTGATTGTCTTTTGTACTTTTGAGCTTTTTGGTCGTTTGCGTCTTCAATTCGTCGAATCTGTCTTTTGTCTTCACCTTTTATTATTTAAACGAATATCTCTTGTAAATAGAACAATTGCAACTAAAAGCTTGTCTTTCTTGAGGAATAATGCTATGAAATATATGTTCGTTTTTAGCATTATCACAAACCATAACCTTTATTTCATAAATAAAGGTTTAAAAAGCTTTACGTAGATTATCAAATAATGATAATCTAAAATATCCTGTTTACACACGACCATTACATAATGGTTTACAATACAAATATATTACATCGAAATCAGTTTCTTGAATGCAGTTTTTACACAATATCATACAAACATGGACTCCAAATCTTGTCCTTATTTTAGTATGCAACAGCGGAAGCTCTTAGTATTCACCTGAGAATAAACATGCATTAAACGTCAACAAAAATGTTGGTGAGTTATAGGTTTAACCTATATATATCAAATCGTAACAATAGACCACAAGATTTCATATTTCAATACACATTCCATACATAGAGATAAAAATCATTCATATGGTGAACACCTGGTAACCGATATTAACAAGATGCATATATAAGAATATCCCCATCATTCCGGGATACCCTTCGGATATGATATAAATTTCGAAGTACTAAAGCATCCGGTACTTTGGATGGGGTTTGTTAGGCCCAACAGATCTATCTTTAGGATTCGCGTCAATTTGGGTGTCTGTTCCCTAATTCTTAGATTACCAGACTTAATAAAAAGGGGCATATTCGATTTTGATAATTCAACCATAGAATGTAGTTTCACGTACTTGTGTCTATTTTGTAAATCATTTATAAAACCTGCATGTATTCTCATCCCAAAAATATTAGATTTTAAAAGTGGGACTATAACTCACTTTCACAGATTTTTACTTCGCCGGGAAGTAAGACTTGGCCACTGGTTGATTCACAAACCTATAATAATATATACATATATATCAAAGTATGTTCAAAATATATTTACAACACTTTTAATATATTTTGATGTTTTAAGTTTATTAAGTCAGCTGTCCTCGTTAGTAACCTACAACTAGTTGTCCACAGTTAGATGTACAGAAATAAATCGATAAATATTATCTTGAATCAATCCACGACCCAGTGTATACGTATCTCAGTATTGATCACAACTCAAACTATATATATTTTGGAATCAACCTCAACCCTGTATAGCTAACTCCAACATTCACATATAGAGTGTCTATGGTTGTTCCGAAATATATATAGATGTGTCGACATGATAGGTAGAAACATTGTATACGTGTCTATGGTATCTCAAGATTACATAATATACAATACAAGTTGATTAAGTTATGGTTGGAATAGATTTGTTACCAATTTTCACGTAGCTAAAATGAGAAAAATTATCCAATCTTGTTTTACCCATAACTTCTTCATTTTAAATCCGTTTTGAGTGAATCAAATTACTATGGTTTCATATTGAACTCTATTTTATGAATATAAACAGAAAAAGTATAGGTTTATAGTCATAAAAATAAGTTACAAGTCGTTTTTGTAAAGGTAGTCATTTCAGTCGAAAGAACGATGTCTAGATGACCATTTTAGAAAACATACTTCCACTTTGAGTTTAACCATAATTTTTGGATATAGTTTCATGTTCATAATAAAAATCATTTTCCCAGAATAACAACTTTTAAATCAAAGTTTATCATAGTTTTTAATTAACTAACCCAAAACAGCCCGCGGTGTTACTACGACGGCGTAAATCCGGTTTTACGGTGTTTTTCGTGTTTCCAGGTTTTAAATCATTAAGTTAGCATATCATATAGATATAGAACATGTGTTTAGTTGATTTTAAAAGTCAAGTTAGAAGGATTAACTTTTATTTGCGAACAAGTTTAGAATTAACTAAACTATGTTCTAGTGATTACAAGTTTAAACCTTCGAATAAGATAGCTTTATATGTATGAATAGAATGATGTTATGAACATCATTACTACCTCAAGTTCCTTGGATAAACCTACTGGAAATGAGAAAAATAGATCTAGCTTCAAAGGATCCTTGGATGGCTTGAAAGTTCTTGAAGCAGAATCATGACACGAAAACAATTTCAAGTAAGATTTCCACTCGAAATAAGATTGTTATAGTTATAGAAATTGAATTAAAGTTTGAATATGATTATTACCTTGTATTAGAAAGATAACCTACTGTAAGTAACAAAGGTTTCTTGATCTTGGATGATTACTTGGAATGGATTTAGAAAACTTGGAAGTAAACTTGCAATCTTGGAAGTATTCTTGATTTTATGAAACTAGAACTTTTGGAATTTATGAAGAACACTTAGAACTTGAAGATAGAACTTGAGATAGATCAATTAGATGAAGAAAATTGAAGAATTAAAGTATTTGTAGGTATTTTTGGTCGTTGGTGTATGGATTAGATATAAAGGATATGTAATTTTGTTTTCATGTAAATAAGTCATGAATGATTACTCATATTTTTGTAATTTTTTGAGATATTTTATGCTAGTTGCTAAATGATGGTTCCCACATGTGTTAGGTGACTCACATGGGCTGCTAAGAGCTGATCATTAGAGTGTATATACCAATAGTACATACATCTAAAAGCTGTGTATTGTACGAGTAGGAATACAGGTGCATACGAGTAGAATTGTTGATGAAACTGAATGAGGATGTAATTGTAAGCATTTTTGTTAAGTAGAAGTATTTTGATAAGTGTCTTGAAGTCTTTCAAAAGTGTATGAATACATATTAAAACACTACATGTATATACATTTTAACTGAGTCGTTAAGTCATCGTTAGTCGTTACATGTAAATGTTGTTTTGAAACCTTTAGGTTAACGATCTTGTTGAATGTTGTTAACCCATTCTTTATTATAACAAATGAGATGTTAAATTGTTATATTATCATGATATTATGATATATAATATATCTTAGTATGATATATATACAGTTAAATGTCGTTACAACGATAATCGTTACATATATGTCTCGTTTCGAAATCATTAAGTTAGTAGTCGTATTTTTACATATGTATTTCATTGTTAATACACTTAATAATATATTTACTTATCATTTAACATAATTAACTAAGTGTATCAATATCTTAATATGATTCATATGTACCTAGTAAGACGTTGTTATAACGATAATCGTTATATATATCGTCTTCGAGTTTCTTAAATTAATAGTCTCATTTTCATGTATATAACTCATTGTTAAAATACCTAATGAGATACATACTTATAATAAAATCATGTTAACTATATATATAACCATATATATGTCATCGTATAGTTTTTACAAGTTTTAACGTTAGTGAATCACCGGTCAACTTGGGTGGTCAATTGTCTATATGAAACCTATTTCAATTAATCAAGTCTTAACAAGTTTGATTGCTTAACATGTTGAAAACACTTAATCATGTAAATAACAATTTCATTTAATATATATATATATATATATAAACATGGAAAAGTTCGGGTCACTACAGTCCCTACCCGTTAAATAAATTTCGTCCCGAAATTTTAAGCAGTTGGAGGTGTTGACGTATCTTCTGGAAATAAATGCGGGTATTTCTTCTTCATATGATCTTCACGCTCCCAGGTGAACTCGGGTCCTCTACGAGCATTCCATCGAACCTTAACAATCGGTATCTTGTTTTGTTTAAGTCTCTTAACCTCACGATCCATTATTTCGACGGGTTCTTCAATGAATTGAAGTTTTTCATTGATTTAGATTTCGTCCAACGGAATAGTGAGATCTTCTTAAGCAAAACATTTCTTCAAATTTGAGACGTGGAAAGTGTTATGTACAGCCGCGAGTTGTTGAGGTAGCTCCAGTTGGTAAGCTACTGGTCCGACACGATCTATAATCTTGAATGGTCCAATGTACCTTGGATTTAGTTCCCCCGTTTACCAAATCGAACAACGCCTTTCCAAGGTGAAACCTTAAGCATAACCATTTCTCCAATTTCAAACTCTATATCTTTTCTTTTACTGTCCGCGTAGCTCTTTTGTCGACTCTGGGCGGTTTTCAATCTTTGTTGAATTTGGATGATTTTCTCGGTAGTTTCTTGTATTATCTTCGGACCCGTAATCTGTCTATCCCCCACTTCACTCCAAAAAATCAGAGACCTGCACTTTCTACCATAAAGTGCTTCAAACGGTGCCATCTCAATGCTTGAATGGTAGCTGTTGTTGTAGGAAAATTCTGCTAACGGAAGATGTCGATCCCAACTGTTTCCAAAATCAATAACACAAGCTCGTAGCATGTCTTCAAGCGTTTGTATCATCCTTTCGCTCTGCCCATCAGTTTGTGGATGATAGGCAGTACTCATGTCTAGACGAGTTCCCAATGCTTGCTGTAATGTCTGCCAGAATCTTGAAATAAATCTGCCATCCCTATCAGAGATAATAGAGATTGGTATTCCATGTCTGGAGAGACTTCCTTCAAATACAGTCGTGCTAACTTCTCCATCTTGTCATCTTCTCTTATTGGCAGGAAGTGTGCTGACTTGGTGAGATGATCAACTATTACCCAAATAGTATCATAACCACTTGCAGTCCTTGGCAATTTAGTAATGAAATCCATGGTAATGTTTTCCCATTTCCATTCCAGGATTTCAGGTTGTTGTAGTAGACCTGATGGTTTCTGATGTTTAGCTTTGACCTTAGAACACGTCAAACATTCTCCTACATATTTAGCAATATCGGCTTTCATACCTGGCCACCAAAAATGTTTCTTAAGATCCTTGTACATCTTCCCCGTTCCAGGATGTATTGAGTATCTGGTTTTATGAGCTTCTCTAAGTACCATTTCTCTCATATCTCCAAATTTTGGTTCCCAAATTCTTTCAACCCTATACCGGGTTCCGTCTTCCCGAATATTAAGATGCTTCTCCGATCCTTTGGGTATTTCATCCTTTAAATTTCCCTCTTTTAAAACTCCTTGTTGCGCCTCATTTATTTGAGTAGTAAGGTTAGTGTGAATCATTATATTCATAGATTTTACTCGAATGGGTTCTCTGTCCTTTCTGCTCAAGGCGTCGGCTACCACATTTGCCTTCCCCGGGTGGTAACGAATCTCAAAGTCATAATCATTCAACAATTCAATCCACCTACGCTGCCTCATATTTAGTTGTTTCTGAGTAAATATGTGTTGAAGACTTTTGTGGTCGGTATATATAATACTTTTGACCCCATATAAGTAGTGCCTCCAAGTCTTTAATGCAAAAACAACCGCGCCTAATTCCAAATCATGCGTCGTATAATTTTGCTCGTGAATCTTCAATTGTCTAGACGCATAAGCAATCACCTTCGTCCGTTGCATTAATACACAACCGAGACCTTGCTTTGATGCGTCACAATAAATCACAAAATCATCATTCCCTTCAGGCAATGACAATATAGGTGCCGTAGTTAGCTTTTTCTTCAATAATTGAAACGCCTTCTCTTGTTCATCCTTCCATTCAAATTTCTTCCCTTTATGCGTTAATGCAGTCAAGGGTTTTGCTATTTTGGAGAAATCTTGGATGAATCTTCTGTAGTAATCAGCCAATCCTAAAAATTGACGTATATGCTTCGGAGTTTTTGGGGTTTCCCACTTTTCAACAGTTTTGATCTTTGTCGGGTCCACCTGGATACCTTCTTTGTTCACTATGTGACCGAGGAATTGAACTTCTTCCAACCAAAATGCACACTTTGAAAACTTAGCGTACAGTTTTTCTTTCCTCAATACTTCTAGCACTTTTATCAAATGTTCTTCGTGCTCTTGATCATTCTTTGAGTAAATAAGTATGTCATCGATGAAAACAATGACAAACTTGTCAAGATATGGCCCACACACTCGGTTCATAAGGTCCATGAACACAGCTGGTGCGTTAGTCAATCCAAACGGCATAACCATAAACTCGTAATGACCATAACGCGTCCTAAAAGCAGTTTTTGGAATATCATCCTCCTTTACTCGCATTTGATGATATCCAGAACGTAAATCGATCTTCGAATAAACCGACGAGCCTTGTAGTTGATCAAATAAGTCGTCAATTCTCGGCAGTGGATAACGGTTTTTGATGGTAAGTTTATTCAACTCTCTGTAGTCAATACACAACCTAAATGTACCATCCTTCTTCTTGACAAACAAAACAGGAGCTCCCCATGGTGATGTGCTTGGTCGAATGAAACCACGTTCTAATAGTTCTTGCAGTTGGCTTTGCAGTTCTTTCATCTCGCTGGGTGCGAGTCTATAAGGAGCACGAGCTATTGGTGCAGCTCCTGGTACAAGATCTATTTGAAATTCAACAGATCGATGTGGAGGTAGTCCCGGTAATTCTTTCGAAAATACATCAGGAAATTCTTTTGCGACGGGAACATCATTGATGCTCTTTTCTTCAGTTTGTACTTTCTCGACGTGTGCTAGAATAGCATAGCAACCTTTTCTTATTAGTTATTGTGCCTTCAAATTACTAATAAGATGTAGCTTCATGTTGCCCTTTTCTCCGTACACCATTAAGGGTTCTCCTTCTTCTCGTACAATGCGAATTGCATTTTTATAACATACGATCTCTGCTTTCACCTTCTTCAGCCAGTCCATGCCAACTATTATATCAAAACTCCCTAACTCTACTGGTATCAAATCAATCTTAAATATTTCGCTACCCAGTTTAATTTCTCGATTCCGGCATATATTATCAGCTGAAATTAATTTACCGTTTGCTAATTCGAGTAAAAATTTACTATCCAACGGCGTCAATGGACAACTTAATTTAGCACAAAAATCTCTACTCATATAGCTTCTATCCGCACCCGAATCAAATAAAACGTAAGCAGATTTATTGTCAATAAGAAATGTACCCGTAACAAGCTCCGGGTCTTCCTGTGCCTCTGCCGCATTAATATTGAAAACTCTTCCGCGGCCTTGTCCATTCGTGTTCTCCTGGTTCGGGCAATTTCTAATAATGTGGCCTGGTTTTCCACATTTATAACAAACTACATTGGCATAACTTGCTCCGACACTACTTGCTCCGCCATTACTCGTTCCGACACCATTTGTTCCTTTCGTTCTGTTAACCCCTGGTCCGTAGACCTCACACTTCGTCGCGCTATGACCATTTCTTTTACACTTGTTGCAAAATTTGGTGCAGAACCCCGAGTGATACTTTTCAAACCTTTGGCATAGCTGCTTCTGATTGTTGTTGTTGTTGCGGTTGTTATTGTTGTTGGGGTGATTGTTGTAGTTGCTGTTGTTGTTGTTGTTGTTGTTGGGCCGTTTGTTGTAGTTGCGATTGATGTTGCGATTGTTGGAATAATTGTTGCGATTATTATTGTATTTGCTGTTGTTATTGTATTGGTGATTCTTATCACCGTTTTCCTCCCACTTTCTTTTGACTTGCTTCACATTGGCCTCTTCAGCCGTCTGTTCTTTAATTCTTTCCTTAATCTGGTTCACTAGTTTGTGAGACATTTTACATGCCTGTTGTATGAAGGCGGGCTCATGTGAACTTATATCTTCTTGGATTCTTTCCGGTAATCCTTTCACAAACGCGTCGATCTTCTCTTCCTCATCTTCGAACGCTCCCGGACACAATAGGCACAATTCTGTGAATTGTCTTTCGTACGTGGTAATATCAAATCCTTGGGTTCGTAACCCTCTAAGTTCTGTCTTGAGCTTATTGACCTCGGTTCTGGGACGGTACTTCTCGTTCATCAAGTGCTTGAATGCTGAACACAGTAGTGCGTACGCATCATCTTGTCCCACTTGCTCTAGATAGGTATTCCACCATGTTAACGCAGAACCTGTGAAGGTATGCGTAGCGTACTTCACTTTGTCCTCTTTAGTACACTTACTTATGGCAAACACCAATTCGACCTTCTCGGTCCACCGTTTCAATCCGATCGGTCCTTCGGTTCCATCAAATTCCAAAGGTTTGCAAGCAGTGAATTCTTTGTAGGTGCATCCTACACGATTTCCTGTACTGCTAGATCCAAGGTTATTGTTGGTATGTAGCGCAGCCTGTACTGCGGCTATGTTTGAAGCTAGAAAAGTACGGAATTCCTCTTCATTCATATTCACGGTGTGTCGAGTAGTCGGTGCCATTTCCTTCAAAATAGTCAAATGGAACAAGTTAATCATACAGAATATTAAGAGTAGTTAATAGTATTTCGTAGCATAATATGAACTCATTTATAAAAGCTTTTTTCTTCATATTAGCGTTTTATAAGTTTAAATTCGGGTAGTACCTACCCGTTAAGTTCATACTTAGTAGCTAATATACAATTCAACTACTATAATTCTATATGAAAAACTGATTATAATAATATTTCGCGTTCAAACTTTTATACAATATTTTACAAACTTACAATACCGCTTATTTTACATAAAGCATGAAATATAGCACACAATAACTTTGATACAAGATAGTTGTGAAGATAATTCTAGCTAGTACACAAGTCGTTCAGCAAAGGCAATAAAGACACGTAATTCATACGTCCAGAAACAAGTCATGCATTCTGCTTTTACTAGGACTACTTCCCATCCGTGGTCTTGTGGAACATAACCGTTATGGCCATTGATAAGACAGCGTGTTGTAACGTCGTCAAAGGGACGAGGGTTACGTAATGACCAACAGTCTCGTAATAACCTAAAAACCTCATTTCTTACCCCAATTACCGACTCCGTCACTTGTGGGAACGTTTTGTTTAATAGTTGTAGCCCGATGTTTTTTTTCTCACTTTGGTGAGAAGCGAACATTACTAACCCGTAAGCATAGCATGCTTCTTTTTGTTGCATGTTAGCCGCTTTTTCTAAATCATGAAGTCCTATATTCGGATACATTGAGTCAAAATAATTTCTTAGCCCGTTGCGTAAAATAGCATTTGGGTTCCCCGCAATATATGCGTCAAAGTAAACACATCGTAACTTATGGGTTTCCCAATGTGATATCCCCCATCTTTCAAACGAAAGTCTCTTATAAACCAAGACATTCTTGGAACGTTCTTCGAATGTCTTACAAACTGATTTCGCCGTAAATAGTTGTGCCGAAGAATTCTGACCGACTCTAGACAAGATTTTATCAATCATGTCTCCGGGTAGGTCTCTTAAAATATTGGGTTGTCTATCCATTTTGTGTTTTTATACTGTAAAATAGACAAGAGTTAGATTCATAAAAAAAATACTTATTAATACAAGCAATTTTTACATATATCAGAAAGCATAAGCACACTATATTACATATATTACACCACACGAATACAACTATCTTATTCCGACTCGCTCGTTTCTTCTTCTTCTTCGGTTTTGGTTCATTTTGCCAAGTTTCTAGGGATATATGATGTTCCCCTAATACGAGCTGTCATTTTCCACAACGGTTTAGAAAAACCTGGTGGTTTAGAGGTTCCCGGGTCATTGTTACAACTTAAGGGCTTCGGGGGTTGACGATACATATAAAGTTCATCGGGGTTGGAATTAGATTTCTCTATTTTTATGCCCTTTCCCTTATTATTTTCTTTTGCCTTTTTTAATTCAGTTGGGGTAATTTCTATAACATCATCGGAATTCTCGTCGGAATCCGATTCATCGGAGAATTGGTAATCCTCCCAATATTTTGCTTCCTTGGCGGAAACACCATTGACCATAATTAACCTTGGTCGGTTGGTTGAGGATTTTCTTTTACTTAACCGTTTTATTATTTCCCCCACCGGTTCTATTTCCTCCTCCGGTTCCTCCTCTTCCGGTTCTGATTCTTCTTCCGGTTCTGATTCTTCTTCCGGTTCTTCTTCGGAAACTTGTGAATCAGTTCAAAATATATTCGACTCTTCGTTATTATTAGGTGAGTCAATGGGATTTGTGCTAGAGGTAGACATCTATCACACAATATCAAACATGTTAAGAGATTAATATATCACAAAATATATACATGTTAATAATATATAGTTTCCAACAAAAATGTTAAGCAATCATTTTTATAGAAAACACGGTCGAAGTCCAGACTCACTAATGCATCCTAACAAACTCGATAAGACACACTAATGCAAATTTTCTGGTTCTCTAAGACCAACGCTCTGATACCAACTGAAATGTCCCGTTCTTATTGATTAAAAACGTTCCATATTAATTGATTTCGTTGCGAGGTTTTGACCTCTATATGAGACGTTTTTCAAAGACTGCATTCATTTTTAAAACAAACCATAACCTTTATTTCATAAATAAAGGTTTAAAAAGCTTTACGTAGATTATCAAATAATGATAATCTAAAGTATTCTGTTTACACACGACCATTACATAATGGTTTACAATACAAATATGTTACATCGAAATCAGTTTCTTGAATGCAGTTTTTACACAATATCATACAAACATGGACTCCAAATCTTGTCCTTATTTTAGTGTGCAACAGCGGAAGCTCTTAGTATTCACCTGAGAATAAACATGCTTTAAACGTCAACAAAAATGTTGGTGAGTTATAGGTTTAACCTATATATATCAAATCGTAACAATAGACCACAAGATTTCATATTTCAATACACATCCCATACATAGAGATAAAAATCATTCATATGGTGAACACCTGGTAACCGACATTAACAAGATGCATATATAAGAATATCCCCATCATTCCGGGACACCCTTCAGATATGATATAAATTTCAAAGTACTAAAGAATTCGGTACTTTGGATGGGGTTTGTTAGGCCCAATAGATCTATCTTTAGGATTCGCGTCAATTAGGGTGCCTGTTCCCTAATTCTTAGATTACCAGACTTAATAAAAAGGGGCATATTCGATTTCGATAATTCAACCATAGAATGTAGTTTCACGTACTTGTGTCTATTTTGTAAATCATTTATAAAACCTGCATGTATTCTCATCCCAAAAATATTAGATTTTAAAAGTGGGACTATAACTCACTTTCACAGATTTTTACTTCGTCGGGAAGTAAGACTTGACCACTGGTTGATTCACGAACCTATAACAATATATACATATATATCAAAGTATGTTCAAAATATATTTACAATACTTTTAATATATTTTGATGTTTTAAGTTTATTAAGTCAGATGTCCTCGTTAGTAACCTACAACTAGTTGTTCACAGTTAGATGTACAGAAATAAATCGATAAATATTATCTTGAATCAATCCACGACCCAGTGTATACGTATCTCAGTATTGATCACAACTCAAACTATATATATATTTTGGAATCAACCTCAACCCTGTATAGCTAACTCCAACATTCACATATAGAGTGTCTATGGTTGTTCCGAAATATATATAGATGTGTCGACATGATAGGTTGAAACATTGTATACGTGTCTATGGTATCTCAAGATTACATAATATACAATACAAGTTGATTAATTTATGGTTGGAATAGATTTGTTACCAATTTTCACGTAGCTAAAATGAGAAAAATTATCCAATCTTGTTTTACCCATAACTTCTTCATTTTAAATCCGTTTTGAGTGAATCAAATTGCTATGGTTTCATATTGAACTCTATTTTATGAATCTAAACAGAAAAAGTATAGGTTTATAGTCGTAAAAATAAGTTACAATTCGTTTTTGTAAAGGTAGTCATTTCAGTCGAAAGAACGACGTCTAGATGACCATTTTAGAAAACATATTTCTACTTTGAGTTTAACCATAATTTTTGGATATAGTTTCATGTTTATAATAAAAATCATTTTCCCAAAATAACAACTTTTAAATCAAAGTTTATCATGGTTTTTAATTAACTAACCCAAAACAGCCCGTGGTGTTACTACGACGGCGTAAATCCGGTTTTACGGTGTTTTTCGTGTTTCCAGGTTTTAAATCATTAAGTTAGCATATCATATAGATATAGAATATGTGTTTAGTTGATTTTAAAAGTCAAGTTAGAAGGATTAACTTTTATTTGCGAACAAGTTTAGAATTAACTAAACTATGTTCTAGTGATTACAAGTTTAAACCTTCGAATAAGATAGCTTTATATGTATGAATAGAATGATGTTATGAACATCATTACTACCTCAAGTTCCTTGGATAAACCTACTGGAAATGAGAAAAATAGATCTAGCTTCAAAGGATCCTTGGATGGCTTGAAAGTTCTTGAAGCAGAATCATGACACGAAAACAATTTCAAGTAAGATTTCCACTCGAAATAAGATTGTTATAGTTATAGAAATTGAATTAAAGTTTGAATATGATTATTACCTTGTATTAGAAAGATAACCTACTATAAGTAACAAAGGTTTCTTGATCTTTGATGATTACTAGGAATGGATTTAGAAAACTTGGAAGTAAACTTGCAATCTTGGAAGTATTCTTGATTTTATGAAACTAGAACTTTTGGAATTTATGAAGAACACTTAGAACTTGAAGATAGAACTTGAGAGAGATTAATTAGATGAAGAAAATTGAAGAATGAAAGTGTTTGTAGGTGTTTTTGGTCGTTGGTGTATGGATTAGATATAAAGGATATGTAATTTTGTATTCATGTAAATAAGTCATGAATGATTACTCACATTTTTGTAACCTTATGAGATATTTTATGCTAGTTGCCAAATGATGGTTCCCACATGTATTAGGTGACTCACATGGGCTGCTAAGATCTGATCATTAGAGTGTATATACCAATAGTACATACATCTAAAAGCTGTGTATTGTACGAGTACGAATACGGGTGCAAACGAGTAGAATTATTGATGAAACTGAACGAGGATGTAATTGTAAGCATTTTTGTTAAGTAGAAGTATTTTGATAAGTGTCTTGAAGTCTTTCAAAAGTGTATGAATACATATTAAAACACTACATGTATATACATTTTAACTGAGTCGTTAAGTCATCGTTAGTCGTTACATGTAAATGTTGTTTTGAAACCTTTAGGTTAACGATCTTGTTGAATGTTATTAACCCATTATTTATTATAACAAATGAGATGTTAAATTGTTATATTATCATGATATTATGATATATAATATATCTTAGTATGATATATATACAGTTAAATGTCGTTACAACGATAATCGTTACATATATGTCTCGTTTCGAAATCATTAAGTTAGTAGTCTTATTTTTACATATGTATTTCATTGTTAATACACTTAATAATATATTTACTTATCATTTAACATAATTAACTAAGTGTATCAATATCTTAATATGATTCATATGTACCTAGTAAGACGTTGTTATAACGATAATCGTTATATATATCGTTTTCGAGTTTCTTAAATTAATAGTCTCATTTTTATGTATATAACTCATTGTTAAAATACCTAATGAGATACATACTTATAATAAAATCATGTTAACTATATATATAACCATATATATGTCATCGTATAGTTTTTACAAGTTTTAACGTTCGTGAATCACCGGTCAACTTGGGTGGTCAATTGTCTATATGAAACCTATTTCAATTAATCAAGTCTTAACAAGTTTGATTGCTTAACATGTTGGAAACACTTAATCATGTAAATAACAATTTCATTTAATATATATATAAACATGGAAAAGTTCGGGTCACTACACATGTCGACACATCTATATATATTTCGGAACAACCATAGACACTCTTTATGTGAATGTTGGAGTTAGCTATACAGGGTTGAGGTTGATTCCAAAATATATATAGTTTGAGTAGTGATCAATACTGAGATACGTATACACTGGGTCGTGGATTGATTCAAGATAATATTTATCGATTTATTTCTGTACATCTAACTGTGGACAACTAGTTGTAGGTTACTAACGAGGACAGCTGACTTAATAAACTTAAAAAATCAAAATGTATTAAAAGTGTTGTAAATATATTTTGAACATACTTTGATATATATGTATATATTGTTATAGGTTCGTGAATCAACCTGTGGCCAAGTCTTACTTCCCGACGAAGTAAAAATATGTGAAAGTGAGTTATAGTCCTACTTTTAAAATCTAATATTTTTGGGATGAGAATACATGCAGGTTTTATAAATGATTTACAAAATAGACACAAGTACGTGAAACTACATTCTATGGTTGAATTATCGAAATCGAATATGCCCCTTTTTATTAAGTCTGGTAATCTAAGAATTAGGGAACAGACACCCTAATTGACGCGAATCCTAAAGATAGATCTATTGGGCCTAACAAACCCCATCCAAAGTACCGGATGCTTTAGTACTTCGAAATTTATATCATATCCGAAGGGTGTCCCGGAATGATGGAGATATTCTTATATATGCATCTTGTTAATGTCGGTTACCAGGTGTTCACCATATGAATGATTTTTATCTCTATGTATGGGATGTGTATTGAAATATGAAATCTTGTGGTCTATTGTTAAGATTTGATATATATAGGTTAAACCTATAACTCACCAACATTTTTGTTGACGTTTAAAGCATGTTTATTCTCAGGTGAATACTAAGAGCTTCTGCTGTTGCATACTAAAATAAGGACAAGATTTGGAGTCCATGTTTGTATGATATTGTGTAAAAACTGCATTCAAGAAACGGATTTCGATGTAACATAACCATTATGTAATGGTCGTGTGTAAACAGGATATTTTAGATTATCATTATTTGATAATCCACGTAAAGCTTTTTAAACCTTTATTTATGAAATAAAGGTTATGGTTTGTTTTAAAAATGAATGCAGTCTTTGAAAAACGTCTCATATAGAGGTCAAAACCTCGCAACGAAATCAATTAATATGGAACGTTTTTAATCAATAAGAACGGGACATTTCAGTTGGTATCCGAGCGTTGGTCTTAGAGAACCAGAATTTTGCATTAGTGTGTCTTATCGAGTTTGTTAGGATGCATTAGTGAGTCTGGACTTCGACCGTGTTTTCTTTAAAAATGATTGCTTAACATTTTTGTTGGAAACTATATATTATTAACATGTATATATTATGTGATATATTAATCTCTTAACATGTTTGATATTGTGTGATAGATGTCTACCTCTAGCACAAATCCCATTGACTCACCTAATAATAACGAAGAGTCGAATATATATTGGACTGATTCACAAGTTCCCGAAGAAGAACCGGAAGAAGAATCAGAACCGGAAGAAGAATCAGAACCGGAAGAGGAGGAACAGGAGGAGGAAATAGAACCGGTGGGGGAAATAATAAAACGGTTAAGTAAAAGAAAATCCTCAACCAATCGACCAAGGTTAATTATGGTCAATGGTGTTTCCGCCAAGGAAGCAAAATATTAGGAGGATTACCAATTCTCCGATGAATCGGATTCCGACGAGAATTCCGATGATGTTATAGAAATTACCCCAACTGAATTTAAAAAGGCAAAAGAAAATAATAAGGGAAAGGGCATAAAAATAGAGAAATTTGATTCCAAACCCGATGAACTTTATATGTATCGTCAACACTCGTATTTCTTAAGTTGTGACAATAACCCGGGAACCTCTAAACCACCAGGTTTTTCTAAACCAATGTGGAAAACGACGGCTCGTATTAGGGGAACATCATATATCCCTAGAAACTTGGCAAAACGAACCAAAACCGAAAAAGAAGAAACGAGCGAGTCGGAATAAGATAGTTGTATTCGTGTGGTGTAATATATGTAATATAGTGTGCTTATGCTTTATGATATATGTAAAAATTGCTTGTATTAATAAGTATTTTTTTTATGAATCTAACTCTTGTCTATTTTACAGTATAAAAACACAAAATGGATAGACAACCCAATATTTTAAGAGACCTACCCGGAGACATGATTGATGAAATCTTGTCTAGAGTTGGTCAGAATTCCTCAGCACAACTTTTTAAGGCGAGATCAGTTTGTAAGACATTCGAAGAACGTTCCAAGAATGCCTTGATTTATAAAAGGCTTTCATTCGAAAGATGGGGGATATCACATTGGGAAATCCATAAGTTACGATGTGTTTACTTTGACGCATATATTGCGAGGAACCCAAATGCTATTTTACGCAACGGTTAAGAAATTATTTTGACTCAATATATCCGAATATAGGACTTCGTGATTTAGAAAAAGCGGCTAACATGCAACATAAAGAAGCATGTTATGCTTACGGGTTAGTAATGTTCGCTTCTCACCAAAGTGAGAACAAGAACATCAGGCTACAACTATTAAACAAAACATTCCCACAAGTGACGGAGTCGGTAATTGGGGTAAGAAATGAGGTTTTTAGGTTATCACGAGACTGTTGATCATTACGTAACCTTCATCCTTTTGACGATGTTACAACACATTGTCTTACTATCGGTCACAACGGTTATGTTCCACAAAACTAAGGATGGGAAGTGGTATTAGTAAAACCAGAATGCATGACTTGTTTCTGGACGTATGAATTACGTTTCTTTATTGCCTTTGCTGAACGCCTTATTTATTAACTAGAATTATCTTCGCAACTACTTTGTATCAAAGTTTTATGTGCTATATTTTATGCTATATGTGAAAAAAAAGCGGTATTGTAAGTTTGCAAGTTATTGTATAAAGGTTTGAATATGATATATATATATTTTTTTTTTGATTAGTTTTTCATATAGAATTGTAGTAGTTGAAATGGTATGTTAGCTACTAAGTATGAACTTAACGGGTAGGTACTACCCGAATTAAAGAGTATAAAACGCTAATATGAAGAAAGAGCTTTTATAAATAAGTTCATATTATGCTACGAAATACTATTGACTACTCTTGATATTCTGTATGATTAACTTGTTCCATTTGACTATTTTGAAGGAAATGGCACCGACTACTCGACACACCGTGAATATGAATGAAGAGGAATTCTGTACTTTTCTAGCTTCAAACATAGCCGCAGTACAGGCTGCGCTACATACCAACAATAACCTTGGATCTAGCAGTACAGGAAATCGTGTAGGATGCACCTACAAAGAATTCACTGCCTGCAAACCTTTGGAATTTGATGGAATTGAAGGACCGATCGGATTGAAACGGTGGACCGAAAAGGTCGAATCGGTGTTTGCCATAAGTAAGTGTACTGAAGAGGACAAAGTGAAGTACGCTACGCATACCTTCACAGGTTCTGTGTTAACATGGTGGAATACCAATCTAGAGCAAGTGGGACAAGATGATGCATACGCACTACCGTGGTCAGCATTTAAGCACTTGATGAACGATAAGTACCTTCCCAGAACCGAGGTCAATAAGCTCAAGACAGAACTTAGAGGGTTATGAACCCAACGATTTGATATTACCACGTACGAAAGACGATTCACAGAATTGTGCCTATTGTGTCCGGGAGCGTTCGAAGATGAGGAAGAGAAGATCGACGCGTTTGTGAAAGGATTACTGGAAAGAATCCAAGAAGATATAAGTTCACACGAGCCCGCCTCCATACAACAGGTATGTAGAATGGCTCACAAACTAGTGAACCAGATTGAGGAAAGAATTAAAGAACAGACAGCTGAAGAGGCCAATGTGAAGCAAGTCAAAAGAAAGTGGGAGGAAAACGGTGATAAGAATCACCAATACAACAACAACAACAATTACAATAATAATCGCAACAATTATCCCAACAATCGCAACATCAATCGCAACTACAACAAACGGCCCAACAACAACAACAACAACAACAGCAACTACAACAATCATCCCAATAACAATAACAACTGCTACAACAACAACAATCAGAAGCAGCTATGCCAAAGGTGTGAAAAGTATCACTCGGGGTTCTGCACCAAATTTTGCAACAAGTGTAAAAGGAATGGTCATAGCGCGGCGAAGTGTGAGGTCTACGGACCAGGGGTTAACAGAACAAAAGGAACAAATGGTGTCGGAACGAGTAATGGTGGAGCAAGTAGTGTCGAAGCAAGTTATGCCAATGTAGTTTGTTATAAATGTGGAAAACCGGGCCACATTATTAGAAATTGCCCGAACCAAGAGAACACGAATGGACAAGGCCGTGGAAGAGTTTTCAATATTAATGCGGCAGAGGCACAGGAAGACCCGGAGCTTGTTACGGGTACTTTTCTTATTGACAATAAATCTGCTTACGTTTTATTTGATTCGGGTGCGGATAGAAGCTATATGAGTAGAGATTTTTGTGCTAAATTAAGTTGTCCATTGACGCCGTTGGATAGTAAATTTTTACTCGAATTAGCAAACGGTAAATTAATTTCAGCAGATAATATATGCCGGAATCAAGAAATTAAACTGGGTAGCGAAATATTTAAGATTGATTTGATACCAGTAGAGTTAGGGAGTTTTGATGTAATAGTTGGCATGGACTGGCTGAAGAAGGTGAAAGCAGAGATCGTATGTTATAAAAATGCAATTCGCATTGTACGAGAAGAAGGAGAACCCTTAATGGTATACGGAGAAAAGGGCAACATGAAGCTACATCTTATTAGTAATTTGAAGGCACAAGAACTAATAAGAAAAGGTTGCTATGCTGTTCTAGCACACGTCGAGAAAGTACAAACTGAAGAAAAGAGCATCAATGATGTTCCCGTCACAAAAGAATTTCCCGATGTATTTCTGAAAGAATTACCGGGACTACCTCCACATCGATCTGTTGAATTTCAAATAGATCTTGTACCAGGAGCTGCACCAATAGCTCGTGCTCCTTATAGACTCGCACTCAGCGAGATGAAAGAACTGCAAAGCCAACTGCAAGAACTATTAGAATGTGGTTTCATTCGACCAAGCACATCACCATGGGGAGCTCCTATTTTGTTTGTCAAGAAGAAGGATGGTACATTTAGGTTGTGTATTGACTACAGAGAGTTGAACAAACTTACCATCAAAAACCATTATCCAATGCCGAGAATTGATGACTTATTTGATCAACTACAAGGCTCGTTGGTTTATTCGAAGATCGATTTACGTTCTAGATATCATCAAATGCGAGTAAAGGAGGATGATATTCCAAAAACTGCTTTTAGGACACGTTATGGTCATTACGAGTTTATGGTTATGCTGTTTGGATTGACTAACGCACCAGCTGTGTTCATGGACCTTATGAACCGAGTGTGTGGGCCATATCTTGACAAGTTTGTCATTGTTTTTATCGATGACATACTTATTTACTCAAAGAATGATCAAGAGCACGAAGAACATTTGAGAAAAGTGCTAGAAGTATTGAGAAAAGAAAAACTGTACGCTAAGTTTTCAAAGTGTGCATTTTGGTTGGAAGAAGTTCAATTCCTCGGTCACATTGTGAACAAAGAAGGTATCTAGGTGGACCCGGCAAAGATCAAAACCGTTAAAAATTGGGAAACCCCAAAAACTCCGAAGCATATACGTCAATTTTTAGGATTGGCTGGTTACTACAGAAGATTCATCCAAGATTTCTCCAAAATAGCAAAACCCTTGACTGCATTAACGCATAAAGGGAAGAAATTTGAATGGAAGGATGAACAAGAGAAGGCGTTTCAATTATTGAAGAAAAAGCTAACTACGGCACCTATATTGTCATTGCCTGAAGGGAATGATGATTTTGTGATTTATTGTGACGCATCAAAGCAAGGTCTCGGTTGTATATTAATGCAACAGACGAAGGTGATTGCTTATGCGTCTAGACAATTGAAGATTAACGAGCAAAATTATACGACGCATGATTTGGAATTAGGCGCGGTTGTTTTTGCATTAAAGACTTGGAGGCACTACATATATGGGGTCAAAAGTATTATATATACCGACCACAAAAGTCTTCAACACATATTTAATCAGAAACAACTGAATATGAGGCAGCGTAGGTGGATTGAATTGTTGAATGATTACGACTTTGAGATTCGTTACCACCCGGGGAAAGCAAATGTGGTAGCCGACGCCTTGAGCAGAAAGGACAGAGAACCCATTCGAGTAAAATCTATGAATATAATGATTCACACTAACCTTACTACTCAAATAAAGGAGGCGCAACAAGGAGTTTTAAAAGAGAGAAATTTAAAGGATGAAATACCCAAAGGATCGGAGAATCATCTTTATATTCGGGAAGACGGAACCCGGTATAGGGCTGAAAGAATTTGGGTACCAAAATTTGGAGATATGAGAGAAATGGTACTTAGAGAAGCTCATAAAACCAGATACTCAATACATCCTGGAACGGGGAAGATGTACAAGGATCTCAAGAAACATTTTTGGTGGCCGGGTATGAAAGCCGATGTTGCTAAATACGTAGGAGAATGTTTGACGTGTTCTAAAGTCAAAGCTGAGCATCAGAAACCATCAGGTCTACTTCAACAACCCGAAATCCCGGAATGGAAATGGGAAAACCTAACCATGGATTTCATCACTAAATTGCCAAGGACTGCAAGTGGTTTTGATACTATTTGGGTAATAGTTGATCGTTTCACCAAATCAGCACACTTCCTGCCAATGAGAGAAGATGACAAGATGGAGAAGTTAGTACGACTGTATTTGAAGGAAGTCGTCTCCAGACATGGAATACCAATCTCTATTATCTCTGATAGGGATGGTAGATTTATTTCAAGATTCTGGCAGACATTACAGCAAGCATTGGGAACTCGTCTAGACATGAGTACTGCCTATCATTCACAAACTGATGGGCAGAGCGAAAGGACGATACAAACGCTTGAAGACATGCTACGAGCTTGTGTTATTGATTTCGGAAACAGTTGGGATCGACATCTACCGTTAGCAGAATTTTCTACAACAACGGCTACCATTCAAGCATTGAGATGGCGCCGTTTGAAGCACTTTATGGTAGAAAGTGCAGGTCTCCGATTTGTTGGAGTGAAGTGGGGGATAGACAGATTACAGGTCCGGAGATAATACAAGAAACTACCGAGAAGATCATCCAAATTCAACAACGGTTGAAAACCGCCCAAAGTCGACAAAAGAGCTACGCTGACATTAAAAGAAAAGATATAGAATTTAAAATTGGAGAGATGGTCATGCTTAAAGTTACACCTTGGAAAGGCGTTGTTGATGTTTCGCGAGGTGTATATAAAATAGTTATTAAATTTTAGCAGGAAACACTATTAAATATGATACATTTTTACACAAGATATTTATTTATTTAGAGAATGGATATACTTAAACCTTGCTACAACACTTATAGGCAGTGTACCTAATCGTACAGTAGTGTAGTTTTTAGTAAGTCCGGTTCGTTCCACAGGGAAATCTTTAAACAAAGCTTAACGCTATATTAGTTTACTTTTATAAAAATACAAATATATATATAAGTAATATTATTATTATAAAGGGGGGTTTTTACCGTTTAATGACCGGTTTGTCGATTTTAAAACTTTAGTCGTAGTTAAAACCAAATGTAAAATAATAAATATAAATACAAGACTTAAATTAAAGCGTAAAGTAAATAACGATAATGAAATTTCGAATAATAAAAGTGCGATAAAATAAACTTGCGATAATTAAAAAGTACGATAATTAAAAATGCAATTAAATACAATAAAAATGCGATAATTAAAAGTGCAATTAAATATAAAATAAAGGAGATTAAATATGAAATAAAAGAATTATGTTTATTTAAACTTCCGTAATCATGATGTTTGACGTGTTGATTTTAGTTTTATGCCCATGGGTTAATTGTCCTTTATCCTGGATTATTTAATATGTCCGTCTGGTTTTTGTCCATAACAGTCCATCAGTCATAAATATAAAGTGCGAGTGTCCTCGTCAAATTATCCTTATACCCGAAGTTAAATATTCCAACTAATTGGGGACTTAAACTGTAACAAGATTTTAATACTTTGTTTAATAATTATATCAGGATGTCGACTGAGTGTAATCCAAGGTTTTAATATTTTGTTATCAATTATACCAAGTGTCCTTGTATATAATTTCACCCCTGTTTTAATTATTCTAGTGGCTATTAATCCATTCCCGTGTCCGGTTAAATGAACGATTATTCGTACATATAAATACCCCGCCCACCGTGTCCGATTGAGTGTATATGGTAATTTATAGGGACGCCCAATTGTAAATCTTTATATTAACATTAACAAACTATCATTTAGTTAAACAAATATAAAGCCCATTAATAGCCCATAGTCTAATTTCCACAAGTGTCGTTCTTTTATCCAAACCCCAATTATGGTACAAAGCCCAATTACCCAGTTTTAGTAATTAGCCCAACATCATGATTACTTCGGATTAAATAAGCATAATAATAACTTAGCTACGAGACATTAATATAAAAAGGTTGAACATAACTTACAATGATTTAAAAATAGCGTAGCGTTACACGGACAGAATTTCGACTTACACCCTTACAATATTCGCTAACATACCCATATTATTATGATTAAAATTTAAAATTAAAATTAAAATATAAATTATATATATATTTTACGTATATAGATAGAGAGAATGATATATGATGATGAAAAAATGCTCAGAATTCGGTTGGCTTTATAGGGAGTTTCAAAACTTGGGGCTCCGCGACTCACGGAATTTTTGGCCTTCAAACTCCGCGAGTCGCGGAGATTGAAATTACAGCTCAGTCCCTTTTGGAGTCTTTCTTGCCGACGGTTTTAAATATAAATATAATATATTAAATAATTATAAGAATTATTTAAATATTATATTATATTTATGTGCATAGTTGACTTGTAATTTTTAGTCCGTTGCGTCGAGCGTTGAGAGTTGACTCTGGTCCCGGTTCCGGATTTTCGAACGTCCTTGCGTACAATTTAATATCTTGTACTTTGCGTTTTGAATCTTGTACTCTTGTAATTTCGAGACGTTTCTTATCAATAATTGGAACCTCTTTGATTGTCTTTTGTACTTTTGAGCTTTTTGGTCGTTTGCGTCTTCAATTCGTCGAATCTGTCTTTTGTCTTCACCTTTTATTATTTAAACGAATATCACTTGTAAATAGAACAATTGCAACTAAAAGCTTGTCTTTCTTGAGGAATAATGCTATGAAATATATGTTCGTTTTTAGCATTATCAAATATTCCCACACTTGAGCGTTGCTTGTCCTCAAGCAATATCGTCTTGAAATATAATAATCACTTCTTTATTCTTCACACTTTGTACATCAGTGATTTCTATACGGCGGTATAAACAATGGTAGTAACGATATGGTTTACAGTCCCACATGACTATAAAAATTTAGATCCATTAAGGAAATTGGATCTTTATGAAAACATTTGATCTTTTGAAAATTAAATCTAGTTTTTACCCTAGATAAGTTTTCCGGAATAACCCTTTACCGGTGTTTGCAAAATATTTTTGTGGGTTTGGTGGGTTTCAGATTTGAAAATTTTAGCTCAAAACTTGCGGTTTTGTGTCACCCACTTGCTAACCTTGTATTTGGAAAGCAACACGTCCAGTTTACTTGTCCCGTATATTACGTTTCGGTAAAATACCGTCCGGTTGTAAAGGAAAGCGTTGAACAAGCAACTGTTAAGGCAATGTCCCCTGACATGCTTTTAATTATGGTCTATAACGTGTCGGACGCAATTACTATCCTTGGTAGGAGCAATAGTAAAGCTCACCCTTATAATTTTTCGGTCTGGCACAAGGTCCTGTCTTTGACCACTATGCAACCACCTTTCTTACGGTTGACACCCGATTTAGTTCAGGTGACCTAATGAATTCCAGGTGAATTCTTAGGATTTTACGTTCAATGGTAATGAACGCATTGAAAATAGGGTTTTCAGAAAACAAATTGGTTTATAATTTTGATCAAAATATTTTCTCGTTCAAGCTCGAGTTTAGATATCATTGAATTCCATGAGTTTGTAATTCTCAATCTTTAAGGTCAATCTCTAGGATTGAGTAATATCAGTCTTAAAAGCTGATTTTTGATCTTTTAAGGAGATTATCCTTTCTGGGGATCTGATTCATTAGTCTTGTCCAGCTAATTTGCATGGTGCCCCCCATTGTACGAGATAAATCCTTCTCATGGTTAGGATAAATCTGACCACTTGGCGACCCTGTTTAATGCTGAGGTCCGTGGATTTCCTGCTGATTTTAGTGATGACTTTTCTAGATTTTTCGTCAACCTACAGCTGGTCTGGACGACAACTTCATGACCTAAATCAAGAAGCGCGTGTCTTTTTCGGAAGACTTTACTTCCTTTTGATGATGGAATTGATTCATCGTGTAGATCCATCTTTCTTACAGTAAATCAGGTAAAACTTTTTAGTTTAGTCCAAAGCAAAAGTATTTTCAGTTATTTGTACAAAAATATGTGGCATATGTTTAAGATAACTTGGTAATTTTTCCAACACTTGGCTTTTATTTTCCTTTTTTATCGTCCTCTATTCCATTTTAAATGAATTTTAACATTTTGGTTTGTTTCTCAATTTATGTCCTTTTCGAGGTAACAATAATTTCGGTGTTAAAACCTAGTTTTATCGTTCATAAATATGTATAAACATGATTTTGAGTTTATTTAATTGAAAATTTTGAAAATTTTTACTAGATTTGGGTAGTCAGTATATAAGACTAGGGCTGTTCTTTATTATCAGAGAGCACTAGATTCTAATACAACTACTGCTTTACTAGTATTTTTAATGGTAACCAAGTGTATAAAGTAAAAAATTATAAAATTCGAAAGAATTTAACCCCTTCCCACACTTAAGATCTTGCAATGCCCTCATTTGCAAGAAATCAGTAACAATTTAAATTATTGAGGGTGATTTGTGTGAAAATGATTAAATTTTTACCAAAGTTTCCAAATATATTGGCGTTTGTTTGCTGAATGATAAATGGTGCACATCATTTGTTCATTCTGTCTTGTTGTTATTTCACATATATTTTGCATCTTGTCGTCAAAATTAGTTGCTTTTGCTGAACTTAATGCCAGTCTTTGAAAATGCGTTGTTTTACCTTGTTGTGTACATAAGATAAACTGCAAACATATATACATATTTTTGAAGTTTGGTATATTACCCCACATTCAAAAATTATTAAAATCTAAGAATAAAAGTTAGACAATTATAAAAATGATTACAATATTAACATAAGTATTAAACGTATCAACATTACAAATTACAAAATAAATAAAAAAAATAAGTAGACTAGGGATGATATTGATACCAATAGGGGTTCCAGGCATAACCATAGGTGCTATAAAATGCTTCGGCAGGGTTATACGTAGGATATGGTGGCTGCATCTCTATAGACCAGGGAGGGAAGATGGGTTTCGGTGTAGGAATATAGTTTCTACCTATATGTTGGCAATGAGCTATGATTTGGTTCTGATGAACTTGCCAATCTTCAAATGCTCTCTGTCTAGCATTTTCGTACTCCTGAGAAGCTATAAACCTTTGCATTTCTTGCATCTCATTTCCCCCTCCTACATTACCTTGCTGTTGGTTTCTCTCAACCTGTGGATGTCTACCATGGTATTGTACTGCGGCGTTATTTCGCCTCTTCAAAACTTTCGCACCATGGTATACATTTAAACCTATAGTATCGCGGGGTTCTGGTTCTTCTACTAATAATCCCCCCCGACTTATATCCACACCGATATATTCACCAATCAATGTAATAAAAATACCACCTCCTATTATGCTATGTGGTCTCATCCCCCTAACCATAGCTGATAAATAATAACCCACACAATACGGTATACTTACAGCGCTTTGTGGGTCTCGAATACACATATGGTAAAACAAATCCTGTTCATTTACTTTTTCCTTGTTCTTACCCCTTTGTGTAATCGAATTAGCTAAAAACCTATGAATTACTCTTAATTCAGCTCTATCTATATCCAAATAAGAGTAATTTCCCCCTTTGAAACGGTGATGGCTTGTCATTTGACTCCACACACCGTGTGTATCAAAATTTTCATCTATCTTTCTACCATTTAATATCAACCCTCTACAATCGGCAGATGCTAACTCCTCAGGCGTATATATACGTAAAGCCTGAGCCATGTCTAGTAAAGACATGTAGCGCATCGAACCGCCTAACAAAAATCTAATAAAAGAACAATCGGTTAAACTAGCTACCCGATCATTCAACTCTATACTACACAACAATTCTTGACACCATACTTTATATACAGGTCTACGCATGGTGAATAAACGTACCCAGTCATTAAAAGTAGAATTACCATACCTCTGTACAAGTAATTCTCTAATTGGCCCGGCCAATTCTACAGCTTCTAAGGGTACCCATTCTATGACCCTCGGTACCTCAACAACTTTGGAATGAAGAGTATGCAAACCCCTTTGATATTTTGGATAATCTATCCAAAGTCTGTCAAATCTCAGGTTCGGGTGCAACTCTTCCAAGTGCATATCAGAAAATGTCATGACTGGGTGAGGTATATCTTGCTTGTAGTAGTTATCCACTTCCTGTTGTTTCGTATTCTCAGCAGGAGCATTGCGAGCTTGGGATGAAGATTCACCCCTTTCAGTCTGCAAAACACATCAAACACAATTTTTTGTGCATCCAAATATGCATTAGTGTCAGCAAAATCATCAATCAAAATAATTACAATGACATGATCAATTTATATCAAACTTAAGCTCATTTTCATATTTTCATCAAATCTACACTTTTTCAAATAAGCATATACGAAAATGTTCGCCAAGTTCATAAGCATTCAACTCAAATAACATGTCAAAATAATCATTACTGGCAATTAAACAAGTTTCAAATGGCATTATCTTTCAAAAATCAAGTTCATGAATTTTTAGACTTGAAAAAGTCCACTTTAATTCTCAAAATCATGTTTAGGCTCAAAGTTTAGATCATTTAACTACCTAGACATGTTACACTACTTAATTTAGCAACAATTCATGACAAAAATCAGCCATAACCTGTTTATATCAAAAAGCCCCAAATTTGCTCAAGAACACAAACCCTAGATTACTCAAAATTTGAAGTTTAAGGCTTCTAATCATGTTAAACAGCATCAATCTAGGTTATACAAGCATAATACATAAACAATTCAATCATAATTACACTAAAAAGCATCAAAATCAAATTGGGGAAAAAATTGCTCAAGAACACCAAATTTCGGATTAAATGGTGTTTAGGTGTAGAAATTTACCGTTTTTCTTGAGTAATTCCTAGATAGCATCCTTCTCAACATGATTTTAGTAAAAAATTTGGTGATTAATGGTTAAAAATTGTGATTTTGGGGTGTATTTTTCGGGTTTTTGCGTGTTTATGTTCGCAGTATTTGTGTGTTTTGTGGGTTGGGACTGATCTGTTCCAGCTCTTTATTTTTTTTTCTGATTTTCGGTCCTCCCGCGACTCGCGGCATTTAAGCCTTCAAACTCCGCGAGTCGCGGAGTTTGGTATATATTTTTTTTTTTATATAATCTTTAACTTATAAAACAATTAAGTAAATAATTTTTAAAATTTTGTTTCCCTTATTATTGAGGACGAGGTCGTTTCGGATCGATGTCCTAGTCTGTCCCTCGACAAAATTTTAAAATTTGTCTTTTTGTAGCGATTGTTTTAAAAGCTAAGATTTTTGGTTTTTTAATGTTTTTGGCATACTTTAATTCAATAAGATTAAAAATAATGATAATAAAAGTTCTCGTCCCTCCCTTGGGTAAAGCAATTTCGGTTCAAAGACCTAGTCTTCAACTTACGACGAATTTTAAAAATCATATTTTTAACTTAATGAGATAAAGTAAATTTTTTTTGTTTTTAAATTCACACAATTTAAATATAAATTCAAAATTAATATTAAAAATTCACACCAAACTTACAACTTGAAATGCATAAAAAATAAAATTCATATTTAAAAAATTAAAAATTCACACCAAACTTAATTTAAAAATTCATATTATAAATTCACACCAAACTTATATTAATTTTTCAAATATTTACAATTTTAAATATATTGATTTTACAAAGTTTACAATATTAATTTAAGATTCAAATATTAATTTTAAAAACATGGTAAAAATAAAATTAAAAATCTTTTTGGCTTTTTATCCCACTTTAATCAATCAAATATTATCAAAAATATGCGCCCCTCTTTTCGGTAAAGTAATTTTGGTTCCAAAACCTAATTTAACTCATGACGAATTTTTGAAATATTTTGGGTTGATTGATTAAAGATATTTATACCTTAAGAATAAACGTTAAATTTCGCAGTGATGTAATAAATTTTTGTATGATATCAATAATTTCGGTTGCCAAACCTAATTTTATTCAATACCAATTTAATACTTTATAGTGAACAAATTAGCGTTTATTATCAAAAGGTTAAAAATAAAAAAAAAATAAAATAAAAACTGTACAGACTTACCTGTGAAATAGATTTCTTAGTTATATGATCTATCCCATTAATAAGATAGTCGGTTTAATTGGTTTTCCAGGGCTACATATGCTTAACCTCGAGCATTCAGTGTCTTTTCTTCTAAACATATGAACGGTCCGTCTCTGCATAAAGTAACAAATTCGGTGTTTGAATAGGTTTGATTATTTGAACATTTACCTCCATGTGACCATTTTCCGCATTTGTGACATATTTCTAGGTGTCGTGCTCTTCTTTTCGCTGCGGATTTTGATTTTCCTTTACCAAATTGTAACTTATTATCTTCGCATCTGGATTGTTTTCTAACTCCGTCCATTCTTTCTATGATTACTGATACTAGTTCACTCGGTAGTATGTTATTATTACGTTTAGTGATCAAAGCGTGTAGCATTAGACCATGGTTTAGTTCACAGGCAGTCTTCATTTCCTAAAAAAAAAATAAAAATTCAGAATGGGGGGAGAAGACTAGTTCTTTAGGGTCTGCTAGGGAAAGACCATTCGGGTTCCATTTTCGAGAACTACACGAAAACAGATAAGCTAACTCTAACAGAAATACATATTATCCTTTAAAGACTTGATTCTCCCCACACTTAGTTAGCTGTCGAAATTGTGATTAACTTCGTTGTCAACTTCCATCGGAACATGTATGTAGTGTTTAACTCTGTGACCATTAACTTTAAATTCAATCCCTTTTGAATTTATTAATTCTATCGTTCCGTATGGAAAAACTCTTTTGACTATGAATGGTCCAGACCATCTTGATTTCAATTTTCCAGTAAATAGCTTGAATCGTGAATTGAAAAGAAGAACTCTGTCTCCTTCTTTAAATTCTTTTGAACTTATGATTCTTTTATCATGTCATTTCTTCGTTCTTTCTTTATAGATTAACGAATTTTCGTATGCTTTATGTCTTAATTCTTCTAATTCGTTTAGTTGACTTAATCGTAGACGTCCAGCTTCATGTAAATCAAGATTACATGTCTTCAAAGCCCAAAATGCTTTGTGTTCAATTTCTACTGGAAGATGACATGCTTTTCCATAAACAAGTCTAAAAGGTGTGGTTCCAATTGGAGTTTTGTAGGCTGTTCTAAAAGCCCAGAGTGCATCCTCCAATTTAATGGACCATTCCTTCGGATTTGATCCTACGGTTTTCTCTAGAATACGTTTTAAAGCTCGGTTGGTATTTTCAACTTGTCCACTTGTTTGTGGATGATATGCGGTGGAGATTTTATGAGTTACTCCATATCTTTTAAGAACTTTCTCAAGTTGATTATTACAGAAATGAGTACCCCGATCACTTATTAAAGCTTTCGGTGTTCCAAACCTTGCAAAAAGACGTTTTAAAAAGTTGACTACAACTCGTGCATCGTTAATTGGGAGAGCTTGTGCTTCCGCCCATTTAGATACATAATCAATGGCTACGAGAATATAGAGATTATTATGAGATTTTGGAAATGGACCCATAAAGTCAATACCCCAAATGTCAAATACTTCACATACTTGGATGACATTTTGTGGCATTTCATCACGTTGACTTATTTTTCCGGCCCTTTGACAAGCATCACAGGATTTGCAAAGACGGTGTGCGTCTTTGTAAATTGTAGGCCAATAGAATCCAGCATCATAAACTTTTCTTGCTGTTAGTTGAGGCCCATAATGCCCTCCTGTTGGTCCTGTGTGACAATGGTTTAATATTTTACTGGCTTCATCTCCAAATACACATCGGCATATTATTCCATCGGGACAACTTTTAAACAGATGTGGATCTTCCCAGAAATAGTGTTTTATATCACTGAAGAATTTCTTTCGTCTTTGGTACGATAATCCTTTTTCAAGGAATCCACAAACTAAGTAGTTTGCATAGTCTGCAAACCATGGAATTTCTTTATAATCTATCTTCAATAGATATTCATCAGGAAAGTTGTCTTGTATGGCTGATTCATTTAGAACTTCTAATTCGGGATTTTCAAGACGAGAAAGATGATCAGCGGCGAGATTTTCTGCTCCTCTTTTATCTCGGATTTCAATATCAAACTCTTGTAAGAGTAAGATCTAACGGATTAATCTTGGTTTAGCATCTTGTTTTGAAAATAGGTATCTAAGAGCAGAATGGTCGGTATAGACCACCGTTTTTGCTAGAACGAGATATGATCGAAATTTGTCAAAAGCAAAGACAATAGCAAGGAGTTCTTTTTCAGTAGTTGTATAGTTCGTTTGTGCTCCTTGTAACGTCTTACTAGCATAATATATAGGTTGAAATCATTTTTCAATCCTTTGTCCTAAAACGGCTCCCATTGCAAAATCACTTGCATCGCACATTAGTTCAAATGGTAGATTCCAATTTGGTGTTATCATGATCTGTGCATTAGTGAGTTTCTCTTTAAGAATATTAAAAGATTTGATACATTCATCTGAAAATATGAATGGAGCATCCTTTTCTAAGAGTTTATTCATAGGAGTGGCAATTTTAGAAAAATCTTTTATGAAACATCGGTAAAAACCGGCATGCCCTAAAAAACTCCTAACTCCTCTAACATTGGTGGGATGTGGAAGTTTAGCAATTACATCTACTTTAGCTCTATCCACTTCAATTCCTTCTTTTGAAATTTTATGATCAAGAACGATGCCTTCTTTAACCATGAAATGGCATTTCTCCCAATTAAGTACTAGATTTGATCGTTCGCATCTAATAAGCATTCGTTCAAGATTAGTTAGACATGTTTCAAATGTATCACCGAAGACTGAAAAGTCATCCATGAATACTTCCATGCATTCTTCTATAATGTCGTGAAAAATCGCCATCATACACCTTTGAAAGGTTGCAGGGGCGTTGCAAAGTCCAAATGGCATGCGTTTGTAAGCAAAAGTACCATAAGGGCACGTGAATGTGGTTTTCTCTTGATCTTCGGGTGCTATTGGTATTTGAAAATATCCGGAAAATCCATCTAGGAAACAATAGTAACTATTTCCGGCTAATCTTTCCAACATTTGATCAATGAAAGGTAAGGGAAAGTGATCTTTTCTGGTGGCGTCATTTAATTTTCTATAATCAATACACACACGCCATCCTGTTACAGTCCTAGTAGGAATAAGCTCATTTTTCTCATTTGTAATGACAGTCATGCCACCCTTCTTAGGCACGCATTGAACTTGGCTTACCCATGGACTATCAGAGATTGGATAAATTAAACATGCGTCTAGCAGTTTAATAATCTATTTCTTAACTACATCTTGCATATTAGGATTTAGTCTTCGTTGGCGTTGCACATACGTTTTATGACCTTCTTCCATAAGAATTTTATGTGTGCAATACGAAGGACTTATTCCTTTAATATCATGAATCTTCCATGCAATGGCTGGTTTATGAGCTTTCAACACAGAAATGAGTTGTGATTTCTCATTTTCAGTAAGAGAAGACGATATTATTACAGGTAATTCAGATTCACCATGTAAATAAGCGTATTCCAAATGGTTTGGAAGTGGCTTTAACTCTAATTTCGGAGGTTCTTCTATCGATGATTTATATCGATATCTGTGTTCTTCTTTTAGCATTTGAATTTCTTCTGTTGTTGGTTCATATCCATTAGCTATAAGTGTAGCTAACATTTCAGCTTCATCAATTGGTTCATTACCTTCTCCTAAAGAACATTCTCCTGTTCCTTGTAATTCTGGAAATTCTTCTAATAATTCTGCATGTGCATCTATAGTTTGAATATAATAACATGTATCATCTGCAGATTGCGGTTGTTGCATTGCTCTATCAACTGAAAAGGTAACACTCTCATCCTCTATACTTAGGGTCAATTTCTTACCGAACACGTCTATCATTGCTTTAGCTGTGTTTAAGAATGGTCTTCCTAATATGAGAGGAACTTGAGAATCTTCTTCCATGTCCAGAACAACAAAATCTACTGGAAATACTAAAGTACCAACTTTAACTAGCATGTTCTCCATTATCCCTCTAGGATATTTTATTGATCTATCGGCTAGTTGTATGCTTATTCTGCTTGGTTTTAATTCTCCAAGGTCTAGTTTAGCGTATAGTGAATACGGCATTAAATTTATACTACCACCTAAGTCTGCCAATGCTTCTATTGAACTAAGACTACCCAGAAAACATGGAATTGTGAAACTTCCTGGATCAGATAATTTTTCTGGTATCTTATTCAACAGCACTGCTGAACAATTAGCATTCATAGTAACAGCCGAGAGTTCTTCCATTTTCTTTCTATTTGAGATTAGATCTTTCAAGAATTTAGCATATCTAGGCATTCCTGAAATCACATCAATGAAAGGAAGATTTACATTTATCTGTTTAAACATATCCAAGAATTTGGATTTCTCGGCTTCAAGTTTCTCTTTCTTCATTTTACTCGGGTAAGGAAGTGATGGTTGGTATGGTTTAACAAAAGGTTTATCCTTAGCTGTGTTATCTTCATTAACCTTTTCAACTACCGGTTCTTTTTCCTTATCTTGATCAGGTTGTGGTACTTGTGGAGTAGGAATAGTTTCATCAGAAGTTACAGGTATTTCCGGTGGTTTAAGTGTTGTACCACTTCTTGTGGTAATAGCTTTAGCTGTTTCATTCCGGGGGTTAGCATTTGTATCACTAGGTAAACTTCCCGGTTTTCTTTCACCTATTAACCTTGCTAGGTTACTTACTTCTTGTTCCAGATTTTGAATAGAAGCTTGTTGATTTCTAAATGCTTGAGCATTTTGTTCATTAGTTTGTTTCTGAGATGTGAAAAACTGCGTTTGAGTTTCAACTAGCTTCGTCATCATATCTTCTAAATTCGGCTTTTTATCATCGGTTTGTTGTGGTGGTTTGTTTTGAAAATTAGGTCTTTGCTGATTATAAGTATTATTGGATACTTGTTGATTGCTAGGACCTTGTTGGTTATTGTATGGAATATTTCGGTTATAATTTTGGTTTTGATTGTAAATCGGTCTTGGCGGTTGATAATTATTCTGATAATTATTTCCAGGCCTTTGGTTTATGTATGAAATATTCTCTCTTTGTTCCATTGTTAATTCAATACTGAGACAATCTTTTGTCAAATGTGGTCCTCACACTGCTCACAACTAATTCGTATTGAGTGAATATCCTTAGTTATCTTTTCCATTCGTCTCTCCACAGCATCTATCTTTGCGAAAATGGAATCTAAGTCATGGCTAGAATCGGCTCTAGCTGCTTTAGATGATCTAACGATATCTTTTTCTTGGTGCCACTCATGTGAGTGGGAAGCAGTGTTATCAATAATTTTGTAAGCATCAGTTTCAGTTTTCTTCATAATAGAACCACCAGCTGCTATATCTATGTCTTTTCTTGTAGTGATGTCGCATCCTTGGTAGAATATTTGTACTATTTGACAGGTGTCTAAACCATGTTGCGGACATCCTCTTAATAACTTTCCATATCTAGTCCACGCCTCATATAGAGTTTCATTTGGTTTCTGTGTAAACGTAACAATTTCTGCTTGAAGTCTTACGGCTTTAGATGTAGAAAAGAATTGTTTAAGAAATTTTTCAACTAAAACGTCCCATGTATCAATCGCCCCTTCAGGTAATGATTCCAACCAATCTTTGGCTTCTCCCTTTAAAGTCCAGGGAAATAACATGAGATATATCTGTTCATCCTCTACTTCTCGGATTTTAAATAGTGTGCAGATCCTATTAAAGGTACGTAGGTGTTCATTTGGATCTTCCTTCGGCGCACCACTAAATTGGCATTGATTAGTCACCATGTGTAGAATTTATCCTTTGATTTCATAATCTGGCGCATTAATGTCTGGATGAGTTATTGCGTGACCTTGGCCAGTGCGTTTAGCTCTCATTCGGTCTTCCATACTTAAAGGTTCCAGATTCTCCATAATTGAATTTGTTGAATCGGAATCACTAGAGGATTCTGATTTAATGGTTCGTTCCTCAACAATCTCTGTTTGAATGATTGGTGGTTCCGGGGGAAAGTTTAGTGGTTCAGGATCTACGAACCATTCCTGAATATTCTCCGGATTCTCAATTGTGAGGTCGGGTTCAAAAATTGGATTATTGGAAATTTGAACTGAAGTACTTGGTCGACTGGATGACGTTTCTAAAGAAAAATCAACGATGGTAATATTTGCTAAATGTCTTGATCTAGTTACAGGTGGTGAACGTACAAAAGGTGGTGAACGTCTTGCTCGGTGCATTCACTGAATATCCTATTAGTTTTTAAAAGGAAAGAAAAATTATAATAAGTTATCCAATCAATAGACTTTTCTGATTTTGCCCACGTTTCGAATAGCCAAAAGATGCAGCAGAGGGGCAGGATTCGTTTGGTCTCAATATAATTGAGGACTGTTTGGCTCCAATAACCCGGTCCACGTACAAATCCAACTATTACTACGAACCAGAAAATTTTGATGTCTATCAATTTAACCTCTTAAAATAAATTTTCGTAATTTTAAGAAATTTAGATAAGAAGTAGAATAAAAATCTATGTCCTAAAACTAGAATAGCGAGAAATAAGAAAGAAAAAGAGTTCGTCGGAAAAAGGTCGAAAAAGAAAAATGGTTGAAAAGTAAAAGGTGACGGAAAAATAAAAGAAACTTATAAAACTTAAAAATACTTGACTAACCTAACCTTATTACTACAACTAACTTAAAATTATAATCGCAAATTGAGATAACTAATTGGAATGATAATTGGTACATAGTAAAAGGTGTCTAAAAATATTAAAGCTTACAGGAAAAATTATATCCCAAATGGGAATAACTTAAAAAGAAACTAAAACTTAAAAAGGTGTCGCAAAATTCTGAAGCACTTAAATCTTAGTCTAAAGAAAAAGCACTTAAGGAATTCTACGGCAAAGCCTAAAAATCTAGAAGTAAAAATAACTATGGCAAAAACTAAGTTTAAAACTAAATATGAGCGAAAAATACAAATATTACGCTAAAACGATTAAAAAGGGACAAAATATAAAAATATACAAAAAGTTGTAAAAAGTACAATTTTTATAAAAATATTATTTTTATATTATTTATTTATTAAAACTACTAATTTTACAAATTAATTAAACTAATTAAACAAAATATTAATAAAAACTAAAATAATTATTTAATTAAAACCTAATTAGGGTTTTATATTAATAATTATAATAATTATTCGTAATTAATGCCTGAATTAGGGTTCTGTCGGCGTGTCAGGTTATCTCCGCGACTTGCGGTATTCAAAGCTTCAAACCCCGCGACTCGCGGGGTTCCAAAATTCAACTGACAGGTTTAAAATTCGACGCGTTTTTCCTCTTTTTTATTTTTTTTATTTTATGTTTTTATATTTTCTGTTTATATTATCTAATTAAAATATTTATATAAAATAAAACTTATCTTTAATAACTAAGATAAAAATAAAATACTTTATAAAAAAAATAGATTTATGTATATTTATATATTTTTTTTTTCTTATAGCGTTGCGCTTCCGGCGTTTAAGAGTTCCCCGGCAGCGGCACCAAAAATACTTGATGTTTCGCGAGGTGTATATAAAATAGTTATTAAATTTTAGCAGGAAACACTATTAAATACGATACATTTTTACACAAGATATTTATTTATTTAGAGAATGGATATACTTAAACCTTGCTACAACACTTATAGGCAGTGTACCTAATCGTACAGTAGTGTAGTTTTTAGTAAGTCCGGTTCGTTCCACAGGGAAATCTTTAAACAAAGCTTAACGCTATATTAGTTTACTTTTATAAAAATACAAATATATATATAAGTAATATTATTATTATAAAGGGGGGTTTTTACCGTTTAATGACCGGTTTGTCGATTTTAAAACTTTAGTCGCAGTTAAAACCAAATGTAAAATAATAAATATAAATACAAGACTTAAATTAAAGTGTAAAGTAAATAACGATAATGAAATTTCGAATAATAAAAGTGCGATAAAATAAACTTGCGATAATTAAAAAGTACGATAATTAAAAATGCAATTAAATACAATAAAAATGCGATAATTAGAAGTGCAATTAAATATAAAATAAAGGAGATTAAATATGAAATAAAAGAATTATGCTTATTTAAACTTCCGTAATCATGATGTTTGACGTGTTGATTTTAGTTTTATGCCCATGGGTTAATTGTCCTTTGTCCTAGATTATTTAATATGTCCGTCTGGTTTTTGTCCATAACAGTCCATCAGTCATAAATATAAAGTGCGAGTGTCCTCGTCAAATTATCCTTATACCCGAAGTTAAATATTCCAACTAATTGGGGACTTAAACTGTAACAAGATTTTAATACTTTGTTTAATAATTACACCAGGATGTCGACTGAGTGTAATCCAAGGTTTTAATATTTTGTTATCAATTATACCAAGTGTCCTTGTATATAATTTCACCCCTGTTTTAATTATTCTAGTGGCTATTAATCCATTCCCGTGTCCGGTTAAATGAACGATTATTCGTACATATAAATACCCCGCCCATCGTGTCCGATTGAGTGTATATGGTAATTTATAGGGACGCCCAATTGTAAATCTGTATATTAACATTAACAAACTATCATTTAGTTAAACAAATATAAAGCCCATTAATAGCCCATAGTCTAATTTCCACAAGTGTCGTTCTTTTATCCAAACCCCAATTATGGTACAAAGCCCAATTACCCAGTTTTAGTAATTAGCCCAACATCATGATTACTTCGGATTAAATAAGCATAATAATAACTTAGCTACGAGACATTAATATAAAAAGGTTGAACATAACTTACAATGATTTAAAAATAGCGTAGCGTTACACGGACATAATTTCGACTTACACCCTTACAGTATTCGCTAACATACCCTTATTATTAGGATTAAAATTTAAAATTAAAATTAAAATATAAATTATATATATATTTTACGTATATAGATAGAGAGAATGATATATGATGATGAAAAAATGCTCAGAATTCGGTTGGCTTTATAGGGAGTTTCAAAACTTGGGGCTCCGCGACTCGCGGCATTTTTGACCTTCAAACTCCGTGAGTCGCGGAGATTGAAATTACAGCTCAGTCCCTTTTGGAGTCTTTCTTGCCGACGGTTTTAAATATAAATATAATATATTAAATAATTATAAGAATTATTTAAATATTATATTATATTTATGTGCATAGTTGACTTGTAATTTTTAGTCCGTTGCGTCGAGCGTTGAGAGTTGACTCTGGTCCCGGTTCCGGATTTTCGAACGTCCTTGCGTACAATTTAATATCTTGTACTTTGCATTTTGAATCTTGTACTCTTGTAATTTCGAGACGTTTCTTATCAATAATTGGAACCTCTTTGATTGTTTTTTGTACTTTTGAGCTTTTTGGTCGTTTGCGTCTTCAATTCGTCGAATCTGTCTTTTGTCTTCACCTTTTATTATTTAAACGAATATCACTTGTAAATAGAACAATTGCAACTAAAAGCTTGTCTTTCTTGAGGAATAATGCTATGAAATATATGTTCGTTTTTAGCATTATCAGTTGTTCGATTTGGTAAACGAGGGAAATTAAATCCAAGGTATATTGGACCATTCAAGATTATTGATCGTGTCGGACCAGTAGCTTACCGACTTGAGTTACCTCAACAAATCGCGGCTGTACATAACACTTTCCACGTCTCGAATTTGAAGAAATGTTTTGCTAAAGAAGATCTCACTATTCCGTTAGATGAAATCTAAATCAACAAAAACTTCAATTCATCGAAGAACCCGTCGAAATAATGGATCGTGAGGTTAAAAGACTTAAGCAAAACAAGATACCGATTGTTAAGGTTCGATGGAATGCTCGTAGAGGACCCGAGTTCACCTGGGAGCGTGAAGATCAGATGAAGAAGAAATACCCGCATTTATTTCCAGAAGATACGTCAACACCTCCAACTGCTTAAAATTTCGTGACGAAATTTATTTAACGGGTAGGTACTGTAGTGACCCGAACTTTTCCATGGTTATATATATATATTAAATGAAATTGTTATTTACATGATTAAGTGTTTCCAACATGTTAAGCAATCAAACTTGTTAAGACCTGATTAATTGAAATAGGTTTCATATAGACAATTGACCACCCAAGTTGACCGGTGATTCACGAACGTTAAAACTTGTAAAAACTATACGATGACATATATATGGTTATATATATAGTTAACATGATTTTATTATAAGTATGTATCTCATTAGGTATTTTAACAATGAGTTATATACATAAAAATGAGACTATTAATTTAAGAAACTCGAAAACGATATATATAACGATTATCGTTATAACAACGTCTTACTAGGTACATATGAATCATATTAAGATATTGATACACTTGGTTAATTATGTTAAATGATAAGTAAATATATTATTAAGTGTATTAACAATGAAATACATATGTAAAAATACGACTACTAACTTAATGATTTCGAAACGAGACATATATGTAACGATTATCGTTGTAACGACATTTAACTGTATATATATCATACTAAGATATATTATATATCATAATATCATGATAATATCACAATTTAATATCTCATTTGTTATAATAAATAATGGGTTAACAACATTCAACAAGATCGTTAACCTAAAGGTTTCAAAACAACATTTACATGTAACGACTAACGATGACTTAACGACTCAGTTAAAATGTATATACATGTAGTGTTTTAATATGTATTCATACACTTTTGAAAGACTTCAAGACACTTATCAAAATACTTCTACTTAACAAAAATGCTTACAATTACATCCTCGTTCAGTTTCATCAACAATTCTACTCGTATGCACCCGTATTCGTACTCGTACAATACACAGCTTTTAGATGTATGTACTATTGTTATATACACTCTAATGATCAGCTCTTAGCAGCCCATGTGAGTCAGCTAACACATGTGGGAACCATCATTTGGCAACTAGCATAAAATATCTCATAAAATTACAAAAATATGAGTAATCATTCATGACTTATTTACATGAAAACAAAATTACATATCCTTTATATCTAATCCATACACCAACGACCAAAAATACCTACAAACACTTTCATTCTTCAATTTTCTTCATCTAATTGATCTCTCTCAAGTTCTATCTTCAAGTTCTAAGTGTTCTTCATAAATTCCAAAAGTTCTAGTTTCATAAAATCAAGAATACTTCCAAGATTGCAAGTTTACTTCCAAGTTTCTAAATCCATTCCAAGTAATCATCCAAGATCAAGAAACCTTTGTTACTTACATTAGGTTATCTTTCTAATACAAGGTAATAATCATATTCAAACTTTAATTCAATTTCTATAACTATAACAATCTTATTTCGAGTGGAAATCTTACTTGAAATTGTTTTCGTGTCATGATTCTGCTTCAAGAACTTTCAAGCCATCCAAGGATCCTTTGAAGCTAGATCTATTTTTATCATTTCCAATAGGTTTATCCAAGGAACTTGAGGTAGTAATGATGTTCATAACATCATTCTATTCATACATATAAAGCTATCTTATTCGAAGGTTTAAACTTGTAATCACTAGAACATAGTTTAGTTAATTCTAAACTTGTTCGCAAATAAAAGTTAATCCTTCTAACTTGACTTTTAAAATCAACTAAACACATGTTCTATATCTATATGATATGCTAACTTAATGATTTAAAACCTGGAAACACGAAAAACACCGTAAAACCGGATTTACGCCGTCGTAGTAACACCGCGGGCTGTTTTGGGTTAGTTAATTAAAAACTATGATAAACTTTGATTTAAAAGTTGTTATTCTGGGAAAATGATTTTTATTATGAACATGAAACTATATCCAAAAATTATGGTTAAACTCAAAGTGGAAGTATGTTTTCTAAAATGGTCATCTAGACGTCGTTCTTTCGACTGAAATGACTACCTTTACAAAAACGACTTGTAACTTATTTTTCTGACTATAAACCTATACTTTTTCTGTTTAGATTCATAAAATAGAGTTCAATATGAAACCATAGCAATTTGATTCACTCAAAACGGATTTAAAATGAAGAAGTTATGGGTAAAACAAGATTGGATAATTTTTCTCATTTTAGCTACGTGAAAATTGGTAACAAATCTATTCCAACCATAACTTAATCAACTTGTATTGTATATTATGTAATCTTGAGATACCATAGACACGTATACAATGTTTCGACCTATCATGTTGAAATGTCCCGTTCTGTTGAAATGTTTCGACCTATCATGTTGAAATGTCCCGACGAAGTAAAAATCTGTGAAAGTGAGTTATAGTCCCACTTTTAAAATCTAATATTTTTGGGATGAGAATACATGCAGGTTTTATAAATGATTTACAAAATAGACACAAGTACGTGAAACTACATTCTATGGTTGAATTATCAAAATCGAATATGCCCCTTTTTATTAAGTCTGGTAATCTAAGAATTAGGGAACAGCCCCCTAATTGTCGCGAATCCTAAAGATAGATCTATTGGGCCTAACAAACCCCATCCAAAGTACTGGATGCTTTAGTATTTTGAAATTTATATCATATCCGAAGGGTGTCCCGGAATGATGGGGATATTCTTATATATGCATCTTGTTAATGTCGGTTACCAGGTGTTCACCATATGAATGATTTTTATCTCTATGTATGGGATGTGTATTGAAATATGAAATCTTGTGGTCTATTGTTAAGATTTGATATATATAGGTTAAACCTATAACTCACCAACATTTTTGTTGACGTTTAAAGCATGTTTATTCTCAGGTGAATACTAAGAGCTTCCGCTGTTGCATACTAAAATAAGGACAAGATTTGGAGTCCATGTTTGTATGATATTGTGTAAAAACTACATTCAAGAAACTGATTTCGATGTAACATATTTGTATTGTAAACCATTATGTAATGGTCGTGTGTAAACATGATATTTTAGATTATCATTATTTGATAATCTACGTAAAGCTTTTTAAACCTTTATTTATGAAATAAAGGTTATGGTTTGTTTTAAAAATGAATGCAGTCTTTGAAAAACGTCTCATATAGAGGTCAAAACCTCGCAACGAAATCAATTAATATGGAACGTTTTTAATCAATAAGAACGGGACATTTCTCTCCTGGCACTAAGTCGATCTGAAACTCTACTGCTCTCGGCGGCGGTAATCCAGGCAATTCTTTAGGGAAGACATCAGAAAATTCGTTCACAGTTCGAACGTCGTTCACATTCTTCACCTCGGTTTCTACCGTTTTCACATGCGATAGGACAGCACGACGTCCCTTCTTCATGATCTTTTGCGCTTTCACGCAACTAATGAGGTTCAGCTTCGAGGTACATCTCTCTCCGTAGATGATCAGTGGCTCACCGTCTCCTTGTGGTATACGGAGAGCTTTATCTCCACAAATAATATCGGCCCTTATCTTGCTCAACCAATCCATATCGACGATCACGTCAAAACTTCCCAGTTTAATGGGTATCAAATCGATTTCAAAATCTGCACCAGCTATGTTGATAATAGCTCCTCGACTAATATGGTCAACTTTCTCAAGTTTTCCATTGGCGACCTCGACAAGCATACTCTCTTTTAACGGGACTAACGACCAATTAACCTTATCGAAAAAATGTCTACACACATAACTTCTATCCGCACTAGTATCAAACAAGATAGAAGCTAAAAGATTGTTGATAGTGAATATACCTGTCACCAAGTCGGGGTTTTCTCGGGCGTCCCTTGCATTAACGTTGAAAGCTCTACCACGGGGTGGTCCGTCATCTTTTCGCTTGTTTGGACATGCATTTCTGAAATGGCCCATTTGTCCGCATTCGTAGCACCTTTTCGATCCATTGGCATTCGGCTTCCCATTTAAAGTGGTGACCTTGCAGTCCTTCCCGATATGCCCAGTCCGTTGGCACTTTTCGCAAACAACATTACAATACCCAGTGTGGTGTTTGTAACACCTCTTGCATTGTGGTAAGGTTCCCTTGTAGTTCAGGTTTGAGTTGGTGTTCGGATTGGGGTTTCCGCCGTTGTTGTTTCCTATGAAACCCTCATGTCATTTCGCCGGGTTCTGTTCATAGGTCCGTCCCCTGTTGTTATCCCATTTGCGCTTCTCACTAGTACCCGCTTCAGACTTAGTTTTCTCCAGTTCATCGATGGTTATTTGATTCATTAAAGTATGCGCCATGTGCATTGCCTCCGGGACATTTGGTGGCTTGGACGAGGTGACATTTCCCTTAATGCTCTTAGGAAGTCCCCAGAAGTACCTTTCCATACGCTTGAATTCCGGGGTGACCATTGTCGGACACATAAGGGCTAATTCCAAAAATCTCCTGTTGTAACCATCAAGGTCGTTCCCAACGGCCTTTAACTGCATGAATTCCATTTCCATCTTTTGTATCTCGGTTCTCGAACAATACTCCTCAATCATGGCACACTTAAATTCTTCCCATGGCATAGCATACGCCTCATCAATGCCTTGTGCCTGTGCCATTGTGTTCCACCACGTGAGCGCGCCGTCAGACAGCGTGCAAGAAGCAAATTTGGTTTTGCTGTCCTCCGAACAGTTGCTAACTTGGAATACTGATTCTAGCTTTTCGAACCATCTAGTGAGACCAACCAGTTCCTCAGTGCCGCTGAAGTTATGTGGTTTACAGCTTTGGAATTCCTTGTAAGTACACCCATTTCGAACGGGTGGGATAACCGACGGTGGCAGACCTTGAGGGTTCCTTTCCGCTAGGGCTGCGGCAACTCGTTCGTTAATCATCTCTTCAATCTGAGCAGCGGTAGGTGTTGATGTTGATTGTCCTTTGGCCATGATGTTCTAAACAAAAATTTTGACTCAAGTCAAAATCCAGCATTCAATATATAATAATACAGTATACAACAACCAACATGGAATCAACACATCACATGTTTATTAAGTAACGCATCTAGGTACAAATACCACAGAATCATATAGTAACGTAAATAGAACATCGTGCAAGAATTAAATAACGCAAAGTTCCATTCATTAATAATAACAAGTTTCATACATCTGAATAAGTCCGTACAATACATAAGTGAAACATAAAACTACAAGTAGATTACATAATGAAATCTAAATACAAAAGCCCTACGGTGAAGGTGGGTGTAGGATGTCCATAACATGGGACATCTGGTCCTCTAGCTCAGCTACCCGAGCACGGAGGGTTTCCACCTCCCTTGTCAATTCCTCGATAGTGGGAGTTGGTAGGGCGGGTGGTGCTGGTGGTGCAGGTGGTGCAGGTGGTGCAGAGGGTCCGGCTCCAGACATAGAGGCTGCAAGGCGGTAAGGCTTACGGATGAAGGGATCCACAGGGTACGGCACAAGCCACTTACAGGCGGTAACACTACGACGCCGTCCAAATGCGTCAGTGAATGCTCGTCCTCCATTGATCCCCGAAATAATAGTACCATCGAAGCGATACCGCTTCTTCGGCGGGGTGGAGGGTGGCTGTACAGGTGCATCAGGGTCCTCCTCATCGAAGTCATCATCACTCGAGTCGTCTGTGGATGAGTCATCAGATGAAGAATCAGCGGATGATGGGTCATCCGAATCATGTGGTGGTGACTGCACGGGCGGCCCTCCTTGGGCGGCTATCATCTGTCAGTAACGGGTGGGTCCGATCGGAATGAGACGTCCGTCAGGGGGGCGTCGGCACCAATGGCGATACCAGTTACGGAATGGACCTTCCACGAATTCTGCGGGAATCACAATCTCACCGGAGTGGGGCTGTGACACCGAGGGTCTGGGGGCAAATGGAGCTGGAATCTCCGGAGGGTCCTGGGTTCTGTTAGAAGTAACCACTGGGGCAGGCGCATGGATGCTAGCTCCGGAAGATGAAGCGCTGGGGTCACTAGTAGGCAACAGGATCGGTGTGTCGGCAGCAGCAGTAGGTGGGGTGGCTGACGAGTCTGAACTTCCCAAAATGATAGCAGGTGGAATATCCGACATCTGAACAAGGAAAAATAAATTTTCCATGTCAGTAAGTCATAAAGCAAGCACGTATTAGGCAAATAGTCTAAATCATGTATAACAGTAAGTAACATGGCAATAACGACAAGTATCATGCAATCGAAAGCAGATAATAGCATGCAGTAGTGAAATCATGTAATAGCATACGACATATCGCAGTAAAAGTAAGCAACATGCAGTAAGTTCAGCAGAAACAAGTTAACTAGCAAGTTGTAGATTAGTCCTATTAGTGAATCCTACTCGGGTCAGTCTTAGACTCACTAATGCAACCTAATTCCCTACAACCAATGCTCTGATACCAAATGTGATGCCCCGTACAAAACCATCGTGTACGAATCATCAACAACAGGATCATTACAAGGTCAAACACTATATGCTATTTCAAAATAAGTTTGCATTCAAGATAAAAGGTGACGTCATAACTAACGTCGAATGTTTTACATCAAAAGTATGCTTCAATGAACAGAAGCAAACATAATAGTACATGACCCTTAGGTCGTTACAAATCATAGTTTCAAATGTATTAAATTTTGAATGTAAGATAAAGTAGTTCATGCGGTGATAACACTAGAGCAGCGGGTGTCTACGGCAAGACTAGTACACAGCGGAAGCAACCTTAAGCACGTGAGAAAAACATGCTTAAAAACGTCAACACAAAGGTTGCTGAGCTATAGTTTAAGTATAACAGTATGTAAGGTAGGCCACGAGATTTCAGTGCTACAAAGAGCGTTTCAAAACAGTATGATAAAGTATATGTTAACCGTGGGCACTTGGTAACTAACTTAACGTTTATACCCCCTGAAAGTACACTTGGTGAGTGCGTATGTTTATGAAGTATTAAACACTCGTTAAATGCTAGCGCTACTAGCCCGAGTGGGGATGTCAAACCCTATGTATCCATATCTAAGATTCGCGTTCACCGTTTCAAAAACCAATGACTAAACGTTACCGAGCTAAAGGGAATGTTTATGCTGTTGTATAACCCACACATATATAAGTTTAAGTACTCGTGCCTAGTATGTAAAACATAAAATGCGCATGTATTCTCAGTTCCCAAAATAGTTAAAGTAAAAAGGGATGCTATAACTCACAATGATAAAGTAGCGGTAAAGTATGACTCGGGAAATAAGCAAGTGTGTAGGTCCGGAAAGTTCTCAACCTAAGTCAAATAGTACTAAGTCAGTAAATCGTCCCAATAGGTTTAAATGTATGTAAAAAGGTATTAAAGGTCATCATCATTCATCATCAAACAAAAGGTGTAAAGTAAATTTCATTCATGAAAAGAGTTTAAAACAAAGGCTGAGTTAGGTCAGTCACCACGGCCTCTATACCTACTGAAATAAGGTGAGACCAGTGGTCATGGCTCCGTATATGAGTCCTTTAGTTGTGGTAAAAATCCTAGAAGCAAACTCGTCTTTGTTTGACCGTGGCGATGGTCTAAGTGCGAGTAGGTCAGAATTTTCAGCACAACGTTAAAAGGACATAGTGACGATCGGAGGGCCATAAATCCTAAACCGTAACTAGGATTAAGATGAGTCCTAAATGAAAAGTTATCTAATCGAACAGAGATATCTTAAAATCATGTTTACAGTAGCCCAGGTTGTATGGGTCAGACTCAGAAATAGTAAAACAGTAGGGTCAGTAGGTTCCGATGGTTCTTGGTGCTCGATGCTTATCATGGTTCTCATCCTTGATGCATATAGCTTCAAGTGTACAACTCGTTGATGTGTTTGCATCATTTTCACCAAGATTTGACCATCATAACCCAAGTGTAAGTCTAAGACATGAAGCACGACTACTTAAGTGTTGCAAGTGTTTTGATGAACCAAAGTTACATCAAAGTCTTAGATCTAACACATACATGAACTTTAAAACTAATATTAAGTTACAACTTGAAAATAAACTTATAAAATCAAGATCTTAAGATGTAGAACATAGTTCTTAGTTTGATCTTGAAGATCCAAGACTCAAAAATCTAGATCTAACATAAGTGTACAAAGTTATAATTAAAGAAAGCTTACTTACATGTTCTTGAACTTTTAAAGTTAACTTTTGTTCAAGATAAATGAGATCAAAGTTAACTAGTAACACTTAACCAATTTTAACCAACAAACATGAATTTAAAGTGCATAATATAAGGAAATAAACTAAGTAAACTAGTAACTAGTTCATGGGTTGTTCATACTTTAAAGATTCAAACCAAAGTTTGATCTTTAAGAAAGTAAACTTTAAAGTTTACTAACATGAATTACAAGTATACTTTCACAACACATGAACTTAAATCTTTTTAAAACAACAAGTGTAGAACATAACTAGAAAGCTTATATTCTTATTTGTTCTTGTAAATACAAGATAAATGAAGAATAAACTAATAAGTTTGGTTCTTGAAAACTAGTAAGTAAATAACCATAAACAACAACTAGTAAGTGAGTAACAAACAAGAACAAGTAACAAACAACAAAAGAATGATGATGATGCTTATGTTTAGCTTCGGTTTTGGTCAAGAAAGGAAGAAGAAAAACTTGAACATATTACTTACAAGTTGAGAGAATAAGAGAGAAAATGTTTGAGAGAAAGTGAGAGGTAAGTGTGTGTGTTTGAAATGAGAGATTACTAGTGCACAAGTAATAAAAAAAATGAAGTCAAAAACCCTCTCCAAGGCCATGTAGGCCGATGGCATTGGGAGAGAAGAGAGGAAGAAAATTGTTCTTTGGTCACTTGCATGTAAAGCCTTCAAAAGTTGGTTAATGGAGGTGTTTTTATGGGAAGTAACATGTAACAAGATTCTTCAAGTATCAAACTATCTAGTTAATCTCTAAATGTAATACTTACATGTTAAGTGGGCTAATAAGTCCACTAAAGAAGTAGGGTGGGCTGTTTAAGTCCACTAACATTAATTAAAGCCCAAGTCCAAGTATTTAACAAGTAAAAGTCCAATAACACTAATAAAGGCCCAAGTAATCAACTAATAACCTTAGTTAATTAAAATGATTAATAAAACTTAATCATGAATGTAAATAATATCTTAAAATATTATTCGTGTAGTGTACGTATGTCACAAAGACGTGTCGGGCATTCAAAAGTCATGTATGATCAATCATGGTAACGAGTAAATGTAATAACATACATTCAATAATTCATAAGTATTAATAATAATAATTATTAATAAATAAACGTTGGAAAATCCAGGGTCATTACACGTAATCCATTATCTTAACTATCATCATCGTCTTAAATCGTGATATCATTATCAACATCACCACATAATCATCATCCATTACTTCCTTATCATAATCATCATAACGTTATCAATTATCCTAATCATGTTATCATTGTTAAACGTCATCAACCTATACCTCGTCATCAACCTAAACCTTATCACGACTTGGTTGGTGATTAAATCATAGAACGTATCATAGCAGCAACCCAACCAAACGATTAGAGGTTGATTCTCGGCCCAACACAACATTTCAGTCCATGAAATATCCTTAGTCCAAACTTTAAATAAAAGAAGCCTAATTATAGCCCATTTAATCGATGGCCTATTTATACTTATGGAAGCCCAATAGTATTCTTTATCATCCAATATCATTATGATATTACTCTCCTCAGTTTAACAGAATAGAAACAGAATAAAACGTGGCAACTTGCAATATCTTTATACTACGTAATAGTGGACCAGGTATCGAGCTAAAACAGCAACAATAGTAGGTATAGGTGAAGTTGGGGTTTGGTTGTAAAGTTCAAATTAAATTAAAATTTCTAAATCTCTAGTAATGGATTCTCGGCTCCACCTTGTTGTCGACTACTACTTGCAGCGAAGAATATATAACTTTATTCTATTACATGTCTTTATACACTGCATCGAGTAGATATCTTTCATGCAATCCAATTCCACTTTTCTTTTATGGTCCTACATCTATATGTTCTATCCTTTTGTCTAAGCCCATTACTAACTAATTTTGAAGAATTCGCTGTAAACAAATCGGGTATAGCAAATTTTGCAACCCTACCACTTCATCAAGTGGTGTAACCTTTATTGCAAGTGTCGGCTAACAAAATAAAATAGGAGAACACGTAAGCAGATGAGTTTATGAGGAAAAAGGAATTCGGTGGTGGGGTTACAAGTTTTGGTATGTGTCGACCATAAGGAAGAAAAGAAGTGTAACACCTTTTTTACTGTTAAGGGAACGAGTAATAAAGCAGCCTCAATTATTCTAAACCACCATTCTTTCTCGTGTCATGCCCCACACCCCATTATCAATAATCAAGAACACGTTGTCTCCTCCTTTATATACCCGTTCCCATTACCTATTTAACATCATCAGTATAAAAAAAAAAATTTAAATGATATTCACTGTGATAGCAGCAGTAGGGTCGAAGGAAAATAAAGGGGAAAAGAAAGAAAATGATTATTGAAGGTTGTAGTTATAGAAGATGTTTGATTATGGTGTTTCTTGAAACAGAAAGAGAGATAGAAGTGAGAGAAGGTGGAAGGTGGTGCTGCAAGAATCATAATTGTTAAGGTGGTTCGTGGTGGTTGTTAGGGTGATTTGAGGTGGTGAACTAGTAGTGTCCTTCGTGGAAGAACAACAAACACAAAATATAACGTGTTTATTGTCGAGCTGATCCCAGCAGAAACAGTCTTATTTACATCGAACAAGTGGGGTTGAAAGGTGGTTGGTATGATGAAATTGGTGTCGTTTATCTTGGCTCAGAGATTATTATCAACTCGACAAGGTGGGTTTATTTATAGGTCGTCTGCAGAAAATATGAACACGATGGGGATTATCGAACATAAAAGAGTAACGTGATTGAGAATGGTTAGATGATAGTTTGAGAGAATAGAGAGAGGTGAAAAAGATGAAGAAGAGAGAGTGCAGATAGAGAGATGGTGGTGTTAATTGTGCTTCGTTGATGGCTCAATCATATATCAAATAAAGGTCGTATAGAGAATAAAATAGAAAAATAAAAAAAGAAAGGGACCTCTAACAGAAATTGGATTTATCTGTGTGTTTTGGATTCGTTTGATATTCAATCAGAGACCAGAATTGATACCCAGTACAATTTGATTTTTACGTGCAACTGAATCCTTTTTGATTTTGTATAATCGTATTATTAAGTAAATAGATAGATTAATAATAACATAAATAATAGTAGTAATAATAATAATAATCTAAATAATAATAATAGTTTACAATAATAATAATTCTTAATAATAATATCTAATAACAAATAATAATAATACTGATTATAATGCTAATACATTTTAATAATAATGAATGTAGTAATAATAACATGACAATTATATTATAACTTGTAATTCTATATATATATTTGTATATATATTTATATATATACACTGTATTTAAATATATCTATTTTTATATATATCTGTATACATATATGTATTTAGTCTCATTAGTTATTAAATATAATTATAATAATAATACTTCTTAATATTATAAATAATAATAATAACACTTTATAATAATGTAATGGTAATAATAATAATTATATTATTGATAATAATAATATCTATAAGTTTTATAACAATAATATTATTAATGATAATATTATAATAATTTAAATTTATCACACTTCGTATCTATATATATTACCACTAATACTTCTTATAATAATGAGAGTAATATTATTGTTGTATAAAATTTGAATGTATTATTATTACATGTTATCATTTATAATTTATATTATGTAATAACTTATATTGGATAGTAATTTATATATACATATATATATAATAATTATTAATAAAAAATTTAATATAATGTATCTTATTTTACATATTTATTTCTATTGTTTATTTATATTTTATATTTACAAATTATTATATATATAACTACATTTATATATACATATATATACATATTTTATTAACAACAATTGTTCATGAATCGTCAGGATTAGTCAAGGTCAAATGTATACATGAACAAAATTCAAAGTTTTTGAGACTCCAATATTACAGACTTTGCTTATCGTCTTGGAAATATATAAAGATTAAATTTAAATTTGGTCGGAAGTTTCCGGGTCATCACAGTACCTACCCGTTAAAGAAATTTCGTCCCGAAATTTGAGTGAAGTGGTCATGGCTAACAATAAAAATGCTTTCATGACGAATATGAGTCGATAAATAGAGTTTTGTTACCATAGAGTAGTGTGGATAAAATAATTCGATCATGCGAAGAGTACGAGTGAAGCTATCACTAAATAGTGAAATAAAGAAATAGAGATTCGCCTTATCTTTTGACGTAGTCACTGTTGAATTTAGAAAATAAGGTGCGTCTTAACTTTTGACGTTGTCTCGATTGAATTCTGGAATTCAAGGGATTTAACGAAAATCTTGAAAATCTATAATATCTCATTCTTCGGGCTTTATGGGAAATAAGATCTCTATAATTAAATGCGATCATCTGTCTCGATTGCTCTGTCTGGTATTTTTACTATACATGAACTTCTTCTGTTTCATTACTTCTCATCACTTCCAATTTCTATATTTTAATTCATTCTTCCAAATCATCAATCAATATGTTTCATCCAGTTTTAATTCTGGATATATCCCTGACTTTCATATTGATCATTCTCCTTTTTCATCTACCACCGGAGGAATCTGTCTACTTCTACTATGCTCTTGGTTTTGTAGTGTTTTTAGTTCTCCCGAGTCTTTATATTGCTAGTCGTATTAATATCCATGGTTTGTGACTTTCATGTTGTTATTGGGCTTTATATTTTCTATTATATTCTGGAGTTCTTTGCCTTTTTATTCTCCTCTCGAACTCTGGTAAAGCGAGTAATGGTCTAAAATTCATAAGTATGCGGTTTCGAATGAACTTAATGTTCTAAATAAGAAAGAACGTAATAGCACGATTTGATTTGTCAATTTACCAGAATCACTGAGAATAGAACTATCAAGAATATACTTTCTTGATATGTTCAGAAATTAAGCAGAATGAAAGAGTTATGCAACATGGCACATGATGACGTTATGATCTGTGAATCATCATGTCCCATTAGAACTCAGCATGACTTACTATAATATAATCACATTGATCAAGTGTCATTATATTATACTAACTCATGCATCAGTTCCCAACACTACCTCAAAACATTCGTATTTTTAAACTCGAAAGTTTACAGAATATAGAAACTAATAGTTTCTCATATGATGTAACACTGTTAGCTCAAAGAGATATATGATTTCAGATAAGATTAATTATGAAAATATATTCAAAATTATCGAAAGTATTTATAATGAAAGATATGATAATATCTTTGAATATCTAAGATCAGAGGATGATGGAGACTATTGTCCGCAAGGGTTTAGAGTAAGGAGCAAGATATTCGCCAAAGACTTCTTCAGGCATTGAATCATTTGGATTCTTTGAAGTCAAACTTATTCTTTGTGATTTGTCCACGGTTTCCTTCATAGTTTTGCATAATCTGCTTTTCGGTACTAAATTTTCTATTAAGTGTTTCCAATACTCCATTCTTTATCATCAAACTTTCGAAGGTCGTGTATAGTTTTTGTTGCTTCATTCAACTTTTCAAAATTCAGAGTATTAATTCGCAGACTGGGTGCTTTTCAGAACTTCAGAATGGAAGATCATAGTTCTAAGAGATAAATGTTATATGGATACATATAACTGTTGATGTGGAAATGTTGCGAGACTTACAATACAGATTTGCTGATTCTGGGTAATTGGTATGGCAATTCTTGTTACAAAGTAAGGATGAGTACATGATGAGACTTCAATAGATAAATTTAATGATTTGTCGGAGAGATTTAAATCGAGAAGCAACGAGGTTGCTGGTACGTTTGCTGGTAATATGGTGGAATATAAAAGGTTCACTGTTAACAATAAAAGAGCACGCATATATATTAAGGTTATAATAAGGTTGTTTCGAGCGAAAAGTCAAAGTTGATTTGCTGGAGCTGTGACTAAATTTGCTACTTTGAAAGGAATCACCAAGTTATTTTGGGTAATAATAACACTAAAGGAATTAGCACAGATACGTGTTAAACGTTTACTCAGGTTCTGAGTATTTTCAGGTGCATGAGTATATGCATCAATCTTTTCTTCCGTAGATGAAGTGCGGTTAGTTCATCCTCTCGATTGAGGTGTTTTCAAGAATCATGAAAGGTTTGAACGCAGATTGTAATTGTCAAGATACAAACGAGGTTTAAGATGAAATCAAGTGGCAAACTTGAAGAATTGTTTAGTTTCATATGTTATAATCAATATTTTAATTCATTTTAATTGTCCAATGTTGGCAGTCCACAGTCGATAGTCCACAGTTAACAGTCCAATAATTCATATATAATTTAATATATAATATTTGAATTAATTAATACGTATCGTGACCCATGTACATGTCTCAGACTCGATCACAACTCAAAGTATATATATTATTATAGAATCAACCTCAACCCTGTATAGAGAACTCGATCATTACTGCATATAGAGTGTCTATGGTTATTCCAAATAATATATATATATATATATATATATATATATATATATATATATATATATATATATATATATATATATATATATATATATATATATATATATATATATATATATATATGCGTCGATATGATATGTCAAAACCTTGTATACGTGTCCTGATATTTAAAGTGCGTAAAATAAATACAGAAATTAAATGACGATAAATAAAATTGCGAGAATTAAATTGTGATAAAATAAATTGCGATAATTAAATTGCGACAAATAAAATGTAATCAGTTAGCTAGGAACAATTAGCTAGGAACAGTTAGCGTGGATTCTTAGCAAAAATTTCTCCTAGTTAATTTGTCTGTTTCTAACAAATTTTATTTTGTCATATGTTTTCTTCATTATGCCACTTGTTAGATTCTGATAGGTCAAAATTCGAATATGAAATTGAATAAAAATGGTTATTCTGCGGTGAATGGATACGTATATCGGTGGTTGTAAGTAAGATAGTAAATGACTGTTGAATCAGATTCGAAGAATGTAAAGTATAACTTATTAATGTGAAATCTAAATATTCCTCGGGTATTACCTACCCGTTATAATATTTTCACCATTAACAGTTTGTACGAAAGAATTTTTAATTACATATATATTTTCTTCAGATGTAATTATGGATTTAATGAATCAATATGATATTAAACTCATTTGATTTTCGGTTTGAGTTAAAATAAATAATCTCTAAAACTTTTAGAAACCACATATTCTTCGCAGAATATTTCTTCAATGAAGTTATGAATTAATACTTCATCGTTCATTGTTGTTGGTACTCCTTGGTATCCATGGTGCGTATGACGTTGATGTTCGCGTGACAGATTATGAAATTGAGGTTTGCAATGCGGTTGTTTTTGGTGGTGGTAATGGTACTGTTGGCGTTGGTGATGGTGGTACCAGTTATGCTGCGGGTGCTGCTGCTGGTGTTCGTAACCTTTGCACCATATTCTCCAAAGCCACTACCCGAGCGCGAAGCTCGTTGACTTCTTCTATTACACCGGGGTGATTGTCGGTTCGGACGAGCGGATAAATATGATCTAGAATTTGGTATAGTATATAATCATGACGAGATACTCTGGAAATGAGAGAGAAAATGGTGTTTCGGACAGGTTCCCCGGTAAGTGCTTCAGGTTCTTCGCCAAGAGGGAAATGTGGTGGATGAAAAGGATCACCTTCTTCTTGTCTCCAATGATTGAGGAGACTACGAACCCAACCCCAATTCATCCAGAATAGATGATGACTGATTAGTTGGTCCATTCTGGTCACACTGCTTTCGGAGCTTGAGTGGGACTCCATGTCAGAATCTGAGGAATTCGAACTGGTTGATGGATCCATCTCGTACAATCAGATGAAAGATTTTCGATATGAAATAGATTATAGGATGTAGATTAGTACCCTGCAATACATGATTTACATATGCATATATAATACTAAAATCCCATAAGTTACGGAGGAATCTATGGAAGCTGTCAAGAAAAGTCTACAGTAATAGATACGCTAAGATATGAATTTTGTCTATACACTATCGATGCCTTAAATGCAGTAAGACGTGTCTAGACTTTAAGGAAGATAAGCAGTTGATTTCCGACTAGAAATGATAAGTAAGACTTTTGACATGCAGACACGGTCGAAGTCCAGACTCACTAATGCATCCTAACAACTATCAGTTAGACACACTATTGCAAGACCCGGTTCGCTAAGACTACCGCTCTGATACCAACTGTAGAGACCCGTCCTAATCCATCTGGACGAAGTCATCAACATTTGATCCCAGAGCGATGATCGACTCCAAGTAATGTCCTTAAAATGAGCAAATGCACAGCAGAAGATTTCTTTCATACCTGAGAATAAACATGCTTTCAAGTGTCAACCAAAAGGTTGGTGAGTTCATAGGTTTATCTTAAAACAATAAAATTCATCATTTTGATAGACCACAAAATTTAAATGCTACATGGTACAAATGGGCCCGAATCCTATACCCACCTGTAATGTACATGCTATATCTTTTAAATACAGTACATCTTTCTCGTGTACGAAACCATTTTCATAAATCATAGTAACCGTACACATATCTCGTGCACAAAAATAACATACACATAACCTGTGTATAAAATCATTCTCTCGATACATAACATTCATATCAATTGGTGGCAATTATCATGTCCACATAATTCAATGGTGGCAATTATCATGTCCACATAATTCAATGGTGGCAATTATCATGTCCACATAATTCAACGGTGGCAATTATCATGTTCACATAATTCAACAATAATCTGCAGAACTTCTGTCTGCATAATAATTCATTCGAGGAATGTTTTGCTTGTGTCTATCTCGTCAAACATTTATAAAAGCATTTCATGTATTCGCAGTTCAAAATATATTTCAAAAGCATTTAATAAAGCAGTTATAAAAACAGCGCATGTATTCTCAGTCCCAAAAATGTAAAGAGTAAAAGGGAATCAAATGAACTCACCTAATGTATTTTGTAGTAAAAATACATAGAACGACATTGAACAAGTATAAGGTTGGCCTCGGATTCACGAACCTATATCATTCGTATATCTATTAAAATGTATAATCGTAATTGAACAAGTATTTATATTATTAATGATATACTTGTTAAATTATATGTTATATGTATTAATTATAGTTTTATGTAACTAAGTGTTATTTGATAAAATAATAATAGTATTTTAAAGTTGTATTATCTTATAATAATAATAATAGTAATAATACTTATTAATAAAAAAATAACCATGATAATAATAATATTATTAATGATAATCAAAATAGTGATAATAATTATGTATATTTATAAATCATGATAATGATATTAATAATAATAATAATAATAATAATAATAATAATAATAATAATAATAATAATAATAATAATAATAATAATAATAATAATAATAATGTTTATAATGATAATAATATTAATGGTGATAATGATTTTTATCTTTAATCACAATAATGATGTAAAAATAATGATATCAATAATAATAATAATAATAATAATAATAATAATAATAATAATAATAATAATAATAATAATAATAATAATAATAATAATAATAATAATAATAATAATAATAATAATAATAATAATAATAATAATAATAATAATAATAATAAAAGTAATAATAATAACAAATAAATAGGAATTCTACCTCAAAGAAGTAATCCTTAAAAAAATGCCCAAGTCCGGGTTTGAACCCGCGACGTCCCGCTAACCCGATAACATCCTTAACCATATTTATTATTATCGTTATTTCACATATCATTAACGAATCAAACATCATCATCATGGATCATATATCATTGTAATCGTTTCGTTCATCATTATCGTCATCCCTATATAGTCGTAATCCATTATCTTAACTATCATCATCGTCTTAAATCATGATATCATTATCAACATCACCACATAATCATCATCCATTACTTCCTTATCATAATCATCATAACGTTATCAATTATCCTAATCATGTTATCATTGTTAAACGTCATCAACCTATACCTCGTCATCAACCTAAACCTTATCACGACTTGGTTGGTGATTAAATCATAGAACGTATCATAGCAGCAGCCCAACCAAACGATTAGAGGTTGATTCTCGGCCCAACAAAACATTCCAGTCCATGAAATATCCTTAGTCCAAACTTTAAATAAAAGAAGCCTAATTACAGCCCATTTAATCGATGGCCTATTTATACTTCTGGAAGCCCAATAGTATTCTTTATCATCCAATATCATTATGATATTACTCTCCTCAGTTTAACAGAATAGAAACATAATAAAACGTGGCAGCTTGCAATATCTTTATACTACGTAATAGAAGGCTAATTTGGACCAGGTATCGAGCTAAAACAGCAACAATAGTAGGTATAGGTGAAGTTGGGGTTCAGTTGTAAAGTTCAAATTAAATTAAAATTTCCAAATCTCTAGTAATGGATTCTCGGCTCCACCTTGTTGTCGACTACTACTTGCAGCGAAGAATATATAACTTTATTCTATTACATGTCTTTATACACTGCATCGAGTAGATATCTTTCATGCAATCCAATTCCACTTTTCTTTTATGGTCCTACATCTATATGTTCTATACTTTTGTCCAAGCCCATTACTAACTAATTTTGAAGAATTCGCTGTAAACAAATTGGGTATATCAAATTTTGCAACCCTACCACTTCATCAAGTGGTGTAACCTTTATTGCAAGTGTCGGCTAACAAAATAAAATAGGAGAACACGTAAGCAGATGAGTTTACGAGGAAAAAGGAATTCGGTGGTGGGGTTACAAGTTTTGGTATGTGTCGACCATAAGGAAGAAAAGAAGTGTAACACCTTTTTCGCTATTAAGGGAACGAGTAATACAGCAGCCTCAATTATTCTAAACCACCATTCTTTCTCGTGTCATGCCCCACACCCCATTATCAATAATCAAGAACACGTTGTCTCCTCCTTTATATACCTGTTCCCATTACCTCTTTAACATCATCATTATAAAAAAAATTTTTTTTAACGATATTCACTGTGATAGCAGCAGTAGGGTCGAAGGAAAATAAAGGGGAAAAGAAAGAAAACGATTATTGAAGGTGGTAGTTATAGAAGATGTTTGATTATGGTGTTTCTTGAAATAGAAAGAGAGAGAGAAGTGAGAGAAGGTGGAAGGTGGTGGTGCAAGAATCATAATTGTTAATGTGGTTCGTGGTGGTTGTTAGGGTGATTTGAGGTGGTGAACTAGTAGTGTCCTTCGTGGAAGAACAACAAACACAAAATATAACGTGTTTATTGTCGAGCTGATCCCAGCAGAAACAGTCTTATTTACATCGAACAAGTGGGGTTGAAAGGTGGTTGGTATGATGAAATTGGTGTCGTTTATCTTGGCTCAGAGATTATTATCAACTCGACAAGGTGGGTTTGTTTATAGGTCGTCTGCAGAAAATATGAACACGATGGGGATTATCGAACATAAAAGAGTAACGTGATTGAGAATGGTTAGATGATAGTTTGAGAGAATAGAGAGATGTGAAAAAGATGAAGAAGAGAGAGTGCAGATAGAGAGATGGTGGTGTTAATTGTGCTTCGTTGATGGCCCAATCATATATCAAATAAAGGTCGTATAGAGAATAAAATAGAAAAATAAAAAGAGAAAGGGACCTCTAACAGAAATTGGATTTATCTGTGTGTTTTGGATTCGTTTGATATTCAATCAGAGACTAGAATTGATACCCAGTACAATTTGATGTTTACGTGCAACTGAATCCTTTTTGATTTTGTATAATCGTATTATTAAGTAAATAGATAGATTAATAATAACATAAATAATAGTAGTAATAATAATAATCTAAATAATAATAATAGTTTACAATAATAATAATTCTTAATAATAATATCTAATAACAAATAATAATAATACTGATTTTATTGCTAATACATTTTAATAATAATGAATGCAGTAATAATAACATGACAATTATATTATAACTTGTAATTCTATATATATATTTGTATATATATTTATATATATACACTGTATTTAAATATATCTATTTTTATATATATCTGTATACATATATGTATTTAGTCTCATTAGTTATTAAATATAATTATAATAATAATACTTCTTGATATTATAAATAATAGTAATTAATAATAACACTTTATAATAATGTAATGGTAATAATAATAATTATATTATTGATAATAATAATATCTATAAGTTTTATAACAATAATATTATTAATAATAATATTATAATAATTTAAATTTATCACACTTCGTATCTATATATATTACCACTAATACTTCTTATAATAATGAGAGTAATATTATTGTTGTATAAAATTTTAATGTATTATTATTACATGTTATCGTTTATAATTTATATTATGTAATAACTTATATTGGATAGTAATTTATATATATATATATATATATATATATATATATATATATATATATATATATAAAATAATTATTAATAAAAAATATAATATAATGTATCTTATTTTACATATTTATTTCTATTGTTTATTTATATTTTATATTTACAAATTATTATATATATAACTACATTTATATATACATATATATACATATTTTATTAACAACAATTGTTCGTGAATCGTCGGGATTAGTCAAGGTCAAATGTATACATGAACAAAATTCAAAGTTTTTTGAGACTCCAATATTAAAGACTTTGCTTATCGTGTCGGAAACATATAAAGATTAAATTTAAATTTGGTCGGAAGTTTTCGGGTCGTCACAACTACATGCATCAATCTTTTCTTCCGTAGATGAAGTGCGGTTGGTTCATCCTCTCAATTGAAGTGTTTTCAAGATTCATGAAAGGTTTGAACGTAGATTTTAATTGTCAAGATACAAATGAGGTTTGAGATGAAATCAAGTGGCAAACTTGAAGAAATGTTTAGTTTCATATGTTGTAATCAATATTTTAATTCATTTTAATTGTCCAATGTCAATAGTCCACGGTTGGTAGTTCACAGTTAGTAGTTCAATAATTCATATACAGTTTAATATATAATATTCAAATTAATTAATACGTATCATGACCCATTGTATACATGTATCAGACTCGATCACAACTCAAAGTATATATATTATTGTATAATCAACCTCCACCCTGTATAGCTAACTCAAACATTACTGCATATAGAGTGTCTTTGGTTATTCCAAATAATATATATAGATGCATCGATATGATATGTCAAAACCTTATATATGTGTCTCGATATTTAAAATGCGTAAAATAAATAACAGAAATTAAATGATGATAAATAAAATTGCGAGAATTTAAATTGCGATAAATAAATTGCGATAATTAAATTGCGATAAATAAATTGCGATAAATGAAATGTAATATGGAATTAACAATTAGCTAGGAACAGTTAGCTAGGAATAGTTAGCTGGATTCTTAACAAAATTTCTCATAATTAATTTGTTTGTTTCTAACAAATTTTATTTTGTTCAATGTTTTCTACATTATGCCACTTGTTGGATTCTGATAGATCAAAATCCAAATATGAAATTGAATGAAAATGGTTATTCTGCGGCGAACGGATATGTATATATGTGGATGTAAGTGGGATAGTAAATGACTGTTGAATTAGATTCGAAGAATGTACAGTTTAGCTTATTAATGTGAAATCTAAATATTCATCGGGTATTACCTACCCGTTAAAATATTTTCACCATTAACAGTTTGTACAGAAGAATTTTTAATTACAATCTTTATGAAAACATATATATTTTATTCAGATGTAATCGTGGATTTAATGAGTTAATATGATATTAAACTCATTTGATTTACCGTTAGAACAAGAATATATAATCTCTAAAACACTAGATATTACATAATCATCATGTCGAACGAAGATCAAGGATGTAGAACGATACGTCGAACGAAGATTATACTCGGGGTACAGAATGAGATGTTGAGGCATGTGATGTTGAAACTTTGGTTGTTGGTGGTACTTGATGTTATGCGAGGCGTACTAGGAAATAGTGTATATTTTACTAGGAAAAACTATTAAATACGATACAATTTTACACAAGATATTTATTTATTTACAGATGGGATATATCTAAACCTTGCTACAACACTATAGGCAGTGTACCTAATCGTAGAGTAGTATAGTTTTTAGTAAGTCCGGTTCGTTCCATAGGGAGACGACTTATTTTACACTATATTTTTAAACAATTATATTTGTACAAAATATATTATATATATTAATAATATATAAAAGGGGGTTTACCGTTTAATGACCGGTTTGTCGATTTTAAAAACTTTAGTTGCAGTTAAAATTTAATGTAAAATATTAAATAAATAAAAGACTTAATTTAAAGCGTAAAGTAAATAACGATAATGAAAATGCGATAAATAAAAGTGCGATAATTAAAAAGTACGATAATTAAAAGTGCAATTAAATACAATGACAATAAATAAAAGTGCGATAATTAGAAATGCAATTAAATATGAAAATAAAGGAATTATGCTTATTTAAACTTCCGTAATCATGATGTTTGACGTGTTGATTTTAGTTTATTCCCATGGGTTAATTGTCCTTTGTCCTGAATTATTTAATATGTCCGTCTGGTTTTTGTCCATAATAGTCCATCGGTCATAAATTTAAAGTGCGAGTATCCTCGTCAAATTATCCTTATATCCGAAGTCAAATATTCCAACTAATTGGGGACTTACACTGTAACAAGGTCTTAATACTATGTTTAATAATTACACCAGGATATTGACTGCGTGTAACCCAAGGTTTTAATAGTTTGTTATCAATTATGCCAAGTGTCCTTGTACATAATTTCACCCCTGTTTTAATAATTCTAGTGACTATTAATCCATTCCCGTGTCCGGTTAAATGAACGATTATTCGTACATATAAATATCCCGCCCATCGTGTCCGATCGAGTGTATATGGTTATTTATAGGTACGTCCAATTGTAAATCTTTATATTAAAATTAACAAACTATCATTTAGTTAAACAAATATAAAGCCCATTAATAGCCCATAGTCTAATTTCCACAAGTGTCGTTCTTTTGTCCAAACCCCAATTATGGTACAAAGCCCAATTACTCATTTTTAGTAATTATTTTAGTCCAACATCATGATTAATTCGTCTTAAATAAGCATAATAATAACTTAAGTACGAGACATTAATTTAAAAAGAAGAACATAGCTTACATTGATTATTTATCGCGTAGTGTTACACGGACAGAGCTCCGACTTTAAAACCCATAAAATAACCTTTGCATAACCCAAAACTAATCTAATATAAAACTACACTATATATATATATATATATATATATATATATATATATATATATATATATATATATTATATATATATTTATTATTATTACAGAGGAGTATTATTATTATATGTAAAACTCGTCGCCCAAACTTGCAATTTATAGGAATGTGGCCTGACTTTTTGGCTCATGCGATCGCATGAGATTTTAACTACCAGGCCATGCGATCGCATGGCCACCTGGATCCAGCCAAGTTGCCTTGTTTTCTAGCTTGCCGACGTTTTTATTTAATTATATAATATATAATAAATAAATAATTTATATAATTATTTAAATATTATATTATATTCTTGTGCATAGTAGACTCATAATTTTTGGTCCGTTGCGTAGGGCGTTGATAGTTGGCTCAGGTCCCGGTTCCGGATTTTCGAACGTCCTTTCGTATAATTTAATATCTTGTACTTTGCGTTCCGCAACTTGTACTTTTGTCATTTTTAGACGTTTCTCATCAATAAATTGAACCACTTGGATTGTATCTTGTACATTTGATCTTTTTGGTCATTTGCGTCTTTAAATCGTCGTTTTCGCCTTTTGTCTTCGCACTTATTTAATATAAACGATTACAACTTAAAATAGGACAATTATAACTAAATAATTTACATATTGAGAGGATATTGGTACTAAATATATGTTCATTTGGAGCACTATCAAATATCCCCACACTTGAACGTTGCTTGTCCTCAAGCAATACATAACTTGAAATAAAATCACACTTCACTCGAATCACTTTTTTTATTCTCACACTTTATACATCAGTGATTTTGATACAGTGGTATAAAAATGATAGTAACGACGTGGTTTACAGTCCCACATGACTATGAAAATTTAGATCCTTTAAGGAAATTGGATCTTTATGAAAACATTTGATCTTTTGAAAATTCAATCTAGCTTTTACCCTAGATAAGTTTTCCGGAATAACCCTTCACCGGTGTTTTCAATACATAACTTGAAACATTTTTGTGGGTTTGGTGGGTTTCAGATTTGAAAATTTTAGCTCAAAACTTGCGGTTTTGTGTCACCCACTTGCTAACCTTGTATTGGGAAAACAACACGTCCAGTATACTTGCTCCGAATATTACCTTTCGGTAAACTACCATCCGATTGTAAAGGAAAGCGTTGAACAAGCAATTATTAAGGCAATGTCCCATGACATGCTTTTAATTATGGTCTATAACGTGTCGGATGCAATTACTATCCTTGGTAGGAGCAATAGTAAAGCTCACCCTATAGTTTTTCGGTCTGGCACAAGGTCCTATCTTTGACCATGCTATGCAACCACCGTTCTTACGGTTGACACCCAATTTGGTTCAGGTGACCTAATGAATTCTAGGTGAATTCCTAGGATTTTACGTTCAATGGTAATGAACGCATTAAAAATGGGTTTTCAGAAAACAAATCGGTTTTAATTTGATCAAAATATTTTCTCGTTCAAGCTCCAGTTTAGATATCATCGAATTCCATGAGTTTGTAATTCTCAATCTTTAAGGTCAATCTCTAGGATTGTGTAATATCAGTCTTAAAAGCTGATTTTTAATCTTTAAGGAGATTCTCCTTTCTAGGGATCTGATTCATTAGTCTTATCAAGCTAATTTGCATGGCGCCCTCCCCATTTTACGAGACAGATCCTCTCATGGTTAGGATAAGTCTGACCACTTGGAGACCCTGTTTGATGTTGAGGTCCGTGGATTTCCTGCTGATTTTAGAGATGACTTTTCTAGATTTTTCGTCAACCTACAGCTGGTCTGGACGACAACTTCTTGACCTAAATCAAGAAGCGCGTGTCTTTTTCGGAAGACTTTACTTCCTTTTAATGATGGAATTGATTCATCGTGTAGATCCATCTTTTCTTTTATTTTTATTATAATATTACGGGTAAAACAGTCAATTTAGTCCAAAACAAAAGCACCTGCAATAAACTTTACAGAAATATGTGATAGATAGTTTTTAATTGAATAACTTGGTACATTCTCCCCATACTTGGCTTTTTTCATGCGTCTTTTTATATCTTAATAAATAAATTCAAGCGTTTTAGTTGTTTCTCAATTTATGTCCTTTCCGAGGTAACGATAATTTCGGTATTAACACCTAGTTTTCATCGTTCATAAATATGTATAAACATGATTTTGAATTCATTTAGTTGAATTTTTTTTTTAAAATTTTCACAAAATTTAGAAAATAAACCAAGTATAAACCCGAGAGAATTTATAACTCTTCCCCACACTTGAGATCATGCAATGCCCTCATTTGCATGAAATCAGACTCTAATTATAAATTCATGAGGGTGATTAGTGTAGAAAAGTGATTGAAAATACCCAATTTGTAATTACAAATCTCGTCGAATGTAGATGGCGCCTCATCGTTCATCCCTTCTTGTTTTATCACACATGTTTTTTTTCTTCAAAAACGGCTGATTTTCTGAGCTGTTTGTTAATATTTGAAAATGCGTCTTTTACCCTTACTTATTATGCATGTTTATTAACGAGTTATGCACTAACCCGAACCCCTAATTTAACGTTAAGTGGGGTTAGACTTCCCCACACTTAGCTGACGATATGTGAAGTCGGTAGAATAAGTTTCACGAATTAGAATAGTGAGCCAGTTATTTACATCTCGGGTGGTGTATAATATATCAATGGGTTTAAAGTTTAGAACCACCCGATCGTCACTACTTAATTCTTTTTTAAGTGTAGCTTTTAGTAAATGGATACATCTCTTTTCTGGTTCTTGGTCAAATGGATCGATATACACCGACATACATATTTCTATAGGGTGGACAATTCCTAACATTTCCTTTCGTTTATTCTCGGGATTAAAGTTTTCACCTCTATTTTCCAATTGGGTGAAATTCAAGGTGTCAATATCTATTACAGCTTGTAATTCATCTTTGGTAGATGACTCATCTATTGAGAATATTGGGTTGGAAGGTTGTGGAATGGTGAATTTCGGGATCGAAGCAAATTCTTCTTCATTAATGGTACTTATTGGTCTCACCATTTTGGTCTCGGGGGTAAAATTTTCAACGTTATCGTTTTCCCAAGAGTACCAATTTGTCACCCTTACTTCTTCTTCATTCATTGATGGATCGATGATTTTGTCGGTAGAGGCTAATGTGTCGATATGTTGTGAAATTGGTAAAACTGAATAAAAAGTATCATCGGGATAATTGGTGATTTCGGAGCTCTCGAATTCATCAAAATTCGATGATATGAGATTTTCTTGTACATGACTCCTCAGATCAACAGGTGCGTAATCTGATAGAGTTTCAGCTTGCCGATTTACAAACTCTCTCATTTATTCATTTTGAGCATCAAGTTCTTCGAGTTTGATTTTCATATAATCTAAAGAATTTTCAGGCACATAATTTTCCTTGCCTTCTGGTTGTTGAGTTTGGATATATTCTTGGGAATAATCCCAATTTGAATTGTATTCTTCATAATCGTTCCATTCAGGTTCCGTGGGTGCGTAATTTTCCATAGGAACGTAATAATAACATTCCCATGTTGAGTGATAATCTCCACAGATTTCACAACCAGTTATTGTTTCGTCATTCGTGATCCAAGATTGACCGAACGAATTGTCATCAATATCCGTTTGAGAGTATTGATTAAATTGATTTCGGATGTCATAAAGAGTTTCCAAAATATTCTCGAGATTTTCCATAATGCGCTTATTACCAAATTTTAGCTACAATGTGGTGCATTTACTTAATTATCCTATTAGTTATAAAAATAAAAATTATATAAGTTATCAAATTAATAAACTTTTCTGCTTTTGCCCACGTTTCGAATAGCCAATAGATGCAGCAGGGAGCCAGAACCCTTTAAATCGGAAACTCACAACTCAGCCACTAACAAATCCAACTATTACTACGAAGCAGAAAATTTGGATGTCTATCAATTTAATCGCTTAAAATAATTTTTCGTTTTTGAAATTTTAGAGAAGAAATAGAAAATTCTATGTCCTAAAAACTAGATCGTCGAGAAATAAGAAAGAAAAAGAAGTGCGTCGGAAAACGTCAAAAAATAAATGGCGGAAAACAAAAATAAGAAAGTAACGCGTCGAAACTTAAAAGGAACTAAAAACTAAGAATTAAAAATTGCGTCAAAAAATATAAAAGCTTAAAAGAAATACTATATCCCAAAATGGCAATAATTTAAAAAGGTACTAAAAAATGGCGTCGCAAAACTCTAAAGCACCTAAATCTTAGTCTAAAGAAAAAGCACTTAAGGGATTTTACGGCAAAGCCTAAAAATCTAGAAATAAAAATAACTATGGCAAAATCTAAGTTTAAAACTAAGTACGAGCGATAAAATACAAATATTACGCTAAAACAAATAAAAAGTTACAAAATATAATCTTAAAGTTGTAAAAAGTACAATTTTAATAAAAATATTATTTTTATATTATTTATTTTATAAAAGTATTAATTTTATAATTTATTAAAACTAAATAAACTAAATATATAATTAATTAATATCTAAAATTAATTAATATAATAACTAACCCTAATTAGGGTTTAATATTAATAATAATTAATAGTAATCCGTAATTAATGCTGTCGGCAGGTTCAGTAGGGCGTGTCAGGTCAGGCCATGCGATCGCATGGTTTTACAACACCCGGCTCATGCGATCGCATGGGCCTGGGTTCCATTTTTTTTAAAAGAATTTTATATTGTTTTTCTAAAAAATAATATACAAATATATTTATACAAATATATTTTAAAAATATAGCGTTTCGCCGGCTCCCCGGCAGCGGCGCCAAAAACTTGATGTTATGCGAGGCGTACTAGGAAATAGTGTATATTTTACTAGGAAAAACTATTAAATACGATACAATTTTACACAAGATATTTATTTATTTATAGATGGGATATACCTAAACCTTGCTACAACACTATAGGCAGTGTACCTAATCGTAGAGTAGTATAGTTTTTAGTAAGTCCAGTTCGTTCCACAGGGAGACGACTTATTTTACACTATATTTTTAAACAATTATATTTGTACAAAATATATTATATATATTAATAATATATAAAAGGGAGTTTACCGTTTAATGACCGGTTTGTCGATTTTAAAAACTTTAGTTGCACTTAAAATTTAATGTAAAATATTAAATAAATAAAAGACTTAATTTAAAGCGTAAAGTAAATAACGATAATGAAATTGCGATAAATAAAAGTGCGATAATTAAAAAGTACGATAATTAAAAGTGCAATTAAATACAATGACAATAAATAAAAGTGCGATAATTAGAAATGCAATTAAATATGAAAATAAAGGAATTATGCTTATTTAAACTTCCGTAATTATGATGTTTGACGTGTTGATTTTAGTTTATTCCCATGGGTTAATTGTCCTTTGTCCTGGATTATTTAATATGTCCGTCTGGTTTTTGTCCATAACAGTCCATCGGTCATAAATTTAAAGTGCGAGTATCCTCGTCAAATTATCCTTATATCCGAAGTCAAATATTCCAACTAATTGGGGACTTAAACTGTAACAAGGTCTTAATACTATGTTTAATAATTACACCAGGATATCGACTGCGTGTAACCCAAGGTTTTAATACTTTGTTATCAATTATGCCAAGTGTCCTTGTACATAATTTCACCCCTGTTTTAATAATTCTAGTGACTATTAATCCATTCCCGTGTCCGGTTAAATGAACGATTATTCGTACATATAAATATCCCGCCCATCGTGTCCGATCGAGTGTATATGGTTATTTATAGGTACGTCCAATTGTAAATCTTTATATTAAAATTAACAAACTATCATTTAGTTAAACAAATATAAAGCCCATTAATAGCCCATAGTCTAATTTCCACAAGTATCGTTCTTTTGTCCAAACCCCAATTATGGTACAAAGCCCAATTACCCATTTTTAGTAATTATTTTTAGTCCAACATCATGATTACTTCGTCTTAAATAAGCATAATAATAACTTAAGTACGAGACATTAATTTAAAAAGAAGAACATAGCTTACATTGATTATTTATCGCGTAGTGTTACACGGACAGAGCTCCGACTTTAAAATCCATAAAATAACCTTTGCATAACCCAAAACTAATCTAATATAAAACTACACTACACTATATATATATATATATATATATATATATATATATATATATATATATATATATATATATATATTATTACAGAGGAGTATTATTATTATATGTAAAACTCGTCGCCCGAACTTGCAATTTATAGGAATGTGGCCTAACTTTTCGGCTCATGCGATCGCATGAGATTATAACTACCAGGCCATGCGATCGCATGGCCACCTGGATCCAGCCAAGTTGCCTTGTTTTCTAGCTTGCCGACATTTTTATTTAATAATATAATATATAATAAATAAATAATTTATATAATTATTTAAATATTATATTATATTCTTGTGCATAGTAGACTCATAATTTTTGGTCCGTTGAGTCGGGTGTTGATAATTGGCTCAGGTCCCGATTCCGGATTTTCGAACGTCCTTTCGTATAATTTAATATCTTGTACTTTGCATTTCGCAACTTGTACTTTTGTCATTTTTAGATGTTTCTCATCAATAAATTGAACCACTTGGATTGTATCTTGTACATTTGATCTTTTTGGTCATTTGCGTCTTCAAATCGTCGTTTTCGCCTTTTGTCTTAGCACTTATTTAATATAAACGATTACAACTTAAAATAGGACAATTATAACTAAATAATTTACATATTGGGAGGATATTGCTACTAAATATATGTTTATTTGGAGCACTATCAGTACTGTTGGTGCTGGTGATGATGCTGAAGCTGGTAAGTTTTGCACCATGTTTTCTAAATTGATTACTCGAGCGCGATGCTCGTTGACTTCTTCCATTATTTAGGAATGATCGTCGGTCGAAACGAGCGGATGAATAAGGTTTAGAATTTTAGATAGAATATAATTGTGGTGAGATATTCGGGAAATGAGGGTGAAAATGGTGTTTCGGACTGGTTCGCTGGTAAGTGCTTCAGGTTCATCTCCAAGAGGTAAATTCGGTTGGTGAAAAGGATCGCCTTCTTCGCGTCTCCATTGATTAAGTCGACTACGAACCCATCAGATGAATTGGGGATGGCTGATTGGTTCATTCATTCTGGTGACGCTACTTCCGAAGCTTAGGTGAACATCCATGTCGGAATAGCTGTCGGGTTCCGAAGAACTTGAACTAGTGACGAGTCCCATTTCGTACTTTTGAATAAAGGATTTTCAATATGAAATGATTTTCGGCTATCGGATGGCATTCTAATTACATAGAAATATATATATATATATATATATAGAACAAAAGATTTTGTAGATTTTGAAGGAATTTACGGAATATGTCAGGCAAAGTTTACAGTAACAGATACGCTAAGATATGAATTAGCAGATACGCTAAGATATGAATTTTGTTTATACACTATTCATGCAATTAATGCAATAAGATGTGTCTAGACTAAGAATGATAAGCAGGTAATTTCTGACAACAAATGATAAGCAAAACTTTTGACATGCAGACACGGTCGAAGTCCAAACCCACTAATGCATCTAAACAACTATCAATTAGACACACTAATGAAAGACCTGGTTCGCTAAGACCACCGCTCTGATACCAACTGAAATGACCCGTCCTAATCCATCCGGACGAATACATTACATTTGGTTACATCGCGAGGTACTTGACCTCTATATGATACATTTTACAAACATTGCATTCGTTTTTAAAAGACAAACTTTCATTACATCGAAAGTTGATGGCATGCATACCATTTTCTAATATATCCAACTATAAATGACTTAATAATAATCTTGATGAACTCGACGACTCGAATGCAACGTCTTTTGAAATATGTCATGAGTGACTCCAAGTAATATCTCTAATGAGCAAACGCACAGCGGAAGATTTCTTTCATACCTGAGAATAACATGCTTTAAAGTGTCAACCAAAAGGTTGGTGAGTTCATTAGTTTATCGTAATCATTCATTTTCATCATTTTAATAGACCACAAGATTTTCATTTCCATTTCTCATAAATATACGTCCCATGCATAGAGACAAAAATCATTCATATGGATTGAACACCTGGTAACCGACATTAACAAGATGCATATAAGAATATCCCCTATCATTACGGGACATCCTTCGGACATGATAAAAATGAATTCGAAGTACTAAAGCATCCGGTACTTTGGATGGGGTTTGTTAGGCCCAATAGATCTATCTTTAGGATTCGTGTCAATTAGTAGATCGGTTTACTAATTCTTAGGCTACCAAGCAAAAAGGGGCATATTCGGCTTCGATCATTCAACCATATAATGTAGTTTGATTACTTGTGTCTATTTCGTAAAACATTTATAAAAGCGCATGTATTCTCAGTCTCAAAAATATATATTGCAAAAGCATTTAAAAAAGGGAGTAATGAAACTTACAATCATGTATTTTGTAGTAAAAATACATATGACGACATTGAACAATGCAGGGTTGGCCTCGGATTCACGAACCTATATCAAGTATATATATTAACATCTAATAACAACTAGCAAGTTTATATATTAATAATTTACATATCGTATTACTAAATAAATTATATTTATCCTATATACCTTAAGTAGTTAATATTTATTTATGTAATACATTTATTAATATTAATATAGTAAATACTTATTAGAGTAGTTTAATAATATAATATTTATCATTTATCATAATATATTAAAAATAGAAATTTATTTCAAGGTTTATATGTGATAAGAATATATATATTAATATATTTTATATATATAGCTTACTTAATGTCATTTTAATAATAAAAATATAGTAATATATATTATTAATATAGTTGTAATGTACTTTTGTAAAAATGATATTTATTTGTAATAATAACAATAATAGTGATAATAATAATGATAATAATAATAATAATGAAAATGATAAAAATAATAGTGATAATAAAAATGCTATTTTTGAAAACAATAAGTTTAATAGAAATGATAATAATAATATTAATAAACTTTGTAATAATAATATCAATAATAATGATAATGAAAACAATACTTTTGATATTAATACTTAATAATAATAATAATAATAATAATAATTTAATAATAATAATAATAATAATAATAATAATAATAATAATAATAATAATAATAATAATAATAATAATAATAATAATAATAATAATAATAATAATAATAATAATGATGATGATGATGATGATGATGATGATGATGATGATGATAAGTAACTACCTCAAAATAGGCTTAAAAAAATAAACTGCCCGCGACGGGACTCGAACCCGCGACCTCTCCTTTCCCAACATAACCCCAAACCATCTGAGCTGTTGGTTACTTTCTGATTATTCTCGCGTTTTTATTTCTATATTATGTACCAAATGGTTACCCTCTTCCTCATTCATTATCATAAGCCCAATCAGTAATTTCAGCCCAACAGTCCTTTCGGCCCAATTTCAACTTCGGCCCAACTTCAACTTCGGCCTAACATCAACTTTTTATAATAAAAAGAATATTGTAGTTGCGTGGGTTCGAACCCAGGACCTTTTGTTCCTTACAAACACTCCTCACCATCCCTCTATTTCTGCTTTTTGGTTTTAATTCATGAATTATTTTTATTTAACGCGTGTTTCTGTGTTCCCTTTATTCCTCAAACATTCCATTCGATCAAGCCATATGATAACCCGAAAAATTTCGACTAATTTAAACCAATTCTCTATATGATTTAATATTATGTAAATATACATATATGTATATATATATATATATATATATATATTATAAGATGTACAAGTAAAAACGACTTTCCTACAGTAAAACACTATTTGCTACAGTAAAAATGACTTTGCTACAGTAAAACACTATTTGCTACAGTACCACTATTTGCTACAGTAATACACTATTTGCTACAGTAAACACTATTTGATGTCGACGAACTAGCAAACAAAAACGGAAAAGACGGCCATGCGATCGCATGGCAAAAACACTGAAAACCCATGCGATCGCATGGGCTACAGTAAACATTATTTGATGTCGACAAACTAGCAAACAAAAGGGGTTCAGGCGGCCATGCGATCGCATGGCAAAAGCACTGAAAACCCATGCGATCGCATGGGGACCAAAATCAGGAAACATGCCTATAAAAGGCCAGTTTACTCGACGTATTAATTACATTTTTTTTTCTTTAATCAATATTTATATTTATATTATAATTATAATTTTAAATTTAAGTTTAATAATAATAAGGTATATACAAGGGTGTTTTTAATTCGGGTTTCAAACCGCTTTAAGCTAAGGAAATATTGGGTATTATTCGGGGTATTGTTCTTGAATCCAAGGCCAACCATACAGTAGTCTACCATCATTACGTCTACGCAATTTGCCTACAATATTGAATCGCAATATTGAACTGTGAGTTTATAGTCTCCCCTTTTAAATACTTTAAATATTTTTGGGCTGAGAATACATGCAATTTATTTTAAACGCGATAAGACACAAGTACATACTAAATTCTACACTGAGTTAAACTGAAAATCCCTTAGCTTTGGTAACTAGTAGCTGCCAGTACATAGGATATGGACTGGTGGGCGCGAATAATTGTATATGGATCCATAGGGCTTGACATCCCCGTCCGAGCTAGAGCGCTAGCCTTTTAACGGACGTATGTTATTTGAGTTTAAGACACGTTGGTTTACGTGTATTAAAACGAATGGGGTAATTATCACTACAGCGTTAAGTTTAGTTACCAGGGTGCTCTGTTACGTAGAATCTATTGATAAACTTTTGATGAAATCTTGTGGTCTATCTTTATATATGTTTATGACTCGAGCAATTAAACCTATAACTCACCAACATTCGTGTTGACTTTTTAGCATGTTTTATTCTCAGGTCCTTAGAATGCTTCCGCTGTGATGTGCTTGTTGCCTGCATGGAGTCTCTCATGCTTTGTACAAAGTTTATTGCATTCAAAATAAAACTGCGTTGTGTAATAAATAATTGGACTGTGATGTCAACCTGTAAATTAAAGACTTATGTATTTCGGGGTTTTGCTTATACCTAAGCACTCGCCCACATGTTTATAACTTTCTATATTTAGAAAGTCACTTATTTTAATGAATGCAATATTTTATCAAAACGTATCATATAGAGGTCAAAACCTCACTGTGGAATCAATGATTAACGTGCCGCGTCAATAGCGATTTTAACGGGTCGTTACAGTTGGTATCAGAGCTTGAGGTCATAGGGAACCCGAAATTACATTAGTGTGTTTAACGGGTAATTGTTAGGATGCATTAGTGACTCTGGACTATGATCATATATGTTTTTACTGATTTTTGCTTATCATTTGGTCAAAAACATTATATGTGATATATTTATATGCTAACGTAATTGTTGTTTCAATTATGTGATAGATGACTTCTTCTAATCCTATCATTTTGTATGACTCGGAATCGGACACTGAATCTATTCTATCCACAACTGAAAAGGGCGTTCCAATTCCTATTAAAGAAGAAATTGTGTTAGCCGGTGAATCTCAACTCCCGGTAAACCCAGAGGAGGTTCCAGCTCCACCCAGCTTTAGTTTTCCGGAGCCACAGTATTGTTGGCATGGACCCATGATCCCTGGAGTAAACGAGGATCGTCCATTTCTAAACAAATATGGACATTGGTCCAGATATACCACCGACGGGCGGGTTGTGCCGATTACGCCTGGCAGATTTCGGTTCATGACCACCGGTACATATTCTCGCAGTTCGTCATCATATTCTCCTACGCATGACTCAGACAGTTCGTCATCAGACGAAATCAGTAAGGAGGAGGATTTCGCTAATGAAATAAAAGAGGTCACTAAGGAGAAATTCCAACTTGCTATAGATAATAAAAACAACCACAATAATAAAAAGTCCTTAATTATTAAAAAGGAACATGACCATTCGATCCGTAACTACCCTTATTGTATTAAACAAACTGAGGCAACGGGTACCTCAAAACCCCAACCAAAAATAAAATACACTGCCAGAATGTCTGTCGGACCATGTGCACACAAACAATTGGCAGAGAGAACCAAATGGGAAGAAGTTTCTGATAGTTCTGAATAAACGACCTCGCAACCATAAATCTTCCATGCGCTATTTTATTGCTTATGTGTGCTACTCTATCTTGTTATGTAAAATAAGCATATGTAAAATATCAGTATTGTATGGTATTGTATTATTTTGGTTTATTAATAATAAATGCATGGAATGATTATTTGTATTATTACTACTTCTTATTATTATTATTACATAATAATGTAGTAACTCGCTATAATTTTTCATAGTGGAATATTATTAGGATTTTAGTAGTTAATTCCTTGTACTAGCTATTATGTATGAACTTAACAGGTAGGTAATACCCTAGAAATAATTATAAAATGCTAATAAGAAGAAAAAGGCTTTTATAATAATTGGTTCATATTATTAATATGCTACGATTAACTATTGACAACTCATTTTACCTGTAATATTCTATATGATTAAATTATCTCTGTTGTGTTTATTGAAGAAACATGTCTCAAATGTCAGATGCTGAGTTCGAGGAACTAGTCGAGAAACGTGTGAATGAAAGAATTGCTGCAGCCGAGGCAGCAAAAGCAACAGCCGAAGCAGCAGCCAAAGCAGCAGCCGTAAACACAAACTCACGAAACGGATGCTCATACAAAACTTTTCAAGGATGCAAACCATAGACGTTTAGTGGAACCGAGGGACCAGTCGGTCTAACCCGATGGTTTGAAAAGATGGAGTCCGTTTTCAAAATTAGTAATTGTGCGAATGGAGACAAGTCAAAGTATGCTTCGTGCACGTTGTAAGACGGTGCACTTACTTGGTGGAACAATTATGCTAAAGCAGAAGGAATAGATACGGCATATGATATCTCTTGGGAAGAACTGAAAAAGATGCTAATCGAGGAGTACTGTCCTTGAAACGAGATCAGAAAAATGGAATCTGAGTTACGTAATCTGAAGGTTATCGGTGCGAATCTCAATAACTATGAAAAGTGTTTCATGGAACTAGCCTTGTTGTGTCCCAAATTGGTGCCAAACGAGAAACGAAAGATAGAAATGTATATTGACGGTTTATCGATCAATATCAAAGGAAATGTTACATCGTCCAAACCGAATACGATGCAGGAAGCCATGATAATGGCACACCAACTCATGGACCAGATCACAGAGAGTTCTGTTAAGGCACCAATTACCGAAGTCAAGACAACTGAAGGAAAGAGGAAATGGGAAGACTATAAGGGCAAAAGTACTCACCTGAAGAAACAAGAAACTTTTAAAGGTAAACAAGATGGGGCAACTGCAAGTCCAAACTATAAGGGACCCCATCCGTTCTACAAAAGATGTTACACACATCATGCAGGTTATTGCCAAGTGGTCTGTGATAAGTGCAACAAGAAAGGACATGTGGCGAAAGATTGTTATGCCACCGTTTCTGAAGTAAAGATAAAACCGACCGATGTCAAGAAATGTTTTGGATGCGGGAAGTCTGGTCACTTTATAAATCAATGCCCTGATAAGGAGAAGAACAAAGAACCCGCACGTGGAAGGGCATTTAATGTTAGTACCAGTGAAGCACGTGAGGATCCTAATCTTGTCACGGGTACGTTTACCGTTAATAATCAGCTAGCTTCTATTATGTTTGATACGGGTGCTGATAGAAGTTATATGTGTAAAGACTTTAGTTCTAAACTAAAATGTGCATCATTACCTCTAGACGATAAATATACTATTGAATTAGCTAATGGTAAAATGATAAAAGCTGATAAAATTTGCCATGGTTGCGAAATAAATCTCGCTGGTGAAACCTTCAAAATCGATTTGATACCCGTAGAATTAGGAAGTTTTGACGTAATCGTTGGCATGGACTGGATGTCCGAAACAAGAGCGGAAGTTGTTTGCGCTGAGAAAGCAATCCGCATCCCTCGTAAGGATGAAACGTCATTAATGATTTATGGAGAGAAGAGCAACTCAAAGCTGAACTTTATCAGCTGTATGAAGGCCCAGAAACTTATAAGAAAAGGTTGTTATGCTATTCTGGCACACGTAAAGAAGATCGATACTGAAGAAAGAAGCATTAATGACATGCCGGTTGTAAGAGAATATCCCGGAGTATTTCCAGAAGAATTACCGGGGCTACCTCCACACAGATGTGTAGAATTCCAGATTGATCTCATACCAGGAGCTGCACCTGTAGCCCGATCTCCATATAGACTTGCACCTTCAGAAATGCAAGAATTACAAGACCAGTTGCAAGAATTATCGGACCGTGGATTTATTCGTCCTAGTTTTTCACCTTGGGGTGCTCCTATTCTGTTCGTCAAGAAGAAGGATGGATCTATGAGAATGTGCATAGATTACCGAGAATTAAACAAATTAACGATCAAGAATCGGTACCCATTACCGAGGATTGATGATTTGTTTGATCAATTGTAAGGAACAAGTGTTTATTCCAAGATTGATCTACGCTCCGGATATCATCAGCTGAGAGTGAAGGAAGAAGATGTTCCTAAAACCGCGTTCAGAACCCGTTACGGTCACTATGAATTTTTAGTCATGCCTTTTGGATTGACTAATGCTCCAGCAGTATTCATGGATCTAATGAATCACATCTGTAGACCGTATTTAGAAAAATTTGTCATTGTTTTTATCGACGACATATTGATTTACTCGAAGAACAAGGAAGAACATGAGCAACACTTAAGACTGGTACTAGAGATACTCAAGAAAGAAGAATTGTACGCAAAATTTTCGAAGTGTGATTTCTGGTTACAAGAAGTACAATTTTTGGGCCATGTTGTCAGTAAACATGGAATTAAAGTTGACCCTGCCAAGATCGAAGCCATTAGTAAATGAGAAACACCGAAGACTCCAACACAAATCCGCCAATTCTTAGGTCTTGCTGGTTACTACCGGAGATTCATTCAAGATTTCTCTAGAATCGCCAAACCCTTAACTGCATTGATTCAAAAGGGAAAGAAGTATGATTGGTCCACGGAACAGGAATCCTCATTCCAGTTATTAAAGAAGAAGTTAACGTCTGCACCCATTTTGTCATTACCAGAAGGAAATGATGATTTCGTGATCTATTGTGACGCTTCGCGCCAAGGTTTAGGATGTGTATTAATGCAACGCACAAAAGTTATCGCATATGCCTCACGACAACTAAAAATTCATGAAAAGAACTATACGACGCATGATTTAGAACTTGGAGCAGTAGTTTTTGCACTCAAAATATGGAGACACTATCTATATGGCACCAAGTGTACGGTGTACACTGACCATAAGAGTCTTCAGCACATTTTTGATAAAAAACAACTCAATATGAGGCAACGTCGCTGGGTAGAGTTGTTAAACGATTACGATTGTGAAATCCGTTACCACCCCGGAAAAGCTAATGTTGTAGCTGATGCCTTAAGTCGAAAAGAAAGAGTAAAACCTCTTAGGGTCCGAGCTTTGAATATTACAATTCGTACTGATCTCACAAAGCAAATTCAAGCAGCATAGTTAGAAGCTTTAAAAGAAGAAAACGAAAAAGGCGAAATGAGCAAAGGGTTAGAAAAACAACTTGAAGTAAAAGCCGATGGAACCCTGTATTTTGCTGGTAGGATATGGGTACCAAAACATGGTAACCTAAGGCAACTAGTACTGGATGAAGCACACAAAACGAGGTACTCAATTCACCCAGGAAATGGGAAAATGTAACACGATCTCAAGAAGTTTTATTGGTGGCCTAATATGAAGACAGAAATTGCTACTTATGTAAGCAAATGTTTGACGTGTGCAAAGGTCAAAGCTGAGCACCAAAAGCCGTCAGGATTACTGCAACAACCGGAAATTCCGCAGTGGAAATGGGAAAGAATAACCATGGATTTCATTACGAAATTGCCAAGGACTACAAGTAATCATGATACTATTTGGGTGATAGTTGATCGTCTAACTAAATCAGCTCACTTTCTACCAATAAAGGAGACACACGGTATGGAGAAATTAGCACGCCTATATTTGAAGGAAGTAGTTTCCAGGCATGGTGTACCTATCTCCATCATATCTGATCGCGACACCCAATTCACATCACGTTTCTGGCAGTCATTACAAAAAGCATTGGGAACTCGATTAGATATGAGCACCGCTTATCACCCACATACAGATGGTCAAAGTGAAAGAACAATACAAACACTGGAAGACATGTTACGGGCATGCGTGATTGACTTTGGAACCAGTTGGGATCGACACTTACCGTTGGCAGAATTTTCATACAATAACAGCTATCATACGAGCATCAACGCAGCGCCATTTGAAGCACTTTACGGTAGAAAGTGCAGATCTCCTATCTGTTGGAGTGAAGTAGGAGAAAGACAACTTACTGGACCAGAAATTATTCATGAAACCACCAACAAGATCATTCAAATACAACAGCGATTGAAAACGGCCTTGAGTCGCCAAAAGAGTTATGCTGATGTAAGAAGAAAACCACTAGAATTTCAAGTAGGCGAAAAAGTCATGTTGAAAGTGTCACCCTGGAAAGGTGTTGTACGATTCGGTAAATGAGGAAAGCTAAGTCCTAGGTATGTAGGACCCTTTGAAATCACCGAAAGAATTGGAGCAGTTGCTTATCGATTAAAGCTACCACAAGAACTTAGTAGTGTTCATGACACATTTCACGTATCAAATTTAAAGAAATGTTTAGCTGAAGAGGATGTCATAATTCCTCTTGATGAAATACGAATCAATGATAAACTCCATTTTATCGAAGAACCTGTTGAAATCATGGACCGTGAGGTCAAACAATTAAAACAAAGCAAAATACCAATAGTTAGAGTTCGTGGGAACGCAAGACGAGGACCCGAGTTTACTTGGGAACGTGAAGATCAAATGAAGCAAAAGTATCCACATTTGTTCACTGATATCGCTCATGAAACAGGTACTACTCAAAATTTCGGGACGAAATTTTCTTTAACGGGGAGGTACTATGATGACCAGAAAAATTTCGACTAATTTAAACCAATTCTCTATATAATTTAATATTATGTAAATATACATATATGTATGTATATATATATATATATATATATATATATATATATATATATATATATATATATATATATATATATATATATATATATATATTATAAGATATACAAGTAAAAACGACTTTCCTACAGTAAAACACTATTTGCTACAGTAAAAATGACTTTGCTACAGTAAAACACTATTTGCCACAGTGAAACCGTATTTTGCTACAGTGCTACAGTGAAAACGACTTGCTACAGTGATTTGCTACATTAAAACACTATTAGCTACAGTACCATTATTTGCTACAGTAACACTATTTGCTACAGTAAACACTATTTGATGTCGACGAACTAGCAAACAAAAACGGAAAAGACGGCCATGCGATCGCATGGCAAAAACACTGAAAACCCATGCGATCGCATGGGCTACAGTAAATACTATTTGATGTCGACAAACTAGCAAACAAAAGGTGTTCAGGCGGCCATGCGATCGCATGGCAAAAGCACTGAAAACCCATGCGATCGCATGGGGACCAAAATCAGGAAACATGCCTATAAAAGACCAGTTTACTCGACGTATTAATTACATTTTTTTTTCTTTAATCAATATTTATATTTATATTATAATTATAATTTTAAATTTAAGTTTAATAATAATAAGGTATATACAAGGGTGTTTTTAATTCGGGTTTCAAACCGCTTTAAGCTAAGGAAATATTGGGTATTATTCGGGGTATTGTTCTTGAATCCAAGGCCAACCATACAGTCGTCTACCATCATTACGTCTACGCAATTTGCCTACAATATTGAATCACAATATTGAACTGTGAGTTTATAGTCTCCCTTTTTAAATACTTTAAATATTTTTGGGCTGAGAATACATGCAATTTATTTTAAACGCGATAAGACACAAGTACATACTAAATTCTACACTGAGTTAAACCGAAAATCCCTTAGCTTTGGTAACTAGTAGCTGCCAGTACATAGGATATGGACTGGTGGGCGCGAATAATTGTATATGGATCCATAGGGCTTGACATCCCCGTCCGAGCTAGAGCGCTAGTGATAATGCTAAAAACGAACATATATTTCATAGCATTATTCCTCAAGAAAGACAAGCTTTTAGTTGCAATTGTTCTATTTACAAGTGATATTCGTTTAAATAATAAAAGGTGAAGACAAAAGACAGATTCGACGAATTGAAGACGCAAACGACCAAAAAGCTCAAAAGTACAAAAGACAATCAAAAAGGTTCCAATTATTGATAAGAAACGTCTCGAAATTACAAGAGTACAAGATTCAAAACGCAAAGTACAAAATATAAAATTGTACGCAAGGACGTTCAAAAATCCGGAACCGGGACCAGAGTCAACTCTTAACGCTCGACGCAACGGACTAAAAATTACAAGTTAACTAGGTATATAAATATAATATAATATATAATTAATTATATTAATTATATATATATTATATTTATAAATAAAAACCGTCGGCAGAGAAAGACTCCAAGATATGAGCTGGAATTTCAAACTCCGCGACTTGCGGAGTTTGAAGGCAAAATTCACCGCGAGTCGCGGAGCCCCAAAATTGAAAACTGCCTATAAAGCCAACCGAATTCTGATCAAAATCATCATCTTTTTTCTTCCTCATTCATACGTAAAATTTATATTTATATTTATAATTTATATTTTAATTTTAATTATAATTCTAATAATAAGGGTATGTTAGCGAATATTGTAAGGGTGTAAGTCGAAATTCTGTCCGTGTAACGCTACGCTATTTTTAATCATTGTAAGTTATGTTCAACCTTTTTACATTAATGTCTCATAGCTAAGTTATTATTATGCTTATTTAAAACGAAGTAATCATGATGTTGGGCTAATTACTAAAATTGGGTAATTGGGCTTTGTACCATAATTGGGGTTTGGACAAAAGAACGACACTTGTAGAAATTAGACTATAGGCTATTAATGGGCTTTATATTTGTTTAACTAAATGATAGTTTGTTAATGTTAATATAAAGATTTACAATTGGGCGTCCCTATAAATTACCATATACACTCGATCGGACACGATGGGCGGGGTATTTATATGTACGAATAATCGTTCATTTAACCGGACACGGGAATGGATTAATAGCCACTAGAATAATTAAAACAGGGGTGAAATTACATTCAAGGGTAATTGGTGTAATTGTTAACAAAGTAGTAAAACCTTGGTTTACACGCAGTCGATAACCTGGTGTATTCATTAAACAAAGTATTAAAACCTTGTTACAATTCGAATCCCCAATTAGTTGGAATATTTAACTTCGGGTATAAGAATAATTTGATGAGGACACTCGCACTTTATATTTATGACTGATGGACTGTTATGGACAAAAACCAGACGGACATATTAAATAATCCAGGACAAAGGACAATTAACCCATGGGCATAAAACTAAAATCAACACGTCAAACATCGTGATTACGGAAGTTTAAATAAGCATAATTCTTTTATTTCATATTTAATTTCCTTTATTTTATATTTAATTGCACTTCTAATTATCGCACTTTTATTTATTGTTATTTAATCGCACTTTTAATTATCGTACTTTTTAATTATCGTAAGTTTATTTTATCGCACTTTTATTATTCGCAATTTCATTATCGTTATTTACTTTACGCTTTAATTTAAGTCTTGTATTTATTTTATATTTTACATTAGGTTTTAACTGCGACTAAAGTCTTAAAATCGACAAACCGGTCATTAAACGGTAAAAACCCCCCTTTATAATAATAATATTACTTATATATATATTTGTATTTTTAATAAAAGTAAACTAATATAGCGTTGAGCTTTGTTTAAAGATTTCCCTGTGGAACGAACCGGACTTACTAAAAACTACACTACTGTACGATTAGGTACACTGCCTATAAGTGTTGTAGCAAGGTTTAAGTATATCCATTCTATAAATAAATAAATATCTTGTGTAAAATTGTATCGTATTTAATAGTATTTCCTGCTAAAATTAATAACTATTTTATATACACCTCGCATAACATCAAGTATTTTTGGCGCCGCTGCCGGGGATTATCTTAAAAGCTGGAAGCGCAACGCTAATATAAAAAAAAAAAGATTTTTAGCTTACTTCTATTAAAAATTCGTTTTTGTAAAAATACGTTTTAATTATTCAAAAATATAAAAAGAAAAACAAAAATATAAGTATTTTTTAAGATTTTGTTAAATATTTAAGTTTTATAAGTTTCTTTATTTTTATTTTAATTTATAAAAATATAAGTTTTATTAAATATCTTTTATTTATAGAAAAAAACAGAAAACAAAAAAAAAATAAAGAAAAAACGCGTCGAATTTGAAACCTGTCAGCTGAAATTTGAAACCCCGCGACTCGCGGGGTTTGAAGCATTAAATACCGCGACTCGCGGAGGGTACCTGACACACGGACAGAAGCCCTAATTCAGCATTTATTACGGATTATTAATTATTATTATTATTATTAACCCTAATTAATATTATAATTAAGTTTTATTTTAATTTAAGTTTTATTTAATTTATATTTTAGTTTAAATAAGTTTAATTAAATTATAAAATTAGTAGTTTTATTAAATAAATAATATAAAAATAATATTTTTATAAAAATTGTACTTTTTACAACTTTTTGTATATTTTTATATTTTGTCCCTTTTTAATCGTTGTAGCATAACTTTTGTATTTTTAGCTCATATTTAATTTTAAACTTAGTTTTTGCTATAGTTATTTTTACTCCTAGATTTTTAGGCTTTGCCGTAGAATTCCTTAAGTGCTTTTTCTTTAGACTAAGATTTAGGTGCTTTAGAATTTTGCGACGCCATTTTAAGTTTTAGTTTCTTTTTAAGTTATTTCCATTTGGAATTTAGTTTTTCCTGTAAGCTTTAATATTTTTAGACGACTTTTACTATGTACCAATTGTCATTCCAATTAGTAATTTCAATTTGCGATTATAATTTTAAGTTAGTTGTAGTAATAAGGTTAGGTTAGTTAAGTATTTTTAAGTTTTTATAAGTTTCTTTTATTTTTCCGTCACCTTTTATTTTTCAACCATTTTTTCTTTTTCGACCTTTTGCGACGAACTCTTTTTCTCTCTTATTTCTCGCCATTCTAGTTTTTAGGACTTAGAATTTTTTCTACTTCTTATCTAAATTTCTTAAAATTACGAAAATTAATTTTAAGTGGTTAAATTAATAGACATCAAAATTTTCTGGTTCGTAGTAATAGTTGGATTTGTACGTGGACCGGGTTATTGGAGCCAAACAGTCCTCAATTATATTGAGACCAAACGAATCCTGCCCCTCTGCTGCATCTTTTGGCTATTCGAAACGTGGGCAAAATCAGAAAAGTCTATTAATTGGATAACTTATTATAATTTTTCTTTCCTTTTTAAAACTAATAGGATATTCAGTGAATGCACCGAGCAAGACGTTCATCACCTTTTGTACGTTCACCACCTGTAACTAGATCAAGACATTTAGCAAATATAACCGCCGTTGATTTTTCTTTAGAATCGTCATCTAGTCAACCAAGTACTTCAGTTCAAATTTCCGATAATCCATTTTTTGAACCCGACCTCACAATTGAGAATCCGGAAAATATTCAGGAACGGTTCGTAGATCCTGAACCATTAAACTTTCCTCCGGAGCCACCAATCATTCAAACAGAGATTGTTGAGGAACGAACTATTAAATTAGAATCATCTAGTGATACCGATTCAACAAATTCAATTATGGAGAATCTGGAACCTTTAAGTATGGAAGACCGAATGAGAGCTAAACGCACTGGCCAAGGTCACGCAATTACTCATCCAGACATTAATGCGCCAGATTATGAAATCAAATGACAAATTCTACACATGGTGACTAATCAATGCCAATTTAGTGGTGCGCCGAAGGAAGATCCAAATGAACATCTACGTACCTTTAATAGGATCTGCACACTATTTAAAATCCGAGAAGTGGAGGATGAACAGATATATCTCATGTTATTTCCCTGGACTTTAAAGGGAGAAGCCAAAGATTGGTTGGAATCGTTACCTGAAGGGGCGATTGATACATGGGATGTTTTAGTTGACAAATTTCTTAAACAATTCTTTCCTGCATCTAAAGCCGTAAGACTTCAAGCAGAAATTGTTACGTTCACACAGAAACCAAATGAAACTCTATATGAGGCGTGGACAAGATATGGAAAGTTGTTAAGAGGATGTCCGCAACATGGTTTAGACACCTGTCAAATAGTACAAATATTCTACCAAGGATGCGACATCACTACAAGGAAAGACATAGATATAGCAGCTGGTGGTTCTATTATGAAGAAAACCGAAACTGATGCTTACAAAATTATTGATAACACTGCTTCCCACTCACATGAGTGGCACCAAGAAAAAGACATCATTAGATCATCTAAAGCAGCTAGAGCCGATTCTAGCCATGACTTAGATTCCATTTCCGCAAAGATAGATGCTGTGGAGAGACGAATGGAAAAGATGACTAAAGATATTCACTCAATACGAATTAGTTGTGAGCAGTGTGGAGGACCACATTTGACAAAAGATTGTCTCAGTATTGAATTAACAATGGAACAAAGAGAGAATATTTCATACATAAACCAAAGGCCTGGAAATAATTATCAGAATAATTATCAACCGCCAAGACCGATTTACAATCAAAACCAGAATTATAACCGAAATATTCCATACAACAACCAACAAGGTCCTAGCAATCAACAAGTATCCAATAATACTTACAATCAGCAAAGACCTAATTTTCAAAACAAACCACCACAACAAACCGATGATAAAAAGCCGAATTTAGAAGATATGATGACGAAGCTAGTTGAAACTCAAACGCAGTTTTTCACATCTCAAAAACAAACCAATGAACAAAATGCTCAAGCATTTAGAAATCAACAAGCTTCTATTCAAAATCTGGAACAAGAAGTAAGTAACCTAGCAAGATTAATAGGTGAAAGAAAACCGGGAAGTCTACCTAGTGATACAAATGCTAACCCCCGGAATGAAACAGCTAAAGCTATTACCACAAGAAGTGGTACAACACTTAAACCACCTGAAATACCTGTAACTTCTGATGAAACTATTCCTACTCCACAAGAACCACAACCTGATCAAGATAAGGAAAAAGAACCGGTAGTTGAAAAGGATAATGAAGATAACACAGTTAAGGATAAACCTTATGTTAAACCATACCAACCACCACTTCCTTACCCGAGTAAAATGAAGAAAGAAAAACTTGAAGCCGAGCAATCCAAATTCTTGGATATGTTTAAACAGATAAATGTAAATCTTCCTTTCATTGATGTGATTTCAGGAATGCCAAGATATGCTAAATTCTTGAAAGATCTAATCTCAAATAGAAAGAAAATGGAAGAACTCTCGACTGTTACTATGAATGCTAATTGTTCAGCAGTGCTGTTGAATAAGATACCAGAAAAATTATCTGATCCAGGAAGTTTCACAATTCCATGTTTTCTGGGTAGTCTTAGTTCAATAGAAGCATTGGCAGACTTAGGTGCTAGTATAAATCTAATGCCGTATTCACTATACACTAAACTAGACCTTGGAGAATTGAAACCAACCAGAATAAGCATACAACTAGCCGATAGATCAATAAAATATCCTAGAGGGATAATGGAGAACATGCTAGTTAAAGTTGGTACTTTAGTATTTCCAGTAGATTTTGTTGTTTTGGACATGGAAGAAGATTCTCAAGTTCCTCTCATATTAGGAAGACCATTCTTAAACACGGCTAAAGCAATGATAGACGTGTTCGGTAAGAAACTGACCCTAAGTATAGAGGATGAGAGTGTTACCTTTTCAGTTGATAGAGCAATGCAACAACCACAATCTGCAGATGATACATGTTATTATATTCAAACTATAGATGCACATGCAGAATTATTAGAAGAATTTCCAGAATTACAAGGAACAGGAGAATGTTCTTTAGGAGAAGGTAATGAACCAATTGATGAAGCTGAAATGTTAGCTGCACTTATAGCTAATGGATATGAACCAACAACAGAAGAAATTCAAATGCTAAAAGAAGAAGACAGATATCGATATAAATCATCGATAGAAGAACCTCCGAAATTAGAGTTAAAGCCACTTCCAAACCATTTGGAATACGCTTATTTACATGGTGAATCTGAATTACCTGTAATAATATCGTCTTCTCTTACTGAAAATGAGAAATCACAACTCATTTCTGTGTTGAAAGCTCATAAACCAGCCATTGCATGGAAGATTCATGATATTAAAGGAATAAGTCCTTCGTATTGCACACATAAAATCCTTATGGAAGAGGGTCATAAAACGTATGTGCAACGCCAACGAAGACTAAATCCTAATATGCAAGATGTAGTTAAGAAAGAGATTATTAAACTGCTAGATGCAGGTTTGATATATCCAATCTCTGATAGTCCATGGGTAAGCCCAGTTCAATGCGTACCTAAGAAGGGTGGCATGACTGTCATCACAAATGAGAAAAATGAGCTTATTCCTACTAGGACTGTAACAGGATGGCGTGTATGTATTGATTATAGAAAATTAAATGACGCCACCAGAAAAGATCACTTTCCCTTACCTTTCATAGATCAAATGTTGGAAAGATTAGCCGGAAATAGTTACTATTGTTTTCTAGATGGATTTTCCGGATATTTTCAAATTCCAATAGCACCCGAGGACCAAGAGAAAACCACATTCACGTGCCCTTATGGTACTTTTGCTTACAAAAGAATGCCATTTGGACTTTGCAACGCCCCTGCAACCTTTCAAAGGTGTATGATGGCGATTTTTCATGACAAGATAGAAGAATGCATGGAAGTATTCATGGATGACTTTTCAGTCTTCGGTGATACATTTAAATCATGTCTAGTTAATCTGGAACGAATGCTAATTAGATGCGAAAAATCAAATCTAGTACTTAATTGGGAGAAATGCCATTTCATGGTTAAAGAAGGCATCGTTCTTGGACATAAAATTTCAAAAGAAGGAATTGAAGTGGATAGAGCTAAAGTAGATGTAATTGCTAAACTTCCACATCCCACCAATGTTAGAGGAGTTAGGAGTTTTCTAGGGCATGCCGGTTTTTACCGACGTTTCATAAAAGATTTTTCTAAAATTGCCACTCCTATGAATAAACTCCTAGAAAAGGATGCGCCATTCATCTTTTCAGATGAGTGTATCAAATCTTTTAATATTCTTAAAGAGAAACTCACTAATGCACCGATCATGATAACACCAAATTGGAATCTACCATTTAAACTAATGTACGATGCAAGTGATTTTGCAATGGGAGCCGTTTTAGGACAAAGGATTGAAAAACGATTTCAACCTATATATTATGCTAGTAAGACGTTACAAGGAGCACAAACGAACTATACAACTACTGAAAAAGAACTCCTTGCTATTGTCTTTGCTTTTGACAAATTTCGATCATATCTCGTTCTAGCAAAAACGGTGGTCTATACCGACCATTCTGCTCTTAGATACCTATTTTCAAAACAAGATGCTAAACCAAGATTAATCCGTTGGATCTTACTCTTACAAGAGTTTGATATTGAAATCCGAGATAAAAGAGGAGCAGAAAATCTCGCCGCTGATCATCTTTCTCGTCTTGAAAATCCCGAATTAGAAGTTCTAAATGAATCGGCCATACAAGACAACTTTCCTGATGAATATCTATTGAAGATAGATTATAAAGAAATCCCATGGTTTGCAGACTATGCAAACTACTTAGTTTGTGGATTCCTTGAAAAAGGATTATCGTACCAAAGACGAAAGAAATTCTTCAGTGATATAAAACACTATTTCTGGGAAGATCCACATCTGTTTAAAAGTTGTCCCGATGGAATAATACGCCGATGTGTATTTGGAGATGAAACTAGTAAAATTTTAAACCATTGTCACACAGGACCAACAGGAGGGCATTATGGGCCTCAACTAACAGCAAGAAAAGTTTATGAAGCTGGATTCTATTGGCCTACAATTTACAAAGACGCACACCTTCTTTGCAAATTCTGTGATGCATGTCAAAGGGCCGGAAAAATAAGTCAACGTGATGAAATGCCACAAAATGTCATCCAAGTATGTGAAGTATTTGACATTTGTGGTACTGACTTTATGGGTCCATTTCCAAAATCTAATAATAATCTATATATACTCGTAGCCATTGATTATGTATCTAAATGGGCGGAAGCACAAGCTCTCCCAACTAATGATGCACGAGTTGTAGTCAACTTTTTAAAACATCTTTTTGCAAGGTTTGGAACACCGAAAGCTTTAATAAGTGATCGGGGTACTCATTTCTGTAATAATCAACTTGAGAAAGTTCTTAAAAGATATGGAGTAACTCATAAAATCTCCACCGCATATCATCCACAAACAAGTGGACAAGTTGAAAATACCAACCGAGCTTTAAAACGTATTCTATAGAAAACCGTAGGATCAAATCCGAAGGAATGGTCCATTAAATTGGAGGATGCACTCTGGGCTTTTAGAACAGCCTACAAAACTCCAATTGGAACCACACCTTTTAGACTTGTTTATGGGAAAGCATGTCATCTTCCAGTAGAAATTGAACACAAAGCATTTTGGGCTTTGAAGACATGTAATCTTGATTTACATGAAGCCGGACGTCTACGATTAAGTCAACTAAATGAATTAGAAGAATTAAGACATGAAGCATACGAAAATTCGTTAATCTATAAAGAAAGAACGAAGAAATGGCATGATAAAAGAATCAGAAGTTCAAAAGAATTTAAAGAAGGAGACAGAGTTCTTCTTTTCAATTCACGATTCAAGCTATTTCCTGGAAAATTGAAATCAAGATGGTCTGGACCATTCATAGTCAAAAGAGTTTTCCCATACGGAACAATAGAATTAATAAATTCAAATGGGATGGAATTTAAAGTTAATGGTCACAGAGTTAAACATTACATACATGGTCCGATGGAAGTCGACAACGAAGTTAATCACAATTTCGACACCACAGCTAACTAAGTGTGGGGAGAATCAAGTCTTTAAAGGATAATATGTATTTCTGTTAGAGTTAGATTGTCTGTTTTCGTGTAGTTCTCGAAAATGGAACCCGAATGGTCTTTCCCTAGCAGACCCTAAAGAACTAGTCTTCTCCCCCCATTCTGAATTTTTATTTTTTTAGGTTTTTACAAAATGAAGACTGCCTGTGAACTAAACCATGGTCTAATGCTACACGCTTTGATCACTAAAAGAAATAATGATATACTCCCGAGTGAAATAGTATCAGTAATCAGAGAAAGAATGGACGGAGTTAGAAAAGAATCCAGATGCGAAGATAATAAGTTACAATTTGGTAAAGGAAAATCAAAATCCGCAGCGAAAAGAAGAGCACGACACTTAGAACGATGTCACAAATGCGGAAAATGGTCACATGGAGGTAAATGTTCAAATAATCAAACCTATTCAAATACTGAATTTGTTACTTTATGCAGAGACGGACCGTTCATATGTTTAGAAGAAAAGACACTGAATGCTCGAGGTTACGCCTATGTAGCCATGGAAAACCAATTAAACCGACTATCTTATGAATGAGATAGATCATATAACTAAGAAATCTATTTCACAGGTATGTCTGTACAGTTTTTATTTTTATTTTTAACCTTTTGATAATAAACGCTAATTTGTTCGCTAAAAAGTATTAAATTGGTATTGAATAAAATTAGGTTTGGCGACCGAAATTATTGATATCATTCAAAAATTTATTACATCACTGCGAAATTTAACGTTTATTCTTAAGGTATAAATATCTTTAAACAATCAACCCAAAATATTTCAAAAATTCGTCATGAGTTAAATTAGGTCTTGGAACCGAAATTACTTTACCAAAAAGAGGGGCGCATATTTTTGATAATATTTGATTGATTAAAGTGGGATAAAAAGACAAAAAGATTTTTAATTTTATTTTTACCATGTTTTTAATCTTAATATTTAAATCTTAAATTAATATTGTAAACTTTGTAAAAACAATATATTTAAAATTGTAAATATTTGAAAAATTAATATAAGTTTAGTATGAATTTATAAATTTTTAAATTAAGTTTGGTGTAAATTTTTAATTTTTAAAATATTAATTTTTAATTTTATGCATTTCAAATTTTAAGTTTGGTGTGAATTTTTAATAATAATTTTGAATTTTATATTTAAGTTGTGTGAATTTAAAAACAAAAATTTACTTTATCTCATTATGTTAAGAATATGATTTTTAAATTCGTCGTAAGTTGAAGACTAGGTCTTTGAACCGAAATTGCTTTACCCGAGGGAGGGACGAGAACTTTTATTATCATTATTTTTAATCTTATTGAATTAGAGTATGCCAAAAACATTGAAAAAACTCAAAAATCTTAGCTTTTAAAACAATCGCTACAAAAAGACAAATTTTAAAATTTTGTCGAAGGACGGACTAGGACATCGATCCGAAACGACCTCGTCCTAAATAACAAGGGAAACAAAATTTTAAAATTAAGTACTTAATTGTTTCAAAAGTTAATGATTATAAAAAAAAAAAAAAAAAAAAAAACTCCGCGAGTCGCGGAGTTTAAAGGGTATTTCACCGCGACTCGCGGAGGGACCAATTCCCAGAAAAAAAAATAAAACGTAAAAAACAGAGCAGTTCACTCCCCCACCCAAAAACACTGCGAAGAACAGCGAACAAAAACCCCAAAAACCCGAAAAATACACCCCAAAATCCCAATTTTTAACCGTTAATCACCAAATCTTTTGCTAAAATCATGTTGAGAAGGATGCTATCTAAGAATTACTCAAGAAAAACGGTAAATTTCTACACCTAAACACCATTTAATCCGAAATTTGGTGTTCTTGAGCAAATTTTTCCCCAATTTGATTTTGATGCTTTTTAGTGTAATTAGACTTAAATTGTTTATGTATTATGCTTGTATAACCTAGATTGATGCTGTTTAACATGATTAGAAGCCTTAAACTTCAAATTTTGAATAATCTAGGGTTTGTGTTCTTGAGCAATTTGGGGCTTTTTGATATAAACAGGTTATGGCCGATTTTTGTCATGAATTGTTGCTAAATTGAGTAGTGTAACATGTCTAGGTAGTTAAATGATCCAAACTTTGAGCCTAAACATGATTTTGAGAATTAAAGTGGACTTTTTCAAGTCTAAAATTCATGAACTTGATTTTTGAAAGATAATGCCATTTGAGACTTGTTTGATTGCTAGTAATGATTATTTTGACATGTTATTTGAGTTGAATGCTTATGAACTTGGCGAACATTTTCGTATATGCTTATATGAAAAAGTGTAGATTTGATAAAAATGTGAAAATGAGCTTAAGTTTGATATAAATTGATAATGTCATTGTAATTATTTTGATTGATGATTTTGCTGACACTAATGCATATTTGGATGCACAAAAATTGTGTTTGATGTGTTTTGCAGAATGAAAGGGGTGAATCTTCATCCCAAGCCCGCAATGCTCCTGCTGAGAATTTGGAACAACAGGAGGTGGATAACTACTACAAGCAGGATATACCTCATCCAGTCATGACCTTTTCTGATATGCACTTGGAAGAGTTGCACCCGAACCTGAGATTTGACAGACTTTGGATAGATTATCCAAAATATCAACGGGGTTTGCATACTCTTCATTCTAAGGTTGTTGAGGTACCGAGGGTCATAGAATGGGGACCCTTAGAAGCTGTAGAATTGGCCGGGCCAATTAGAGAATTACTTGTACAGAGGTATGGTAATTCTTCTTTTAATGACTGGGTACATTTATTCACCATACGTAGACCTGTATATAAAGTATGGTGTGAAGAATTGTTATGTAGTATAGAGTTGAATGATCGGGTAGCTAGTTTAACCGATCGTTCTTTTATTAGATTTTTGTTAGGCGGTTCGATGCGCCACATGTCTTTACTGGACATGGCTCAGGATTTACGTATATATACGCCTGAGGAGTTAGCGTCTGCCGATTGTAGAGGATTGATACTAAACGGTAGAAAGATAGATGAAAATTTTGATACACACGGTGTGTGGAGTCAAATGACAAGCCATCACCGTTTCAAAGGGGGAAATTACTCTTATTTGGATATAGATAGAGCCGAATTAAGAGTGATACATAGGTTTTTAGCTAATTCGATTACACAAAGGGGTAAGAACAAAGAAAAAGTAAATGAACAGGATTTGTTTTACCATATGTGTATTCTTGACCCACAAAGCGCTGTAAGTATACCATATTGTGTGGGTTATTATTTATCAGCTATGGTTCGGGGGATGCGACCACATAGCATAATAGGAGGTGGTATTTTTATTACTTTGATTGGTGAATATCTCGGTGTGGATATAAGTCGGGGGGGATTATTACTAGAAGAGCCGGAACCCCGCGATACTATAGGTTTAAATGTATACCATGGTGCGAAAGTTTTGAAGAGGCGAAATAACGCCGCAGTACGATACCATGGTAGACATCCACAGGTGGAGAGAAACCAGCAGCAAGGTAATGTAGGAGGGGAGAATGATATGCAAGAAATGCATAGGTTTATAGCTTCTCAGGAATACGAAAATGCTAGACAGAGAGCATTTGAAGATTGGCAAGTTCATCAGAACCAGATCATAGCTCATTGCCAACATATAGGTAGAAACTATATTCCTACACCGAAACCCATCTTCCCTCCTTGGTCTATAGAGATGCAGCCACCGTATCCTACGTATGACCCTGCCGAAGCATTCTACAGCACTTATGGTTATGCCTGGAACCCCTATTGGTACCAATATCATCCTTAGTTTACTTATTATTTTTTTTTTGTAATTTGTAATTATTGATACGTTTAATACTTTTGTTAATATTGTAATCATTTTTATAATTATCTAACTTTTATTCTTAGATTTTAATAATTTTTGAATGTGGGGTAATATACCAAACTTCAAAAATATGTATATATGTTTGCAGTTTATCTTATGTACACAACAGGGTAAAACAACGCATTTTCAAAGACTGGCATTAAGTTCAGCAAAAGCAACTAATTTTGACGACAAGATGCAAAATATATGTGAAATAACAACAAGACGGAATGAACAAATGATGTGCACCATTTATCATTCAGCAAACAAACGCCAATATATTTGGAAACTTTGGTAAAATTTAATCATTTTCACACTAATCACCCTCAATAATTTAAATTGTTACTGATTTCTTGCAAATGAGGGCATTGCAAGATCTTAAGTGTGGGAAGGGGTTAAATTCTTTCGGATTTTAAAATTTTTATCTTAAACACTTGGTTACCATTAAAAAAACTAGTAAAGCAGTAGTTGTATTAGAATCTAGTGCTCTCTGATAATAAAGAACAGCCCTAGTCTTATATACTAACTACCCAATTCTAGTAAAATTTTTAAAAAAAAAAATTTTCAATTAAATGAACTCAAAATCATGTTATACATATTTATGAAGGATAAAACTAGGTTTTAACACCGAAATTATTATTACCTCGGAAAGGACATAAATTGAGAAACAAACTAAAATGTTAAAATTCATTTAAAATGGAATAGTGGACGATAAAAAGGAAAATAAAAGCCAAGTGTGGGAAAATTTACCAAGTTATCTTAAACATATGTCACATATATCTGTAACAAATAACTGAAAATACTTTTGCTTTGGACTAAACTAAACTGTTTTACCCGATGAAAGAAAAGAAGAGATGGATCTACACGATGAATCAATTCCATCATTAAAAGGAAGTAAAGTCTTCCGAAAAAGACACGCGCTTCTTGATTTAGGTCATGAAGTTGTCGTCCAGACCAGCTGTAGGTTGACGAAAAATCTAGAAAAGTCATCACTAAAATCAGCAGGAAATCCACGGACCTCAGCATTAAACAGGGTCGCCAAGTGGTCAGATTTATCCTAACCATGAAAAGGATTTATCTCGTACAATGGGGGGGCACCGTGCAAATTAGCTTGATAAGACTAATGAATCAGATCCCCAGAAAGGATAATCTCCTTAAAGATTAAAAATCAGCTTTTAAGACTGATATCACTCAATCATAGAGATTGACCTTAAAGATTGAGAATTCAAACTCATGGAATTCAATGATATCTAAACTCGAGCTTGAACGAGAAAATATTTTGATCAAAATTATAAACCGATTTGTTTTCTGAAAACCCTATTTTTAATGCGTTCATTACCATTGAACGTAAAATCCTAGGAATTCACCTGGAATTCATTAGGTCACCTGAACTAAATCGGGTGTCAACAGTAAGAACGGTGGTTGCATAGTGGTCAAAGACAGGACCTTGTGCCATACCGAAAAATTATAAGGGTGAGCTTTACTATTGCTCCTACCAAGGATAGTAATTGCGTCCGACACGTTATAGACCATAATCAAAAGCATGTCACGGGACATTGCCTTAACAGTTGCTTGTTCAACGCTTTCCTTTACAACCGGACGGTAGTTTACCGAAAGGTAATATACGGGACAAGTAAACTGGACGTGTTGCTTTCCAAATACAAGGTTAGCAAGTGGGTGACACAAAACCGCAAGTTTGAGCTAAAATTTTCAAATCTGAAACCCACCAAACCCACAAAAATATTTTGCAAACACCGGTAAAGGGTTATTCCGGAAAACTTATCTAGGGTAAAAACTAGATTTCAAAAGATCAAATGTTTTCATAAAGATCCAATTTCCTTAATGGATCTAAATTTTTATAGTCATGTGGGACTGTAAACCATATCGTTACTACCATTGTTTATACCACCGTATAGAAATCACTGATGTACAAAGTGTGAAGAATAAAGAAGTGATTCTTGTATTTCAAGACAATATTGCTTGAGGACAAGCAACGCTCAAATGTGGGAATATTTGATAATGCTAAAAACGAACATATATTTCATAGCATTATTCCTCAAGAAAGACAAGCTTTTAGTTGCAATTGTTCTATTTACAAGTGATATTCGTTTAAATAATAAAAGGTGAAGACAAAAGACAGATTCGACGAATTGAAGACGCAAACGACCAAAAAGCTCAAAAGTACAAAAGACAATCAAAAAGGTTCCAATTATTGATAAGAAACATCTCGAAATTACAAGAGTACAAGATTCAAAACGCAAAGTACAAAATATAAAATTGTACGCAAGGACGTTCGAAAATCCGGAACCGGGACCAGAGTTAACTCTTAACGCTCGACGCAACGGACTAAAAATTACAAGTTAACTAGGTATATAAATATAATATAATATATAATTAATTATATTAATTATATATATATTATATTTATAAATAAAAACCGTCGGCAGAGAAAGACTCCAAGATATGAGCTGGAATTTCAAACTCCGCGACTTGCGGAGTTTGAAGGCAAAATTCACCGCGAGTCGCGGAGCCCCAAAATTGAAAACTGCCTATAAAGCCAACCGAATTCTGATCAAAATCATCATCTTTTTTCTTCCTCATTCATACGTAAAATTTATATTTATATTTATAATTTATATTTTAATTTTAATTATAATTCTAATAATAAGGGTATGTTAGCGAATATTGTAAGGGTGTAAGTCGAAATTCTGTCCGTGTAACGTTACGCTATTTTTAATCATTGTAAGTTATGTTCAACCTTTTTACATTAATGTCTCATAGCTAAGTTATTATTATGCTTATTTAAAACGAAGTAATCATGATGTTGGGCTAATTACTAAAATTGGGTAATTGGGCTTTGTACCATAATTGGGGTTTGGACAAAAGAACGACACTTGTGGAAATTAGACTATGGGCTATTAATGGGCTTTATATTTGTTTAACTAAATGATAGTTTGTTAATGTTAATATAAAGATTTACAATTGGGCGTCCCTATAAATTACCATATACACTCGATCGGACACGATGGGCGGGGTATTTATATGTACGAATAATCGTTCATTTAACCGGACACGGGAATGGATTAATAGCCACTAGAATAATTAAAACAGGGGTGAAATTACATTCAAGGGTAATTGGTGTAATTGTTAACAAAGTAGTAAAACCTTGGTTTACACGCAGTCGATAACCTGGTGTATTCATTAAACAAAGTATTAAAACCTTGTTACAATTCGAATCCCCAATTAGTTGGAATATTTAACTTCGGGTATAAGAATAATTTGATGAGGACACTCGCACTTTATATTTATGACTGATGGACTGTTATGGACAAAAACCAGACGGACATATTAAATAATCCAGGACAAAGGACAATTAACCCATGGGCATAAAACTAAAATCAACACGTCAAACATCATGATTACGGAAGTTTAAATAAGCATAATTCTTTTATTTCATATTTAATTTCCTTTATTTTATATTTAATTGCACTTCTAATTATCGCACTTTTATTTATTGTTATTTAATCGCACTTTTAATTATCGTACTTTTTAATTATCGTAAGTTTATTTTATCGCACTTTTATTATTCGCAATTTCATTATCGTTATTTACTTTACGCTTTAATTTAAGTCTTGTATTTATTTTATATTTTACATTAGGTTTTAACTGCGACTAAAGTCTTAAAATCGACAAACCGGTCATTAAACGGTAAAAACCCCCCTTTATAATAATAATATTACTTATATATATATTTGTATTTTTAATAAAAGTAAACTAATATAGCGTTGAGCTTTGTTTAAAGATTTCCCTGTGGAACGAACCGGACTTACTAAAAACTACACTACTGTACGATTAGGTACACTGCCTATAAGTGTTGTAGCAAGATTTAAGTATATCCATTCTATAAATAAATAAATATCTTGTGTAAAATTGTATCGTATTTAATAGTATTTCCTGCTAAAATTAATAACTATTTTATATACACCTCGCATAACATCAGCTAGCCTTTTAACGGACGTATGTTATTTGAGTTTAAGACACGTTGGTTTACGTGTATTAAAACGAATGGGGTAATTATCACTATAGCGTTAAGTTTAGTTACCAGGGTGCTCTGTTACGTAGAATCTATTGATAAACTTTTGATGAAATCTTGTGGTCTATCTTTATATATGTTTATGACTCGAGCAATTAAACCTATAACTCACCAACATTCGTGTTGATTTTTAGCATGTTTTATTCTCAGGTCCTTAGAATGCTTCCGCTGTGATGTGCTTGTTGCCTGCATGGAGTCTCTCATGCTTTGTACAAAGTTTATTGCATTCAAAATAAAACTGCGTTGTGTAATAAATAATTGGACTGTGATGTCAACCTGTAAATTAAAGACTTATGTATTTCGGGGTTTTGCTTATACCTAAGCACTCGCCCACATGTTTATAACTTTCTATATTTAGAAAGTCACTTATTTTAATGAATGCAATATTTTATCAAAACGTATCATATAGAGGTCAAAATCTCACTGTGGAATCAATGATTAACGTGCCGCGTCAATAGCGATTTTGACTGGTCGTTATAAGCCATAACAATCCTAATTGTGAATTTTTGTTTTTGGGTTTGCCTGGTCACAGAAGCAACAACAAACGTATCCTCATCTCACAGCATCATCATTTTCCTACGCATCATCATCATCATCTAATGTATCATCATTAAAATTACTCACGGGTTCTTCATAATAGTATTATCCTATCGGCACCAATATAATCTTAATCCTAATCATAAATCATATTCATGAATAATGACCATAATCATAAATCATAACCATATTCCATAATTATCATCATCATCTTCGTTTACTCGTGTTTCATCAACATAATAATCCTTCGTTATCATTATAATCTAACACACTCATCATCATTATCATTATCATCATCCCATATCGTCATCACCACTTACTTCGTTAATCCCTTATAATGTATCTAAAAAAACATATATATAGCGAAGTAGAAGTAGCAGCCCAACTGATGGCGACCCGATTACACCAATAGGAATATGGGCCAAGCGAGTTTATCTAAGCCCAACTAGAGTTCAATTGGCCTAAATTATTCTGCATAATTTGCTGGAGAATAAATATCGTGTAACACCCTACCACTTTAACAAGTGGGTGTGGGGCTCGATTTTATAAAGAAAATAACAAGCATATTATTTTCACTTTACAGCTCATCATTTAAGTTTGTATATTATCACTATCTGATTGAAACTGAAACAGAAAAAAAATAAAACGCACCATAACAGGAAGACGGGTTGAGGTGAACAACGAGCTGAATCAGAAAAAATGATGCTGGTGCAGTAGCAGGCGGTTTAATTGGTGATTCATTTTGCTCGTCTAAAACAGAAACAATAACGATGATGTTTGGGTCGGTCCTTGATGATGGTTTTGGTCTTGATATGGTAAATGGAAGCAGTAGTTGTAACCGGTTTCGATGGTGGTGATGAGGTGTGATTTTCTTCGGCTAGCAACAATAAATGGGTGATGTTTAATGATAATGGTGATCGATGTTAGTGATAAAGGGGTGGTTGTTTGAAGGTGGTAACCAAAACAAAGAGGTGATTGTGATGATGGTTATGGGTTGATGATTTCCTGAAAATGATAACTTTGGAGATCTTCTAACAAGAGAGAAACAAAGTGAATGGTGATCGTTGGTTCTCGGTCCAAAACACAGTCGCAGGTTTGAGTGGTTTAAGGAGGTGATATGATGGTTAAATGGAGGTGGTGTTGGATCTAATCGATCAAGTAGAAGAAGCAGAAGATGGGTTAAGTTGGCGTGGTTTTGTGATCATTTGCAGATAACTCCATGTATATATTTAATATGTATATATATAATACTTCACTTATTGAAATAATAATGAAGATTCCAACTAAGCACAGTGATGCAATTAAGTACAGTGACACCATAGTATTCTGAATAATATAGCAGCCATGACATTTGGAACTCAATAATTTACTCTACCGACAATATTAATAGTATATTATATCGTGTCCATTGCTAAACAGTTAAAATATAAAAGTGTTCCTAAAAAATCCCTAATTTTTAAATTAAGTCCATTTATTTATTTTGGTCATTATGGTATAAGATTTGGTCATCAACTATTAAATAAAAATTACATTAACTGTCCCTCTCAATTCTGGGTAAAAATATAAAAAGTTCTAAAATTTAACAAACAGCTCCTAAATACATTTTTAATAAGTCTATAATTTATAAAACTCATTTTTGAATTAACGTTTATTTTAAAATCATATAAGTTTGAATTTAGTTTGCTTAATATCAATAGGAACATCAAACGAGTATTACAATCATTTAATATTTATTTTTAATATACTTTATTTATATATATAGATATATATATTTTAAATAATAATTATTATAATATTCTATTTTTATTTTACTTTACATAAATAACTTTTAGTAACAACAACATACAATATGTAAGATTATGTTTCCAATTATTATTTATATATATATATACACCTATCAAGTTACAATTAATTGTTCGTGAATCGTCGGAACTCGTCGAAGGTCAAATGTTTTCATAAAATAGTTCCAAAATTTTGAAATTCAATTTAAAATACTTTACTTATCATGTCGAAATCATATAAAAATTAAGTTTAAATTTAGTCGAAAATTTCCGGGTCGTCACACAATTTACGCGACATATGCTAGTCAAGTCTTACGGGCGTGCACTCCACACTCTCTGAACCCGTTGATAAGTATAACTAGCTAACTCTTGCATTCAAGTAAATTCCAATTAACTAAAATGAATGTTAGATGACACTAAAATCACCAACAGGTTCTACTCCGAATGGTGTTTCAAATGTTGTAAGTATGGGAACTATAACCTTAGCTTTAATATAACAAATAAAGTTGCCCTCGATACGAGATACATCTTGCTTTGGCTAATTTGGAAATGTCGAAATAAACATGTTCATGGAGACCCGGATCAAAAAAAGGCATATTCTCAAAGAAGACATCTTTATTAGATCGCACTTGTGGATATCAAACAGAGGTAACACGATAAATAATGATTTCGGAAGTCTACCCCTTCTAATTAGTGATATAAACTTGTATGCAGTAGATAGACGATATACCTTTTTTGCGATATTTTTGCTGTTGTAAATTAACTGCTTATGTGCAACGTCAAAAGGGTCCTTATGTAGTTGGATCATTTGGATTGTTTCGAGATTGACTTGGCTTCCCCAAAAGGCTCCATCTCTAAAAGCATGGCTCGCGTTGTAAAGTGTATACGCACGCTTCTTGTGTGCTTGTAGTTAAATATGTGCTTCTTTCAAAAAAAAAAAAAAAAAAAAAAAAAGTATTCAAGACAACGTACAAGTCAAGCAAGCATATATGGTACAACTCAAGTAAGCATGGGAGGTCAGTTATTTTTCACCATCATTTATAGTTATCGGAATTGATATCTTAGGACAACAATTTAAAATGTGTTCTTCAACTTTGAGATAGCTCTCCTGGTGGTTTATTCCCTCGTCATCACAGCAGTGGTTAATAGGAATTACGGTTTTAAAAAATTGGGTACTTTATATTCTATGAAAAGCGTTTTGAAATTGAGTTTTTTTAACTGATCTTGAAGTTGGGGTTGTGTAATTTAAGGTTTTGGTTGAGTAATTTTGGTTGATTGTTATTATTGATGATATTCAGCAAGTGGGAGAAGAGTCTCACGTAGGTGAAGATGATGTTGGTGAAATGAAATGATGAAATACAAAAAAAAAAATCATAAGTGCATATGACATGACTTAACGAGCGTCAGGACGAGAGACCAACCGCACTATTTACAATACTCAAGTGATCAATCAAGTCAAAAGAATACATTAATGGCAAATATGAAATTTGAGACAAACGTTAGAGATCAACCGCATATTTTTTATTTTATTTTATTTCTATAAAACGATGAACTTGTTTATAATTCATCTTTATTTAAGTGTCACTTTTGTGTAACCAGCATGTGCGAAAGAATGAAACCAACAATTGGGTTATTTGGCCCATACGACCCAACCCGTATGTGTTTTGATCCGACAATTGAGCGAATAGGAGCTTGCGTAAGCCCACAACCATGAAACAAGACTTCCAATCAACAGACCAGTTTTTACAAGTAAACACCACACTTCAACCTTCGGTTTAACTATTTAAACTCTTTCAATATTTGAAATCTTTCGTTGACAAATACAAAATTCATGTTTAAATTGTTGAGTTGTATTCCAAAGAAACCATTAAAAAGGTTGAAATCCAAGGGGCGGTTCTCAGCCTTTGGATCACTTTTAATCAATGATCCAGATTAAAGCACCAATTAATACAGCGAGGGTATTATGGTCATTTTACAAAAAATAGAAATCCTACTACGAAACAAATCACTCTCGAACGAAAACCTTCAAAAACCCTAAACGATCCTGGTGATGGCGATTGACGATTATCCGGCGAACAATCAGTTCGATTCCGTCATTAACTCTGATTAATTCAGTCGGATTGCTTGATTATACGATTACCTAACGTCGTTAACTTAGATTGATAATCACTCGTTCACTCCGAATTGCTTAACATACAAATTCATTGATCAATCAATTCATATACACCTTCAATTTAAGCAATGGAACCAGAGAGGGAATACGATATCAGTGATGAAGACATCAACGAAATCCAGAATGATGATGGTATGTATATCGTTTCGTCTTCAATCACATGTGATTAGCTTTTAATGAATTAGTGTTTTTGTGACTTTAAGTAATGTCTTGTGTAAAATCACATGTAATATATTGTAAAATCACATGTGATTGTTTTATGATAATACATTACTGGGATTTAAAAGTGGTTCCTGATGAATACAATGAAGATGAAGATAAAAATCGAATTGTGGTAAATTTTTACTCATTCAATCACATGTGATTAGCTTTTAATGAATTAGTGTTTTTGTGACTTTAAGTAATATCTGGTGTAAAATCACATGTAATTTCTTGTAAAAATCACATGTGATTGTTTTATGATAATACATTACTGGGATTTAAAGTGATTACTGATGAATACAATGAAGATGAAGTTGAAAATAGAATTGTTGTAAATTTTTACTTATTAAATCACATGTGATTACGTTATATGATAATATATTATGTGATATGTATATTGTCTCTTATTTCAGTTAAACATTCAATTAACATTGTAATTTGTTTTCCACAGATTATAATTCACCAAAAGCAACTGCAACACGTAAAAACGAAACACCGGGTGGATCATTGTATTATGCACCAATTGTTGACAAACTTTTCTTACCGGTCATTGGTCATAATTATGGAACACTTGATCAATGTGAAGAGATGTATAGGTTATATGCATATCATGCATGTTTTGACATAAGAAAGGCTGGATAAAAAACTGCAAAATCTGGATTAGTGAAACAAAAATATTACTTATGCAACAAGGCTGGCACACCAAAGGAAGTCTACTTTGACACATTACAAGAAACTAAAAAGCCAATTCGGAAAAGCAACATGGAATGCACAGGATGTAGGGCTAAAGTTAGATTCGACCGGGTGTATGGAACAGATACTTTCGTTCTTGCTGACTTTGAAGAACAACATAATCATGAGTTGCTACCGATAGAATACAGACATTTAAGTAAAAAGGAAAGACAAATGAGGTATGCAGAGAAGTTGTTTGTATACCATTCGACGGTATCAAATATTGGTCCAACAAAGGCATACGAAGTTTACAGCAATATGAAATGGTCTGAAAAAAATGTTCATGGAACTGTAATTGACTTCAGAAACTGGAAACGAGATTTTCATGTGTTTATCAATGCAACTGATTCTCAAATGCTCGTTAACAAAATGGAAGAAAGGAAAAAATATGTTCCTGGTTTTTCATTTGAGTACAAGCTTGAAAAAAGTCAATTACATTCCATTTTCTGGGCAGATGAAGTTGCAAAGTGCAACTACAAGGAGTTTAGTGATGTTATCTCATTTGATGCAACATATAGAACTAACAGGTATGATACCTGGGTTTTACAGCTTTTAATCACATGTGATTGACAGGTTGTTTGGCTTATCTGAGTTTCTAACATTGTCTTTTTATTAACAGGTACAACCTCAAGTTTGTACCATTTACTGGAATAGATAACCACCGTAGGTGTGTCACTGTTGCTGCGGCAATGATCAGGGATGAAACAGCTGAGAGTTACAAATGGCTACTTAATTGCTTCATGAAGACATTCGGGAAAGAGCCAAACATGATTGTGACAGATCAGGATAAATCAATGGCGATAGCCATAAAAGAGGTCTTTAAGACGGCAAAGCATAGACTATGCATGTGGCACATTATGAGGAAGGTGCCATCAAAGGTATGAGTTTTGTTATTGAAGACTACATGTAACTAATCACATGCGATTGAAATGGTTAATGATACATATACATAATTTTATTAATATGAATTATTAACCAATCAAATGTGATTACAGATTCAAGAAGCAAATCCTAATATTGAAGACAAACAAGAAAAAGACTTCAAGAAGAGATTTGATAAAATTGTGTGGAATATGTACATAGAACCAACTGTTTTTGAAGAAAAATGGGAAAAGTTGATGGACGATTTTTCATTGAAGAATGACAGTTGGTTCAAATATATGTTTGATATTAGATCAAGTTGGATACCAGCATATTTCATCGAGACTGAAATGTTTGGTTTGATGCGAACTACTTCAAGATCAGAGAGTGAAAATGCTTTTTTTCACACTTTACAAGATCTGCATCAAATCTGTTGACTTTTATGGACGGCTTTGAATCTGCCATGTTAAAACAGAGGTCAAAACAAGAATCTTTAGATGTACAGACAATGAAGAAAAACCCAAAATTATTAACGTTGCTAAGAATTGAAAAACATGCATCGAAGGTATACACGAATACAATTTTTCTGATTATTCAACAAGAGATTGTTGCAGCTTTGTATAAATGTTCGTTGGATAAAATGGACAAAGAGGAATACACAGAAATATTTGTTGTTAAAGAGAAATTGAAAAAGAGAAAGGAATGCTCGAATGAAGGGAAGAAAAATGAAGGTTCGAATGAAGGGAAAAAAGATAAAGGCTCAAGTATGGAGGATAAAAGGGAAGGCTCGAATGAAGAAAAAGAGTTCTTCAAATACAAGGTAAACTAATTTACATATTTTTTCATGTATGGAATAACATTTGTGCAATAGTTTGAATCTCACTTGTTAAAATAGTTTAAATAGGTACTTATCACTTGTGATTGACTTATACATCAGTTGTCATATTTAAATAGGTACTTATCACTTGTGATTGGCTTATACATCAGTTTCATACTTTTTTTTATTATGAAGGTACTTCATAACCGCCAAGATGGATCAATAATATGTACATGTAGACACTATCTAAGATTTGGTCTTCTTTGTAGACATTGTTTTTGGGTATTGAAGAACGATAATATAGATGAAATCCCTGAAAAATACATAATGAGGCGTTGGAGAAGGGATATAATACCACCAGAGTTAAGATCAAGGAGAAACAGATATGGCAACGAAAACATTGCTGTTCAAAATTCTATTAATGAAATCACATCAGTTGTTGATGATTGTGTTGAACTAATTGGGCAGGATGAAACGATGCTACAAGTGCTTCTTGAAAAAGTTAAAATGGTGAAGAAAGAAGTTGAGGCTCAAGTGCCAAAACAGTTTAAGAAAAAAGATGATGTCATACAAGAAATGGTTGGTGTTTCAAAACCTAATTCATTAGACATACAAAACCCACCGGTTGGGAGATACAAAGGTTGTGGAAAAGATAAGCGTCTCATGAGTGGAAAAGAGAAAGGAATTTTGGAAAGCAAAAAAAGAAAGATTACTTGCAGTAATTGTGGATCACATGAACACAATTGCAGGTTTGTGACAAAGACAAAGTTGATTTTATTTTTTATTTTTTATTTTTTATATTCGTACAATTGTTAATTTTGGTGTTCCTATTAAATGTTTGACTTTCATTTTTTTATATTTTGTTACTTTATTTCAAGAACAACTGTTAAAAATTGTTAATGTGTTTGGAACATTTTTTATTTATGGTTTTGATTTTACGGAATGTATATCAACAGTTGTGATTATATACTGTAATCACATGTGATTAAGTAGTTCAATCACATGTGATTTTATATTATAATCACATGTGATTGAATAAAGCCAATGACATTAAGAATCATTTGTAAAATCAATTAGTCCCTAAACCCAAAAACCATGTGATGGGTCCTAATGGTGGTGAGAGGTCTTTGCAAAATCAATTTGTAAAAGAATGTAGTTAACGGTTGTGATTATGTACTAAAATCATATGTGATTAAGTAGTTCAATCACATGTGATTTTATATTACAATCAGATTTGATTGAATAAGACAATGATATGAGATTAAGTAGTTCAATCACATGTGATTTTATATCACATAATGTATGTTAACGGTTGTGATTATATACTAAAATCACATGTGATTAATTAGTTCAATCACAACATGTGATTAAGTAGTTCAATCACATGTGATTTTATATTACCATCAGATTTGATTGAATAAGACAAGTGATTATATATGTAATATCACATGTGATTGTTATGTATTATCACTTGTGATTGCAAATGTAAAAATCACATGTGATTGCATGAGGAATAACTTGTAGCTGTATAGTATTTTTAATCAACCATCAACTACCAAGAATCATAACCATTCAAGCATTAGAGACAATAAATATATGAACATCTAAACCATGCATTAAAATATCAAGTAGCATGTCATTAACCAAAAAACATCTTGACCAAAAGAGCCATCAACATCTAACCACTAACATGTCATTAACCAAAACACATCTTTCCAACCATCTACATCTAACCATACACTGAACTATCAAAGCAGAACAATAAAATACATCTTCAAAAAACTTCACTCTTCATTAGATTGCTGGTCATGCACCTCTTGATTTTTAGCTTTTTCAACTCGGACACCTCTTGATTGTTTTTGCAGAAATGATAACCTTCCTATAATCTTTCTTTTCATGGAATGCGGCAAAATTTCTTGCATTTCTTAACATCTGCTCAGCATGTATGTTTAGATCATGCGACAAAATCTTCGATGCATAGCGAATCCTCAGCTTCCGTAGCTGATTCTTTTGTTCAGCCGACTCAGGTACCAATACATCAGACCACTCATTCTCTGATCTTGCTTTAAACATGTCAATGTGGAACATAGCAAATACGCCACAATCCACAACATTATCTATTGTTTTCCATGGCAGCGAAATCCTAATTCGTTCCAATTTTTCAATTTGATTTGCAAAAGGATGCTTATGAAATTTCAGATGTTCAGCAAAAGCATATAGCTGGAAAAAACAAAATCATAAAAAATGAATAGTTATTAAATTAATGATTGAGCAGATGTTTAAAAACATTAAGTGTAAACAGGGGAAGCAAAAAAAACTGATATTGAAGTGGAAAACGTACAAGTAATGATATTATAATAAACACTAACCAAAAGATTGAAAACTTTGGCGTATCTTGCAGCATAGTTTTTAACTACCGAAGAGTTGTCAGGTATGTAGAGCTTGGGAACTTTCATGTCAATCACCAAGACAAAGAAATGCCCATGTCTGCAGATTGGGAAAAATACCTGTTGTAAAAAATCAAAAAAGAAAGAAATTATTAGAACACAAATAATTGATTATGATATAAAGGCAAATAGACCTACAAATGTAAGCCAGAAATAACATACAAGATCAACTTTTCGGAGTGACGCAAGCTTTGGAAAAAATCGAAACCAAGCATTAGCACTTTCTTTGATTATCATCAGCTTATCTTCCTTTTTCATGTTCTTGTTGTCATACAAGTAAGAATACTGTAAATAAAATAACACATGTAATCATATATAACAATAATATGTAATTATATCTATAATAATCACATGTGATTATATATATAACAATCACATGTGATTATATATAACAATCACATGTGACTAAGTATTAAGAACCATAACACACAGATAGAAACAGCAAGCTAATATAGTACATAAAAATTTTTAAACGATAAAACTTACAATGATTGAAGAAGGGAAAAAAAACCTAGACGGGCTAGATTGTCCTCTGTACTTTTGCTCTTCGTTCAGTATAAAGCTCCATAAATCAATTACACTAGCCTCAGCATAAACATCGGGGCAAAGTGATTCCAAACTAAGATGGTGTATCATGCTGCCTTTTCTTGATTCAAAAACAGTCTCACTAACAAACAAAAAAAAGGGGAGGGGGTTAGTTTAATACATGTGATTTCATAATAAAATCACATGTGATTTCATAATATAATCACATGTGATTGGCTTATAAAGCAGAAGGATTTGTATGTATTAAAAGGAAAAATTTTAGAAAACTCACGAAGGGCTAAGCTTCATCGAAAATAATTCCATAGCCAAAATAAGCGCAGAGTTTGTCAGAATGTCAGACACAACAGTCAGCTTGTTGATATAAGCAGATCTAAGAACGATTGTCCGATCTTTCTTTATAGTTTTTTTACAAAATTTCTTTGACTGGACAGCCGTTTGTTTCGGTAACATTTTTCCAACTTCAGGGCTGCTTGCCAACTTGCCCTTGTCTAACAATTTCACAGCTTCATCATACTCCTTGTTCTCATATTTATCCTCCTGAGATAAGAGATGAAAAGTAGGTGGTGTTAAATTCATCATTGTTGGAGTATTATGAACAGGTAACCATGTAAGGCTTGTTGGTGCATTAAGTAAAGATATAATTTCACAAATATCAACGACCTCATTAACGTTGTTGTTAAACCATTGTGTCAAAGATGTGTACTCTTCTTCATTTTGATCTTTGTCAACATCTTTCTCAGCAACCTTTGGACCTACAACTTCTGTCACAACTGGAACAATTGGATCATCGGAATCAAGATTAACTTCTTGCTCATCATTCACATCATCATCAGCCTTGGATTGCCCATCATCAATCTTTTTCTCAGACTCAACCTTGTTTACATCAACACATTCATCATCTTTTTTCTCCGAATCAGCATTCTTCTCATCATCATCGTCATCATCATCATCGTCAGTTCCCTCTGACTCAGCCTTCTTCTCATCATCATCGTCTTTTCCCTCTGACTCATCATTGTTGACATCATCATCGTCTTTTCCCTCTGACTCATCCTCCATCTCATCGTCAGTCTTCACATCACACACATCCATTTTAAAGACTTCGTTCAACTTCTTTTCATAAGATATCAATATCTTCTCATCTGGGTACTTGGACAAACTTTCACGTATTGTCCGTGATAAAAAATGCTTCAAATCATTGACCAATTTAAACTTCTCCTCGATAACTTCACAATAACCCTGCATATAATGTGCAAAAAGCTTAGAATAGTTATAAAAAAAGATCAAAGTTATCGCATAATATAATATTATTTACTGAATGTATAATCAGACCAAGTATTATTTAATTAGTGAAAACAGGTGATTGTATACAAAAAATCAATCACATGTGATTTTATCATAAAATCACATGTGATTGTATACAAAAATTCAATCACAGGTGATTGTATAAAAAAAATAATACTAACACAGCATGATTTAATTAGTAAAAACAGGTGTTTGAATTATAAAAAAAAAACTACCCCAATCGCACACATATCAGCCTTATCCTCATCTTCAAGTTTGAGAAAACCCTCCCCATTTTCTGCTTCTTCGTCATATTCATCTGAAAGTTCCAACAGCCCAAATGATCTGAGCTCAGCCTCTTTCTTTGCACGAACCGCAATGGCTCCTTTCCAGTTCTTGAAAACTGGACGCCCACGAACAACAGGAAAAGAATCAAACTTTGTACGGTCGAGATAGAGCAGCTAAGAAACAAACACGAAAAAAAATCATAGTTATCAAACCAATTCGTAAAAAAGATTGTTGAAAATCATATATGATATATAGATAATGAAAAGATAACTCACGGTGAGAAAAGTAGCAGCACCGGTGTAGAAACAGTTGGGATCATTTCTGTTCCATCCATTTTTGCTATATTTCAATGAAGAAAGAAGAAACATGGACCAGTTGATACTTGAAATATCAACATCGTCAGACAACCTCATCAGCACATACGAACTCACTTTCCCATTTCTTTCACATGACACCATCGTGCTTGCAAACAACATGATAAAGTTCATCTGAAAGATACTATCAACTTCCGTTGAGGTCAGGATCTTAGAACACAGTGAAGATGAACGGGTGACAAACGGGGGTGGTGGAAACTGATTCAACCAATTTTGAACAAAAAGACTACCAAGCTTGAGTTCCAAGGTGTCTATATCAGTACCAACATCTTCGAGTCCAAACACATCGTGGACAGCTTGGGAATCAACCTTAATGTTTCTTTTTTGAGTCTTTATTATCATCTCATCACCATCGAAATTGTCAACAACATAGTAAACAAGATTACCCGGCAATTGGTCTATATTAAACCCAATTAAAGAACGAAACCCAAGTCTCGTGACACAAACTTTTTTTTCGGGGGTCAACGAACACATCACCTTTGCAAACTGCGCCGGTGTTGTCCTTAGCCTAAGAGCAGGTAGCTTAGACTCAACTTCATCATCAGAAGGAACATCCTTAACTTTGTGTTTCTGTTTGGGATTATCAACGGCATTGGTAACAGACTGGTGTTTTCTTTTACCTGAAAAATGTGATTTACAAAAGTAAATCAGTAAACATTGAACAAAACAAATCAAAGGTGATATCATTTGTTAACAGCTAAATGTGAATTCCATAGTGATTTTTTGTATAATCACATGTGATTGAAAAAACCTAGAAGATACTCACAAAATTTATACTTACACTCTGATTTAGCAACAACAGATATGCAACTCATACACAGATAAAAGGCACATATTAAACAATCACAACAAATAACATGTGATTAAAGAAGCAAATAACATTTGTTAACAGATTTCAAAAGTGATTTATTATATAATCACATGAGATTGAATAAAACCTAAAAGGTGTGCAACTCATACAAAAGATAAAAAGCACATATTAAACAATCACAACGAATAACATGTGATTAAAGAAGCAAATATAACAGCTAAATGTGTATTCGAAAGTGATTTCTTGTAATAATCACACGTGATTGATAAAACCTAAAAGGTAATAACAAAACTTATACATACAATCTGATTTAAGAACAACAAATGTGCAACTCATAAAGAAGATAAAAAGCACATATTAAACAATCACAACAAAAATCATGTGCTTAAAGAAGCACACACACGAATGCTATATGACGAAACCCTGAAATTTGAAATCATCAAAGGAATACAAACAAACTTGATTGATTATAAACGAACATCAACAAAACTTGTTAAAATTACCAGTAGTTTTGGCCGGAGCTTTTTTATAAGCCGGAACATGCTTTTCAGCCGACGACGATTTTTTGATTAGAGAATGCTCCGATTTAGCCATGTTTGATGGAAGATAATCGATTAATGTGTATAGCTGTTGATGATTGTTGATAATGGCAGCTTTGATCGGTGTTGATCGAAGGAAATTAGCGGTCGATGTTGAAACCCTAGAAAGAAGTGTGTGTTTGTGTGTGAAATACAGATACGATGTGTGAGGACCCGTCCTTATCCCCCTGGACGAAATCTTCAACATTTGGTTCCATTGCGATGATCGACTCCAAGTAATGTCCTTAATTTGAGCTAATGCACAGCGGAACACTTAATTCGTACCTGAGAATAACATGCTTTAAAACGTCAACGTAAAGTTGGTGAGATATATAGGTTTGATGCTAGTAGCGTTATAACTATGGACCACAAGATTTCATATGTAAACATTTTAATAATAATATTCTAAGTGGTTGAGCACTTGGTAACCATACTTAACATTTAATCACGTCGCATATTCCCTTTATTATGAAATCTTACTACACCGTACCAAGTGTAGTCACGAAACGAAGTACTGTGCAACCGTTGAATACTGGTCGTCCAGTCCGGTTGGGGTTGTCAGGCCCGATAGATCTATCAACAGGATTCGCGTTTACAATACCGCTGTAAATAGTAGTTACCAAGCTACAGGGAAGTATGCCAGTGGTACAACTCAACGTAGAATATATTTTTCAGTTACTTGTGTCCATAACGTAAAAGATAAAATACATGTATTCTCATCCCGAAATATTTAAAGTTTAAAAGTGGGACTATATACTCACCATATTGTATTTTGTAGTAAAAATACATATAACACCATTAAACACGAATAAGGTTGGCCTCGGATTCACGAACCTAAAACATTTATATATCTATTAACACCAAATAGTAATCAAACAAATTTATATATGTATTTATTATTTCAAATGTTATATATATATATGTCTATATATATTATTTTAATATGATATATGGAAATAGTAATTTAGATATACTTATGTATATGTAATAATTATATTTTTATATAATTATCTTTTATTTGTAAAAATAATATTTATAATGATAATCTTCAATATTGATAATAATAATAATAATATTAAAATAATGATAATTAATAAAAATAATAATAATAATAATAATGATAATAATAACAAAAATAATGGTGTTTAAAAAAAAATATAATAATTTTAATAATAATAAATATTTTAATAATAATGATAACTAATAATAATGTTAATAATAAATCTTCTAATCCTAATAATAATAGTAATAATAAATAAAAAGGAAAACTACCTTCAAAAATGATTTGTAAAAAGAATGCCTAGGACGGGACTCGAACCCCCGACCTCCAACATACCCAACAATTGCCCAAACCACTGCTCCACTCTATCATTTCTGTTTTATATTCGTATCTAGTTTATTAAACTCGTTATTCGTTTTCTTTTTCCCTTTCAAATTCAATCGGCTCAAGTATAGTGGCTAGATTTTCACGGCCCAACAAGCAACTTAATCCTCGGCCCAACTACTTTCGGCCCAACATACATTAAAGCTTGGCCCAATCGACTTTTTATTTCAGCCCACAAGAATACCTAAGTTGAATTCGTGGCCCATCAGTTTTTATTATGAAAAAAATAAAACGCTGTTGCCTGGTTTCGAACCTTAGACCTTCAGTTAAACACCAGAGCACTCGAACCACTCCTCTAGTGCTTGCTTATCTGATTTATTTGTTTCTTAAATTTAATTATCCCATTATATTTCTGTTTAAATTTCTTTCTTTAAAAACCTCGATCAATCAGGATAACCAATATCTATATTTAATTTACATTATCATTACCCACTCCTCTATTTTGTCGGCCCTCAAACAATAATTAAAACACATCGCTGTACATAGGATTCGAAATATAAAAGATTCGTTCTCCACTTGCAAATCTTAATCATTTCATTTTATCTACTCATAACCATCATCGTTATTTATTATTACACCCGTATTGATTTATTTGTTTTTTTTTTTTACGCAGAACATGGCACTCTCTATCGAGCAATCTGATAATGGATTTCGGTGGTGGTTATGAAACAGAAAACGAGGAACATTATCACTATTATATGAGTTTTGTTGTGTACCGTTGGAAAAATAGGAGAGAGAGAATAGAGAGAAGGAGAGGGGTAGTAATCGAAGTGTTGGTGCAGTGATTGTGAAGAGGTGGCTCATGGTTGTAGGGGAATTTGAAGAACAAACGTATAGCAGCAAGTATTTAACAACCATGGTGATTGGTTTTACTTTGGTTAGAGATAGAAGAGAGATGATTAGAGAGAAAAAAGAGTGAGGTTGAGGGTGGTTTTTGTCAACAGCAAATAAAATTTGAAATGGGTTTGAGAGGTGATTTATGATGGCGTGAGGTGGCGGGTGGAATGGTGATCTTCAAGGTGATGGTGGCAGTATGCACAAGATAAAAGGGAAGATTGAAGGTGGCCGGTTGTTGTTGGTTCAAGATGGTTAATGGTTGTCATGGTGGTGATAGGGTGATGAAATGATGGTTCAGAGAAGATGCAGGAACATAAGTTAACATATTATAGTGATAGTTACGGGGGTTGGGTTGTTCAAAGTGGTTGTGGTGTTAAGGTGATCAAATGGACATGGTGATTGAATATGGCCAAGAGGATGATAAGAATGGTTGATCGAAGAAAGAAAGAAGCAAGGTTTAATGAGTGTGAATTCTGCTAAATTTTCGATGTGTAGTGATAAGTATTATTACATATATATAATACTTTGATTAGTTGAAAACATTTTTAGATGATTTTGACAGATGAGTTCACGGGTGTACAGATAATACGAAAAAGAAGGAGAAGCCAAAACAGAATTAATAAATTAAACAGATAAATATTACCCTAGGATTCGTTATTAAATACAAAGTATTATATTTAATTTAATTTTAATAATAATTAAATATCTTGATAATAATATAGAATAATGTATTCGATTAAGCAACAAATTTTTAGCCAAAAACAAAATAATTAACAGTATAAAAGATATTTGGAACAGATTTAGATTCATAATTGTATTTATATAAATAATATATTTATTTTTATAATAATTAAATTTCTAATAAAAAAATTTAATAATAAAATTAGTAATAATAATATTAACAGTATCTTTATCAAATGTAAAAAAAAATATGATTTTTATTAATATTATCGATACTAATATTTGTATTATTTTCTAACACTAAAATATTGATAATACTAATTTAAAATAGTATTAATTCTTAATATTAAATAATAATAGAAATGCTGATTTTAAGGTTAATATTAATATACATATTAATTGTAATAATACTAACATTCAGCTATATTATAACTTGTAACTCTTATATGTATATTTGTATATATGTTTATATATGTACTTACATCTATATATATACATACATGCTTACAATCAATGGTTCGTGAATCGATGAGATTAGTCAAAGGTTAATTAGTTATCTGAATATAGATTTCAAATTTTCTAGACTCAACATTAAGGTTTTTGCTTATCGTGTCGGAAACATATAAAGTTTAAGGTTTAAATTTGGTCGGAAATTTCCGGGTCGTTACAGTACCCACCCGTTAAAGAAATTTCGTCCCTGAAATTTGGTAGAGGTTGTCATAAATATCAATAGGAATGTTTTTATGACGAATATGAGGTAATAATAGAGTTTTATCATTATTGGAAAATATGGATAAAACGATTCGGTCATATGAAGCGTACGAGTGAAGCTATCACAAAAGAGTGAAATGAGTAATATGGTATCGTTTTAACTGATGACGTGGTTATGATTGATTTTCGGAATTTACGAGATTTAAAGAAAATCTTTCGTAATAAGATTTGGTTCTTCGGCGATTTAGGAAACAGAATCTCCTTTGATTTAATGCGGCGATTCTGTTGTGATTTCTTTGTCGGATACTTATAAAACTACCCCCTTCGTTCCCTTATTTCCATATCCCACATCTTCTACTCTTTCTCCTTAATTCTTACTTAAAGATATTTGATAATATACTCCATCCTATTCTAATCCTTGATATATTCTTAATTTTCACATCTGTCATCCTTCTTTTTCATCTGCCACCAGAAGAATCTATTTACTTCTACTATACTCTTGTGGTTATAGTGTTTCTAATTCTCTCATGTCTCTATATTGCTATTTGTATTGATATACATGGTTTGAAATTGTCTGGGTGGTTATTGAGTTTTATATCTTCCCTTATACTTCGATGTTCATACTCCTTTCTTCTATAATCATTGTCATCCGCAGTTAATGCCTTCTCCTATTTGCTGCAATTTATACTCTAATTTCTATTTTGGAGCTTCATTCTTTCATTTCCTCTTCCCGTCCTCAAGCCAAGCGAGCAATGGTTCGGAATTCGTAGGTATAAGATTTGGAATGAACATGGCTAATGTTCTCAGAAAGGAATAGTAATATCAGGATTTTGATTTGTCAAATTACCAGAATATCCAGGAAAATAGAACTATCAAGATGATTTGTTCTTAATATGTTTCGGAATTGAATAGAATGTAAGAGCCGTGTAACATGGCACATGATGACGATACTGTGAATCATCACATTCCATTAGAAACTTAACATGACTTACTGTAATATAATGAAGTTGATCAAGTTTCATTATATTATACTAATTCATGTATCAGTTCCCAACACTACTTCGGAACATTCCTATTTTAAACTCAAAGGTTTCAGAATTTAGAAACTAATGCAGTTTCTTTTATATTGTAACGCGGATGTTATGAAGTGATAAATGATTTCAGATGGGAATAATATCTCCAGAAATTTGAAGATTATGCATAACGGAAGATATGAAATATCTTTTAATCTCTAAGATAAAATGTTGATGAAAAATATCATCCGAAAAGGTTTAGAATAAGGAGTAGGGTTCTTACTAACGATTTCAGCAGGCACTGGATCATTTGAATCCTTTGAAAACAGGTTCTGTTTTTCACGATTTGTTCACGGCCTCCTTCATACTTTGCTCAATCCGTTTTCCAGTTCCAAACCTTCTCTTTTTCTGAGCTTTACCAACCTACTATACTTTATCGTCAACCTTTGACTTGTTAAAGTCGTTTACAGTTTTTGCTGCTTCATCAGCATTTTAAGAACTACTTCATAGTTCAGGGTGTTTTTCAAAAACTTCACATTCGGAGTATGAAACTCATAGGGATAGACGTTGTAGGTATGACGGGAGAAGTTATGCAAGATTTTCAAAATACTGATTGCGGATTCTGCCGAAGAAATGACGAACTGTTGGTACATCTGATGATGATATCGTGGAATATAAAAGGTTCTTTGGTAACGACGGCGAAGGGACAAGGTATAAATATCGAGATTATAATAGGAGTAGTCTCACTGAAAAAATCGAAGTGGAGCTGTGACAAAATTAGCTTCCTGAAAAGAAATTGTAGGGTTGTTTTTTGTTAATAAATGGCAAAGGATTCAACACGATATGTGCTAAACTATGAATTTGGATTCGAGAGTTTTTCAGGTGCACACATCTTTTCTTTCGTAGATGAAGTGCGGTTGATTCATCTTTCCGTTCGAAGTGTTTTTCAAGAATCGAGAAAAGTTGTAAATGCGAATTGTAATTGTCAAGATACGAATGGGGTTTAAGATAGAATCAAGTGGCAAACTTGAAGATTAGTTTAGTTTCATAAGTTATAATCAACATTTTAATTCATTTTAACTTGTCCATAGTTAGCAGTCTACTAATCCGATTGTCCAATGGCTCAATAGATTCATATATAAATTAGATATATATAATATTCGAATTACTTAATACGTATCGTGACCCGTGTACCGGTCTCGGTGTCGATCACAACTCAAAGTATATATATATTTCGGAATCAACTCCGACCCTGTATAGCCAACTCCCACCTTCACATATAGAGTGTCTGCGGTTGTTCCGAAATATATATATAGATGGGTCAATATGATAAGTCGAAACCTTGTATACGTGTCCCGTTATTTAAAATGTAAAGTGCAGAAATTAAATAACAATAAATAAAATTGCGAGAATGTAAATTGCGATAAATTAAATATTAATCAGTTAGCTGGGAACAGTTAGCCGGAACAGTTAGCGTGGAATCCTTAACAGATTTTTAATTAGTTAAATCGTGTGTTTCTAACAATTTTATTATATCCAATGTTTTCTTCATTATGCCACTTGTTGGATTCTGATGAGTCAAAATCCAAATATGAAATTTGAATGAAAATGGTTATTCTGTGATGAATGGATACGTATATCGGTGATCGTAGGTAGGATAGTAAATAACCGTTGAATCAGATTCGAAGAATGTACAGTGTAACTTGTTAATGTGAATTTTAAATATTCCTCGGGTACTACCCACCCGTTAAAATATTCTCATCATTAACAGTTTGTACAAAAGAAGTTTTAATTACAATCTTTATGAAAATATACTTGCATATATATTTTCTTCGGATGTAATTATGAATTTAATGAGTCAATAGAATATTATACTCATTTGATTTATTGTTGGCACTTGATTACATGATCTCTAAAACATTAGAGATTACATAATTGCCATGTCGAACGAAGGTAAATGAGATAGAACAATACGTAGAACGAAATTAATCGATGTAGAACGATATGTAGAACGAAGATCATACTCTAAATACAGACGGTAATATTGAGGCGTGTGATGTTGATATTCGAGGTACAGATTGTGATGTTGAGAGTTACGGCGCGGTTATGGTTTAGGGATGATAAGGGTACTGTCGACGTCGATGATGGTGATATGGATTATGCTGCTGGTGCTGCTGCTGGTGTTTGTAACCTTCGCACCAGATTCTATAAAACCATTACTCGAGCACGTGGTTCGTTAACTTCTTATATTATGTCGGGATGATTGACGATTGAAACGAGCGGATGAGTAAGATTCGAAATGTATAATCGTGACGGGATACTCTAGAAAATGAGAGGGTAAATGGTTTCTCGAACAGGTTCGCCAGTAAGTGCTTTCAGGTTCATCGCCAAGAGGTAATTGGATGGATGGAAAATATTTTTAATGTGGAATGATTTTCAGATGTCGGATGATATTCTAACTATATAGAATATCTATATGTAATACTAAAGATTTCGTAGACTACAAAGGATGTTACGGCATATATCAGGCAAGTCTACAAATGTGTTAAGATATAAATTTGGTCTATACACTATCGATGCACTAAATGCAGTAAGACGTGTCTAGACTTAAGAATGATAAGCAGGAAATTTCCTAATGATGATAAGCAGACGATTTTCGACTAGAAATGATAAGCAAAACTTTTGACATGTGGACACGGTCAAAGTCCAGACTTACTAATGTATCCTAACAACTACCAGTTAGACACACTAATGCAAGGCCTGGTTCGCTATGACCATCGCTCTGATACCAACTTTAACAACCCGTCCTTATCCCCCTGGACGAAATCTTCAACATTTGGTTCCATTGCGATGATCGACTCCAAGTAATGTCCTTAATTTGAGCTAATGCACAGCGGAACACTTAATTCGTACCTGAGAATAACATGCTTTAAAACGTCAACGTAAAGTTGGTGAGATATATAGGTTTGATGCTAGTAGCGTTATAACTATGGACCACAAGATTTCATATGTAAACATTTTAATAATAATATTCTAAGTGGTTGAGCACTTGGTAACCATACTTAACATTTAATCACGTCGCATATTCCCTTTATTATGAAATCTTACTACACCGTACCAAGTGTAGTCACGAAACGAAGTACTGTGCAACCGTTGAATACTGGTCGTCCAGTCCGGTTGGGGTTGTCAGGCCCGATAGATCTATCAACAGGATTCGCGTTTACAATACCGCTGTAAATAGTAGTTACCAAGCTACAGGGAAGTATGCCAGTGGTACAACTCAACGTAGAATATATTTTTCAGTTACTTGTGTCCATAACGTAAAAGATAAAATACATGTATTCTCATCCCGAAATATTTAGAGTTTAAAAGTGGGACTATATACTCACCATATTGTATTTTGTAGTAAAAATACATATAACACCATTAAACACGAATAAGGTTGGCCTCGGATTCACGAACCTAAAACATTTATATATCTATTAACACCAAATAGTAATCAAACAAATTTATATATGTATTTATTATTTCAAATGTTATATATATATATGTCTATATATATTATTTTAATATGATATATGGAAATAGTAATTTAGATATACTTATGTATATGTAATAATTATATTTTTATATAATTATCTTTTATTTGTAAAAATAATATTTATAATGATAATCTTCAATATTGATAATAATAATAATAATATTAAAATAATGATAATTAATAAAAATAATAATAATAATAATAATGATAATAATAACAAAAATAATGGTGTTTAAAAAAAATATAATAATTTTAATAATAATAAATATTTTAATAATAATGATAACTAATAATAATGTTAATAATAAATCTTCTAATCCTAATAATAATAGTAATAATAAATAAAAAGGAAAACTACCTTCAAAAATGATTTGTAAAAAGAATGCCTAGGACGGGACTCGAACCCCCGACCTCCCACATACCCAACAATTGCCCAAACCACTGCTCCACTCTATCATTTCTGTTTTATATTCGTATCTAGTTTATTAAACTCGTTATTCGTTTTCTTTTTCCCTTTCAAATTCAATCGGCTCAAGTATAGTGGCTAGATTTTCACGGCCCAACCAGCAACTTAATCCTCGGCCCAACTACTTTCGGCCCAACATACATTAAAGCTTGGCCCAATCGACTTTTTATTTCAGCCCACAAGAATACCTAAGTTGAATTCGTGGCCCATCAGTTTTTATTATGAAAAAAATAAAACGCTGTTGCCTGGTTTCGAACCTTAGACCTTCAGTTAAACACCAGAGCACTCGAACCACTCCTCTAGTGCTTGCTTATCTGATTTATTTGTTTCTTAAATTTAATTATCCCATTATATTTCTGTTTAAATTTCTTTCTTTAAAAACCTCGATCAATCAGGATAACCAATATCTATATTTAATTTACATTATCATTACCCACTCCTCTATTTTGTCGGCCCTCAAACAATAATTAAAACACATCGCTGTACATAGGATTCGAAATATAAAAGATTCGTTCTCCACTTGCAAATCTTAATCATTTCATTTTATCTACTCGTAACCATCATCGTTATTTATTATTACACCCGTATTGATTTATTTGTTTTTTTTTTACGCAGAACATGGCACTCTCTATCGAGCAATCTGATAATGGATTTCGGTGGTGGTTATGAAACAGAAAACGAGGAACATTATCACTATTATATGAGTTTTGTTGTGTACCGTTGGAAAAATAGGAGAGAGAGAATAGAGAGAAGGAGAGGGGTAGTAATCGAAGTGTTGGTGCAGTGATTGTGAAGAGGTGGCTCATGGTTGTAGGGGAATTTGAAGAACAAACGTATAGCAGCAAGTATTTAACAACCATGGTGATTGGTTTTACTTCGGTTAGAGATAGAAAAGAGATGATTAGAGAGAAAAAAGAGTGAGGTTGAGGGTGGTTTTTGTCAACAGCAAATAAAATTTGAAATGGGTTTGAGAGGTGATTTATGATGGCGTGAGGTGGCGGGTGGAATGGTGATCTTCAAGGTGATGGTGGCGGTATGCACAAGATAAAAGGGAAGATTGAAGGTGGCCGGTTGTTGTTGGTTCAAGATGGTTAATGGTTGTCATGGTGGTGATAGGGTGATGAAATGATGGTTCAGAGAAGATGCAGGAACATAAGTTAACATATTATAGTGATAGTTACGGGGGTTGGGTTGTTCAAAGTGGTTGTGGTGTTAAGGTGATCAAATGGACATGGTGATTGAATATGGCCAAGAGGATGATAAGAATGGTTGATCGAAGAAAGAAAGAAGCAAGGTTTAATGAGTGTGAATTCTGCTAAATTTTCGATGTGTAGTGATAAGTATTATTACATATATATAATACTTTGATTAGTTGAAAACATTTTTAGATGATTTTGACAGATGAGTTCACGGGTGTACAGATAATACGAAAAAGAAGGAGAAGCCAAAACAGAATTAATAAATTAAACAGATAAATATTACCCTAGGATTCGTTATTAAATACAGAGTATTATATTTAATTTAATTTTAATAATAATTAAATATCTTGATAATAATATAGAATAATGTATTCGATTAAGCAACAAATTTTTAGCCAAAAACAAAATAATTAACAGTATAAAAGATATTTGGAACAGATTTAGATTCATAATTGTATTTATATAAATAATATATTTATTTTTATAATAATTAAATTTCTAATAAAAAAATTTAATAATAAAATTAGTAATAATAATATTAACAGTATCTTTATCAAATGTAAAAAAAAATATGATTTTTATTAATATTATCGATACTAATATTTGTATTATTTTCTAACACTAAAATATTGATAATAATAATTTAAAATAGTATTAATTCTTAATATTAAATAATAATAGAAATGCTGATTTTAAGGTTAATATTAATATACATATTAATTGTAATAATACTAACATTCAGCTATATTATAACTTGTAACTCTTATATGTATATTTGTATATATGTTTATATATGTACTTACATCTATATATATACATACATGCTTACAATCAATGGTTCGTGAATCGATGAGATTAGTCAAAGGTTAATTAGTTATCCGAATATAGATTTCAAATTTTCTAGACTCAACATTAAGGTTTTTGCTTATCGTGTCGGAAACATATAAAGTTTAAGGTTTAAATTTGGTCGGAAATTTCCGGGTCGTTACACGATGGAATGAAATTCCAAGCGGTGGGTGTATAACATATTTTGCCTGTGTGGACGAAAATACCCCTCCGCCATATGTTGGGACTTTTAATCTGATCCGTTGATCAATCTCAATCTAAAGGCTGAGATTTGTCCCCTCAATCTCAACTTAAATATAGATTTCATTTGAATATTCTTCTTAAATTGTTATTCATCGAATACATTTTAGACGGATATAGAATTTAGCATTTACATTTATGATTTCTTAAATTTCTTATTATGGTTAATGAAAATTAAAATGTCTTCTTTTTTAACAGTAATATGAGATCATTCATGGGACTTAAACACGCACACGTTCATTTCTCGCAGTTGCATAACTCGCCCCCAATTGTTGTGCAGGAGGAAATCCGGCTCAATCCGGGAGCATGGGCGGTAACACACCCCCCCTCCCCCCCCCCCCAAAAAAATTACCCCCGCAGCGCGATGTACGGAAGACACCTTTGAGTGAAATTCAAGGGTAAATGGGGCAGCTTTGTGTGCAATGCTTCACCTCACGAGAGTCGAACTCCTGGTCTCTCGCTAAGAGAGGCAGACCACTAACACGTGAGCTACAAAACACGTTCGAAAATGAAAATGTCTTTTTTTTTTTAAAGTAAGATAATTATTTCTATGACTGATAATTACATATTTACATAATGGGAGTCTCACAATGAGCATAAACATGCCAGAAAAATTACACATAAAAGATACAACTTGTTTGTATGACAATGTACATGAATATCACGAGAAGAGTTTTCATTTGCGGCTTATAAATTAGTCGATGCCTGAGCGTTGATTGTGAGAAGATACTTAAGACCCGGGATTAAGCATCCATTGGTGTCAATCGATCAATGCTCTTTTAAGTCTTTTGGATATCCAGTTAAAACTTTGTGTTTGTATTTCCGATATGATGCATTTGGTGACCAATATCCGTTCCGGAAAACTTTTTTATTTCTATATTTTTAGATCGTGTATCCGCACGTCCATTTAGATGCTTGCCATATTATCTTTCCTATCGACGTGTTGGCTATGTTATTGTTTTCCATGAATGCCTCTTCAATACTTGTAATAGACTGATTTTGAGCGTTCCACAATTTAAGAAGTGGGTTCCAAATAAATTCTGATTTTGAACATGTAACTAATATGTGGTCGACTGCAGAGGCGGAACCTCCTTATGCCCTAGTGATCGGTCCTTATTTAACACGATCGTTTATGCTTAACAACGTGAAAGTAACCATATTTGAGTGAAAAACAAGGTACTTTGATGAGATTTCATGTATTATAGGTGAGAAAAGAGATTAGTGCAAAAAGGTGCGAAAAACAATATTTGGAGTCGAGTTGTGGAAAAAGTTGGAAAAATCAGAATTTTTACACTGGAGTAAATTACGCCAGCTTTCAAGTTTTTACGCCAGCTTTTTACGCCAGTGCAAATATGGGCGTAAATTACGCCAATGCAAGTTTCAAAATCAGGGAAAAAATCATTTTTGGGCGTACAATTATGCCAAGTTTTTACGCTAGTACAATTATGGGCGTAAATTACGCCAGGGTGGCGTAAATTACGCCAATGCAATTTCGCTGATGCCGGATTTTGAGAGATTTTTGCTTTGGAAACAAGTTATTCACCCCCTATATAAGGGAAACCCTTAACTATGAATTGGGGACCTTTTTCCTCAGTTTTTAGAGCCCTAATCACATACAAAAACATCACAAAACATCATCAATCAAGGATTCAAGTCAAGATCAAATGCGCGTTCATCATGATTCATCCTTCTATCATCGTGTTCATCATCATCAACATGCAAGGCTAATCTCCTTACTTTATTCCTTCCATTGAACAATTGTGTATTTATGATTTCATTCAAGTATTATTGTGATTCATAACTTGTAATGAAAAAGTCTTTTGATTTATGAATTTTTCAAGTTATTGTTTAATGCAAAATTATCGAATTTCATTATTGCAAGACTTATTATTGTGAATTGATAGTTGTTCTAAATCAAATTAGTGTTAATTTAGTTAAGGATAAAGACAAGCTATATAATTTACATGAAAGTGCCCAAGATAGTGTTTTTATAATTTGAAGAACTTATGTCTATGTAAGTTACATGAAAACTTGATAAAGTTTAATACTTGTTTGAATGAATTGTACCAATTGGGATTTGGAACGGATAAAGCTTTTAATCCATTGATAACAACTTTACATTTTAATCTTTTGCTTATGCTTTTTGCTTTAAACCATTAAAGCTTTAAGTTTTCTTGTTTAATCTTCTAATAGTAAACGTGCTTTAGTTTAATCAAATCAACTCCTGAAAATTGCTTGCTTTTAACCACAATCTCTCGTGGAACGAACCTTACTTGCCCTAACTAGTTTAAGGTAATTAAGTTATTTTTGACGGGTACTTCGACGCCCATCAAATTTTGACGCCGCTGCCGGGGATATTTGCGCTTGATTGCAAGCTCTTATTTGAAATTTGTTTTCTTTTAAATTTTGAAAATGCCATAAAAATTATAAAACCTAAAAAAATCCAAAAATATTTTCTCATTTTATTAGTTTTGTTCGGTTTTACGCGTTGTGTTTTCTTGTTTGTGTTCTTTTCAGGTAGGCGAAAATCCTATTTGCAACAATGGCAGAGAGAGACACACGAGGTGTGGATTCGTATTACCAATCGGGTGATTACGAAGATCACTCACCAATTGTTTATCCGGCTCCGAATGCGGATAACAATAGAAGATTTGAGGTTCGCCCTCAATTGATTTCTATTTTGCCAAACTACCGAGGTATGGCAACGGAAGAACCTTATGAGCATATCACTGAGTTCAATGAGATTTGTGCTACAAATCAGGTAAACGGGTTCACGGATGAAGAGGTACGCCTTCGCCTATTTCCTTATTCTTTAAAAGATAAAGCAAAGCGTTAGTTTTTGTCCTTACCCGCCCGGAGTATCACTACTTGGGCGGTGATGAAAAAGAAATTCCTTGAGGAATTCTACCATATAAGTAAAACTTCGAATATGCGTATGCAAATTAAATCGTTTAGGCAATTGCCAGGTGAACTTTTTCATGAAGCATATGAACGTCTGAAGGAATTACTTAGATCTTGTCCTCACCGCGAAACACCGAAATGGGAACTTGTAAAAGTTTTTTATAATGGTCTTGACTCACAAAATAGACAATTCCTATTAGCGGCTAGTGGTGGTGTGTTTATGACTCGAAGTAGTGAGGATGAATGGGCATTTTTTGAGCAATTGAGCAAGGGTTCAAAAACCCAAGCTTCGGTTGCACGACAAACTCACAATCCTTCCCATGTTAACCACGTGTCTAACTCGAGAGGTTTACTAGGAATTTAGAAAAGGAACTAGATGAGATAAAGATGTTGCTTCCAATGTTTAACAACCCGAACCAGGGTGGTAGTGTTAATTTTGTGCAGGTTCAGGATGTGTGCTCGATATGTGGTGATGCTTTTCATTATGCAAATGGTTGCAAAAAGGGGATACCATTAGGGATAGAAGGGCAAGTGAACGAGGTTCAAGGGCGGAAGTATGATCCATATTCCAATACCTACAACCCAGGGTGGAGGAATCATCCGAACTTCAGCTAGAACAACAACAACACATTGAATGCACCAAATCAACACCACACCCAATACCCGAACAAATTTCAAAACAACAACCAATATCAAATGCAAAACCAAAACCAAAACCAAAACTTGTCTCAAAATAATCAACAAAGTCAATCCTCAAGCACGGATGCTAGGATGGAGTCATTCATGGAAGAGATAAAGAAGACTTTGGAAATTCAAAATAAGTCAATTGCGGCATTGGGTAAGCAAATTGGTTAAGTGGTGGAGAAAAAGGCAACACGAGAATCGGATACAATTCCGAGTTATACATTGCTTGACCCGAATCATGAATCACAAGGAAGAGGACATGAAGTGAACATGGTGGGCACTTTAAGGAGTGGAAAGACATATGATAACAAGGTAAAAATGCCCAGGAAATCAGAAATCGAGTATGGTCTAGGTAAGTCTCCTATTTTACATGATTTGAGTAATAATGTTAATGAAGTTCTGGTGGATTTTGGGGTTGGGTTAAATGTTGAAAAACCAAAAATTTTCAAAATTGGGGAAACAGATGTGGAGACTAATACAATTCCATCCCCCAAGGCTGTGGAGTCCCCGAACAAATTCCCTTATGAGAAAAAGGGACCAAAAATAGATGATATGTGGGAAACGTTTAAACAAGTAAAAATCAATATTCCACTTATAGATGCAATCAAACAAATTCCAGCATATGCTAAATTTTTAAAGGATTTGTGTGTTCAAAAACGGAAACTAAATGCATCATTGCCCACAAAGGTAAAATTGACTGAAAAAGTGAGTGCGGTCATTTCTGGTTCACTTCCACCGAAGTTTAAGGACTCGGGGACACCATTAATTTCGGTTACGATGGGTAATGTTAATGTCAAAAAGGCTTTATTGGATTTGGAGGCTAGTATTAACATACTTCCATCAAATTTTGTTGACCGGTACGAGCTGGGAACTTTAAAACAAACTGATATTCTCATTCAACTTGCGGAACGATCAATGAGAACTCCAAAGGGTATGTTGGAAAATGTGATTGTGAAAGTGGAAGACTTTTATTACTCAGTAGATTTTATTGTTATGGACATTGAGACCAACTTTAGGGAGACCCAACCAACGATCATTCTTGGTCGTCCATTTTTGGCCACAATTGATGCTCTCATCAATTTTAGAACCGGGGTTATGGACATTTCTTTTGGTAATAAGAGATCACGAATTAATATCTTTAATTCATTACATACACCGGATATCCAGGATTGTTTTTTGTTGGATACTAACCATAAACAGGTTCAAAAGTATGCACCGGATGTGAAAGAGAAAGAGGAGGTAAAGAAATTTAGTGAAGAGGGTATGACGAATGAATTTATGGAATCTCAATTAAGAACTAATGCAGAAATTTTGATGAGTCAACAAGAGTAGATTGAAAATCTTGAGCGCGAGTTGAAAAATCTGAGTCAAGTTCTTGAAACTAAGTTGAGTTCGTCTATTAGCACCACTTGTTTGTTACCGATCAAACAAGTGTCCACATTTATTGAGAAAGATGATAAGATGAAACATTTGGTATTTCCGAAGATGATTGAGCCTTACCGACCACCACCAATGAAAATATCAAATGAACATATATCTAGTGATAACAAAATGGAGAATATGTGTGTTCGGAATGTGTCTGATGATACACTTGAAAAATCTGAAGAATCCAGTGGAAAAGTAGTCAAAGTAATGGAGGGAACCGCAGAAAAACTTGTAGAAAGGTTTGGAGGTCACAAGATAAAAATGAATAAGAATGTGAAGGTTAATTCTCAAGCTGATTATGAAGTGTCTTCCAATTTAGAGAATCTTGAAGGGCCTAAGTGTGGGGGAGATAATGTAAACCCGCCACATAGTTCTGTGAGGCATGATAGTGAGTGTAAGGAATATGGGGATGACCCGGTGATTGATCGTTCTATGAGGAAATTACATAGAAGGGTCCATGATGCTAGGAGTAGAAGAGACGACAGTTTGAGTAACCGTCTTGTGCATAACTTGTCTCCTAAAGAAAACGATAAATTATTTGAGTTAATGCAAGTCGCCAAGAAAAAACCCGCCAAGTCGCCAAGTGGAGAAATATTCGCGTGTACGACTCGGAAATAAAAACTGCACGAACTATGTGTAGAGTTTGTAAGTCTCATTTATTTTATTTTTACTTTATTTCTATTTTATTTATTTAGTTATATGAACTTTGTGGGTATTTTCACTGCAAGCCCTCACGAGACAAAACTCGTCCACTCGAGGGAATCGGGTGGTTCAAAGGCTTCTTGCACACGCTAAGTGCAAGTGGGATCCCTACGAAAGTGGGCTAGTTAGATTTTAAGTTTTCTTTTGTTTTTGTTTTGTAAGAATAAAGTTGGATGGAAGGAAACATGTTATGTGATGAAATGGGGAGTCAGTGTGCTTGTTACGGTTGTTATGGAAGTTGATTTTATCTCCAGGTAATATTGTTCTTTTTCTTCTTCTCTTTGTTCAAATTCCTCACTTTTACTTAAAAATTATTTTAACATGCATACGAGGACGTAACATGGTTTAAGTATGGAGGAGGAGGGGGGGGGGGGGGAGAAAGGAAATTTGAACATTTGGCTTAGCTTGAAAATGTTTGTTGTTCAAAGGTTTTATGAAATAAATGATTTTAATTGCCCAGGTGGTCAAATTTTTAATTTTAAGGCTATAATTGAGATGTTGACCCATGAGAGTACCCATAGTGGTTAAGAATTAACTTGGAAGTTTTCGGACTTGGCCGGTGAGGAATGATAGGCAATCTATTGAATGCATTTGACCTTGTTGACCTCAGCTAGTTAACTTTAAGAGATTGTATTCTCATGGAGAAAAGAAAGGATGAAAATGAGATCTCATTGTTGTATTCTAGGTAACATGAATGATAAAGAAACACTTTAGGATTTTCTTTTTAAACCATTTTTTATTTTTTATTTTACACCATTTTTAAGCTAGTCCACCCAGGTCGTTAGTACACGATTGTGTACTAAAATCAAGTAGTTAACATTAGCATCCTGAACCTTTAGAATAAAAACCAAAGAAAAACCAACTTCCCATTCTTACCCTTAATTTTTGGTTATTAATGTCGAATTTAATCCTACTTTATCTTGTTTAGACGTAGTAACATTAGGTGATAACGCAACTCATTTTTGCTAAGACGTTATGTAACGACCCGACTTTTTCGACTTATACTTGTGCTTTATATTCTCGCGAAACTGCGTATTTTTGCGTACTGTGTTAGATTATATTCTGGGATCTTATTTCATGTTGATTACTTTCGTTTATATTTTAGAACGTGCTATTAAGTACTTAGTTACATAACTTGATCCCTGAATGCTTTTATGACCGTTAGTGTCACTTGACGTTTAGAACGAGCTATAAGTTTTGGTACACGTTTAACTTTTGTCGTAATTAGAATATTATGACTACGTAATACTAATTGTTATTTTCTAATAACAATTACTTGGTTTTGGATGCTTAATTGCGCTTAGTAATTTGCTAATGCACACTAGTTAGTCTTGTTGGACTTAAGTCTACCCTACTCTAGCTATTGGACCATTTAATTAGCCCAATTTTAAGTGGATTATGACCCATTATTATGTAGGACAAAAACTCACTAAGTTAAGCCAACATACTAGCATTTTTGTTCACCATTATCACAAATGTTGCATGGGATCCCAACAATAAGCACCACCTTTAGACCACCACTAACCAAAAAGCAAAAAGGTGTCCCCCTTGTAACAGACTGAAACCCGGGCTAGTTGTAAGTGGACTATTTTGCCCTTAGGGTTTTATTATGTGTTTTATATGCTTTTATTTTAATTATGTGAATAGAGTTATTTTATTAATTGATTAAGACCAGTTTGTGACAAGGGTCACAGAACAGGTTTGTTTATTTAATTTGGACTCCATTAGGGCCGCCTAACGAGGTACGAAAGATATCCGATAACTGATAAAACCCGTGTGTTGTACAGTGTGGGAATTAAACCCAATTAAGTGACTAGAGTACTGTATTTTCTTCCCATTTCTAGAAAATTCACTAAAACACCGTACCTTCATCCCTCCCATCTACCAAACCCTAATCCTTAAACATTGATCTTGAGCTCAAATTGGTGTTAGAATCGTGTTTTTTATCGTTTACTGAGTCTATCAAGGTAAGTAACATGTGTTTTTGTGTTCAATTCGTTGTAAAATTCATGGTTTTGTGTGAGTTTTGTAAAAAGCTTGAATTTGTGTCAAAACAAGTGATTTAAGTTGAAACAACCCAACCTGTATTCCATACGATATATTTTTTTTTATTAATACACATTTACGCGCCAATTAAATATGTAAACCATTCCACAAGTTCCATTTAAAACGTATCACAATTTAAATGTTTACTAGGCACGAAGGCCATTAATTAAGTTTAATACAAGTTCGACCCACTACAAATGATAGTTTATAATCCAAACGACACTTCGATCATGGTTTGGGACTAAACTATCCAAAACGTTAGGCCAACTTCCCAAAGCTCCAACAAAACATCATCAAAGGATACCTAGTGCCCAACAACCCCTTTCCCCCTATCCGCACCTGCATCTAAAAGGATAAACAACGAGAGGGTAAGCTAAAGCTTAGTGAATGCAATAATTATACACATACATATATAATATACCTACTTGCAAACACTCAAATACACATACCGAAATACATGCTAGCAACACAATTAGCTTATCATCCATACGAGGCTACCAACCTCCAATACCACAAGCTAGCATAACAATCGCATAAATATATATATAACTCAAACAATATAATAAGCCTTCGCTTACAACACAAATAACCATGGTTAACTAATCGTACAAGGGAATGGTGCCCGCGAAAGACCATCGGAGTTCACAACATTCATTAGTGTACTTAACACCTCGTATCACTAACCCCCGGGTGGCATCTTAACACCTCGATACTTCACCCTGAGTGGCATCTTAACACCTCGATGCTTCACCCGTCAATTACTTAGAGTGGCATCTTAACACCTCGATGCTTCACTCCGAGTGGCGTCTTAACGCCTCGACACTTCACTCGTCACGTGAAACGTGGTGTCTTAACACCTCGACACTTCACATCTCACGCTACAACAATTAGATACATTATATACCTACGCATATAATTATTCCACTCACCTTAACGATTCGGTGATGATTTAATGCTTCCGTATGCTTCGAGCAAAGTACCTAGTACATAAGTACACATTTAATACACAACAAGTGAAATTAACCACCTTACTCACTCTTGAATATTTAGTGACCCAATTTGCATTAAATGGCTCAACTACATCAAAACAGCCCATAAATGGCCAAGACTCAACTTTAATCACTAAAGCTAGTGAATTAAAGTCTATTAACTTTAACTAACGCAAACTTAGGATAATTCATACTCATTTCGCCCAAACTAGGTCAACATTACTGTAGTGACCCGAACTTTTCCATGTTTATATATATTAAATGAAATTGATATTTACATGATTAAGTGTTTCCAACATGTTAAGCAATCAAACTTGTTAAGACTTGATTAATTGAAATAGGTTTCATATAGACAATTGACCACCCAAGTTGACCGGTGATTCACGAACGTTAAAACTTGTAAAAACAATATGATGACATATATATGATTATATATATAGTTAACATGATATTATGATAAGTAAGTATCTCATTAGGTATTTTAACAATGTGTTATATACATAAAATTGTGTTTATTGAATTAAGAAACTCGATACGATATATATAACGATTATCGTTATAACAACGTCTTACTAATTACATATGAATAATATTAAGATATTGTTACACTATGTTTAATCATGATAAACGATAAGTAAACATGTCATTATGTATATTAACAATGAACTACATATGTAAAAACAAGACTACTAACTTAAGGATTTCGAAACGAGACATATATGTAACGATTATCGTTGTAACAGCATTTAACTATATATATATTATACTAAGATATATTAAAATATCATAATATCATGATAATGTAATAATTTAACATCTCTTTAGATATAATAAACAATAGGTTAAAAACATTTAATAAGATTGTTAACCTAAAGGTTTCAAAACAACATTTACATGTAACGACTAACGATGACTTAACGACTCAGTTAAAATGTATATACATGTAGTGTTTTAATATGTATTCATACACTTTTGAAAGACTTCAAGATACTTATCAAAATACTTCTACTTAACAAAAATTCTTACAATTACATCCTCGTTCAGTTTCATCAACAATTCTACTCGTATGCACCCGTATTCGTACTCGTACAATACACAGCTTTTAGATGTTTGTACTATTGGTATATACACTCTAATGATCAGCTCTTAGCAGCTCATGTGAGTCATCTAACACATGTGGGAACCATCATTTGGCAACTAGCATGAAATATCTCATAAAATTACAAAAGTATTAGTAATCATTCATGACTTATTTACATGTAAACAAAATTACATATCCTTTATATCTAATCCATATACCAACGACCAAAAACACCTACAAATACTTTCATTCATCAATTTTCTTCATCAAATTGATCTCTCTCAAGTTCTATCTTCAAGTTCTAAGTGTTCTTCATAAATTCTATAAGTTCTAGTTTCATAAAATCAAGAATACTTCCAAATTTGCTAGCTTACTTCCAATCTTGTAAAGTGATCATCCAACCTCAAGAAATCTTTATTATTTACAGTAAGATATCTTTCTAATACAAGGTAATACTCATATTCAAACTTTGTTTCAATTTCTACAACTATAACAATCTTATTTCGAGTGGAAATCTTACTTGAACTTGTTTTCGTGTCATGATTCTGCTTCAAGAACTTTCAAGCCATCCAAGGATCCTTTGAAGCTAGATCCATTTGTCTCTTTTCCAGTAGGTTTATCCACAAAACTTGAGGTAGTAATGATGTTCATAACATCATTCGATTCATATATATAAAGCTATCTTATTCGAAGGTTTAAACTTGAAATCACTAGAACATAGTTTAGTTAATTCTAAACTTGTTCGCAAACAAAAGTTAATCCTTCTAACTTGACTTTTAAAATCAACTAGACACATGTTATATATCTATATGATATGCTAACTTAATGATTTAAAACCTGAAAACACGAAAAACACCGTAAAACTGGATATACGCCGTCGTAGTAACACCGCGGGCTGTTTTGGGTTAGTTAATTAAAAACTATGATAAACTTTGATTTAAAAGTTGTTCTTCTGGGAAAATGATTTTTATTATGAACATGAAACTATATCCAAAAATCATGATTATAACTCAAAGTGGAAGTATGTTTTCCAAAATGGTCATCTAGACGTCGTTCTTTCGACTGAAATGACCACCTTTACAAAAATGACTTGTAACCTGTATTTTTGACTATAAACTTATACTTTTTCTATTTAGATTCATAAACTTAAGTTCAATATGAAACCATAGCAACTTGAAACACTCGAAACAGATTTAAAACGAAGAAGTTATGGGTAAAATAAGATTGGATATTTTTGCTTGTTGTAGCTACGTGAAAATTGGTAACAAATCTATATTAATCATATCCTAGCTAACTTATATTGAATTATACATGTATTCTAATATATTATTTATTCTTGGAATACCATAGACACGTATGTAAATGTTTTGACATATCATATCGACCCATATATATATATTATTTGGAACAACCATAGACACTCTATATGCAGTAATGTTGGAGTTAGCTATACAGGGTTGAGGTTGATTCCTAAAATATATATACTTTGAGTTGTGATCTAGCCTGAGATGTGTATACACTAGGTCGTGGATTGGGTCAAGATAATATATATCAATTTATTTCTGTACATCTAACTATGGACAACTAGTTGTAGGTTACTAACGAGGACAGCTGACTGAAAATATTTAAAACATTAAAACGTATTAAAAAAATATTGTAAATATATTTTGAATATACTTTGATATATATGTACATATTTGTTATACTTTCGTGAATCAACCATTGGTCAAGTCTTACTTCCCGACGAAGTAAAAGTCTGTGAAAGTGAGTTATAGTCCCACTTTTAAAATCTAATATTTTGGGATGAGAATACATGCAGCTTTATAAATGTTTTACAAAATAGATACAAGTACGCAAAACTACATTCTATGGTTGGATTATTAAACCGAATATCGCACTTCAAGTCTGGTAGCCTAAGAATTAGGGAAATGGCCCCTAATTGACGCGAATCCTAAAGATAGATTTATTGGGCTTAACAACCCCCATTCAGGTTATGGATGGTTTAGTACTTCGAGATTATTATACAGACGAGAGGTTCTGTTTTGGGGATATTTTATGCATTAAGTTAACGTCAGTTACCAGGTGTTCAACATATGAATGATTTTTATCTCTATGCAGTTTGCGAAATGCCTGATAAGAGATGTGTTATAAAAATGAAATCTTGTGGTCTATTACTATCATTTAATAATATGTAGGTTAAACCTATAACTCACCAACAATTTTGTTGACGTGTTAAGCATGTTTATTCTCTGGTGATTATTAAGAGCTTCCGCTGTTGCATACTAAATTAAGGACAAGATTTGGAGTCCATGCTTGTATAATATTGTTTAAAAACTACATTCGAAGACCTATGTTGATGTGTAATATTATTGTAAACTATTATGTAATGGTCGTGTGAAAAATGCTATATTTTAGATTATCATTATTTGATAATCGTCATAATATTTTAAAGGTTATGGTTTCTTTTAAAATCGAATGCAGTCTTTGAAAAACATCTCATATAGAGGTCAAAACCTCGCGACGAAATCAATTAATATGGAATCTTTATAATCAATATGAACGGGACATTTCAGTTGGTATCCGAGCGTTGGTCTTAGAGAACCAAAAAATTTCATTAGTGTGTCTTACCGAGTTTGTTAGGATGCATTAGTGAGTCTGGACTTCGACCGTGTTTTTCTTCAAAAACGATTGCTTAAATTTTTTTGTTGGAAACTATATATTATTAACATGTAAATATTATGTGATATATTAATCTCTTAACGTGTTTGATATTGTGTGATAGATTTCTACCTCTAGTACAAATCCCATTGATTCACCTAATAATAATGAAGAGTCGAATATATTTTGAGAAGATTCACAAATTTTCGAAAAGAAACCGGAAGAGGAGGAACCCGAAGAGGAGGAACCGGAAGAAGAGGAACCAGAAGAGGAGGAATCGGAAGAGGAGGAACCAGAAGAAGAAGAGGTTCCGAAGGAAGAAATATTGATACCTATAATAAATCGATTAAATAAAAGAAAATCCTCAGCCAACGGACCAAAGTTAATAATGGTCAATGGTGTTTCTGCCGAGGAAGCAAAATATTGGGAAGATTACCAATTTTCCGATGAATCGGATCCCGATGAGGATTCTGATGATGTTATAGAAATTACCTCGACCCAATTTAATAAAGTGAAAGAAATTAATAAGGGAAAAGGTATAAAAATAGAGAAACCCGATTCCAACCCCGATGAACTTTATATGTATCGACAACATCCGTATTTCCTAAAATGTAACAATGACCCGGGAACCTCTAAACCACCAGGTTTTTCTAAATCATTATGGAAAACGATGGCTCATATTAGAGGAACACCATATATTCCTAGAAAATTAGGAAAACGAACCAAGTCCGAAGAAGAAGAAACCAGTGATTCAGATTAGAAGGTTGTAATCATGTTGTGTATTATATGTATTGTAGTGTGCTTGTACTTTTATGTTCTACGTAAAAATTGCTTATATTGTTTGTTAATTATCTTTTACGAATCTAATCCTTGTCTATTTTACAGTATAAAAACAAAATGGACGTTAAGGGTAGACAACCGAATATTTTAGAAGACCTACCAGAGGATATGATTGAGGAAATCTTGTCTAGAGTCGGTCAGAATTCATCAGCACATTTAATTATGGTTAAATTAACTTGTCAAACATTTGAAAGACTTTCCAGAAATGCCTTAGTTTATAAAAGGCTTTCCTTTGATAGGTGGGGTATATCACATTGGGGAGACCGTAAGTTACGCCGTGTTTTCTTTAAAGCGTTAAATGCGGGAACCCAAATGCAATTTTACGCTACGGGTTAAGAACCTATTTTGACTCAACATATCCCAACATAGGATTTCGTGAATTAGAAAGAGCTTCTAACATGCAACATAAAGAAGCATGTTATGCTTACGGGTTAGTGATGTTCGTTTCTTACCAAAGTGAGAAAAAGAATATCGGATTGCAGCTTTTAAATAAAACCTTCTCACAAGTGACGGATTCAGTAGTTGGGGTGATAAACAAGGTTTTTAGATTATTACGGGGCTGTTGGACATTACGAAACCCTCATCCTTTTGACGACATTACAACATGCTGCCTAGCCAATGGTCATAACGGTTATTTTCCACAAGACCAAGAATGGGAAGTCATCTTAGTAAAACCAGAATGCATGACTTGTTTCTGGACTTATGAATTACGTGTCTTTATTTCCTTTGCTGAACAACTTGCGTATTAACTAGATTTATCTTCAAAACTGTCCTGTATCATAGTGTACTATATTTCATGTTATATGTAATAGAGCGAAGTTGTAAGTTTGAAGAATATTTGTATGTGATATATTATTATAAACAGTTTTTCATATGGAATTGTAGTAGTTGAATTGTATATTAGCTACTAAGTATGAACTTAACGGGTAGGTAGTACCCGAATTTAAACTTATAAAATGCTAATATGAAGAAAAAGCTTTTATAAATGAGTTCATATTATGCTACGAAATACTATTGACAACTCTTAATATTCTATATGATTAACTTAATTCTTTTGGCTATTTTTGAAGGAAATGGCACCGACTACTCGTCAGAACTTGAACATGAGTGAGGAAGACTTTCGTGCTTTCCTTGCAGCAAATATAGCCGCAGTACAGGCTGCAATGCAAAACAACAATAACTCAGGGTCTAGCAGTGGAGTTAACTCCACAGGAAACCATGTAGGATGCTCCTACAATGCTTTCACTGCCTGTAAACCTCTGGAATTCGATGGAACTGAAGGACCAGTCAGACTGAAACGATGGACCGAAAAGGTCGAATCTGTGTTTGCTATAAGCAAATGTGCTGAGGAAGATAAGGTAAAGTACGCCACGCATACCTTCACAGGTACCGCGTTAACATGGTGGAATACCTATCTTGAACAAGTGGGACAAGATGCTGCTTACGCACTACCGTGGTCAGCCTTCAAACACTTAATGAACGAGCAGTACCGTCCCAAAAACGAGGTCAATAAGCTTAAGGTAGAGCTTAGAGGGTTACGAACACAAGGGTTTGATATTACCACGTAAGAACGATGATTCACAGAGTTGTGCCTATTGTGTCCGGGAGCATTCGAAGATGAAGAAGAGAAAATCGACGCATTTGTAAAAGGGTTACCGGAAAGGATCCAAGAGGATATAAGTTCACACGAGCCCGCCTCCATACAAAAGGCAAGTCGAATGGCTCATAAACTTATAAATCAAATTGAGGAAAGGATTAAAGAACACGCGGTTGAAGAAGCCAATACGAAACAAGTCAAGAGGAAATGGGAAGTAACCAGTGACAAGGGTCACAATTTCAATAATCAACCCAACAATCATAACTACAATCGCACCAATTTTCGCAACAACAAACGCAACAATAACAACCACCCCAGCAACAACTACAACAACCGTTTCAACAACAATAACAACCGCAACAACAACAATCCCAACAATAACAACAAGAGGCAGAAATTCTGCCAGAGATGTGAAGGATACCATCCAACTGGGCTTTATACAGCAGTGTGTACTAAGTGTAATAGAAAGGGCCATGGTGCGACAAAGTGCGAAATCTACGGATCAATGGCTAAGGGAACAAATAATGCTGGAACAAGTTATGCAGACATTACCTGTTTCGGATGCGGGAAGAAGGGCTATTACAAAAATATGTGTCCAAATCAGGGGGATAATAATGGGCAAGCCTGAGGAAGAGTCTTCAACATTAATGCGGTTGAAGCGCATGAAGACCCGAAGCTTGTTACGGGTACGTTTCTTATTGATAATACATCTGCTTATGTTTTATTTGATTCGGGTACGGATAGAAGCTATATGAGTAAGGATTTCTGTGCTAAATTAAGTTGTCCATTGACGCCTTTGTATAATAATTTTATACTAGAATTAGCAAACGGTAAATTAATTACAGCAGATAATATATGTCGGAATCGAGAAATTAAACTGGTTAGCGAAACATTTAAGATTGATTTGATACCAGTAGAGTTAGGGAGTTTTGATGTGATAATCGGCATGGACTGGTTGAAAGAGGTGAAAGCAGAGATCGTATGTTACAAAAATACAATTCGCATTGTACGAGAAGAAGGAAAACCCTTAATGGTGTACGGAGAAAAGAGCAACGCGAAGCTAAATCTTATTAGTAATTTGAAGGCGCAAAAGCTAAGAAGAAAGGGTTGCTACGCTGTTCTAGCACACGTCGAGAAAGTATAAACTGCAGAAAAGAGCATCAATGATGTTCCCGTCGCAAAAGAATTTCCCGATGTATTTCCGAAAGAATTACAGGGATTACCTCCACACCGATCCGTTGAATTTCAAATAGATCTTGTACCAGGAGCTGCACCAATAGCTCGTGCTCCATACAGACTCGCGCCCAGCGAAATGAAGGAACTTCAAAGCCAATTACAAGAACTTCTAGAGCGTGGTTTCATACGACCAAGTACATCACCATGGGGAGCTCCTATTTTGTTTGTCAAAAAGAAGGATGGTACATTCAGGTTGTGTATCGACTACCGAGAGTTGAACAAACTTACCATCAAGAACCGTTACCCACTACCGAGAATCGATGACTTATTTGATCAATTACAAGGCTCGACAATTTATTCGAAGATTGATTTACGTTCTGGATATCATCAAATGCGGGTGAAGGAGGACTATATTCTGAAGACTGCTTTCAGAACGCGTTACGGTCATTACGAGTTTATGGTTATGTCGTTTGGATTGACTAACGCACCAGCTGTGTTCATGGACCTCATGAACCGTGTGTGTGGGCCATATCTTGACAAGTTTGTCATTATTTTCATTGATGACATACTTATCTACTCAAAGAATGATCAAGAGCACGAAGAACATTTGAGAAAAGTGCTAGAGTTGTTGAGGAAAGAAAAACTGTACGCTAAGTTTTCAAAGTGTGCATTTTGGTTGGAAGAAGTTCAATTCCTCGGTCACATAGTGAACAAAGAAGGTATTCAGGTGGATCCGGCAAAGATTGAGACCGTTGAAAAGTGGGAAACCCCTAAAACTCCGAAGCATATACGCCAATTTTTAGGACTGGCTGGTTACTACAGAAGATTCATCCAAGATTTTTCCAAAATAGAAAACCCTTGAATGGAAGGATGAACAAGAAAAAGCGTTTCAATTGTTGAAGAAAAAGTTAACTACGGCACCTATATTGTCATTTCCTGAAGGGAATGATGATTTTGTGATATATTGTGACGCCTCAAAGCAAGGCCTCAGTTGTGTATTAGTGCAACGAACGAACGTAATTGCTTATGCGTCTAGACAATTGAAGATTCACGAGCAAAATTATACGACACACGATTTGGAATTAGGCGCTGTTGTTTTTGCATTAATGACTTGGAGGCACTACTTATATGGGGTCAAAAGTATTATATATACCGACCACAAAAGTCTTCAACATATATTTAATCAGAAAAAACTGAACATGAGGCAGAGCAGGTGGATTGAATTGTTGAATGATTACGACTTTGAGATTCTTTACCACCCTGGGAAGGCGAATGTGGTAGCTGATGCTTTGAGTAGAAAGGACAGAGAACCCATTCGAGTAAAAGCTATGAATATAATGATTCACAATAACCTTACTACTCAAATAAAGGAGGTGCAACAAGGAGTTTTAAAAGAGAGAAATTTAAAGGATGAAATACCCAAAGGATCGAAGAAGCATCTTAATATTCGGGAAGACGGAACCCGGTATAGGGCTGAAAGAATTTGGGTACCAAAATTTGGAGTTATGAGAGAAATGGTACTTAGAGAAGCTCATAAAACCAGATACTCAATACATCCTGGAACGGGAAAGATGTACAAGGATCTTAAGAAAAATTTTTGGTGGCCAGGTATGAAAGCCGATGTTGCTAAATATGTAAGAGAATGTTTGACGTGTTCTAAGGTCAAAGCAGAGCATCAGAAACCATCAGGTCTACTTCAACAACTCGAAATCCCGGAATGGAAATGGGAAAACATTACCATGGATTTCATCACTAAATTGCCAAGGACTGCAAGTGGTTTTGATACTATTTGGGTAATAGTTGATCATCTCACCAAATCAGCACACTTCTTGCCAATAAGAGAAGATGACAAGATGGAGAAGTTAGCACGACTGTATTTGAAGGAAGTCGTCTCCAGACATGGAATACCAATCTCTATTATCTCTGATAGGGATGGCAGATTTATTTCAAGATTCTGGCAGACATTACAGCAATCATTAGGAACTCGTCTAGACATGAGTACTGCCTATCATCCACAAACTAATGGGCAGAGCGAAAGGACGATACAAACGCTTGAAGACATGCTACGAGCATGTGTTATTGATTTTGGAAATTGTTGGGATCGACATCTACCGTTAGCAGAATTTTCCTACTTCAACAGCTACCATTCATGCATTGAAATGGCGCCGTTTGAAGCACTTTATGGTAGAAAGTGCAGGTCTCTGATTTGTTGGAGTGAAGTGGGGATAGACAAATTACGGGTCTGGAGAGAATACAAGAAACTACCGAGAAGATCATCTAAATTCAACAACGATTGAAAACCGCCCAAAGTCGACAAACGAGCTACGCTGACATTAAAAGAAAAGATATAGAATTTGAAATTGGCGAGATGGTCATGCTTAAAGTTTCGCCTTGGAAAGGCGTTGTTCGATTTGGTAAACGAGGGAAACTAAATCCAAGGTATATTGGACCATTCAAGATTATTGAACGTGTCGGACCAGTAGCTTACCAACTTGAGTTACCCCAACAACTCACAGCTGTACATAACACTTTTCACGTCTCGAATTTGAAAAAATGTTTTGCTAAAGAAGATCTCACTATTCCGTTAGACGAAATTCAAATCAACGAAAAACTTCAATTCATTGAAGAACCCGTCGAAATAATGGATCGTGAGGTTAAAAGACTTAAGCAAAACAAGATACCAATTGTTAAGGTTCGATGGAATGCTCGTAGAGGACCCGAGTTCACCTGGGAGCGTGAAGATCTGATGAAGAAGAAATACCCGCACCTATTTCCAGAAGATATGTCAACACCTCCAACTGCTTAAAATTTCGGGACGAAATTTATTTAACGGGTAGGTACTGGAGTGACCCGAACTTTTCCATGTTTATATATATTAAATGAAATTGATATTTACATGATTAAGTGTTTCCAACATGTTAAGCAATCAAACTTGTTAAGACTTGATTAATTGAAATAGGTTTCATATAGACAATTGACCACCCAAGTTGACCGGTGATTCACGAACGTTAAAACATGTAAAAACTATATGATGACATATATATGATTATATATATAGTTAACATGATATTATGATAAGTAAGTATCTCATTAGGTATTTTAACAATGAGTTATATACATAAAACTGTGTTTATTGAATTAAGAAACTCGAAACGATATATATAACGATTATCGTTATAACAACGTCTTACTAATTACATATGATAATATTAAGAATTGTTACACTATATTTTATCATGATAAATGATAAGTAAACATGTCATTATGTATATTGTAGTGACCCGAAAATTTTCAACCAAATTTAAACTTAAATCTGTATATGTTTCGGACATGATAAGCAAAGTCTGTAATGTCGAATCTAAAAATTTCTAAAATTATATTCATGTAGTCAATTACCCTTCGACTGTTCTCGACGATTCACGAACAATTACTTGTAAATAAATACGTATATATTTAATGATATATAAATAATAATTTGAAAATATTATATTAGAATTAACTATGTAAAATAAAACAATATATAATAATTACTATTTAAGATATATCTATATACATATATAAATAGGGTATATTGAATATATAAATATAGTTTCGAAGTTAATTAGTAAACGATAGAAGCACTCGTTTGTCATCTTGATAGTTATTAAGAAAGTTAAATTCGAACTTATGTAATTATAAAATAAACGGTGATCCGAAAATAAGTTATATAAACTATAGGCTTATTAAAAGTATAAATAGAAACTATTTGTTTAATTTTAAAATTTTTATATTTTACTTAGGGGTTGGGAGTAAATAATTAATGTAAATTTTATTTAATAATTTATGATCAAATTTTATACCATAATGATCAAAATAAATAAATATAGTTAATTTAAAAATATGAGAATTTTTTTTAGTACTTTTATCCGACACTGATTATCAATAGAGCATGATATATTGGTCCGTAAATTAGGATGTCGATTGAATAATGACAAGGGTTCGATGGCTTTGCTTTTTCATAAAATACGTTTAGTAAATTTAGTTAATTATTATTATTGTATTATATTCCTCCACTTGTTCTTTTTATTTCTGGAGCACTACACGATAGACACACATATTATAAATATATATAAACATATCTATCACGTGAAAAGCAGAGAAATAGTTATATACTCCCGTGAAGTTGTTTACTAGTTCACTGTTTCTCCTTTTTAATCTTACTAATATATATACATATAACATATAATAGAGATATGATATGATATTGATACACATAATACATGATCATCTTCTTCACAATCACACATCACCTTCACTCTTAAAGTCTCACCACTGGTATCCTTCACAACTGTTTTCCTAATTTCGTACCAAGAAACGACACCTTATTATTCGGGTTCCACTTTTGTAACTCTCCATCACCATCGTGACTCACCTCATTAATCTCCACCATGATCACGTTATCACCACTACTACTATATTTATTGTTTTTCTTTTCTTGTTTCCTTTGTGAATTCACAGAAACACCACCACACTGAAACGATATCACCATCATCTTTTGTTTTTTTTATTCGTTTAACAACCGAGAACCATCATCAACCTTCACTCCCTCTCCCTCTCTTGATCGTGAAACCATCACCACTGCAATCACACAACAACCATTGATCACCACCATCGACCCATCTTGTTAACTGCTTCTACTACCTCGTGACTATTGAAAACCAATCCAAACCACCACCACATTTGCTATATTCGATTACGGTTGTTGCTACTTTGCTTTCTGTTTCAAAACCGCAAACAACTACTGAATAAACCTACTTGTTCTTGTTCAATGATATAATCTTGTTCCATCTAAAACATAAACAAATATGTTTCTGTTTCCTGCTTCCCTCGTTGAACAACCTCTTCACCATCTTCATCTCTTTCCCTCTCTCTCTCTTCCATCTCTCTTTTTGTTATTTTTTTTTCGATTAACACCATTACCATTATTTCTTTTTGCTGCTACAGCAGTTTTGCGTTTCTGTTGTTATCTTAAAACCACCATTTAACTATCATTGTTGCAAGTCGAACCATTTAAATTTATGCTACTTTCTTGTTCCTACCGCTGCCACTGTTATTTTCCTTTTAATCGTTACCATTGCGAGTTATGGATGATAATCATTTGAAGATTTAAAAAAAAAATCATTTATATATAATCATTATCACTAGTGGGTTGCAAGTGGAACTAGATGCCAATTTATGACCGACTTTTACAAATAAGTGACTCTCACTTTAGTTAAAAATGGTCTAATATAATTGCTTTTATCATTTCGCTGGGCCTCACTGGGTCACAAAGCTGTCCAAACTCAATCGGACCCCACTGCCACCAGGCCAATCACGAAAATGGGAAAACTGGGGGTTACCATGTTACGTCACTAGTTTCTTAACTATCGTCATCCTTGGTGTTGGATCAAACGTGCCCATGTTGTCACCATACACAGTCATGTTTGAGTTCTTGATATTTTGTGCTACTACGTTTGGGACTGAATGTATACAGAATCTCGCCATCGAACTTCTCCTGTTTTGATTATTTTGTTACAGCAACGCTTGTTCTTTTGTTTCGATTACTCATGAAAAACCAAAAACCACCACCATCTTCCCTTACTGTTTCAATCGGAATAATCACCCCCAATATCACTGCTACCGTAATACCGATTCTACAACTTGCATTTTTTTTAAATCCTCACAAAACCGCCAAAGGTTGCTGCTACAGGTATTTTACGGCTGCAACTACTACTGTTACTATTTTTGCTGCTTATATTCTGTTTTCAGTGAACTCGAAGTATGTATTGATGATGATTGGTGATGCTAGATAACATTTAAATGATGATGATGGCGATCAGGATAGAAAAAGATTAAGTTACTATGATGATTATGATTGTAAAAGGTGACGAGGTTATGATGTCAATGATGTATGATGTTGGTGAATGTTATGATGATAATAATGAAGGATGATGGTGGTGAATTTTTGAGAAAGATGAAAACAATTTTGTATATATTAATTAATGACGCGAATCAATACAAGAAAAGTAACAATGGTTCAATGGTTAGGGGTGTTGGGGTTAAGCGAGAGGTTGTGGTTCGAGCCCAGTTTGGGGCATTCATTTTTTGAAAATACTTTCAAAGGTAGTTTTATTAGTTTTGTTATTATTATTATTATTATCATTATTGTTATTATCATTATTTTTATTACTAGTATTATCATTATTATTATTTTTACAACAAATAAATATTTTGCATATAAAATTATACTTATAATAATATTACATATAATAAACATATTTTTATATAAACATTCATATGTAACAAATGATGTATTTTTAATATAATATTAATCATATATAAATATTAATATAATTGTATAGATATTAGTCATTTTTAAAGATACATACAAATTAAATATATATAACATATAATTTAAGATATAATAAATTTGTTCGATTACAAATATATGTGTTAATATATATAAATGATATAGGTTCATGAATCTGAGATCAACCCTACACTTGTTAAATGACGTCATATGTATTTTTACTACAAAATACATTTGGCGAGTTTCATTATTCCCTTTTTATATACATTTTGGGCTGAGAATACATGCAAATGTTTTATTAACTGTTTTACAATATTTATATGCGTGAGTTTCATTTGCTCCCTTTTTAAATGCTTTTGCAATATATTTTTGGGACTGAGAATACATGCGCTGCTTTTATAACTGTTTTACGAAATGGACACAAGTACGTGAAACTGCATTCTATGATTGAATTATCAAAATCGAATATGCCCCTTCTATTAAGTCTAGTAATCTAAGAATTAGGGAACATACACCCTAATTGACGCGAACTCTAAAGATAGATCTATCGGGCCCAACAAGCCCCATCCAAAGTAACGGATGCTTTAGTACTTCGAAATTTATATCATGTCCGAAGGAGGATCCCGGAATGATAGGGATATTCCTATATGTATATTGTGAATGTCGGTTACCAGGTGTTCAATCCATATGAATGATATTTTTGTCTTTACGCAGGGGACGTATGTTTATGAGAAATGGAAATATGAAATCTTTTGGTCTATTAAAATTATGAAATAATTATTTATGTTAAACTAATGAACTCACCAACCTTTTGGCTGACACTTTAAAGCATGTTTATTCTCAGGTATGAAAGAGATCTTGCGCTGTGCATTTGCTCATTTTAAAGATATTACTTGGAGTCATTCATAGCATATTTCAAAAGACGTTGCATTCGAGTCGTTGAATTCATCAAGATTATTATTAAGTCGTTGATAGTCTGATATATTATGAAATGTGATGCATGCTTGTCAACTTTCGATGTTTGTCTTTTAAAAACGAATGCAATGTTTGTAAAATGTATCATATAGAGGTCAAGTACCTCGCGATGTAATCAACTGTTATGAATCGTTTATAATCGATATGGACTTCGTCTGGATGGATTAGGATGGGTCCTTTCAGTTGGTATCAGAGCGGTGGTCTTAGTGAACCGGGTCTGTATTAGTGTGTCTAACTTATAAGTCGTTAGGATGCATTAGTGAGTCTGGACTTTGACCGTGTCTGCATGTCAAAAGTTTTGCTTATCATCCTTATTAAATTACCTGCTTATTATTCTTAGTCTAGACACATCTTATTGCATTGAATGCATGAATAGTGTATAGACAGAATTCATATCTTAGCGTATCTGCTAATTCATATCTTAGCGTATCTGTTATTGTTATCTTTGCCTGACAGTTTCCGTAGATTCCTCTGTAACTTATGGGATTTTAGTATTATATATGCATATGTAAATTATGTATTACAGGGTACTAATCTACATCCTATAATCTATTTCTTATCGAAAATCCTTCATCTGATCGTACGAGTGAATCCTTCAACCAGTTCGGATTCCTCGAATTCCGACAACTATTCCGATATGGAGTTTCACCTAAGCTCCGAAAGCAGCGTCACCAGAAAGAATTAACCAATCAGCCATCCCCAATTCATCTGATGGGTTCTTAGTCTCCTCAATCATTGGAGACAAGAAGAAGGTGACCCCTTCCTTCCACCACATTGCCCTCTTGGCGAAGAACCTGAATCACTTACCGGCGAACTCATTCGAAACACCACTTTCACACTCAATTCCAGAGTATCTCACCACGACTATACCATAACTCAGATTCTAAACCTTATTCATTCGCTCGTTCCTATCGACAATCATCCTGGAATAATAGAAGAGTCAACGAACTTCGCGCACGAGTAATTAATTTGAAAAATATGGTGCAAAATTTACCAGCTTCAGCAACATCACCGGCACCAACAGTACCATCATTAATAGCACCAGTACCATCAACAATCCATGCCTCAATTTGTACCACGAGTATAATCATCATTCTACGTATCGTTCTATATCAATTATCTTCGTTCTTCATGGCGATTATGTAATCTCTAATATTTTAGAGATTATGTACTCTAATTCTAGCTGTAAATCAAATGAGTTTAATATCATATTAACTCATTAAATCCATGATTACATCTGGAGAAAATATATATGTATATATGTTTTCATAAAGATTGTAATTAAAAATTCTTTCGTACAAACTGTTAATGGTGAAAATATTTTAACGGGTAGGTAATACCCGAGGAATATTTAAATTTCACATTAATAAGTTAAACTGTACATTCTTCGATTCTGATTCAACAGTCGTTTACTATCTTACTTACAACCACCGATATACGTATCCGTTCACTGCAGAATAACCACTTTTATTCAATTTCATTTTCGAATTTTGACCTATCAGAATCCAACAAGTGGCATAATGAAGAACACATATGGCAAAATAAAATTTTTAGAAACAGACAAATTAACTATGAGAAATTTTGTTAAGAATCCACGCTAACTGTTCCTAGCTAATTGTCCCTAGCTAACTGATTACATTTTATTTGTCGCATTTTATTTATCGCAATTTATTTTATCGCAATTTAATTCTCGCAATTTTATTTATAGTCATTTAATTTCTGTATTTATTTTACGCACTTTAAATATCGGGACACGTATACAAGGTTTTGACATATCATATCGACGCATCTATATATATTATTTGGAATAACCATAGACACTCTATATGCAGTAATGCGGGAGTTAGCTATACAGGGTTGAGGTTGATTCTACAATAATATACATAGTTTGAGTTGTGATCGAGTCTGAGACGTATACGGGTCACGATACGTATTAATTAATTAGAATATGTGATGACCCTGTCCTTATCCTCCCGGACGAAGTCTTCAATAGTTGGTCCCATTGCGATGATCGACTCCAAGTAATGTCCTTAATATGAGCTAATGCACAGCGGAAGACTTAATTCGTACCTGAGAATAACATGCTTTAAAATGTCAACATAAAGTTGGTGAGATATATAGGTTTGATGCTAGCAGCGTTATAACAATGGACCACAAGATTTTCATATTTAAACATTTTAATAAAAATATTCTAAATGATTGAGCACTTGGTAACCATACTTAACATTTAATCACGTCGCATATTCCCTTTATTATGAAATCTTACTACACCGTACCAAGTGTAGTCACGAAACGAAGTACTGTGCAACCGTTGAGTACTGGTCGTCCAGTCCGGTTGGGGTTGTCAGGCCCGATAGATCTATCAACAGGATTCGCGTTTACAATACCGCTGTAAATAATAGTTACCAAGCTACAGGGAAGTATGCCAGTGGTACAACTCAACGTAGAATATATTTTTCAGTTACTTGTGTCCATAACGTAAAACATTTATAAAAACAGCGCATGTATTCTCAGCCCAAAAATATTTAGAGTTTAAAAGGGATCTATATACTCACCTAATGTATTTTGTAGTAAAAATACATATAACACCATTTGTAACTTATAAGGTTGGCCTTCGATTCACGAACCTATATCATTTGTATATTCATTAATGCATATAATCGAAATCGACCAAATATTTATTAATATATATACTCGTAACTGAACGAATTTATTTATTATATCTTAAGTTATATATTATATATTTAATATATTCAAAATGTTTAGTATTAATATAATTAGTATTTTAATAAAAATCCTAACTTGTTATATATGGATATTTATATAAATTTTATTATTATGATTAAAACATACATATAACTTTAATAATATCTATAAAACTTTTATTTTTATACATGTAATTATTTTAATAATAATGATATAGATAATATTGATACTAATATTAGTGTTAGTTTTAATGAAAAAATAAAATAATAAATTTAGTAGAAATTATCATAATGATACTAATGATAATCATGTTGATAAAAAAAAATTATATTTAAGATAATACATATGTTACTAATAATAATAATAATAATAATATGGATTTTTAAGATGACTACCTTCAAAGGAATTGGCTCAAAAAAATTATTGTCACAACAAGGACTCGAACCCCAGACCTCTCGCATACCCGAACCCTCTCCTAACCAGCTGGGATGTTGCCTGTTTTCTAATTTAAGCCGTTCCAGTTTATTTATATCCCGTATCTGTTTTACTTCCTATTTCTTCTTCTTCCCCAATGGTTACCCTTCGATTTTTACCCAATCTCAGGTTTACAGTTTGAGATAAAAAAAAAACACGACCTGTATTTGGGATTAACAGACACGAAGAAAAACAAAATATAATATAAATTAGGTAAAATAGCTGCGACTGTCACGAAAGAAAAAGAAAAAAAAATAAATAAATAAATAAACTTAATACCCGAACTCGATTTTCATCATGTTTTAGAAAACAATTTCAACACGAATTAGGTTGTAAATCCTTTATAGAAACTCTGTGGACCCTTAACTTCAACAGAAACCTCAAATTGATTCTTAATTCCTTGATGAACGGATATGTTGACCTTTTTGAAATTTAACTTCAATTTAGAAATTACCGATCAATTCGAAGGAATTAGAGATTAAAAACTTATATATAGTTCGTGTATATGATTCCTATCACCACTGTAATCTTATATTGTGAGGATTCGTTCCCTTTCAAACTATCGATTATCACAAGTCGGGGACAGAGGAAACCTAATTGTTTATCTGTTTTTTTTCAGTTTAATTCACAAATAATTGAGGATGCAATTTGATATCTGCTAATTAATCTCCCCAATAATTTCAACAACAGAGGAACGTTTATATAAATGAAGTGTAAATCGACACTTGGTCACAAGTAAAACAGAAACACATAAAGTGAAAGAGACAGATATAGTCTATATGCAAAGTTCCCTTATAAAAATATCAGTATTTTATAAATTTATACATATACATTTATATAAATATCAGTATTTTTATACTTACATAATTTTATATATCCAAATACGTATATCTAATTCCTTTAATTATTTATTGATATATATATATATATATATATATATTTTTTACCATTATAATTAAATTTTTAATGTTAATATAATAATGCTAACAATAATATTATTAATAAAATCTGTTAATGATAAATGCAAATATTAATATAATAATATTAAAACTAATAACAAATATAAATTTTCCATAATAATAATATTATAACTATCTTAATGGTATTAATCTTAATGATCATGTTATTAATAATAGTGATAATATCTAGTAATACAATAATACTAATAAGTAATAAAAATCAATAAGTTACAACATTAATAGTGAATCTGATAATAATAATATTATTAATGATATTGATATCAAAAGAGATAACAATACAACAATTATATTTTAACTTGTATTATGTAATATTTAATAATCATATAATAAGTTTAATAATCATATAATAACTTATCATCTATAAATTTTATATATTTTATAATATACATATAATAATAATAATTATCTATAGAAATTATATATATATACAACATGTATAAACACGTTCTAAATAACACGTTCTATTTTATCGTACAATATTTATATATTTAATTCTAACAATTAGAATTACAACTATACATTTACATATATTTATATATATATATATATATATATATATATATATATCTATTTACAAATAGTTGTTCGTGAATCGTCAGGCATGGTCGAAGGTCAAATGAATTATATAAACATAGTTTTAAAATTTTTGAGACTCAACAATACAAATTTTGCTTATCGTGTCGAACTCATATAAAGATTGAGGTTTAAATTTGGTCGGAAATTTCCGGGTCGTTACAGTACCCACCCGTTAAAGAAATTTCGTCCCCGAAATTTGATAGAGGTCGTCATGGATAACAATAGGAATGTTTTTATGACAAATATGAGGTAATAATGGAATTTTATCATTATTGAGAGATATAGATAAAACGATTTGATCATATGAAACGCAGGAGTGAGGCTATCACAAAAGAGTGAAATGAGTAAATATGGAATCGTCTTAATCAATGATATGATTAGGATTGATTTGCGGAATTTAAAGAATTTAAAGAAAATTTTTACGTAATAAGACTTGGTTTTTCGGCGATCAGGATCTTCTTTTATTTAATGCACTAATCTGTTCCGATTTCTCTGTCGGATATATTGCTATAAATCAACCCCCTTCGTTTCCTTATTCTCCATTCCTTCTATTCTTTCTTCCTCTACTCATTCCTTAATATGCTCCATCCAATCCTGATCCTTATTATACTTCTAACTTTTATATCTTTCATTCTTCTCTTTCATCTGCTGCCTGAAGAATCTATTCACTTTTATGATTTTCTTGGAATTATAATGTTTCTAATTCTCCCGTGTCTTTACGTCGCCATACGTATTGATACACACGGTTTGTAGTTTCTGGGTGGTTATTGGGTTTGATATCTTTCCTTATATTTCGATGCTCCTGCTTCTGTTTTCCATAATCATTGTCATCCATAGTTAATACTCTCTCCTATTTGCTGTAATCTATACCCCAATTTCTATTTTGGGACTTTGTCCCTTCGTTTCTTCTTCCCGTCCTTGAGTCAAGCGATCAATAGTTCGAAATTCGTAGGTATAAAATTCGGAATGAACATAGCTAATGCTCTAAGAAAGGAATGGTAATGGCACGATTTTGATTTGTCAAATTACCAGAATATCCAGGAAAATAGAACTATCAAGATGATTTGTTCTTAATATGTTTCGGAATTGGATAGAATGTAAAAGTCGTGTAACATGGCACATGATGACGGTACTGTGAATCATCATATTCCATTAGAAACTTAACATGACTTACTGTAATATAATGAAGTTGATCAAGTTTCATTATATTATACTAGTTCATGCATCAGTTCCCAACACTGCTTCAGAACATTCCTATTTTAAACTTGAAGGATTTAGAAACTAACACAGTTTCCTTTATATTGTAACGCAGATATTACAGAGAGATAAATGATTTCAGATAAGGATAGTGGTGAAAATATCTTCAGAAATATTGAGGATATTTATAATGAAAGATATGATAATATCTTGGAATTTCTAATGTCGAAGGATGATGATGAAGATTGACCCGTAAGGGTTTAGATTCGGAAGCAAGGTGTTCGCTAAAGATTTCCTTAGATACAGAATCATTTGGATTCTTTTGAATATAGGGTTTGATCCTTGTATTTGTTCCTTGTTTCCTTCGTGGTGCGCTCAAATCGATTTTTAGTACCAAACTTTCTATCGAGCGTTCCTAACACTTCCTTCTTTTATCATCAACTTTTGGTCATTAAGACCATCTACAACATGCTGCTTCATCAACATTTTTAAAGTTATCGGATATGGGTCATCGGTTATCAAACCAAGATGGTTTCAGGAGAATTGTATTTTTAGATGATTAAACGCTGATGGTAATATGATGAGATATAAAAGGTTTTCCGGTAACGATGGCGAAAGAGCAACGTATATATATCGAGGTTATACTAAGAGTAATCTTACTGAGAAGTCGAAGTGGAGCTGTGACAAAATTAGCTTCTTGAAAAGGAATCGTATGGTTGTTTTTGGCTAATGAATGATAAAGAATTCAACGCGGATATGTTTTAACTATAACTTCAGTTTCGAAAGTTTTTCAGGTGCATAACTGTATGCATAAATCTTTCTTCCGTAGACGAGGTGCGGCTGGTTCAACTTCTCGATCGAGACGTTTTCAAGAATCATGAAAAGTTGTGAATGCGAATTGTAATTGTCGAGGTACAAAGGAGGTTTAAGATGAAATCAAGTGGCAAACTTGAAGAATTGTTTAGTTTCATATGTTATAATCAATATTTTAATTCATTTTAATTGTCCAAAGTTAGCAGTTCAATAGTTCAATGGTCCAATAATTCATATATAACTTAATATATAATATTCGAATTAAATAATACGTATCGTGACCCGTGTACCGGTCTCGGTGTCGATCACAACTCAAAGTATATATATATTTTGGAATCAACTCCGACCCTGTATAGCCAACTCCCACCTTCACATATAGAGTGTCTACGGTTGTTCCGAAATATATATATAGATGGGTCGATATGATAAGTCGAAACCTTGCATACGTGTCCCGTTATTTAAAGTGCGTAAAAGTAAATAACAGAAATTAAATGACGATAAATAAAATTGCGAGAATGTAAATTGCGATAAATTAAATGTTAATCAGTTAGCTGGGAACAGTTAGCCGGAACAGTTAGCGTGGAATCCTTAACAGATTTTCAATTAGTTAATTCGTGTGTTTCTAACAATTTTTAATCTGTCCAATGTTTCTTCTTTATGCCACTTGTTGGATTCGGATAGGTAAAAATCCAAATATGAAATTTGAATGGAAATGGTTATTCTATGATGAATTGATACGTATATCGATGATTGTAAGTAGGATAGTAAATGACCGTTGAATCAGATTCGAAGAATGTACAGTGTAACTTGTTAATGTGAATTTTAAATATTCCTTGGGTACTACCCACCCGTTAAAATATTTTCATCATTAACAGTTTTGTACGAAAGAATTTTTAATTACGATCTTTATGAAAATATACTTGCATATATATTTTCTTCAGATGTAATTATGGATTTAATGAGTCAACAGGATATTAAACTCATTTGATTTATCGATAATACTAGATTACATAATCTCTAAAACATTAGAGATTACATAATCGTCATGTCGAACGAGGATAAATGAGATAGAATAATACATAAAGTGAAGATAATCGGTGTAGAACGATATGTAAAACTAAGATCATACTCAAAGTACAGATTTACGACGCGGTTGTGGTTGAGGGTGATAAAGGTACTGTCGGCGTTGATGATGGTAGTACGGATTATGCTGATGGTGCTGCTGCTGGTGTTTGTAACCTTCGCACCATGTTCTCCAGAGCCACTACTCGAGCGCAGAGTTCGTTGACTTCTTCTATTATACCGGGATGATTGATGGTTGGGGTGAGCGAATGAACAAGATCTGGAATATGAGATAGTATATAATCGTGACGAGATACTCTAGAAATGAGAGAGAAAATGGTTTCTCGAGCAGGTTCACCGGTAAGTGCTTCAGGTTCATCGCCAAGAGGGCAGTTTGATGAATGGAATGGATCCTCGATGTGAAATGATCGTCAGATATCAGATGATATTCTAGCTATATAGAATATCTATATATATAATACTAAAGATTTCGTAGACTACAGAGGAACCTACGACATATGTCCGGCAAATCTACAGATGCGCTAAGATATGAATTATCAGATACGCTAAGATATGAATTTTGTCTATACACTATCGATGCAGTAACTGCAGTAAGACGTGTCTAGACTTATGAATGATAAGTAGGCAATTCCCTAAGGATGATAAGCAGATGGTTTCCGACTAGAAATGATAAGCAAAACTTTTTGACATGTAGGCACGGTCAAAGTCCAGACTCACTAATGTATCCTAACAACTACTAGTCAGACACACTAATGCAAGGCCTGGTTCGCTAAGACCAACGCTCTGATACCACCTGTGATGACCCTGTCCTTATCCTCCCGGACGAAGTCTTCAACAGTTGGTCCCATTGCGATGATCGACTCCAAGTAATGTCCTTAATATGAGCTAATGCACAGCGGAAGACTTAATTCGTACCTGAGAATAACATGCTTTAAAATGTCAACATAAAGTTGGTGAGATATATAGGTTTGATGCTAGCAGCGTTATAACAATGGACCACAAGATTTTCATATTTAAACATTTTAATAAAAATATTCTAAGTGATTGAGCACTTGGTAACCATACTTAACATTTAATCACGTCGCATATTCCCTTTATTATGAAATCTTACTACACCGTACCAAGTGTAGTCACGAAACGAAGTACTGTGCAACCGTTGAGTACTGGTCGTCCAGTCCGGTTGGGGTTGTCAGGCCCGATAGATCTATCAACAGGATTCGCGTTTACAATACCGCTGTAAATAATAGTTACCAAGCTACAGGGAAGTATGCCAGTGGTACAACTCAACGTAGAATATATTTTTCAGTTACTTGTGTCCATAACGTAAAACATTTATAAAAACAGCGCATGTATTCTCAGCCCAAAAATATTTAGAGTTTAAAAGGGATCTATATACTCACCTAATGTATTTTGTAGTAAAAATACATATAACACCATTTGTAACTTATAAGGTTGGCCTTCGATTCACGAACCTATATCATTTGTATATTCATTAATGCATATAATCGAAATCGACCAAATATTTATTAATATATATGCTCGTAACTGAACGAATTTATTTATTATATCTTAAGTTATATATTATATATTTAATATATTCAAAATGTTTAGTATTAATATAATTAGTATTTTAATAAAAATCCTAACTTGTTATATATGGATATTTATATAAATTTTATTATTATGATTAAAACATACATATAACTTTAATAATATCTATAAAACTTTTATTTTTATACATGTAATTATTTTAATAATAATGATATAGATAATATTGATACTAATATTAGTGTTAGTTTTAATGAAAAAATAAAATAATAAATTTAGTAGAAATTATCATAATGATACTAATGATAATCATGTTGATAAAAAAAAAATTATATTTAAGATAATACATATGTTACTAATAATAATAATAATAATAATAATAATATGGATTTTTAAGATGACTACCTTCAAAGGAATTGGCTCAAAAAAATTATTGTCACAACAAGGACTCGAACCCCAGACCTCTCGCATACCCGAACCCTCTCCTAACCAGCTGGGCTGTTGCCTGTTTTCTAATTTAAGCCGTTCCAGTTTATTTATATCCCGTATCTGTTTTACTTCCTATTTCTTCTTCTTCCCCAATGGTTACCCTTCGATTTTTACCCAATCTCAGGTTTACAGTTTGAGATAAAAAAAAAAACACGACCTGTATTTGGGATTAACAGACACGAAGAAAAACAAAATATAATATAAATTAGGTAAAATAGCTGCGACTGTCACGAAAGAAAAAGAAAAAAAAATAAATAAATAAATAAACTTAATACCCGAACTCGATTTTCATCATGTTTTAGAAAACAATTTCAACACGAATTAGGTTGTAAATCCTTTATAGAAACTCTGTGGACCCTTAACTTCAACAGAAACCTCAAATTGATTCTTAATTCCTTGATGAACGGATATGTTGACCTTTTTGAAATTTAACTTCAATTTAGAAATTACCGATCAATTCGAAGGAATTAGAGATTAAAAACTTATATATAGTTCGTGTATATGATTCCTATCACCACTGTAATCTTATATTGTGAGGATTCGTTCCCTTTCAAACTATCGATTATCACAAGTCGGGGACAGAGGAAACCGAATTGTTTATCTGTTTTTTTTCAGTTTAATTCACAAATAATTGAGGATGCAATTTGATATCTGCTAATTAATCTCCCCAATAATTTCAACAACAGAGGAACGTTTATATAAATGAAGTGTAAATCGACACTTGGTCACAAGTAAAACAGAAACACATAAAGTGAAAGAGACAGATATAGTCTATATGCAAAGTTCCCTTATAAAAATATCAGTATTTTATAAATTTATACATATACATTTATATAAATATCAGTATTTTTATACTTACATAATTTTATATATCCAAATACGTATATCTAATTCCTTTAATTATTTATTGATATATATATATATATATATATATATATATATATATATATATATTTTTTACCATTATAATTAAATTTTTAATGTTAATATAATAATGCTAACAATAATATTATTAATAAAATCTGTTAATGATAAATGCAAATATTAATATAATAATATTAAAACTAATAACAAATATAAATTTTCCATAATAATAATATTATAACTATCTTAATGGTATTAATCTTAATGATCATGTTATTAATAATAGTGATAATATCTAGTAATACAATAATACTAATAAGTAATAAAAATCAATAAGTTACAACATTAATAGTGAATCTGATAATAATAATATTATTAATGATATTGATATCAAAAGAGATAACAATACAACAATTATATTTTAACTTGTATTATGTAATATTTAATAATCATATAATAAGTTTAATAATCATATAATAACTTATCATCTATAAATTTTATATATTTTATAATATACATATAATAATAATAATTATCTATAGAAATTAAATATATATACAACATGTATAAACACGTTCTAAATAACACGTTCTATTTTATCGTACAATATTTATATATTTAATTCTAACAATTAGAATTACAACTATACATTTACATATATTTATATATATATATATATATATATATATATATATATATATATATATATATATATATATATATATATCTATTTACAAATAGTTGTTCGTGAATCGTCAGGCATGGTCGAAGGTCAAATGAATTATATAAACATAGTTTTAAAATTTTTGAGACTCAACATTACAAATTTTGCTTATCGTGTCGAACTCATATAAAGATTGAGGTTTAAATTTGGTCGGAAATTTCCGGGTCGTTACAGAATATTATATATTAATCTATATATGCATTATCGGACTGTTAATTGTGGACTATCGACTGTGGAATAATAAAATTGGACAATCAAAATGAATTAAAATATTGATTAAAACATATGAAACTAAACATTTCTTCAAGTTTGCCACTTGATTTCATCTTAAACCCCATTTGTATCTTGACGATTACAATCTGCGTTCAAACCTTTCATGATTCTTGAAAACACCTCAATCGATAGGATGAATCAACCGCACTTTATCTAAGGAAGGAAATATTTATGCATATAGTTATGCACCTGAGAAACTCTCGGCAACTGAGTAAAAGTTTAACACGTAACCGCGTTAGATCCTTTGGCATTTATTAGCAAAAAAAAAAAAAAAAAATTGCGATCCCTTTTCAAAGTAGCCAATTTTGTCACAGCTCCAGCAAGTCAACTTCGACTTTTCATTCGAAGTAGCCTTACTATAATCCTGATATATATATACGATTACCCTTTTGATACCGGAGAATTCTTTTATATTCCACCATATTACCAGCAGACGTACCATCAACCTCGTTGCTTCTTGGTTTAGGTCTCTCTGACAAATCATTATATTTATTCATTGAAACCCTATCATATACTCATCCGCATCTTGTAACGAGAACTGTCATACCAATTACCGGGAATCAGCAATCAGTATTTTGAAAACTCACATCATATCTACATCAACAGTTATATGTATGACATTTATCTCTTAGAATTATGATCTCTCATTCTGAAATTCTGAAAAGCACTCAGTCACAAATCAATAGTATGAATGTTGAAAAATTTGGATGAAGCAGCAGAAACCATAAACAACCGTAAACGACCTTAATCATCGGAAGTTTAATGATAAAGAATAGTATGTTGGAAAAGCTCAGAAAAGTTGGAACTGGAAAATGGATTGAGCTAACCACGAAGGAGACCAAGGACAAATACAAGGACCAAACCCTATATTCAAAGAATCCAGGTAATTATGAATCCGATGAAATCTTTAGAGAATATCTTGCTCCGAAGTCATGTTAAAATCTTGCGGAAAATCTTTCTCCATCAACCATCGAACTTAGAAATTCCAAAATATCATCATCAATATCTTCGATATTTCTGAGGATATTTTCAAAAATATTCTCGTCCGAAATTATATACCTCTTCGTGCTTCCTGTGTATCATTATATTGGAAATATTCAAGAGAAAATTTAGTACCGAAAAGCAGATTATGTGAAACTATGAAGAAAGCCGTGGACAAATCACAAAGAATAAGTTTGACTTCAAAGAATCTAAATGATTCAATGTCTGTTGAAGTCTTTAGCGAATATCTTGCTCGTTACTCTAAACCCTTACAGACAATAATCTCCATCATTCTCTGATCTTAGATATTCAAAGATATTATCGTATCTTTCATTATAAATATCCTCCATATTTCTGAAGATATTTTTATAATTATTCTTATCTGAAATCATTAATCTCTTCGTGCGATCAGTGTTACATCATATAGAAACTGTTAGTTTCTATATTCTGTAAACTTTCGAGTCTAAAATATGAATGTTTTTGAAGTAGTGTTGGGAACTGATGCACGAGTTAGTATAATATAATGACACTTGATCAACGTGATTATATTACAGTAAGTCATGCTGAGTTTCTAATGGGACGTGATGATTCACAGATTATAACGTCATCATGTGCCATGTTACATAACTCTTTCATTCTACTTAACTCCTGAACAAATCAAGAAAATGTATTCTTGATGGTTCTATCTTCTGTGATGTTGATAAATTTGAAAATCAAATCGTGCTATCACGTTCCCTCCTATTTAGAACATTATAATCATTCGAAACTCTATATCTACAAATTCTGGACCATTATTCGCTTGACTTGAAGTCGGGAAGTGAAAACAAAAGCATAGAGCTTTGAAATATAAGGAAAAAGATAAAGCCGATCACAAACACAGAAATCACAAACCGTGTATATCAATGTGTATAGCAACATAAAGACCCTGGAGGATTAAAAACACTATAACCCCAAGGGCGAAGTAAAAGAAAACAGATTCCTCTGGTGGAAGTTGGAAAAAGGAGAATGATTGTTGCGATAGTAAGGATGAGGACAAGGATCAGAACTGGATTAAGTATTTTTTTTTTCAAAATCTTTTGGATGGATGAAACAAGACAGAAAGTATAGGAATGGTGAGAATAATGGAACAGCAGAGTTTAATTTATAATGGAAATATCAGACAGAGTAATCGAAGCAGATCACCATATTTAATTAGAAAGATCTTAATTTCCTTATTCGTCGAATAATCAGATCTTATAGATTTCCAAGATTTTCTTTTAAATCTCTTGAATTCCGGAATTCAACCAAGACAACGTCAAAAAGTTAAAACGAAACTTCATTTATTCATTTCACTCTTTTGTGATAGCTTCATTCGTGCTCTTCGAATAATAGAATTATTTTATCTGTATTATTCAATAATGATAAAACTCTATTTATCAGCTCATATTCGTCAGGAAAACATATTTATTGTTAGCCATGACGACCTCACTCAAATTTCGGGAAGAAATTTCTTTAACGGGTAGGTACTGTAGTGACCCGGAAATTTTCGACCAAATTTAAACTTAAATCTGTATATGTTTCGGACATGATAAGCAAAGTCTGTAATGTCGAATCTAAAAATTTCTAAAATTATATTCATGTAGTCAATTACCCTTCGACTGTTCTCGACGATTCACAAACAATTACTTGTAAATAAATACGTATATATTTAATGATATATAAATAATAATTAAAAATATTATATTAGAATTAACTATGTAAAATAAAACAATATATAATAATTACTATTTAAGATATATCTATATACATATATAAATAGGGTATATTGAATATATAAATATAGTTTCGAAGTTAATTAGTAAACGATAGAAGCACTCGTTTGTCATCTTGATAGTTATTAAGAAAGTTAAATTCGAACTTATGTAATTATAAAATAAACGGTGATCCGAAAATAAGTTATATAAACTATAGGCTTATTAAAAGTATAAATAGAAACTATTTGTTTAATTTTAAAATTTTTATATTTTACTTAGGGGTTGGGAGTAAATAATTAATGTAAATTTTATTTAATAATTTATGATCAAATTTTATACCATAATGACCAAAATAAATAAATATAGTTAATTTAAAAATATGAGAATTTTTTTAGTACTTTTATCCGACACTGATTATCAATAGAGCACGATATATTGGTCCGTAAATTAGGATGTCGATTGAATAATGACAAGGGTTCGATGGCTTTGCTTTTTCATAAAACACGTTTAGTAAATTTAGTTAATTATTATTATTGTATTATATTCCTCCACTTGTTCTTTTGATTTCTGGAGCACTACACGATAGGCACACATATTATAAATATATATAAACATATCTATCATGTGAAAAGCAGAGAAATAGTTATATACTCCCGTGAAGTTGTTTACTAGTTCACTGTTTCTCCTTTTTAATCTAACTAATATATACATATAACATATAATAGAGATATGATATGATATTGATACACATAATACATGATCATCTTCTTCACAATCACACATCACCTTCACTCTTAAAGTCTCACCACTGGTATCCTTCACAACTATTTTCCTAATTTCGTACCAAGAAACGTCACCTTATTATTCGGGTTCCACTTTTGTAACTCTCCATCACCATCGTGACTCACCTCATTAATCTCCACCATGATCACGTTATCACCACTACTACTATATTTATTGTTTTTCTTTTCTTGTTTCCTTTGTGAATTCACAGAAACACCACCACACTGAAACGATATCACCATCATCTTTTGTTTTTTTTATTCGTTTAACAACCGAGAACCATCATCAACCTTCACTCTCTCTCCCTCTCTTGATCGTGAAACCATCACCACTGCAATCACACAACAACCATTGATCACCACCATCGACCCATCTTGTTAACTGCTTCTACTACCTCGTGACTATTGAAAACCAATCCAAACCACCACCACATTTGCTATATTTGATTACGGTTGTTGCTACTTTGCTTTCTGTTTCAAAACCGCAACCAACTACTGAATAAACCCACTTGTTCTTGTTCAATGATATAATCTTGTTCCATCTAAAACACAAACAAATATGTTTCTGTTTCCCGCTTCCATCGTTGAACAACCTCTTCACCATCTTCATCTCTTTCCCTCTCTCTCTCTCTCTCTTCCATCTCTCTTTTTGTTATTTTTTTTTCGATTAACACCATTACCATTATTTCTTTTTGCTGCTACAGCAGTTTTGCATTTCTGTTGTTATTTTAAAACCACCATTTAACTATCATTGTTGCAAGTTGAACCATTTAAATTTATGCTATTCCTACCGCTGCCACTGTTATTTTCCTTTTAATCGTTACCATTGCGAGTTATGGATGATAATCATTTGAAGATTTAAAAAAAAATCATTTACATATAATCATTATCACTAGTGGGTTGCAAGTGGAACTAGATGCCAATTTATGAACGACTTTTACAAACAAGTGACTCTCACTTTAGTTAAAAATGGTCTAATATAATTGCTTTTATCATTTCGCTGGGCCTCACTGGGTCACCAAGCTGTCCAAACTCAATCGGACCCCACTGCCACCAGGCCAATCACGAAAATGGGAAAACTGGGGGTTACCATGTTACGTCACTAGTTTCTTAACTATCGTCATCCTTGGTGTTATCAAACGTGCCCATGTTGTCACCATACACACGGTCATGTTTGAGTTCTTGATATTTTGTGCTACTACCTTTAAGACTGAATGTATACATAATCTCGCCATCGAACTTCTCCTGTTTTGATTATTTTGTTACAGCAACGCTTGTTCTTTTGTTTCGATTACTCATGAAAAACCAAAAACCACCACCATCTTCCCTTACTGTTTCAACCGGAATAATCACCCCCAATATCACTGCTACCGCAATACCACTGCTACAACTTGCATTTTTTTTTAAATCCTCACAAAACCGCCAAAGGTTGCTGCTACAGCTATTTTACGGCTGCAACTACTGCCGTTACTATTTTTGCTGCTTATATTCTGTTTTCAGTGAAGTCGAAGTATGTATTGATGATGATTGGTGATGCAAGATAACATTTAAATGATGATGATGGCGATTAGGATAGAAAAAGATTAAGTTACTCTGATGATTATGATTGTAAAAGGTGACGAGGTTATGATGTCAATGATGTATGATGTTGGTGAATGTTATGATGATAATAATGAAGGATGATGGTGGTGAATTTTTGAGAAAGATGAAAACAATTTTGTATATATTAATTAATGATGCGAATCAATACAAGAAAAGTAACAACGGTTCAATGGTTAGGGGTGTTGGGGTTAAGCGAGAGGTTGCGGTTCGAGCCCAGTTTGGGGCATTCATTTTTTGAAAATACTTTCAAAGGTAGTTTTATTAGTTTTGTTATTATTATTATTATTATTATCATTATTATTATTATCATTATTTTTATTACTAGTATTATCATTATTATTATTTTTACAACAAATAAATATTTTGCATATAAAATTATACTTATAATAATATTACATATAATAAACATATTTTTATATAAACATTCATATGTGACAAATGATGTATTTTTAATATAATATTAATCATATATAAATATTAATATAATTATATAGATATTAGTCATTTTTAAAGATACATACAAATTAAATATATATAACATATAATTTAAGATATAATAAATTTGTTCGATTACAAATATATGTGCTAATATATATAAATGATATAGGTTCGTGAATCTGAGATCAACCCTACACTTGTTAAATAACGTCATATGTATTTTTACTACAAAATACATTTGGTGAGTTTCATTATTCTCTTTTTATATACATTTTTGGGCTGAGAATACATGCAAATGTTTTATTAACTGTTTTACAATATTTATATGCATGAGTTTTATTTGCTCCCTTTTTAAATGCTTTTGCAATATATATTTTTGGGACTGAGAATACATGCGCTGCTTTTATAACTATTTTACGAAATGGACACAAGTACGTGAAACTGCATTCTATGATTGAATTATCGAAATCGAATATGCCCCTTCTATTAAGTCTGGTAATCTAAGAATTAGGGAACCGACACCCTAATTGACACGAACTCTAAATATAGATCTATCGGGCCCAACAAGCCCCATCCAAAGTAACGGATGCTTTAGTACTTCGAAATTTATATCATGTCCGAAGGAGGATCCCGGAATGATGGGGATATTCCTACATGTATATTGTGAATGTCGGTTACCAGGTGTTCAATCCATATGAATGATATTTTTGTCTCTATGCAGGGGACGTATGTTTATGAGAAATGGAAATATGAAATCTTGTGGTCTATTAAAATTATGAAATGATTATTTATGTTAAACTAATGAACTCACCAACCTTTTGGTTGACACTTTAAAGCATGCTTATTCTCAGGTATGAAAGAGATCTTCCGCTGTGCATTTGCTCATTTTAAAGATATTACTTGGAGTCATTCATAGCATATTTCAAAAGACGTTGCATTCGAGTCGTTGAATTCATCAAGATTATTATTAAGTCATTGATAGTCTGATATATTATGAAATGTGATGCATGCTTGTCAACTTTCGATGTTTGTCTTTCAAAAACGAATGCAATGTTTGTAAAATGTATCATATAGAGGTCAAGTACCTCGCGATGTAATCAACTGTTATGAATTGTTTATAATCGATATGGACTTCGTCCGGATGTATTAGGACGGGTCCTTTCATATATTAACAATGAACTACATATGTAAAAACAAGACTGCTAACTTAAGGATTTCGAAACGAGACATATATGTAACGATTATCGTTCTAACAGTATTTAACTGTATATATATCATACTAAGATATATTAATATATCATAATATCATGATAATGTAATAATTTAACATCTCTTTAGATATAATAAACAATAGGTTAACAACATTTAACAAGATCGTTAACCTAAAGGTTTCAAAACAACATTTATATGTAACGACTAACGATGACTTAACGACCCAGTTAAAATGTATATACATGTAGTGTTTTAATATGTAGTCATACACTTTTGAAAGACTTCAAGACACTTATCAAAATACTTCTACTTAACAAAAATGCTTACAATTACATCCTCGTTCAATTTCATCAACAATTCTACTCGTATGCACCCGTATTCGTACTCGTACAATACACAGCTTTTAGATTATGTACTATTAGTATATACACTCCAATGATCAGCTCTTACCAGGCCACGTGAGTCACCTAACACATGTGGGAACCATCATTTAGCAACTAGCATGAAATATCTCATAAAATTACAAAAGTATTAGTAATCATTCATGACTTATTTACATGTAAACAAAATTCGACATTCTTTATATCTAATCCATATACCAACGACTAAAAACACCTACAAACACTTTCATTCATCAATTTTCTTCATTAAATTGATCTCTCTCAAGTTCTATCTTCAAGTTCTAAGTGTTCTTCATAAATTCTATAAGTTCTAGTTTCATAAAATCAAGAATATTTCCAAGTTTGCTAGCTTACTTCCAATCTTGTAAAGTGATCATCCAACCTCAAGAAATCTTACTTATTTACAGTAATATATCTTTCTAATACAAGGTAATACTCATATTCAAACTTTTTTTCAATTTCTGTAACTATAACAATCTTATTTCGAGTGGAAATCTTACTTGAACTTGTTTTCGTGTCATGATTCTGCTTCAAGAACTTTCAAGCCATCCAAGGATCCTTTGAAGCTAGATCTATTTATCTCTTTTCCAGTAGGTTTATCCACAAAACTTGTGGTAGTAATGATGTTCATAACATCATTCGATTTATACATATAAAGCTATCTTATTCGAAGGTTTAAACTTAAAATCACTAGAACATAGTTTAGTTAATTCTAAACTTGTTCGCAAACAAAAGTTAATCCTTCTAACTTGACTTTTAAAATCAACTAGATACATGTTATATATCTATATGATATGTTAACTTAATGATTTAGAACCTGAAAACACGAAAACACCGTAAAACTGGATATACGCCGTCGTAGTAACACCGCGGGCTGTTTTGGGTTAGTTAATTAAAAACTATGATAAACTTTGATTTTAAATTTGTTCTTCTGGAAAAATGATTTTTCTTATGAACATGAAACTATATCCAAAAATCATGATTAAACTCAAAGTGGAAGTATGTTTTCCAAAATGGTCATCTAGATGTCGTTCTTTCGACTGAAATGACTACCTTTACAAAAATGACTTGTAACCTGTATTTTTGACTATAAATTTATACTTTTTCTGTTTAGATTCATAAACTTAAGTTCAATATGAAACCATAGCAACTTGAAACACTCAAAACGGATTTAAAACGAAGAAGTTACGGGTAAAACAAGATTGGATATTTTTGCTTGTTGTAGCTACGTGAAAATTGGTAACAAATCTATATTAATCATATCCTAGCTAACTTATATTGAATTATACATGTATTCTAATATATTATGTAATCTTAGGATACCATAGACACGTATGCAAATGTTTTGACGTATCATATCGACCCATCTATATATATTATTTGGAACAACCATAGACACTCTATATGCAGTAATGTTGGAGTTAGCTATACAGGGTTGAGGTTGATTCCAAAAATATATATACTTTGAGTTTTGATCTAGCCTGAGATGTGTATACACTGGGTCATGGATTGGGTCAAGATAATATATATATCAATTTATTTTTGTACATCTAACTATGGACACCTAGTTGTAGGTTACTAATGAGGACATCTGACTGAAAATATTTAAAACATTAAAACGTATTAAAAAAAATATTGTAAATATATTTTGAACATACTTTGATATATATGTACATATTTGTTATAGGTTCATGAATCGACCAGTGGTCAAGTCTTACTTCTCGACGAAGTAAAAATCTGTGAAAGTGATTTATAGTCCCACTTTTAAAATCTAATATTTTGGGATGAGAATACATGCAGCTTTATAAATGTTTTACAAAATAGACACAAGTACGCAAAACTACATTCTATGGTTGGATTATTAAACCGAATATCACACTTCAAGTCTGGTAGCCTAAGAATTAGGGAAATGGCCCCTAATTGACGCGAATCCTAAAGATAGATCTATTGGGCTTAACAACCCCCATTCAGGTTATGGATGGTTTAGTGATGAGAGGTTATTTTTTGGGGATATTCTATGCATTAAGTTAACGTCGGTTACCAGGTGTTCAACATATGAATGATTTTTATCTCTATGCAGTTTGCGAAATTCCTGATAAGAGATGTGTTATAAAAATGAAATCTTGTGGTCTATTATTATGATTTAATAATATGTAGGTTAAACCTATAACTCACCAACAATTTTGTTGACGTTTTAAGCATGTTTATTCTCAGGTGATTATTAAAAGCTTTCGCTGTTGCATACTAAATTAAGGACAAGATTTGGAGTCCATGCTTGTATAATATTGTTTAAAAACTGCATTCGAAGACTTATGTTGATGTGTAATACTATTGTAAACCATTATGTAATGGTCGTGTGAAAAACACTATATTTTAGATTATCATTATTTGATAATCGTCGTAATATTTTAAAGGTTATGGTTTGTTTTAAAATCGAATGCAGTCTTTGAAAAACGTCTCATATAGAGGTCAAAACCTCGCGACGAAATCAATTAATATGGAACTTTTATAATCAATATGAACGGGACATTTCAATTACTCTTTTGACCCATTTTAAATACTTAAACTTACAATTTTAGTCAAACATGACCCATTTACAATTCTTCCTTCAATTACAAGTGCATTAGTGACTAAAAACACCATTTAACACTTACAACTCCAAATCATAAGACCAAACCCTAGATTATGGCTATTTAGGGTTTCCTTTTATCACCTAACCCAAATCCACCCATATAACCCCCAAATGGGTCTTACAAGTTTCAAATGAACCAAACCCTAGCATAAACTAATTAAAACTCAAAACATAGAGTTAGGACTTACCAACACTATCCTCTTGTAGCTAAGAACAAGGAGAACGACTTTAATTCTTGCTCCAAGGTTTGATTCACCAATCTCCACTTTCAAATCTCACTTGAAATCAAATGGGTTTTTAAGTTTTGAGAGTAAATGGAGAAAGAAAAGGGAAATGAAAATGAATAAAGTGGATAAGTGGTGGAGATTTAGTGCTCCAATCAGATCTAGACGTAAAATGACGATTTTGCCCTTAAACCACTTATTTTAAAAACAAAATCCGGAACCAGTTCACCCAGTGGGTCGCGGCGCGGCCCCAATTGTTGCGGCGCGGCGTTTAACTTATTTTACGAGCTTTCTTAAATCATTCCTGACTCAGATTTTAGTTATTTGTCGCGACGCGACCTCATTCTCCGCGGCGCGACATATAAAGGAAAACTCGACCCTTCTTATCATGCCTCCTGACTCTGGTTTGAGTTCAATGTCGCGGCGCGACAAAGGCTTCCGTGGCGCGACAATTGCCTTCAACTGAGCCATTCGACAACCTACACAACTTAACGATTTATTCAACTTGTAAACTTTGTTTACGCTTCCTATGCACGTCTAAACTTCATATTTTAGTCTCACAAGACTTAACATCAACAAAGACTCATGCATACACCTATACACGCGTATATTCTAAACATATATATATATATATATATATATATATATATATATATATATATATATATATATATATATATATATATATATATATATATATATATATATATATATACACACACAATAACTAATACATAGGTCTTTTAATCATATAAATGAACAAGTTATAAGCGTACTAATAATTACGTTTGTACCTTTAAATATGTACGGGAAAAACGAGATGTTACAACTCTCCCCCACTTGAATCGGAGCGCGTCCTCGCGATCCAAGCCGCATGACAAGCCAGAAGATAAACTAACACCAATTCTTCGGGCTCCCAAGTAAACTCAGAACCTTTACTACGACGCCATTGAACTTTAAAAGTTCTTACTTCTTTATTTCTCAACCTTTTGACCTTCTCATGGAATATGGGTATCGGCTCCTCAATATATTCTAACTTATTGTTTAGCTCAATCTAGTCTAATGGCACCCAAGATGAATCATCCGCAAGACACTTACAGATATGGGAAACATGAAATGTATTATGGATCCCCGCAAACTCTTCGGGTAATTCCAAACGATACGCAACTTCACCAACACGAGCTAGAATTTTAAAAGGACCAATAAACCGAGGAGCTAACTTTCCCCGTTTCCGAAACCGAATAATACCTTTCCATGGCGAAACCTTAAGCATCACCATGTCACCTTCTTGAAATTCGATCATTCGTCTACGCTTGTCGGCATACGACTTTTGTCTATCTTGCGCCTTTTTAAAATGATCCCGAATCATATCAATCTTACTATTCGTTTCTAAGACCAAATCGGTACTCCCAATTTCTATTTGACCAATTTCACCCCAACAAATCAGAGTTCGGCACCTCCACCCATAAAGCATCTCATAAGGTGGCATCTCGATACTAGTATGATAACTATTATTGTACGAGAATTCCACCAAAGGTAAGGGCTCATCCCAACTACCACCGAAATCAATAATACACACCCGTAACATATCCTCCAATGTTTGATTAGTACATTCAGTTTGACCGTCCGTTTGAGGATGATACGCCGTACTCAATTTCAATTGTGTACCCATTTCTTCTTGAAACTTCTACCAAAACCGAGATGTAAAACAGGTATCTTGATCCGAAATAATAGATATAGGAACCCCGTGTCTCGCTATCACCTCTTTGATAAACAACTTAGCCAATGTCTCCGATGATATCACTTCCCGGATGGGAAGAAACAATGCACTCTTCGTCAATCGATCAACTATCACCCAAATCGAATCGAATCGGGTTCTCGCCGTCTTTGGTAACTTTGTGATAAAATCCATGGTAATGTGCTCCCATTTCCACTTCGGGATTTCTAATGGTTGTAACTTACCATACGGCTTTTGGTGTTCGGCTTTAACTGGCAAACACGTGACACATTGCTCAACATACTTAACAACATCACGTTTCATGCCCGGCCACCAATAATACTTTCTCAAATCGAGATACATTTTTGTAGCGCCCGGATGAACGAAATAATTTGACTTATGTGCTTCATCAAGTAGCACTCGTCGATAATCCCCCATCTTAGGCACCCACACTCTTCCTTGAAAAGACAACAAACCACGCGAACCCATAGTAATGAATTTCGCTTGCCCCACAATTCATTCCGCATGCTTGTTGTAAACATAAGCTTCAATTTGAATCACGCCATGTTTTTCAAGAAAATCGTTAGTAATAATCATACGTAACGATCCTACTCGTATCGCCGGATGTTGACTCTTTCGACTTAATGCATCTGCGACCACATTCGCTTTGCCTGGATGATAAAGTATTTCACAATCATAATCTTTTACTACATCCATCCACCTACGTTGACGATAATTCAAATCTCTTTGATCGAAAAGATGTTTCAAACTCTTGTGATCCGAATAAATCGTATACTTGACACCATACAAGTAATGGCGCCAAATTTTCAACGAATGCACAACCGCTGCTAACTCAAGATCATGAGTCGGATATCTCGTTTCGTGTTCCTTTAATTGTCGAGAGGCGTAAGCGATGACTTTACCTCTTTGCATTAGAACATACCCGAGCTTATTTAGAGAGGCATCACAATACACCGTCATGTCTTCCACACCTTCCGGCAACACTAACACCGGAGCTTGACACAATTTCTCTTTTAGCAATTGAAAAGCAATTTCTTGCTCGTTCTCCCAATTAAATCTCGCGTTCTTCCTCGTCAATTTCGTCAATGCAGAAGCGATCTTAGAAAATTCTTGGATAAACCGACGATAATAACCGGCCAATCCGAGAAAACTTTAGATTTTCGTAGGCGTAGTCAGTCGTCCCCAACTCTTTACCGTCTCAATCTTCCCCGGGTCTACTTGAATACCATTTTTGTTCACGATATGGCCAAGGAATTGAACTTCCCTTAGCCAAAATTCACATTTAGAGAGTTTAGCATACAACTTCTCCTTCCGTAACGTCTTTAACACACTCCGTAAATGATGTTCATGTTCCTTCATACTCTTCAAATAGACAAGTATGTCGTCAATGAGCACAATTACCGACTTGTCCAACATAGGTTGGCACACTCGGTTCATAAGGTCCATGAATGCCGCCGGTGCATTCGTAAGACCAAAAGGCATAACTACGAATTCAAAATGCCCGTAACGCGTTTGAAAAGCTGTTTTCTCAATATCTTCCTCACGAACCCGCATTTGGTGATAGCCGGACCGTAGGTCGATTTTCGAGAAATACGTTGCACCTTGAAGTTGGTCAAATAAATCGTCAATCCGAGGCAATGGATGAAGATTCTTGATCGTCACCTTATTCAACTCACGATAATCGATGCACATCCGCATAATACCATCCTTCTTCTTTACGAATAAAACCGGAGCGCCCCATGGCGTAGCACTCGATCGAATAAAACCCTTTTCAAGTAGCTCTTGGGTTTGATTTAACAACTCTTGCATTTCCGTCGGCGGTAAACGATAAGGAGTTTTAGCAATTGGAGTAGCTCCCGGAACCAACTCAATGGTAAATTCAACCTGTCTTTCCGCCGGAACACCCGGTAACTCATCCGGAAAAATGTCTTCAAACTCATTTACCACCAGAATTTCATGATTGGATGGTGGCTCATCTCGAGTATCAACAACATTGGCAAGAAAATCCAAGCCACCACTAACAAGGAAACGACGTGCCCGTGTAAAAGTGCATATCGGCACAAGTCTTCTCCATTTATCACCGTGAATAATTAACTCTCCCCCACTTGGGGTCTTTACACGAATAAATTTTTCATGGCATGCAATATCGGCTCTATTATGATCGAGCCAATCCATACCAACAACGATATCAAAATCACCCAAAGTCATCAGGATGAGATCAATTTTAAAGTTTTCGGCACCAAACACGACATCACAATTTTTACACACATCCACCACTAGCACCGTGTTGCCGTCCGCTATTTCGACTTCTACCGGACGACTTAACTTAGCTAACGGTCTATTAAGTTTAGGCACAAATTTTGGAGACACAAACGACAAATTTGCACCGCTATCAAATAGAATTCTTGCCAGATTAGAGTTAACCATAAAAGTACCTGAGACAACTTCCTTGAATTGCTTGGCTTCATCATTCGTCATCAAATAGTTGCGACCCCTAGCCGTACTCGCCGCCTTCTCTAGACGCTTAACATTATCGTTTCGCAAATCGGGACACTCCGGATTCTTATGCCCTTCTTTACCGCATTAAAACAAGTGAGCTTGTTTCCTGAAGATGGTTTCGGACAATCACGAGCCACATGACCCGCTTGCCCACAATTGTAGCACGAAAAAGAAATACCACCGGAAGCGCCCTTCTTCACGCTATTGACACTTTCGGAAACCTTCTTATTCTTATTCTTCTTGTTTGAAAAGTTAGAATGACTAGAACCTTCATACTTTCTTTTAGAAAAAGTGAAATCACTTCTCCTTGGAACTTCCGGCTCAAAACCCCGAGCCAATTCAAATAACTCTTCAAAAGACTTAGCCGCTCCTCGACTAATCTTACCCTTATACTCATCATTCATGGTACGGTAGAAATCTTTCATTAGCTTGTGATCGTCACCAACATATTCCGGACAAAAACGAGTCTTTGCCAAGAAGGTAGACTTGAGAGTAACCAAGTCCATTGAACCTTGTTACAAATTGTGCAACTCTTCCCGGATTCTATCAAGATCGGAAGAAGTTCGGTATTCTTGGAAAAATTCCTTCTTAAACTCCTCCCATGTCAACCTCATGCATTGCTCTTCACCATATAATTTGATTTTATCGTCCCACCACAACTTGCCTTCTTCGCGCAACATGCTAGACCCATACCTTGTCTTCTTCTCGGGAGGACATTCCGCGGTACGAAAAGCTCCCTCGATATCGGAAATCCAACATGTGCTTTTCTTTTAGGGTTAACCATGAATGTTTCTAGCTTCTAATGCCTCCTCGATCGCGGCATTCATTCACTCATTTATCATTTCGGTTACTTTCCCATCAACCGACTCTTGGAAAACCTTTCGAACATCATCAAGAAAATATTTTTTGCCTTTTAAAGATGGCCTCAACCTTGTGTTCAATTCGTTGTTAAATTCATGGTTTTGTGTGAGTTTTGTAAAAAACTTGAATTTGTGTCAAAACAAGTGATTTAAGTGTTGTTATGGTCAAATTGTTGTGGGTTTTGAGTCTATAACAAGTAGTGAACAAGTTGTGGTCGATTTTGGTGTTTAAAACGAGCTCTAGATCGAGATTTGAGGATTTTATCGTGAAGTCCGTAGCCTTTGTTCAGTTTTTGAGGAAGATGAACACAGTCGGCCGACTGTCAGTCAACAGTCGACCGACTGAGGTTTCAACCGACCGATTGTTTAGTGAACCGACCGACTGAGATTTACCTTCAGCCTATTGATGTAATACCAAATGAATCGACCGACTGGAAAGGTCAGTCGACCGATTGTGTCGACAGTCGACTGACTGTCAGTGTCAGTCGACTGACTGAGTGTCCAGGGCAGAAAATTTACCAAAGTATTGATTTTTAGTCGTTATGCTGCCCGTTTGTATTTTGGTGTTCAGGATGTAAATTTTGAAAGTGCACAAGTGTTAGGTGGACTTTTAGCGGCGCTTTTTTTGACTGATTTTCTGTACTGTGCTGTTTTGTGTTAACGGACAGAAACTAACTTGATTTGCCTTATGTTCAGGTGATAAGGATAAGGAAGCCGCTCAGTGATAGATTATCTGAGCTAGTTGCTGGTATTCGATGAGTGGGTCTATCTACGGATAGAGTTTAAGTAGCATATCATGCTACTGTGGTTGACTCTTTTACTATGCATAGTGTAGGAATTGCCATGATAGAATAATATCGTTTGCCTGATGTTGTATGTGAATTATGTGTACACTGTGTGACTGGCACCAGTCGGGCCTAGGGACACTGGGGACTCGAGACCGTGCCTAGGAGAGGTTAGAGTCGGTATGAGGTCAACCGTGCCAAGGGGAGGTTAGGTCCATAGGCTACTGATTGTGGAGTATAGTGTGAATGATGCATCCCCTGCATCTGGATAACTATACTGTGAATTGAGTAGCAGGGACTATCGGTAGACTCAGGCCCGATCAGCTGAGAGTCGTGTGCTCGTACAAGCCGCCGATCCTCGTATTGTCTTATTGTATGATAGTTGGTAGTTAGCAAGTGTTGTTGTTAGTATATAGCTTATGTGTGGCTTAAGCTATATCTGTTAGATAGATTCCATTCACTTAGCGGTGCGCTAATCCCCCACATATTCTCCCTTTGCAGGTTTAGGTACTATTAGTCGGGATGGGTGCTGTTGCAGAAGACATGTTTGACAACCCTACTCTGATGTGGACTTTTGTTTAAATCATGTTTTGTAATAACGTAACACCGTTGAGTAAACTTAAACTTAATTACACAGATTAATGTAATGACGTGACTTATAGTGTGTTTGTTAATAAAGTCTTCCGCTGTGTTTGTAAAAAAAAATGGCCGGTGTTACAAGTTGGTATCAGAGCTGGTTTAACCTGACTGGCAGGTTAATCGTAGAGGGGGTTCTTACAGTGGCGACCTGTGATGAAGCATTGGCTCTTATCCCTTGCGATCCCTTTATGTGTAAAGGGTTGACCGGCTATACAGAGACGCGGGCTGTAAAACCAGGCTTTGAGGTACGCTCAGTGGTCACCATGTGCGCAGGAACGGCATTGAGTGGGATGCGTCCCCAACTTGTTTTACAAGTTGGTATCAGAGCATGGTTTGGCAGCAAATACGTGCGCATATTTTGTTCCCAAACCCTGAGGCAAGTCAAACATGTCTGTGGGAGTGGGGGCTAAGTGAATATAGGATATATGTGTGATAGTTGTGATTGAACTAACTGATATCCACTAAGTTTTTATGTGAGCTGTTTTTGTAGCACAGGTATGGCTGATAGAAACGCAACTGGCCCATCTGTAACGACCCGCACTTTTTCGATCGTTCTATACTTATAAGATTGATATTTACATAAATTAAACCTTACCAACATGATAAGTAATCCAAATTGTTGAGACTTATGTTTCCGAAAAGAGTTTTACACAACGTTTGACCGTCTAGTTTGACCGATGATATCACGAACTATACAATATATGATAATTATACGTTTGTGTATATATATGTATATATACATATTTAACATGATTAAAGAATGTTTTAATATCTCATTTTGTATTAATAACAAAAAGTTATAAGTATATTTTGAAACTACTAACTTAAGTTTTCAAAATGATAACAATACGTAACGTTAATTGACATAAATACTTAAGACTTATAATGTTTATACATATATTGTATAAGTAATGTATTTAATCACTTTTAAAGACTTAAATACATAAAATCATATAAGTGTATTCACAAAAGATAGCTATATTTGAATCCTCATTCCATTTTTCACAAAATTTCTATACGTATATTTAGAGTATTTGTACTCGTATCATACCTAGCTTCTATACGTATTTACTAATAGTAAATACACATCAAAATCACCACCTAACCAGCCATTATTCATGCCCTTAGAGCTAGGTAATTACTTTTGGATGATTACTTGACTAATTAACAAAATTACAAACTAAAAATCTTATCATGTATTACATGATACATGTTTTTTTTTAGGTTATAAGTATCACCATTTCTAGTTCATTTTCTAACCTCATTTTTAGTTAAACACACACTCTTTCACAACCCTTAAAACCCTTAATCAATTCAGCAAAGTTTCCAAGAAGATCTAGTTTCAAAAACCATACTAAAACACCATAAGAAAACCATACAAAAACACTTCAAGAAAACCCTCCAAGAACACCAACTTACTTCCAATCTTTCATTCACCTCTAGTACCCTTTTGATTCTAGCTTCTTACTCCTCTTTTACAGCAACTTCATCCAAGGAACTTGAGGTAGAATCTATGTTCATAACCTTATTCAATTCATATATATATAGCTATCTTATTTTGTGGTACAAAAGTTTAACAACAAGAACATAGTTTGAATGTTTTCAAACTTGTTTGCAAACTAAATAGATCCTTCTAACTTAACTTTTAAAATACTTCAAGACCTGTAATATAACTTATGTATATGCTAATTTAACAAGGTAAAACTTGGTTTTTCAAAGTATAAGTATTTTTAGAAAAATGGTCATTAAATGATTTTGTTGTAACAAAAATGTTTAACTTCATATGTTTCACTAATGTTTCACTTATGCCGTATGATTTTGAATACAAACCAAGGTATTTAAAGTTCATAGTCTTAAAGAAGAACTCGATCCAAGAAGATGGCAATTTGAATCAACGAAAACGGACTTGTAACGAAGAAACTATGACCGAAACAAAATTGGTTATCCTAGATCATTTCAACTACGGGATCAATTGGAAAAAAATGATATAAATCACATATTTCTAAGATAACATGATATTTTATATATATGTACTTATAATTCAATTTTATATGGTTCAGGATCACCCGTAAACAACACGAGAAGATTAATCATAAGATCCCATGATTGTACGCAACACGTCATTTGACAACACCGGTACTTTATGTACGCAACACGTCATTTGACAACACCGGTACCATGGGTCAAGATTAATCTCGACCAATACATTTATGATGGGGTTTTACGGGAGTTTTATTGATTTCGTTGGGGGTTTTATTTATTTCATTGCGGGTATATTAAACATCTAAAAATGAACCATTAAAATTGAATTACTAACATCGGACTGCTAACTACGGACTAAGGAATTATTCAAAGTATTAAAAGTATAACAAGTATATATTTATAACGTTTGTTTAAAAATGAAAACATATTGATATATTATATATGGATAGGTTCGTGATATCAACCGGAAGACCGAGTCAAAATATATATATCATCAAGACAAGAGTGAGTATATAGTCCCACTTTTAAACTCTAAATATTTCGGGATGAGAATACATGTATTTTATGTTTTACGATATGGACACAAGTAACTGAAAAATATGTTCTACGTTGAGTTGTACCACTGGCATACTTCCCTGTAGCTTGGTAACTAATATTTACAGCGGTATTGTAAACGCGAATCCTGTTGATAGATCTATCGGGCCTGACAACCCCAACCGGACTGGACGACCAGTATTCAACGGTTGCACAGTACTTCGTTTTGTGACTACACTTGGTACGGTGTAGTAAGATTTCATATTAAAGGGAATATGCGACGTGAAAATGTTAAGTATGGTTACCAAGTGCTCAACCACTTAGAATATTTTTATTGAAATGTTTATATACGAAATCTTGTGGTCTATATATATATATTGCTGCGCACTAAACCTATATCTCACCAACTTTATGTTGACGTTTTTAAACATGTTTATTCTCAGGTGATAATTAAAGCTTCTGCTGCATTATGTTGAATCTAAGCAGGATCATGCGTACTCATATTTGTGTCAAAAATAAAACTGCATATCCGAGGACGTGTGTTGTAAAATATGCTAGAAATCGTGTTGTTATTATCATTTGTAAAGTTTGTAAGTCGAAGATTATCGTTAAACGATAATCATCTTTTTATTGTCTAAAGCTTGTAACAAAAATAATGGTTTGGTTTGTAATGTATAATATATGCAGTTTTCCTTTTTAAAAATGTCGCATATAGAGGTCAATACCTCGCAATGAAATCATACGTTATCTAACACGTTCTTATGGTTAAGGACGGGTTATGACATGTGGTATCAGAGCGTTGGTCTTAGCGAACCAGGTCTGCATTAGTGTGTCTAACCGAGAAGCCGTTAGGATACATTAGTAAGTCTGGACTTTGACCGGGTCTGATTTAAAAAAAAAACCATTGCTTATCACTGTTGGTTAAAATTTATATGTAAATACTATATAAGTACTAATGGGTTAGTTGTTGTGTGATAGATGTCGAGCTCAAAAATTGTTATCACAATCAACGACTCCGAATCAGAATCTTCAGATGGCGTTCCAGTCATTAACCTGTCCGATGACGAAAATGATATCCTTGGGGAAGACTCACAAATTCCGGATGAACCAACTATAGAGAACTCGGAAAGTGAACCCGAGGAGGAAAGTGAACCCGAGGAGGAAAGTGAACCCGAGGAGGAAAGTGAACCCGAGGAGGAAAGTGAACCCGAGGAAGAAATACAGGAAATTACAAAAGACGAGTTCGAACTAGGAAAGAAACGAAAGGCTAATGAATTAGAAAATCCAAATCCCGAGTTTAATGAGAATGATGTGGCACCAATTCCACTCAACACTACCACCCCTATCCCCGCTATTCCTATTCGTTCTGTCCCGGCATCCAGTTCTTCAGTCCCACAGCCAAAATATAGGCAGACAGTTAGGATAAGCGTTAAGCAAATCTTTGTGTCTAAACGTCCTAGAAAATAGATCAAACGATGCGCTGCTGTGTCAAACCATGGAACCGAATAATGTTTTGTATAATATTAATAGTGTGGTTTGCTTAATGTTCGATGTAAGATAAGCATATGTAAAATATTGAAGTATGAAATGCAATAATTTTCCATGGTTAAGTATTATTTAGATTGTAGTAATTGATTATGTACTAAGCTATTAAGTATGAACATTAACGGGTAGGTACTACCCAAGATATAATTATAAAATGCTAATAAGAAGAAAAGGCTTTTATAATAATACCTAGTTCATATTATTAATAAGCTATAATGTACTATAAATACACACTACATCTATAATAATCCATGTGAATAATTATTTTCTTTCATTAGGAAATGGCGCGATTGAATCGAATGACGGAACAAGAACTCGAGGAACTCATCAACCAGCGAGTGAACGACAGAATGTTATGGGTTGAGGCTGCAAGAGCTGCTGCAGTTAATCCAAATCCTCGTGTAGGATGCTCCTACAAGACGTTCCAAGCTTGCAAGCCATCATCATTCAGTGGAACGGAAGGACCTATCGGTTTAACCCGATGGATAGAAAAGATGGAGACGGTGTTCAAAATCAGCGGTTGTGATGAAAAAGACATGACCAAGTTTGCATCGTGCACTTTACAAGATAGTGCACTCACATGGTGGAAGAATTATGTGAAGGCGGTAGGAGGAGATGTAGCTTATGATACTCCATGGGAAGAATTCAAAGCAATGATAATCACCGAGTATTGTCCAAGGAATGAGGTTATTAAGTTAGAAGATGAGTTACGAAGTTTGAAGGTGGTTGGTACTGAAATCACCAACTACAACCAGCGATTCATGGAATTAGTTTTGCTATGTCCTGAATTGGTTCCAACCGAAGAACGAAAGATTGAAATGTACAAAGCTGGTTTGCCCAAAAAGGTCAAGGCAAATGTTACAGCATCGAAACCTAAGACAATTCATGAAGCTATAACCATGGCAAACGAGCTAATGGATCAGGTCATCATGGATAAGAAAGTATCCAATACTGATGTGAAGGTATCAGGTAACAAAAGAAAGTGGAATGGAAATTATGATCGAGGTAACCAACAACAATCTTTTAAGAAACAAGAAAACACGCAAGGTGCGGGTAGTGGTTTAAGCTTTGGTTATAAAGGACAAAATCCTTTATGCAACCGTTGCCACAAACATCATTTTGGTTACTGTAGTGTGTTATGCACCAAGTGTAATCGACAAGGTCATCTTGCGGAAGATTGTAAGGCTCTCGTTACAAATGGCAACAAGACTCCTGCCACCAACGCAAATAGAACTGCTTTGGCTAACATTACTTGTTTTGGGTGTGGAAAACAAGGTCATTATAAGAGCCAGTGCCCGAATCAGAATGGCGGACCTGCACGTGGAAGAGCGTTTGTTATTAATGCTAGAGAGGCACGAGAAGACCCGGAACTTGTTACGGGTACGTTTACCATTAATAACTTATCAGCATCTATTTTATTTGATACTGGCGCCGATAGAAGCTACGTGTGTATAAATTTTTACACTAAATTGAATTGTTCATCATTACCTTTAGATGCTAAGTACTTGATTGAGTTAGCTAATGGTAAACTAATTGAAGCCGATAAAATTTGTCGTGATTGTGAAATAAATTTAGCCGGAGAAACGTTTAAAATCGACTTAATACCCGTAGAATTGGGAGGTTTTGATGTAATAGTCGGCATGGACTGGATGTCCAAAATAGGAGCGGAAGTTGTTTGTGCCAAGAAGGCAATTCGTATTCCTGGTAAGGATAAAATGCCAGTGATGATTTATGGAGAGAAGGGTAATTCAAAGCTAAAACTCATTAGCTATTTGAAAGCCAAGAAGTGTTTAGAAAAGGGATGTTACGCTATTTTAGCACATGTTAATAAAGTCGAAAAGAAAGAAAAGTGCATCAACGACGTGCCTGTGGCAAGAGATTTTCCTGAAGTTTTTCCGGAAGAATTGCCGGGATTACCTCCATTTAGATCGGTAGAATTTCAAATAGATTTAGTACCAGGAGCTGCACCAGTGGCTCGTGCTCCATATAGACTTGCACCGTCCGAGTTAAAAGAACTTCAAAGTCAGTTAAAAGAATTACTGGACCGTGGATTCATACGACCGAGTACTTCACCGTGGGGAGCTCCAATTTTGTTTGTTAAGAAGAAAGATGGATCTTTCAGGATGTGTATAGATTATCGTGAATTAAATAAGTTAACTATCAAGAATCGGTATCCACTACCGAGAATTGATGACTTATTTGATCAATTGCAAGGATCATGTGTTTATTCGAAAATCGACTTAAGATCGGGCTATCATCAACTACGCGTCAAAGAAGAGGATATTCCGAAAACTGCTTTTCGGACACGTTATGGTCATTACGAATTTTTGGTTATGCCGTTTGGATTGACGAATGCGCCAGCTGTATTCATGGACCTCATGAATCGAGTTTGTAGTCCGTATTTAGATAAGTTTGTTATCGTTTTCATTGATGATATTCTTATCTATTCCAAGAGTGAGCAAGAGCATGAAGAGCATTTAAGGTTGATATTGGAGTTGTTAAGAAAAGAACAGCTATATGCTAAATTTTCTAAGTGTGCTTTCTGGTTGAAAGAAGTGCAATTTCTTGGTCACGTTGTTAGTAGCAAAGGAATTCAGGTTGATCCAGCAAAAATTGAAGCCATTGAAAAATGGGAGACTCCTAAGACACCAATGCAGATACGCCAATTTTTGGGTTTAGCCGGTTATTATAGAAGGTTTATTCAAGATTTTTCTCGAATAGCTAAGCCGTTGACAGCGTTAACGCAAAAAGGGAAGAAATATGAATGGACCTCTGAGCAGGAGAACGCATTTCAAATACTGAAGAAGAAGTTAACTACGGCTCCTATATTATCGTTACCAGAAGGGAACGATGATTTCGAAATATATTGTGACGCTTCGCGACAAGGTTTTGGTTGTGTTCTTATGCAACGAAAGAAAGTAATTGCATTTGCATCCCGACAATTGAAGATTCACGAGCGGAATTATACGACGCATGATCTAGAACTGGGAGCAGTCGTGTTTGCATTGAAGATGTGGAGACATTACTTGTATGGGGTTAAATTCACTGTGTTTACTGATCATAAAAGCCTTCAACATATTTTCGATCAAAAACAGCTGAACATGAGGCAACGTAGGTGGGTTGAGTTAATAAATGACTATGATTGTGAAATTCGTTATCATCCCGGGAAAGCGAACGTGGTGGCCGACGCTCTAAGCAGAAAGGAACGAGAACCAATTCGAGTACGAGCGATGAACATAAAAATTCGCATGAATCTCAACTCACAAATCAAAGAAGTTCAACGAGAAGCACTTACTAAAGAAAATATAGGAAATGAAATAATGAAGAAGTATGAGAAGCAACTCGTTATGCGGGAAGATGGAATTCGATATTTTGCAAATCGTATTTGGGTACCGAAGTTGGGTGGATTAAGGAAATTGATATTGAACGAGGCACATAAGACAAGATATTCGATACATCCTGGAGTTGGAAAGATGTACCAAGATCTTAAGACGCATTATTGGTGGCCTAATTTAAAAACAGACGTTGCAACATATGTTGGGGAGTGTTTAACTTGTTCCAAGGTTAAAGCAGAACACCAGAAGCCGTCAGGGTTACTTCAACAACCAGAAATTCCAGAATGGAAATGGGACGGTATTACCATGGATTTCATCACGAAGTTACCAAAGACTGCCTGGGGATACGACACCATTTGGGTGATTGTTGATCGTCTCACCAAGTCTGCACATTTCTTGCCTATAAAGGAAACGGATAGAATGGAGAAACTATTACGATTGTATATAAAGGAAGTTGTTTCAAGGCATGGAATACCTATTTCCATTATATCCGATCGTGATAGTAGATTTACCTCAAAATTCTGGCAATCACTACAGGAGGCACTAGGAACTCGGTTGGATATGAGTACCGCATATCATCCACAAACCGATGGACAGAGTGAGAGAACGATTCAGACTCTCGAAGACATGCTCAGGGCATGTGTGATCGATTTTGGAAACGGATGGGATAAATATCTACCGTTAGCAGAATTCTCGTATAATAATAGTTATCATGCGAGCATTGGAGCTGCGCCATTCGAAGCATTGTACGGAAGGAAGTGTAGATCTCCTATCTGTTGGAATGAAGTAGGAGATCGACATTTAACTGGTCCCGAGATCATACACGAAACGACCGAGAAGATAGTACAAATCAAGGAGAGATTGAAAACATCCCGTAGTCGCCAAAAGAGCTACGCCGATGTTCGAAGGAAACCATTAGAGTTTCAGGTTGGGGACATGGTTATGCTAAAGGTGTCACCTTGGAAAGGTGTAATACGTTTCGGCAAAAGGGGTAAACTGAACCCAAGGTACGTAGGCCCGTTCAAGATCATCGAAGGCATTGGACCGGTAGCTTATCGACTCGAGTTACCGCAACAACTCGCCGGAATACATAATACCTTTCACGTCTCAAACCTTAAGAAGTGTCTTGCAAAGGAAGACCTCACCATTCCTCTTGAAGAAATTCATGTCGACGAGAAACTACAATTCGTCGAAGAACCAATTGAAATCATGGACCGTGAAGTTAAACAGCTCAAACAGAGCAATATACCGATTGTTAAGGTTCGTTGGAATGCTAGAAGAGGTCCCGAGTTTACTTGGGAACGAGAGGATCAGATGAAGCAAAAGTATCCACACTTGTTTCTCGATGACGCAAAATAGGTACAATTTTAAAATTTCGGGACGAAATTTATTTAACGGGGAGGTAATGTAACGACCCGCACTTTTTCGATCGTTCTATACTTATAAGATTGATATTTACATAAATTAAACCTTACCAACATGATAAGTAATCCAAATTGTTGAGACTTATGTTTCCGAAAAGAGTTTTACACAACGTTTGACCGTCTAGTTTGACCGATGATATCACGAACTATACAATATATGATAATTATACGTTTGTGTATATATATGTATATATACATATTTAACATGATTAAAGAATGTTTTAATATCTCATTTTGTATTAATAACAAAAAGTTATAAGTATATTTTGAAACTACTAACTTAAGTTTTCAAAATGATAACAATACGTAACGTTAATTGACATAAATACTTAAGACTTATAATGTTTATACATATATTGTATAAGTAATGTATTTAATCACTTTTAAAGACTTAAATACATAAAATCATATAAGTGTATTCACAAAAGATAGCTATATTTGAATCCTCATTCCATTTTTCACAAAATTTCTATACGTATATTTAGAGTATTTGTACTCGTATCATACCTAGCTTCTATACGTATTTACTAATAGTAAATACACATCAAAATCACCACCTAACCAGCCATTATTCATGCCCTTAGAGCTAGGTAATTACTTTTGGATGATTACTTGACTAATTAACAAAATTACAAACTAAAAATCTTATCATGTATTACATGATACATGTTTTTTTTTAGGTTATAAGTATCACCATTTCTAGTTCATTTTCTAACCTCATTTTTAGTTAAACACACACTCTTTCACAACCCTTAAAACCCTTAATCAATTCAGCAAAGTTTCCAAGAAGATCTAGTTTCAAAAACCATACTAAAACACCATAAGAAAACCATACAAAAACACTTCAAGAAAACCCTCCAAGAACACCAACTTACTTCCAATCTTTCATTCACCTCTAGTACCCTTTTGATTCTAGCTTCTTACTCCTCTTTTACAGCAACTTCATCCAAGGAACTTGAGGTAGAATCTATGTTCATAACCTTATTCAATTCATATATATATAGCTATCTTATTTTGTGGTACAAAAGTTTAACAACAAGAACATAGTTTGAATGTTTTCAAACTTGTTTGCAAACTAAATAGATCCTTCTAACTTAACTTTTAAAATACTTCAAGACCTGTAATATAACTTATGTATATGCTAATTTAACAAGGTAAAACTTGGTTTTTCAAAGTATAAGTATTTTTAGAAAAATGGTCATTAAATGATTTTGTTGTAACAAAAATGTTTAACTTCATATGTTTCACTAATGTTTCACTTATGCCGTATGATTTTGAATACAAACCAAGGTATTTAAAGTTCATAGTCTTAAAGAAGAACTCGATCCAAGAAGATGGCAATTTGAATCAACGAAAACGGACTTGTAACGAAGAAACTATGACCGAAACAAAATTGGTTATCCTAGATCATTTCAACTACGGGATCAATTGGAAAAAAATGATATAAATCACATATTTCTAAGATAACATGATATTTTATATATATGTACTTATAATTCAATTTTATATGGTTCAGGATCACCCGTAAACAACACGAGAAGATTAATCATAAGATCCCATGATTGTACGCAACACGTCATTTGACAACACCGGTACTTTATGTACGCAACACGTCATTTGACAACACCGGTACCATGGGTCAAGATTAATCTCGACCAATACATTTATGATGGGGTTTTACGGGAGTTTTATTGATTTCGTTGGGGGTTTTATTTATTTCATTGCGGGTATATTAAACATCTAAAAATGAACCATTAAAATTGAATTACTAACATCGGACTGCTAACTACGGACTAAGGAATTATTCAAAGTATTAAAAGTATAACAAGTATATATTTATAACGTTTGTTTAAAAATGAAAACATATTGATATATTATATATGGATAGGTTCGTGATATCAACCGGAAGACCGAGTCAAAATATATATATCATCAAGACAAGAGTGAGTATATAGTCCCACTTTTAAACTCTAAATATTTCGGGATGAGAATACATGTATTTTATGTTTTACGATATGGACACAAGTAACTGAAAAATATGTTCTACGTTGAGTTGTACCACTGGCATACTTCCCTGTAGCTTGGTAACTAATATTTACAGCGGTATTGTAAACGCGAATCCTGTTGATAGATCTATCGGGCCTGACAACCCCAACCGGACTGGACGACCAGTATTCAACGGTTGCACAGTACTTCGTTTTGTGACTACACTTGGTACGGTGTAGTAAGATTTCATATTAAAGGGAATATGCGACGTGAAAATGTTAAGTATGGTTACCAAGTGCTCAACCACTTAGAATATTTTTATTGAAATGTTTATATACGAAATCTTGTGGTCTATATATATATATTGCTGCGCACTAAACCTATATCTCACCAACTTTATGTTGACGTTTTTAAACATGTTTATTCTCAGGTGATAATTAAAGCTTCTGCTGCATTATGTTGAATCTAAGCAGGATCATGCGTACTCATATTTGTGTCAAAAATAAAACTGCATATCCGAGGACGTGTGTTGTAAAATATGCTAGAAATCGTGTTGTTATTATCATTTGTAAAGTTTGTAAGTCGAAGATTATCGTTAAACGATAATCATCTTTTTATTGTCTAAAGCTTGTAACAAAAATAATGGTTTGGTTTGTAATGTATAATATATGCAGTTTTCCTTTTTAAAAATGTCGCATATAGAGGTCAATACCTCGCAATGAAATCATACGTTATCTAACACGTTCTTATGGTTAAGGACGGGTTATGACACCATCCAACCCCGGAACATTCAGAGCACCAGAAGATGGTGTTGAGTCTGATGATGATCAGAATAGTTACATCCTTCAATTAGAAAGCAAGCTAAAAGAGGCTGAAGACAAAATTAATGAGCTTGAGTTGGTGAGGCATTCTGGAAATGATGATACACCACCTGGATTCCCAACCGCGCAATCCCAAACGATACCTAATGTGTACCAGAACCAGTTTCAGAATCAAATACCTAACCAATATTATATGCCACCGTAAAACACTTTTACTTACCAAAATCCCATGATGATGAACCCATACCAAATGCAAATGTTCCAACAACCTTACATGCAACCACCCAAAAGATGTACTTATAAGAACTTCCGTGATTACAAACCCTCCGATTTTTTTGGAAGTACTGATCCAACTGTAACTCTCAATTGGTTGCGAGAAATTGAAAGGGTATTTGAAGCATGTCAGTGTGAACCTGAGCTGAAAGTAACATATGCTAGTCGACTGTTGAAAGGTAGGGCTATGATTTGGTGGGATTCTTTGATTTCCAGTATACCGAAAGAGCAAGTGAGTATGATCACATGGGAGTAGTTTCATGGGAAGGTGTGTGAACAGTATTGTAATCTGTTTGATATGAACCGAATCAAGACTGAGTTTCTTGAAATGAAGATGACACCTCAAATGACGATCGATGAGGTAGTAGAGAAGTATATGGATAAACTGAGGTTGGTACAATAATGGGTGCCAGACGAAGCGTCTCGTATTCAGCATTTTGTTAATATAAATCTGCCAGAGTACTGAACTTTCGTTGGAACAGCTACATCATTGTCTCAAGCTATTGTGATGGTTAAATGGTAGGAAGTGATGTTCAGGCCGCCAGAAATAGAATGTTTGGTAATGTGCTACAACAAGGTGGGCAAGTATCTGTACAATCAGGATCTAAATCCAAGAAGTCTAGTGGGTTTAAATCGAAGGGTAAAAATGGTCAGAGTAGTATTGGGTCTGGATCAGGTAAAAGGAATTGGTGTCACACATGTCGATCTTCTCACAGTGGTCAGTGTTCTGAGGCTACAAGAAGATGCTTAAATTGTGGTGTTGTTGGGCATGAGTCTTCAGCATGCCCGTATCCGAATAGTGTGTGTTGGAGTTGTCACAAACTAGGGCATCGTGCAATTAGTTGTCCATCAAAGAGTGGTAGTTCCGGGGCAGGGTCAGGGGCGCGTTCAGCATCAGCCGTAGGGTCAACTGCCTCGAGTGGGCAGAAGAGGAAGAACCCTCTGACAGCAGAGGCTAGAGCTTTTCAGATGTCGGTTGAGAATGCTGTGGCAACCAATGAAGTGATCACCGGTATGTTTCTAATCAACTCAATACCTGCTCGCGTATTGTTTGATTGTGGTGCCAATAAGTGTTTTATGTCCCTAGATTTCTGTGCTAAGTTGGATTTACCAGCTACTGTATTACCTGAGCCGGTTAGTGTAGAACTAGCTGATGGTAAGATCACACCCGTCACAACATATGTGTCTGGCTTTGTATAGAGATTGAAGGGAAGTCTTTCCCGGTGACTTGTTTAGTGTTACCTATTCCTAGCTTTGATGTAGTATTAGGAATGGATTGGTTGAGCTCGATTAGGGCTAATATTAAGTGTGATAGGAAAATGATTACCTTTCGTTCGACCGATGGAACCCGTTTTGTGGCCCGAGGGGAGCGGGGCGGGTATAATTTTCCATTGATAACCATGATGAAAGCAAAAAAGTTGATGGCAAAGGGTTGTGATTCATTTCTTGCATATGTGATTGATGCGAAGAAAGAAAAGAGAATAGTGGCCGATATTCCGATAGTATCAGAAATTCCTGAAGTGTTCCCAGATGAGTTACCAGGTCTACCGCCGGTAAGGGAAGTCGAATATAAGATTGAGTTGGTTCCTGGAACAACTCCAGTTGCAAAAGCTCCATACCGATTAGCGTCGTCTGAAATCCGTGAAATGATGTCACAGATTCAAGAGTTATTAGATCGTGGGTTTATCCGACCGAGTTCTTCACCGTGGGGTGCTCCGGTATTGTTTGTTAAAAAGAAAGATGGGTCAATGCGTATGTGTATTGATTATCGTGAATTGAACAAAAGAACAGTGAAGAATAAGTATCCGTTACCTCGAATAGACGATTTGTTCGATCAGTTACAGGGTGCTTCATTCTTTTCTAAGATAGACTTACGATCCGAATATCATCAGGTTCGTGTTGCTGAATCAGATATACCGAAAACTGCGTTCAGAACAAGGTATGGACATTATGAATTTCTTGTCATGCCGTTTGGGTTGACGAATGCGCCAACAGTCTTCATGGATTTAATGAATAGAGTGTGTCATCCGTTCTTAGATAAGTTTGTGATTTTGTTTATAGACGATATACTAGTGTATTCAAAGACAGAGAGTGAACATGTTGAACACCTGAGACAGGTTTTGAATTTGCTGAAACGTGAGCAGCTATTTGCAAAATTTTCAAAATGTGAATTTTGGTTACGTAAAGTGCAGTTTTTGGGTCATGTGATTTGTGCTGAAGGTATAAAGGTTGATCTGATAAAGATAGAGGCGGTAATGAATTGGAATTCTCCGAAGATTCCAACTGAGATTAAGAGTTTTCTGGGATTGGCTGGTTATTATCGCAGGTTTATCAAAGATTTTTCTAAAATAGCAGGTTCGTTGACTAAGTTGACTCGTAAAGATGTAGCCTTTCGATGGACTGATGAACAGAAAAAGGCTTTTCAGATTTTGAAATAGCTACTGTGTCAGGCACCAGTGTTAGCTTTACCAGAAGGTTCAGACGACTTCGTGGTATACTGTGATGCGTCATATGCTGGGATGGGTTGTGTATTAATGCAAAGAGATAAAGTAATCGCTTACACCTCTCGACAGTTGAAAGTTCATGAGAAGAATTATTCAGTGCATGATCTTGAAATGGCTGCAGTAGTGTTTGCGTTGAAACTGTGGAGACACTGTTTGCATGGAACCCATTGTGTTATTTGTACAGATCACAAGAGTTTGCAGTATATCTTCTCACAGAAAGAATTGAATATGCGTCAGAGATGGTGGCAAGAGTTGATTAAAGATTATGATTGTGAAATTAAATACCATCCGGGTAAGGCAAATGTGGTTGCAGATGCGCTAAGTCGTAAAAAGTCAAGTGAAAATGTGAAATTTCTTCGTTTGAATATAACTTCAGATTTCCATTCAGGCCTGTGCTTTAGAGGACGAACATATTAAATCTGAAAAAATGACCAAATGAAAAGTGGACTTAATTGATGATTCACGAGGACTAAAAAGACCTTAAACAATCGTGTTTGGGTGCCTAAACTTGGAGATTTGAGGGATTTAATCCTGACAGAAGCTCACAAATCCAGATTAACAGTACATCCTGGTAGTAATAAGATGTATCATGATTTGAAAACAATGTATTGGTGGCCAACAATGAAAACAGATATCGCTTGTTATGTCAAAAAGTGTCACATTTGTGCTCAAGTGAAGGCAGTACATCAGAAACCAAGATACCAATTGTTAAGGTTCGATGGAATGCTCGTAGAGGACCCGAGTTCACCTGGGAGCGTGAAGATCTGATGAAGAAGAAATACCCGCACCTATTTCCAGAAGATATGTCAACACCTCCAACTGCTTAAAATTTCGGGACGAAATTTATTTAACGGGTAGGTACTGGAGTGACCCGAACTTTTCCATGTTTATATATATTAAATGAAATTGATATTTACATGATTAAGTGTTTCCAACATGTTAAGCAATCAAACTTGTTAAGACTTGATTAATTGAAATAGGTTTCATATAGACAATTGACCACCCAAGTTGACCGGTGATTCACGAACGTTAAAACATGTAAAAACTATATGATGACATATATATGATTATATATATAGTTAACATGATATTATGATAAGTAAGTATCTCATTAGGTATTTTAACAATGAGTTATATACATAAAACTGTGTTTATTGAATTAAGAAACTCGAAACGATATATATAACGATTATCGTTATAACAACGTCTTACTAATTACATATGAATAATATTAAGAATTGTTACACTATATTTTATCATGATAAATGATAAGTAAATATGTCATTATGTATATTGTAGTGACCCGAAAATTTTCAACCAAATTTAAACTTAAATCTGTATATGTTTCGGACATGATAAGCAAAGTCTGTAATGTCGAATCTAAAAATTTCTAAAATTATATTCATGTAGTCAATTACCCTTCGACTGTTCTCGACGATTCACGAATAATTACTTGTAAATAAATACGTATATATTTAATGATATATAAATAATAATTTGAAAATATTATATTAGAATTAACTATGTAAAATAAAACAATATATAATAATTACTATTTAAGATATATCTATATACATATATAAATAGGGTATATTGAATATATAAATATAGTTTCGAAGTTAATTAGTAAACAATAGAAGCACTCGTTTGTCATCTTGATAGTTATTAAGAAAGTTAAATTCGAACTTATGTAATTATAAAATAAACGGTGATCCGAAAATAAGTTATATAAACTATAGGCTTATTAAAAGTATAAATAGAAACTATTTGTTTAATTTTAAAATTTTTATATTTTACTTAGGGGTTGGTAGTAAATAATTAATGTAAATTTTATTTAATAATTTATGATCAAATTTTATACCATAATGATCAAAATAAATAAATATAGTTAATTTAAAAATATGAGAATTTTTTTTAGTACTTTTATCCGACACTGATTATCAATAGAGCATGATATATTGGTCCGTAAATTAGGATGTCGATTGAATAATGACAAGGGTTCGATGGCTTTTCTTTTTCATAAAATACGTTTAGTAAATTTAGTTAATTATTATTATTGTATTATATTCCTCCACTTGTTCTTTTTATTTCTGGAGCACTACACGATAGACACACATATTATAAATATATATAAACATATCTATCACGTGAAAAGCAGAGAAATAGTTATATACTCCCGTGAAGTTGTTTACTAGTTCACTGTTTCTCCTTTTTAATCTTACTAATATATATACATATAACATATAATAGAGATATGATATGATATTGATACACATAATACATGATCATCTTCTTCACAATCACACATCACCTTCACTCTTAAAGTCTCACCACTGGTATCCTTCACAACTGTTTTCCTAATTTCGTACCAAGAAACATCACCTTATTATTCGGGTTCCACTTTTGTAACTCTCCATCACCATCGTGACTCACCTCATTAATCTCCACCATGATCACGTTATCACCACTACTACTATATTTATTGTTTTTCTTTTCTTGTTTCCTTTGTGAATTCACAGAAACACCACCACACTGAAACGATATCACCATCATCTTTTGTTTTTTTTTATTCGTTTAACAACCGAGAACCATCATCAACCTTCACTCCCTCTCCCTCTCTTGATCGTGAAACCATCACCACTACAATCACACAACAACCATTGATCACCACCATCGACCCATCTTGTTAACTGCTTCTACTACCTCGTGACTATTGAAAACCAATCCAAACCACCACCACATTTGCTATATTCGATTACGGTTGTTGCTACTTTGCTTTCTGTTTCAAAACCGCAAACAACTGCTGAATAAACCTACTTGTTCTTGTTCAATGATATAATCTTGTTCCATCTAAAACATAAACAAATATGTTTCTGTTTCCTGCTTCCATCGTTGAACAACCTCTTCACCATCTTCATCTCTTTCCCTCTCTCTCTCTTCCATCTCTCTTTTTGTTATTTTTTTTTCGATTAACACCATTACCATTATTTCTTTTTGCTGCTACAGCAGTTTTGCGTTTCTGTTGTTATTTTAAAACCACCATTTAACTATCATTGTTGCAAGTCGAACCATTTAAATTTATGCTACTTTCTTGTTCCTACCGCTGCCACTGTTATTTTCCTTTTTATCGTTACCATTGCGAGTTATGGATGATAATCATTTGAAGATTTAAAAAAAAAATCATTTATATATAATCATTATCACTAGTAGGTTGCAAGTGGAACTAGATGCCAATTTATGACCGACTTTTACAAATAAGTGACTCTCACTTTAGTTAAAAATGGTCTAATATAATTGCTTTTATCATTTCGCTGGGCCTCACTGGGTCACAAAGCTGTCCAAACTCAATCGGACCCCACTGCCACCAGGCCAATCACGAAAATGGGAAAACTGGGGGTTACCATGTTACGTCACTAGTTTCTTAACTATCGTCATCCTTGGTGTTGGATCAAACGTGCCCATGTTGTCACCATACACAGTCATGTTTGAGTTCTTGATATTTTGTGCTACTACGTTTGGGACTGAATGTATACAGAATCTCGCCATCGAACTTCTCCTGTTTTGATTATTTTGTTACAGCAACGCTTGTTCTTTTGTTTCGATTACTCATGAAAAACCAAAAACCACCACCATCTTCCCTTACTGTTTCAATCGGAATAATCACCCCCAATATCACTGCTACCGTAATACCGCTGCTACAACTTGCATTTTTTTTTAAATCCTCACAAAACCGCCAAAGGTTGCTGCTACAGGTATTTTACGGCTGCAACTACTACCGTTACTATTTTTGCTGCTTATATTCTGTTTTCAGTGAACTCGAAGTATGTATTGATGATGATTGGTGATGCTAGATAACATTTAAATGATGATGATGGCGATCAGGATAGAAAAAGATTAAGTTACTATGATGATTATGATTGTAAAAGGTGACGAGGTTATGATGTCAATGATGTATGATGTTGGTGAATGTTATGATGATAATAATGAAGGATGATGGTGGTGAATTTTTGAGAAAGATGAAAACAATTTTGTATATATTAATTAATGACGCGAATCAATACAAGAAAAGTAACAATGGTTCAATGGTTAGGGGTGTTGGGGTTAAGCGAGAGGTTGTGGTTCGAGCCCAGTTTGGGGCATTCATTTTTTGAAAATACTTTCAAAGGTAGTTTTATTAGTTTTGTTATTATTATTATTATTATCATTATTATTATTATCATTATTTTTATTACTAGTATTATCATTATTATTATTTTTACAACAAATAAATATTTTGCATATAAAATTATACTTATAATAATATTACATATAATAAACATATTTTTATATAAACATTCATATGTAACAAATGATGTATTTTTAATATAATATTAATCATATATAAATATTAATATAATTGTATAGATATTAGTCATTTTTAAAGATACATACAAATTAAATATATATAACATATAATTTAAGATATAATAAATTTGTTCGATTACAAATATATGTGTTAATATATATAAATGATATAGGTTCATGAATCTGAGATCAACCCTACACTTGTTAAATGACGTCATATGTATTTTTACTACAAAATACATTTGGCGAGTTTCATTATTCCCTTTTTATATACATTTTGGGCTGAGAATACATGCAAATGTTTTATTAACTGTTTTACAATATTTATATGCGTGAGTTTCATTTGCTCCCTTTTTAAATGCTTTTGCAATATATTTTTGGGACTGAGAATACATGCGCTGCTTTTATAACTGTTTTATGAAATGGACACAAGTACGTGAAACTGCATTCTATGATTGAATTATCAAAATCGAATATGCCCCTTCTATTAAGTCTAGTAATCTAAGAATTAGGGAACATACACCCTAATTGACGCGAACTCTAAAGATAGATCTATCGGGCCCAACAAGCCCCATCCAAAGTAACGGATGCTTTAGTACTTCGAAATTTATATCATGTCCGAAGGAGGATCCTGGAATGATAGGGATATTCCTATATGTATATTGTGAATGTCGGTTACCAGGTGTTCAATCCATATGAATGATATTTTTGTCTTTATGCAGGGGACGTATGTTTATGAGAAATGGAAATATGAAATCTTGTGGTCTATTAAAATTATGAAATGATTATTTATGTTAAACTAATGAACTCACCAACCTTTTGGTTGACACTTTAAAGCATGTTTATTCTCAGGTATGAAAGAGATCTTGTGCTGTGCATTTGCTCATTTTAAAGATATTACTTGGAGTCATTCATAGCATATTTCAAAAGACGTTGCATTCGAGTCGTTGAATTCATCAAGATTATTATTAAGTCGTTGATAGTCTGATATATTATGAAATGTGATGCATGCTTGTCAACTTTCGATGTTTGTCTTTTAAAAACGAATGCAATGTTTGTAAAATGTATCATATAGAGGTCAAGTACCTCGCGATGTAATCAACTGTTATGAATCGTTTATAATCGATATGGACTTCGTCTGGATGGATTAGGACGGGTCCTTTCAGTTGGTATCAGAGCGGTGGTCTTAGTGAACCGGGTCTGTATTAGTGTGTCTAACTTATAAGTCGTTAGGATGCATTAGTGAGTCTGGACTTTGACCGTGTCTGCATGTCAAAAGTTTTGCTTATCATCCTTATTAAATTACCTGCTTATTATTCTTAGTCTAGACACATCTTATTGCATTGAATGCATGAATAGTGTATAGACAGAATTCATATCTTAGCGTATCTGCTAATTCATATCTTAGCGTATCTGTTATTGTTATCTTTGCCTGACAGTTTCCGTAGATTCCTCTGTAACTTATGGGATTTTAGTATTATATATGCATATGTAAATTATGTATTACAGGGTACTAATCTACATCCTATAATCTATTTCTTATCGAAAATCCTTCATCTGATCGTACGAGTGAATCCTTCAACCAGTTCGGATTCCTCGAATTCCAACAACTATTCCGATATGGAGTTTCACCTAAGCTCCGAAAGCAGCGTCACCAGAAAGAATTAACCAATCAGCCATCCCCAATTCATCTGATGGGTTCTTAGTCTCCTCAATCATTGGAGACAAGAAGAAGGTGACCCCTTCCTTCCACCACATTGCCCTCTTGGCGAAGAACCTGAATCACTTACCGGCGAACTCATTCGAAACACCACTTTCACACTCAATTCCAGAGTATCTCACCACGACTATACCATAACTCAGATTCTAAACCTTATTCATTCGCTCGTTCCTATCGACAATCATCCTGGAATAATAGAAGAGTCAACGAACTTCGCGCACGAGTAATTAATTTGAAAAATATGGTGCAAAATTTACCAGCTTCAGCAACATCACCGGCACCAACAGTACCATCATTAATAGCACCAGTACCATCAACAATCCATGCCTCAATTTGTACCACGAGTATAATCATCATTCTACGTATCGTTCTATATCAATTATCTTCGTTCTTCATGGCGATTATGTAATCTCTAATATTTTAGAGATTATGTACTCTAATTCTAGCTGTAAATCAAATGAGTTTAATATCATATTAACTCATTAAATCCATGATTACATCTGGAGAAAATATATATGTATATATGTTTTCATAAAGATTGTAATTAAAAATTCTTTCGTACAAACTGTTAATGGTGAAAATATTTTAACGGGTAGGTAATACCCGAGGAATATTTAAATTTCACATTAATAAGTTAAACTGTACATTCTTCGATTCTGATTCAACAGTCGTTTACTATCTTACTTACAACCACCGATATACGTATCCGTTCACTGCAGAATAACCACTTTTATTCAATTTCATTTTCGAATTTTGACCTATCAGAATCCAACAAGTGGCATAATGAAGAACACATATGGCAAAATAAAATTTGTTAGAAACAGACAAATTAACTATGAGAAATTTTGTTAAGAATCCACGCTAACTGTTCCTAGCTAATTGTCCCTAGCTAACTGATTACATTTTATTTGTCGCATTTTATTTATCGCAATTTATTTTATCGCAATTTAATTCTCGCAATTTTATTTATAGTCATTTAATTTCTGTATTTATTTTACGCACTTTAAATATCGGGACACGTATACAAGGTTTTGACATATCATATCGACGCATCTATATATATTATTTGGAATAACCATAGACACTCTATATGCAGTAATGCGGGAGTTAGCTATACAGGGTTGAGGTTGATTCTACAATAATATACATAGTTTGAGTTGTGATCGAGTCTGAGACGTATACGGGTCACGATACGTATTAATTAATTAGAATATTATATATTAATCTATATATGAATTATCGGACTGTTAATTGTGGACTATCGACTGTGGACTAATAAAATTGGACAATCAAAATGAATTAAAATATTGATTAAAACATATGAAACTAAACATTTCTTCAAGTTTGCCACTTGATTTCATCTTAAACCCCATTTGTATCTTGACGATTACAATCTGCGTTCAAACCTTTCATGATTCTTGAAAACACCTCAATCGATAGGATGAATCAACCGCACTTTATCTAAGGAAGGAAATATTTATGCATATAGTTATGCACCTGAGAAACTCTCGGCAACTGAGTAAAAGTTTAACACGTAACCGCGTTAGATCCTTTGGCATTTATTAGCAAAAAAAAAAAAAAAATTGCGATCCCTTTTCAAAGTAGCCAATTTTGTCACAGCTCCAGCAAGTCAACTTCGACTTTTCATTCGAAGTAGCCTTACTATAATCCTGATATATATATACGATTACCCTTTTGATACCGGAGAATTCTTTTATATTCCACCATATTACCAGCAGACGTACCATCAACCTCGTTGCTTCTTGGTTTAGGTCTCTCTGACAAATCATTATATTTATTCATTGAAACCCTATCATATACTCATCCGCATCTTGTAACGAGAACTGTCATACCAATTACCGGGAATCAGCAATCAGTATTTTGAAAACTCACATCATATCTACATCAACAGTTATATGTATGACATTTATCTCTTAGAATTATGATCTCTCATTCTGAAATTCTGAAAAGCACTCAGTCACAAATCAATACTATGAATGTTGAAAAATTTGGATGAAGCAGCAGAAACCATAAACAACCGTAAACGACCTTAATCATCGGAAGTTTGATGATAAAGAATAGTATGTTGGAAAAGCTCAGAAAAGTTGGAACTGGAAAATGGATTGAGCTAACCACGAAGGAGACCAAGGACAAATACAAGGACCAAACCCTATATTCAAAGAATCCAGGTAATTATGAATCCGATGAAATCTTTAGAGAATATCTTGCTCCGAAGTCATGTTAAAATCTTGCGGAAAATCTTTCTCCATCAACCATCGAACTTAGAAATTCCAAAATATCATCATCAATATCTTCGATATTTCTGAGGATATTTTCAAAAATATTCTCGTCCGAAATTATATACCTCTTCGTGCTTCCTGTGTATCATTATATTGGAAATATTCAAGAGAAAATTTAGTACCAAAAAGCAGATTATGTGAAACTATGAAGAAAGCCGTGGACAAATCACAAAGAATAAGTTTGACTTCAAAGAATCTAAATGATTCAATGTCTGTTGAAGTCTTTAGCGAATATCTTGCTCGTTACTCTAAACCCTTGCAGACAATAATCTCCATCATTCTCTGATCTTAGATATTCAAAGATATTATCGTATCTTTCATTATAAATATCCTCCATATTTCTGAAGATATTTTTATAATTATTCTTATCTGAAATCATTAATCTCTTCGTGCGATCAGTGTTACATCATATAGAAACTGTTAGTTTCTATATTCTGTAAACTTTCGAGTCTAAAATATGAATGTTTTTGAAGTAGTGTTGGGAACTGATGCACGAGTTAGTATAATATAATGACACTTGATCAACGTGATTATATTACAGTAAGTCATGCTGAGTTTCTAATGGGACGTGATGATTCACAGATCATAACGTCATCATGTGCCATGTTACATAACTCTTTCATTCTACTTAACTCCTGAACAAATCAAGAAAATGTATTCTTGATGGTTCTATCTTCTGTGATGTTGATAAATTTGAAAATCAAATCGTGCTATCACGTTCCCTCCTGTTTAGAACATTATAATCATTCGAAACTCTATATCTACAAATTCTGGACCATTATTCGCTTGACTTGAAGTCGGGAAGTGAAAACAAAAGCATAGAGCTTTGAAATATAAGGAAAAACATAAAGCCGATCACAAACACAGAAATCACAAACCGTGTATATCAATGTGTATAGCAACATAAAGACCCTGGAGGATTAAAAACACTATAACCCCAAGGGCGAAGTAAAAGAAAACAGATTCCTCTGGTGGAAGTTGGAAAAAGGAGAATGATTGTTGCGATAGTAAGGATGAGGACAAGGATCAGAACTGGATTAAGTATTATTTTTTTCAAAATCTTTTGGATGGATGAAACAAGACAGAAAGTATAGGAATGGTGAGAATAATGGAACAGCAGAGTTTAATTTATAATGGAAATATCAGACAGAGTAATCGAAGCAGATCACCATATTTAATTAGAAAGATCTTAATTTCCTTATTCGTCGAATAATCAGATCTTATAGATTTCCAAGATTTTCTTTTAAATCTCTTGAATTCCGGAATTCAACCAAGACAACGTCAAAAAGTTAAAACGAAACTTCATTTATTCATTTCACTCTTTTGTGATAGCTTCATTCGTGCTCTTCGAATAATCGAATTATTTTATCTGTATTATTCAATAATGATAAAACTCTATTTATCAGCTCATATTCGTCAGGAAAACATATTTATTGTTAGCCATGACGACCTCACTCAAATTTCGGGACGAAATTTCTTTAACGGGTAGGTACTGTAGTGACCCGGAAATTTTCGACCAAATTTAAACTTAAATCTGTATATGTTTCGGACATGATAAGCAAAGTCTGTAATGTCGAATCTAAAAATTTCTAAAATTATATTCATGTAGTCAATTACCCTTCGACTGTTCTCGACGATTCACGAACAATTACTTGTAAATAAATACGTATATATTTAATGATATATAAATAATAATTTGAAAATATTATATTAGAATTAACTATGTAAAATAAAACAATATATAATAATTACTATTTAAGATATATCTATATACATATATAAATAGGGTATATTGAATATATAAATATAGTTTCGAAGTTAATTAGTAAACGATAGAAGCACTCGTTTGTCATCTTGATAGTTATTAAGAAAGTTAAATTCGAACTTATGTAATTATAAAATAAACGGTGATCCGAAAATAAGTTATATAAACTATAGGCTTATTATAAGTATAAATAGAAACTATTTGTTTAATTTTAAAATTTTTATATTTTACTTAGGGGTTGGGAGTAAATAATTAATGTAAATTTTATTTAATAATTTATGATCAAATTTTATACCATAATGACCAAAATAAATAAATATAGTTAATTTAAAAATATGAGAATTTTTTTAGTACTTTTATCCGACACTGATTATCAATAGAGCACGATATATTGGTCCGTAAATTAGGATGTCGATTGAATAATGACAAGGGTTCGATGGCTTTGCTTTTTCATAAAACACGTTTAGTAAATTTAGTTAATTATTATTATTGTATTATATTCCTCCACTTGTTCTTTTGATTTCTGGAGCACTACACGATAGGCACACATATTATAAATATATATAAACATATCTATCATGTGAAAAGCAGAGAAATAGTTATATACTCCCGTGAAGTTGTTTACTAGTTCACTGTTTCTCCTTTTTAATCTAACTAATATATACATATAACATATAATAGAGATATGATATGATATTGATACACATAATACATGATCATCTTCTTCACAATCACACATCACCTTCACTCTTAAAGTCTCACCACTGGTATCCTTCACAACTATTTTCCTAATTTCGTACCAAGAAACGTCACCTTATTATTCGGGTTCCACTTTTGTAACTCTCCATCACCATCGTGACTCACCTCATTAATCTCCACCATGATCACGTTATCACCACTACTACTATATTTATTGTTTTTCTTTTCTTGTTTCCTTTGTGAATTCACAGAAACACCACCACACTGAAACGATATCACCATCATCTTTTGTTTTTTTTTATTCGTTTAACAACCGAGAACCATCATCAACCTTCACTCTCTCTCCCTCTCTTGATCGTGAAACCATCACCACTGCAATCACACAACAACCATTGATCACCACCATCGACCCATCTTGTTAACTGCTTCTACTACCTCGTGACTATTGAAAACCAATCCAAACCACCACCACATTTGCTATATTCGATTACGGTTGTTGCTACTTTGCTTTCTGTTTCAAAACCGCAACCAACTACTGAATAAACCCACTTGTTCTTGTTCAATGATATAATCTTGTTCCATCTAAAACACAAACAAATATGTTTCTGTTTCCCGCTTCCATCGTTGAACAACCTCTTCACCATCTTCATCTCTTTCCCTCTCTCTCTCTCTCTCTCTCTTCCATCTCTCTTTTTGTTATTTTTTTTTTCGATTAACACCATTACCATTATTTCTTTTTGCTGCTACAGCAGTTTTGCATTTCTGTTGTTATTTTAAAACCACCATTTAACTATCATTGTTGCAAGTCGAACCATTTAAATTTATGCTATTCCTACCGCTGCCACTGTTATTTTCCTTTTAATCGTTACCATTGCGAGTTATGGATGATAATCATTTGAAGATTTAAAAAAAAATCATTTACATATAATCATTATCACTAGTGGGTTGCAAGTGGAACTAGATGCCAATTTATGAACGACTTTTACAAACAAGTGACTCTCACTTTAGTTAAAAATGGTCTAATATAATTGCTTTTATCATTTCGCTGGGCCTCACTGGGTCACCAAGCTGTCCAAACTCAATCGGACCCCACTGCCACCAGGCCAATCACGAAAATGGGAAAACTGGGGGTTACCATGTTACGTCACTAGTTTCTTAACTATCGTCATCCTTGGTGTTATCAAACGTGCCCATGTTGTCACCATACACACGGTCATGTTTGAGTTCTTGATATTTTGTGCTACTACCTTTGGGACTGAATGTATACATAATCTCGCCATCGAACTTCTCCTGTTTTGATTATTTTGTTACAGCAACGCTTGTTCTTTTGTTTCGATTACTCATGAAAAACCAAAAACCACCACCATCTTCCCTTACTGTTTCAACCGGAATAATCACCCCCAATATCACTGCTACCGCAATACCACTGCTACAACTTGCATTTTTTTTAAATCCTCACAAAACAGCCAAAGGTTGCTGCTACAGCTATTTTACGGCTGCAACTACTGCCGTTACTATTTTTGCTGCTTATATTCTGTTTTCAGTGAAGTCGAAGTATGTATTGATGATGATTGGTGATGCAAGATAACATTTAAATGATGATGATGGCGATTAGGATAGAAAAAGATTAAGTTACTCTGATGATTATGATTGTAAAAGGTGACGAGGTTATGATGTCAATGATGTATGATGTTGGTGAATGTTATGATGATAATAATGAAGGATGATGGTGGTGAATTTTTGAGAAAGATGAAAACAATTTTGTATATATTAATTAATGATGCGAATCAATACAAGAAAAGTAACAACGGTTCAATGGTTAGGGGTGTTGGGGTTAAGCGAGAGGTTGCGGTTCGAGCCCAGTTTGGGGCATTCATTTTTTGAAAATACTTTCAAAGGTAGTTTTATTAGTTTTGTTATTATTATTATTATTATTATTATCATTATTATTATTATCATTATTTTTATTACTAGTATTATCATTATTATTATTTTTACAACAAATAAATATTTTGCATATAAAATTATACTTATAATAATATTACATATAATAAACATATTTTTATATAAACATTCATATGTGACAAATGATGTATTTTTAATATAATATTAATCATATATAAATATTAATATAATTATATAGATATTAGTCATTTTTAAAGATACATACAAATTAAATATATATAACATATAATTTAAGATATAATAAATTTGTTCGATTACAAATATATGTGCTAATATATATAAATGATATAGGTTCGTGAATCTGAGATCAACCCTACACTTGTTAAATAACGTCATATGTATTTTTACTACAAAATACATTTGGTGAGTTTCATTATTCTCTTTTTATATACATTTTTGGGCTGAGAATACATGCAAATGTTTTATTAACTGTTTTACAATATTTATATGCATGAGTTTTATTTGCTCCCTTTTTAAATGCTTTTGCAATATATATTTTTGGGACTGAGAATACATGCGCTGCTTTTATAACTATTTTACGAAATGGACACAAGTACGTGAAACTGCATTCTATGATTGAATTATCGAAATCGAATATGCCCCTTCTATTAAGTCTGGTAATCTAAGAATTAGGGAACCGACACCCTAATTGACGCGAACTATAAATATAGATCTATCGGGCCCAACAAGCCCCATCCAAAGTAACGGATGCTTTAGTACTTCGAAATTTATATCATGTCCGAAGGAGGATCCCGGAATGATGGGGATATTCCTACATGTATATTGTGAATGTCGGTAACCAGGTGTTCAATCCATATGAATGATATTTTTGTCTCTATGCAGGGGACGTATGTTTATGAGAAATGGAAATATGAAATCTTGTGGTCTATTAAAATTATGAAATGATTATTTATGTTAAACTAATGAACTCACCAACCTTTTGGTTGACACTTTAAAGCATGTTTATTCTCAGGTATGAAAGAGATCTTCCGCTGTGCATTTGCTCATTTTAAAGATATTACTTGGAGTCATTCATAGCATATTTCAAAAGATGTTGCATTCGAGTCGTTGAATTCATCAAGATTATTATTAAGTCGTTGATAGTCTGATATATTATGAAATGTGATGCATGCTTGTCAACTTTCGATGTTTGTCTTTCAAAAACGAATGCAATGTTTGTAAAATGTATCATATAGAGGTCAAGTACCTCGCGATGTAATCAACTGTTATGAATCGTTTATAATCGATATGGACTTCGTCCGGATGGATTAGGACGGGTCCTTTCATATATTAACAATGTACTACATATGTAAAAACAAGACTGCTAACTTAAGGATTTTGAAACGAGACATATATGTAACGATTATCGTTCTAACAGTATTTAACTGTATATATATCATACTAAGATATATTAATATATCATAATATCATGATAATGTAATAATTTAACATCTCTTTAGATATAATAAACAATAGGTTAACAACATTTAACAAGATCGTTAACCTAAAGGTTTCAAAACAACATTTATATGTAACGACTAACGATGACTTAACGACCCAGTTAAAATGTATATACATGTAGTGTTTTAATATGTAGTCATACACTTTTGAAAGACTTCAAGACACTTATCAAAATACTTCTACTTAACAAAAATGCTTACAATTACATCCTCGTTCAATTTCATCAACAATTCTACTCGTATGCACCCGTATTCGTACTCGTACAATACACAGCTTTTAGATTATGTACTATTAGTATATACACTCCAATGATCAGCTCTTAGCAGCCCACGTGAGTCACCTAACATATGTGGGAACCATCATTTAGCAACTAGCATGAAATATCTCATAAAATTACAAAAGTATTAGTAATCATTCATGACTTATTTACATGTAAACAAAATTCGACATTCTTTATATCTAATCCATATACCAACGACTAAAAATACCTACAAACACTTTCATTCATCAATTTTCTTCATTAAATTGATCTCTCTCAAGTTCTATCTTCAAGTTCTAAGTGTTCTTCATAAATTCTATAAGTTCTAGTTTCATAAAATCAAGAATATTTCCAAGTTTGCTAGCTTACTTCCAATCTTGTAAAGTGATCATCCAACCTCAAGAAATCTTACTTATTTACAGTAATATATCTTTCTAATACAAGGTAATACTCATATTCAAACTTTTTTTCAATTTCTGTAACTATAACAATCTTATTTCGAGTGGAAATCTTACTTGAACTTGTTTTCGTGTCATGATTCTGCTTCAAGAACTTTCAAGCCATCCAAGGATCCTTTGAAGCTAGATCTATTTATCTCTTTTCCAGTAGGTTTATCCACAAAACTTGTGGTAGTAATGATGTTCATAACATCATTCGATTCATACATATAAAGCTATCTTATTCGAAGGTTTAAACTTAAAATTACTAGAACATAGTTTAGTTAATTCTAAACTTGTTCGCAAACAAAAGTTAATCCTTCTAACTTGACTTTTAAAATCAACTAGATACATGTTATATATCTATATGATATGCTAACTTAATGATTTAAAACCTGAAAACACAAAAACACCGTAAAACTGGATATACGCCGTCGTAGTAACACCGCGGGCTGTTTTGGGTTAGTTAATTAAAAACTATGATAAACTTTGATTTTAAATTTGTTCTTCTGGGAAAATGATTTTTCTTATGAACATGAAACTATATCCAAAAATCATGATTAAACTCAAAGTGGAAGTATGTTTTCCAAAATGGTCATCTAGATGTCGTTCTTTCGACTGAAATGACTACCTTTACAAAAATGACTTGTAACCTGTATTTTTGACTATAAATTTATACTTTTTCTGTTTAGATTCATAAACTTAAGTTCAATATGAAACCATAGCAACTTGAAACACTCAAAACGGATTTAAAACGAAGAAGTTACGGGTAAAACAAGATTGGATATTTTTGCTTGTTGTAGCTACGTGAAAATTGGTAACAAATCTATATTAATCATATCCTAGCTAACTTATATTGAATTATACATGTATTCTAATATATTATGTAATCTTAGGATACCATAGACACGTATGCAAATGTTTTGACGTATCATATCGACCCATCTATATATATTATTTGGAACAACCATAGACACTCTATATGCAGTAATGTTGGAGTTAGCTATACAGGGTTGAGGTTGATTCCAAAAATATATATACTTTGAGTTGTGATCTAGCCTGAGATGTGTATACACTGGGTCATGGATTGGGTCAAGATAATATATATATCAATTTATTTTTGTACATCTAACTATGGACAACTAGTTGTAGGTTACTAATGAGGACATCTGACTGAAAATATTTAAAACATTAAAACGTATTAAAAAAAATATTGTAAATATATTTTGAACATACTTTGATATATATGTACATATTTGTTATAGGTTCATGAATCGACCAGTGGTCAAGTCTTACTTCTCGACGAAGTAAAAATCTGTGAAAGTGATTTATAGTCCCACTTTTAAAATCTAATATTTTGGGATGAGAATACATGCAGCTTTATAAATGTTTTACAAAATAGACACAAGTACGCAAAACTACATTCTATGGTTGGATTATTAAACCGAATATCACACTTCAAGTCTGGTAGCCTAAGAATTAGGGAAATGGCCCCTAATTGACGCGAATCCTAAAGATAGATCTATTGGGCTTAACAACCCCCATTCAGGTTATGGATGGTTTAGTGACGAGAGGTTATTTTTTGGGGATATTCTATGCATTAAGTTAACGTCGGTTACCAGGTGTTCAACATATGAATGATTTTTATCTCTATGCAGTTTGCGAAATTCCTGATAAGAGATGTGTTATAAAAATGAAATCTTGTGGTCTATTATTATGATTTAATAATATGTAGGTTAAACCTATAACTCACCAACAATTTTGTTGACGTTTTAAGCATGTTTATTCTCAGGTGATTATTAAAAGCTTTCGCTGTTGCATACTAAATTAAGGACAAGATTTGGAGTCCATGCTTGTATAATATTGTTTAAAAACTGCATTCGAAGACTTATGTTGATGTGTAATACTATTGTAAACCATTATGTAATGGTCGTGTGAAAAACACTATATTTTAGATTATCATTATTTGATAATCGTCGTAATATTTTAAAGGTTATGGTTTGTTTTAAAATCGAATGCAGTCTTTGAAAAACGTCTCATATAGAGGTCAAAACCTCGCGACGAAATCAATTAATATGGAACTTTTATAATCAATATGAACGGGACATTTCAATTACTCTTTTGACCCATTTTAAATACTTAAACTTACAATTTTAGTCAAACATGACCCATTTACAATTCTTCCTTCAATTACAAGTGCATTAGTGACTAAAAACACCATTTAACACTTACAACTCCAAATCATAAGACCAAACCCTAGATTATGGCTATTTAGGGTTTCCTTTTATCACCTAACCCAAATCCACCCATATAACCCCCAAATGGGTCTTACAAGTTTCAAATGAACCAAACCCTAGCATAAACTAATTAAAACTCAAAACATAGAGTTAGGACTTACCAACACTATCCTCTTGTAGCTAAGAACAAGGAGAACGACTTTAATTCTTGCTCCAAGGTTTGATTCACCAATCTCCACTTTCAAATCTCACTTGAAATCAAATGGGTTTTTAAGTTTTGAGAGTAATTGGAGAAAGAAAAGGGAAATGAAAATGAATAAAGTGGATAAGTGGTGGAGATTTAGTGCTCCAATCAGATCTAGACGTAAAATGATGATTTTGCCCTTGAACCACTTATTTTAAAAACAAAATCCGGAACCAGTTCACCCAGTGGGTCGCGGCGCGGCCCCAATTGTTGTGGCGCGGCGTTTAACTTATTTTACGAGCTTTCTTAAATCATTCCTGACTCAGATTTTAGTTATTTGTCGCGACGCAACCTCATTCTCCGCGGCGCGACATATAAAGGAAAACTCGACCCTTCTTATCATGCCTCCTGACTCTGGTTTGAGTTCAATGTCGCGGCACGACAAAGGCTTCCGTGGCGCGACAATTGCCTTCAACTGAGCCATTCGACAACCTACACAACTTAACGATTTATTCAACTTGTAAACTTTGTTTACGCTTCCTATGCACGTCTAAACTTCATATTTTAGTCTCACAAGACTTAACATCAACAAAGACTCATGCATACACCTATACACGCGTATATTCTAAACATATATATATATATATATATATATATATATATATATATATATATATATATATATATATACACAATAACTAATACATAGGTCTTTTAATCATATAAATGAACAAGTTATAAGCGTACTAATAATTACGTTTGTACCTTTAAATATGTACGGGAAAAACGAGATGTTACAACTCTCCACCACTTGAATCGGAGCGCGTCCTCGCGATCCAAGCCGCATGACAAGCCAGAAGATAAACTAACACCAATTCTTCGGGCTCCCAAGTAAACTCAGAACCTTTACTACGACGCCATTGAACTTTAAAAGTTCTTACTTCTTTATTTCTCAACCTTTTGACCTTCTCATGGAATATGGGTATCGGCTCCTCAATATATTCTAACTTATTGTTTAGCTCAATCTAGTCTAATGGCACCCAAGATGAATCATCCGCAAGACACTTACAGATATGGGAAACATGAAATGTATTATGGATCCCCGCAAACTCTTCGGGTAATTCCAAACGATACGCAACTTCACCAACACGAGCTAGAATTTTAAAAGGACCAATAAACCGAGGAGCTAACTTTCCCCGTTTCCGAAACCGAATAATACCTTTCCATGGCGAAACCTTAAGCATCACCATGTCACCTTCTTGAAATTCGATCATTCGTCTACGCTTGTCGGCATACGACTTTTGTCTATCTTGCGCCTTTTTAAAATGATCCCGAATCATATCAATCTTACTATTCGTTTCTAAGACCAAATCGGTACTCCCAATTTCTATTTGACCAATTTCACCCCAACAAATCGGAGTTCGGCACCTCCGCCCATAAAGCATCTCATAAGGTGGCATCTCGATACTAGTATGATAACTATTATTGTACGAGAATTCCACCAAAGGTAAGGGCTCATCCCAACTACCAACGAAATCAATAATACACACCCGTAACATATCCTCCAATGTTTGATTAGTACGTTCAGTTTGACCGTCCGTTTGAGGATGATACGCCGTACTCAATTTCAATTGTGTACCCATTTCTTCGTGAAACTTCTACTAAAACCGAGATGTAAAACAGGTATCTTGATCCGAAATAATAGATATAGGAACCCCGTGTCTCGCTATCACCTCTTTGATAAACAACTTAGCCAATGTCTCCGATGATATCACTTCCCAGATGGGAAGAAACAATGCACTCTTCGTCAATCGATCAACTATCACCCAAATCGAATCGAATCGGGTTCTCGCCGTCTTTGGTAACTTTGTGATAAAATCCATGGTAATGTGCTCCCATTTCCACTTCGGGATTTCTAATGGTTGTAACTTACCATACGGCTTTTGGTGTTCGGCTTTAACTGGCAAACACGTGACACATTGCTCAACATACTTAACAACATCACGTTTCATGCCCGGCCACCAATAATACTTTTTCAAATCGAGATACATTTTTGTAGCGCCCGGATGAACGAAATAATTTGACTTATGTGCTTCATCAAGTAGCACTCGTCGATAATCCCCCATCTTAGGCACCCACACTCTTCCTTGAAAAGACAACAAACCACGCGAACCCATAGTAATGAATTTCGCTTGCCCCACAATTCATTCCGCATGCTTGTTGTAAACATAAGCTTCAATTTGAATCACGCCAAGTTTTTCAAGAAAATCGTTAGTAATAATCATACGTAACGATCCTACTCGTATCGCCGGATGTTGACTCTTTCGACTTAATGCATCTGCGACCACATTCGCTTTGCCTGGATGATAAAGTATTTCACAATCATAATCTTTTACTACATCCATCCACCTACGTTGACGATAATTCAAATCTCTTTGATCGAAAAGATGTTTCAAACTCTTGTGATCCGAATAAATCGTATACTTGACACCATACAAGTAATGGCGCCAAATTTTCAACGAATGCACAACCGCTGCTAACTCAAGATCATGAGTCGGATATCTCGTTTCGTGTTCCTTTAATTGTCGAGAGGCGTAAGCGATGACTTTACCTCTTTGCATTAGAACATACCCGAGCTTATTTAGAGAGGCATCACAATACACCGTCATGTCTTCCACACCTTCCGGCAACACTAACACCGGAGCTTGACACAATTTCTCTTTTAGCAATTGAAAAGCAATTTCTTGCTCGTTCTCCCAATTAAATCTCGCGTTCTTCCTCGTCAATTTCGTCAATGCAGAAGCGATCTTAGAAAATTCTTGGATAAACCGACGATAATAACCGGCCAATCCGAGAAAACTTCAGATTTTCGTAGGCGTAGTCAGTCGTCCCCAACTCTTTACCTTCTCAATCTTCCCCGGGTCTACTTGAATACCATTTTTGTTCACGATATGGCCAAGGAATTGAACTTCCCTTAGCCAAAATTCACATTTAGAGAGTTTAGCATACAACTTCTCCTTCCGTAACGTCTTTAACACACTCCGTAAATGATGTTCATGTTCCTTCATACTCTTCAAATAGACAAGTATGTCGTCAATGAGCACTATTACCGACTTGTCCAACATAGGTTGGCACACTCGGTTCATAAGGTCCATGAATGCCGCCGGTGCATTCGTAAGACCAAAAGGCATAACTACGAATTCAAAATGCCCGTAACGCGTTTGAAAAGCTGTTTTCTCAATATCTTCCTCACGAACCCGCATTTGGTGATAGCCGGACCGTAGGTCGATTTTCGAGAAATACGTTGCACCTTGAAGTTGGTCAAATAAATCGTCAATCCGAGGCAATGGATGAAGATTCTTGGTCGTCACCTTATTCAACTCACGATAATCGATGCACATCCGCATAATACCATCCTTCTTCTTCACGAATAAAACCGGAGCGCCCCATGGCGTAGCACTCGGTCGAATAAAACCCTTTTCAAGTAGCTCTTGGGTTTGATTTAACAACTCTTGCATTTCCGTCGGCGGTAAACGATAAGGAGTTTTAGCAATTGGAGTAGCTCCCGGAACCAACTCAATGGTAAATTCAACCTGTCTTTCCGCCGGAACACCCGGTAACTCATCCGGAAAAATGTCTTCAAACTCATTTACCACCAGAATTTCATGATTGGATGGTGGCTCATCTCGAGTATCAACAACATTGGCAAGAAAAGCCATGCCACCACTAACAAGGAAACGACGTGCCCGTGTAAAAGTGCATATCGGCACAAGTCTTCTCCGTTTATCACCGTGAATAATTAACTCTCCCCCACTTGGGGTCTTTACACGAATAAATTTTTCATGGCATGCAATATCGGCTCTATTATGATCGAGCCAATCCATACCAACAACGATATCAAAATCACCCAAAGTCATCAGGATGAGATCAATTTTAAAGTTTTCGGCACCAAACACGACATCACAATTTTTACACACATCCACCACTAGCACCGTTTTGCCGTCCGCTATTTCGACTTCTACCGGACGACTTAACTTAGCTAACGGTCTATTAAGTTTAGGCACAAATTTTGGAGACACAAACGACAAATTTGCACCGCTATCAAATAGAATTCTTGCCAGATTAGAGTTAACCATAAAAGTACCTGAGACAACTTCCTTGGATTGCTTGGCTTCATCATTCGTCATCAAATAGTTGAGACCCCTAGCCGTACTCGCCGCCTTCTCTAGACGCTTAACATTATCGTTTCGCAAATCGGGACACTCCGGATTCTTATGCCCTTCTTTACCGCATTAAAACAAGTGAGCTTGTTTCCTGAAGATGGTTTCGGACAATCACGAGCCACATGACCCGCTTGCCCACAATTGTAGCACGAAAAAGAAATACCACCGGAAGCGCCCTTCTTCACGCTATTGACACTTTCGGAAACCTTCTTATTCTTATTCTTCTTGTTTGAAAAGTTAGAATGACTAGAACCTTCATACTTTCTTTTAGAAAAAGTGAAATCACTTCTCCTTGGAACTTCCGGCTCAAAACCCCGAGCCAATTCAAATAACTCTTCAAAAGACTTAGCCGCTCCTCGACTAATCTTACCCTTGTACTCATCATTCATGGTACGGTAGAAATCTTTCCTTAGCTTGTGATCGTCACCAACATATTCCGGAAAAAAACGAGTCTTTGCCAAGAAGGTAGACTTGAGAGTAACCAAGTCCATTGAACCTTGTTACAAATTGTGCAACTCTTCCCGGATTCTATCAAGATCGGAAGAAGTTCGGTATTCTTGGAAAAATTCCTTCTTAAACTCCTCCCTTGTCAACCTCATGCATTGCTCTTCACCATATAATTTGATTTTATCGTCCCACCACAACTTGCCTTCTTCGCGCAACATGCTAGACCCATACCTTGTCTTCTTCTCGGGAGGACATTCCGCGGTACGAAAAGCTCCCTCGATATCGGAAATCCAACATGTGCTTTTCTTTTAGGGTTAACCATGAATGTTTCTAGCTTCTAATGCCTCCTCGATCGCTGCATTCATTCACTCATTTATCATTTCGGTTACTTTCCCATCAACCGACTCTTGGAAAACCTTTCGAACATCATCAAGAAAATATTTTTTGCCTTTTAAAGATGGCCTCAACCTTGTGTTCAATTCGTTGTTAAATTCATGGTTTTGTGTGAGTTTTGTAAAAAGCTTGAATTTGTGTCAAAACAAGTGATTTAAGTGTTGTTATGGTCAAATTGTTGTGGGTTTTGAGTCTATAACAAGTAGTGAACAAGTTGTGGTCGATTTTGGTGTTTAAAACGAGCTCTAGATCGAGATTTGAGGATTTTATCGTGAAGTCCGTAGCCTTTGTTCAGTTTTTGAGGAAGATGAACACAGTCGGCCGACTGTCAGTCGACAGTCGACCGACTGAGGTTTCAACCGACCGATTGTTTAGTGAACCGACCGACTGAGATTTACCTTCGGCCTATTGATGTAATACCAAATGAATCGACCGACTGGAAAGGTCAGTCGACCGATTGTGTCGACAGTCGACCGACTGTCAGTGTCAGTCGACCGACTGAGTGTCCAGGGCAGAATATTTACCAAAGTATTGATTTTTAGTCGTTATGCTGCCCGTTTGTATTTTGGTGTTCAGGATGTAAATTTTGAAAGTGCACAAGTGTTAGGTGGACTTTTAGCGGCGCTTTTTTTGACTGATTTTCTGTACTGTGCTGTTTTGTGTTAACGGACAGAAACTAACTTGATTTGCCTTATGTTCAGGTGATAAGGATAAGGAAGCCGCTCAGTGATAGATTATCTGAGCTAGTTGCTGGTATTCAATGAGTGGGTCTATCTACGGATAGAGTTTAAGTAGCATATCATGCTACTGTGGTTGACTCTTTTACTATGCATAGTGTAGGAATTGCCATGATAGAATAATATCGTTTGCCTGATGTTGTATGTGAATTATGTGTACACTGTGTGACTGGCACCAGTCGGGCCTAGGGACACTGGGGACTCGAGACCGTGCCTAGGAGAGGTTAGAGTCGGTATGAGGTCAACCGTGCCAAGGGGAGGTTAGGTCCATAGGCTACTGATTGTGGAGTATAGTGTGAATGATGAATCCCCTGCATCTGGATAACTATACTGTGAATTGAGTAGCAGGGACTATCGGTAGACTCAGGCCCGATCAGCTGAGAGTCGTGTGCTCGTACAAGCCGCCGATCCTCGTATTGTCTTATTGTATGATAGTTGGTAGTTAGCAAGTGTTGTTGTTAGTATATAGCTTATGTGTGGCTTAAGCTATATCTGTTAGATAGATTCTATTCACTTAGCGGTGCGCTAATCCCCCACATATTCTCCCTTTACAGGTTTAGGTACTGTTAGTCGGGATGGGTGCTGTTGCAGAAGACATGTTTGACAACCCTACTCTGATGTGGACTTTTGTTTAAATCATGTTTTGTAATAACGTAACACCGTTGAGTAAACTTAAACTTAATTACACAGATTAATGTAATGACGTGACTTATAGTGTGTTTGTTAATAAAGTCTTCCGCTGTGTTTGTAAAAAAAAATGGCCGGTGTTACAAGTTGGTATCAGAGCTGGTTTAACCTGACTGGCAGGTTAATCGTAGAGGGGGTTCTTACAGTGGCGACCTGTGATGAAGCATTGGCTCTTATCCCTTGCGATCCCTTTATGTGTAAAGGGTTGACTGGCTATACAGAGACGCGGGCTGTAAAACCAGGCTTTGAGGTACGCTCAGTGGTCACCCTGTGCGCAGGAACGGCACTGAGTGGGATGCGTCCCCAACTTGTTTTACAAGTTGGTATCAGAGCATGGTTTGGCAGCAAATACGTGCGCATATTTTGTTCCCAAACCCTGAGGCAAGTCAAACATGTCTGTGGGAGTGGGGGCTAAGTGAATATAGGATATATGTGTGATAGTTGTGATTGAACTAACTGATATCCACTAAGTTTTTATGTGAGCTGTTTTTGTAGCACAGGTATGGCTGATAGAAACGCAACTGGCCCATCCAACCTCGGAACATTCAGAGCACCAGAAGATGGTGTTGAGTCTGATGATGATCAGAATAGTTACATCCTTCAATTAGAAAGCAAGCTAAAAGAGGCTGAAGACAAAATTAATGAGCTTGAGTTGGTGAGGCATTCTGGAAATGATGATACACCACCTGGATTCCCAACCGCGCAATCCCAAACGATACCTAATGTGTACCAGAACCAGTTTCAGAATCAAATACCTAACCAATATTATATGCCACCGTAAAACACTTTTACTTACCAAAATCCCATGATGATGAACCCATACCAAATGCAAATGTTCCAACAACCTTACATGCAACCACCCAAAAGATGTACTTATAAGAACTTCCGTGATTACAAACCCTTCGATTTTTTTGGAAGTACTGATCCAACTGTAACTCTCAATTGGTTGCGAGAAATTGAAAGGGTATTTAAAGCGTGTCAGTGTGAACCTGAGCTGAAAGTAACATATGCTAGTCGACTGTTGAAAGGTAGGGCTATGATTTGGTGGGATTCTTTGATTTCCAGTATACCGAAAGAGCAAGTGAGTATGATCACATGGGAGTAGTTTCATGGGAAGGTGTGTGAACAGTATTGTAATCTGTTTGATATGAACCGAATCAAGACTGAGTTTCTTGAAATGAAGATGACACCTCAAATGACGATCGATGAGGTAGTAGAGAAGTATATGGATAAACTGAGGTTGGTACAATAATGGGTGCCAGACGAAGCGTCTCGTATTCAGCATTTTGTTAATATAAATCTGCCAGAGTACTGAACTTTCGTTGGAACAGCTACATCATTGTCTCAAGCTATTGTGATGGTTAAATGGTAGGAAGTGATGTTCAGGCCGCCAGAAATAGAATGTTTGGTAATGTGCTACAACAAGGTGGGCAAGTATCTGTACAATCAGGATCTAAATCCAAGAAGTCTAGTGGGTTTAAATCGAAGGGTAAAAATGGTCAGAGTAGTATTGGGTCTGGATCAGGTAAAAGGAATTGGTGTCACACATGTCGATCTTCTCACAGTGGTCAGTGTTCTGAGGCTACAAGAAGATGCTTAAATTGTGGTGTTGTTGGGCATGAGTCTTCAGCATGCCCGTATCCGAATAGTGTGTGTTGGAGTTGTCACAAACTAGGGCATCGTGCAATTAGTTGTCCATCAAAGAGTGGTAGTTCCGGGGCAGGGTCAGGGGCGCGTTCAGCATCAGCCGTAGGGTCAACTGCCTCGAGTGGGCAGAAGAGGAAGAACCCTCTGACAGCAGAGGCTAGAGCTTTTCAGATGTCGGTTGAGAATGCTGTGGCAACCAATGAAGTGATCACCGGTATGTTTCTAATCAACTCAATACCTGCTCGCGTATTGTTTGATTGTGGTGCCAATAAGTGTTTTATGTCCCTAGATTTCTGTGCTAAGTTGGATTTACCAGCTACTGTATTACCTGAGCCGGTTAGTGTAGAACTAGCTGATGGTAAGATCACACCCGTCACAACATATGTGTCTGGCTTTGTATAGAGATTGAAGGGAAGTCTTTCCCGGTGACTTGTTTAGTGTTACCTATTCCTAGCTTTGATGTAGTATTAGGAATGGATTGGTTGAGCTCGATTAGGGCTAATATTAAGTGTGATAGGAAAATGATTACCTTTCGTTCGACCGATGGAACCCGTTTTGTGGCCCGAGGGGAGCGGGGCGGGTATAATTTTCCATTGATAACCATGATGAAAGCAAAAAAGTTGATGGCAAAGGGTTGTGATTCATTTCTTGCGTATGTGATTGATGCGAAGAAAGAAAAGAGAATAGTGGCCGATATTCCGATAGTATCAGAAATTCCTGAAGTGTTCCCAGATGAGTTACCAGGTCTACCGCCGGTAAGGGAAGTCGAATATAAGATTGAGTTGGTTCCTGGAACAACTCCAGTTGCAAAAGCTCCATACCGATTAGCGTCGTCTGAAATCCGTGAAATGATGTCACAGATTCAAGAGTTATTAGATCGTGGGTTTATCCGACCGAGTTCTTCACCGTGGGGTGCTCCGGTATTGTTTGTTAAAAAGAAAGATGGGTCAATGCGTATGTGTATTGATTATCGTGAATTGAACAAAAGAACAGTGAAGAATAAGTATCCGTTACCTCGAATAGACGATTTGTTCGATCAGTTACAGGGTGCTTCATTCTTTTCTAAGATAGACTTACGATCCGAATATCATCAGGTTCGTGTTGCTGAATCAGATATACCGAAAACTGCGTTCAGAACAAGGTATGGACATTATGAATTTCTTGTCATGCCGTTTGGGTTGACGAATGCGCCAACAGTCTTCATGGATTTAATGAATAGAGTGTGTCATCCGTTCTTAGATAAGTTTGTGATTTTGTTTATAGACGATATACTAGTGTATTCAAAGACAGAGAGTGAACATGTTGAACACCTGAGACAGGTTTTGAATTTGCTGAAACGTGAGCAGCTATTTGCAAAATTTTCAAAATGTGAATTTTGGTTACGTAAAGTGCAGTTTTTGGGTCATGTGATTTGTGCTGAAGGTATAAAGGTTGATCTGATAAAGATAGAGGCGGTAATGAATTGGAATTCTCCGAAGATTCCAACTGAGATTAAGAGTTTTCTGGGATTGGCTGGTTATTATCGCAGGTTTATCAAAGATTTTTCTAAAATAGCAGGTTCGTTGACTAAGTTGACTCGTAAAGATGTAGCCTTTCGATGGACTGATGAACAGAAAAAGGCTTTTCAGATTTTGAAATAGCTACTGTGTCAGGCACCAGTGTTAGCTTTACCAGAAGGTTCAGACGACTTCGTGGTATACTGTGATGCGTCATATGCTGGGATGGGTTGTGTATTAATGCAAAGAGATAAAGTAATCGCTTACACCTCTCGACAGTTGAAAGTTCATGAGAAGAATTATTCAGTGCATGATCTTGAAATGGCTGCAGTAGTGTTTGCGTTGAAACTGTGGAGACACTGTTTGAATGGAACCCATTGTGTTATTTGTACAGATCACAAGAGTTTGCAGTATATCTTCTCACAGAAAGAATTGAATATGCGTCAGAGATGGTGGCAAGAGTTGATTAAAGATTATGATTGTGAAATTAAATACCATCCGGGTAAGGCAAATGTGGTTGCAGATGCGCTAAGTCGTAAAAAGTCAAGTGAAAATGTGAAATTTCTTCGTTTGAATATAACTTCAGATTTCCATTCAGGCCTGTGCTTTAGAGGACGAACATATTAAATCTGAACAAATGACCAAACGAAAAGTGGACTTAATTGATGATTCACGAGGACTAAAAAGACCTTAAACAATCGTGTTTGGGTGCCTAAACTTGGAGATTTGAGGGATTTAATCCTGACAGAAGCTCACAAATCCAGATTAACAGTACATCCTGGTAGTAATAAGATGTATCATGATTTGAAAACAATGTATTGGTGGCCAACAATGAAAACAGATATCGCATGTTATGTCAAAAAGTGTCACATTTGTGCTCAAGTGAAGGCAGTACATCAGAAACCTTATGGTTCGTTACGTCAGTTACAGATTCTAGAGTGGAAATGGGAACATATAACGATGGATTTTGTGACTAAATTACCTCGAACTCAGAAAAGACATGATATGATTTGGATAATAGTGGATCGTCTAACTAAAAGTGCTCATTTTCTTGCTACTCGTGAAACAGCTTCGTTAAGTGAGTTAGCCAAATTGTATGTGAAAGAAATAGTTAGTCGACACGGTGTGCCGTTATCGATCATTTCAGACAGAGATTCCAGATTTGTGTCAAATTTTTGGAATAGTCTTCAACAGAATCTGGGTACACGTGTGAATTTAAGTACATCTTATCATCCACAGACAGACGGTCAGAGTGAAAGAACGATACAGACTTTGGAGGATATGTTAAGGGCTTGTGTGTTAGAATACGGTGGTTCGTAGGATATACATTTTCCATTGGTTGAATTCGCGTATAATAATTCATATCATTCGAGTATAGGGATGCCGACCTATGAAATTTTGTACGGTCGTCATTGCAAAACTCCGACTTGTTGGTTAGAAGCCGGTGAGAAACAGTTTGCAGGTCCCGAAATTGTTCAAATGACAGCCGAAAAAGTTGCAATCGCGCGAGAAAAGTTGAAAGCCGCTAGAGATAGGCAGAAAATGAATGCTGATCCGCGTAGACGTCTAGTAACCTTTAATTTCGGTGAACGAGTGTATCTAAAAGTTTCGCCGTGGAAAGGGGTTATCAGATTCGGTAAACGTGGTAAGTTAGCACCTAGATTTATTGGTCCGTTTTCGATCAGTGAAGTGTTGAATGATCAGACGGTGGTGTTAAATCTTCCGCCAGAGTTAGCCGGTATTCATAATACATTCAACGTATGTTATCTTCGTAAGTGTAAAGTCGACGATGAAACGCAACTTCTTCCTTTAGAAGATTTAAGGGTCGATTTGAATAAGAAATTTGTATAAGAGCCGGTCCGTGTAGTTGACCGAAAGGTGACTAAGTTGAGAAATAAAGAGATACCGATGGTGTTGATCTAGTGGAAACACAGTTTGGGTTCTAATCTTACGTGGGAAACGGAAGAGTTGATGAGAAACCGCTACCCTCATTTGTTTGACCAAGACCAGATTCCGAGGACGGAAGCTCCTTAAGGGGGGTGGATTTGTAACAGACTGAAACCCGGGCTAGTTGTAAGTGGACTATTTTGCCCTTAGGGTTTTATTATGTGTTTTATATACTTTTATTTTAATTATGTGAATAGTGTTATTTTATTAATTGATTAAGACCAGTTTGTGACAAGGGTCACAGAACAGATTTGTTTATTTAATTTGGACTCTATTAGGGCCGCCTAACGAGGTACGAAAGATATCTGATAACTGATATATACCTGTGTGTTGTACAGTGTGGGAATTAAACCCAATTAAGTGACTAGTGTACTGTATTTTCTTCCCATTTCTAGAAAATTCACTAAAACACCGTACCTTCATCCCTCACATCTACCAAACCCTAATCCTTAAACATTGATCTTGAGCTCAAATTGGTGTTAGAATCGTGTTTGTTATCGTTTACTGAGTCTATCAAGGTAAGTAACATGTGTTTTTGTGTTTAATTCGTTGTTAAATTCATGGTTTTGTGTGAGTTTTGTAAAAAGCTTGAATTTGTGTCAAAACAAGTGATTTAAGTGTTGTTATGGTCACATTTCTAACGACCCGTCCTAATCCACAAGGACGAATACATTACATTTGGTTACATTGCGAGGTACTAGACCTCTATATGATACATTTTACAAACATTGCATTCGTTTTTGAAAAGACAATCTTTCATTACATCGAAAGTTGACGGCATGCATACCATTTTATAATATATCTAACTATAATTGACTTAATAATAATCTTGATGAACTCAACGACTCGAATGCAACGTCTTTTGAAATATGTCCTGAATGACTCCAAGTAATGTCTCTAAAATGAGCAAGTGCACAGCGGAAGATTTCTTTCATACCTGAGAATAAACATGCTTTAAAGTGTCAACCAAAAGGTTGGTGAGTTCATTAGTTTAACATAAATAATCCTTTCCTAATTTTAATAGACCACAAGATTTCATACTTCCATTTCTCATAATCATACGTCCCATGCATAGAGACAAAAATATCATTCATATGGATTGAACACCTGGTAACCGACATTCACAATATGTATATAAGAATATCCCCATCATTCCGGGATCCTCCTTCGGACATGATATAAATTTCGAAGTACTAAAGCATCAGGTACTTTGGATGGGGCTTGTTGGGCCCGATAGATCTATCTTTAGAGTTCGCGTCAATTAGGGTGTCTGTTCCCTAATTCTTAGATTACCAGACCTAATAAAAAGGGGCATATTCAATTTCGATCATTCAACCATATAATGTAGTTTCGATTACTTGTGTGTATTTCGTAAAACATTTATAAAAGCGCATGCATTCTCAGTCCCAAAAATATATATAGCAAAAGCATTTAAAAAGGGAGTGATGAAACTCACTATAATGTATTTTGTAGTAAAAATACATATGACGACATTGAACAATGCAGGGTTGGCCTCGGATTCACGAACCTTCAAAGAGCTTTTCTAAAAAAAACTACCCCAAACAGGGCTCGAACTCGAGACCTCTCGCCCACCCGCAAACACCCTTAACCATTCTGCCATCCATGTTTTTCTGACTTATAAGGCAACCCAAACATATATATCTAGTATTTCTTTCATCTTAGTTCATCATCTTCTTCACCAAGTTTAAAATGAAACGGGGGCAAAAACTCAACAACAATCGAACGGGTTTTTATTTATGACTTGTAAACAACATGAAACAAAAAAAAATGTGTTCATGATATAAAAAAAATGAGAAAAAAAAACACAAAAAATCCTACTGCTTGCGGGTAGCTAGAAAAAAAAATTTGTTTTCAATTTTGAGTTCGTTTTGGACAATCTTTACAACATGAAACATGTTTCAAATCATTCCTAAAATCTATCAAAATCATCAATTTAACTTAAAACATCAAAACAAGCTCTAATTTCTCCAAGAACAAAACAGTTGACTTTTGACAATTTAACTTTGACTCGCAAATTCGAATTCGTTATTAAGAATTGGAACTTGAGATTTTGCAGGAAGTTTAAGTAAATGATTCCTAACAACTCTGCATTTTTAGTTTTTGAAATTTGTTTCGAATTTACGTTAGTGTATATTACTGTGAAGAACTCAAGAACTCAAAAATTGATTTTTAGATTAAGAGTGTTATAGGTTATGATTACAACATGAATTGTGTTGCAAATCATTCCTATAATCTTTATGGATCATCAAATTAACTGGAGTTATCAAAACAAACTCGAATTTGATTCAAGAACACTTAGTTGACTTTTAAAACCAAAACTTTGACTCCAAAATTAGAGATTAATAGAAAGAATTGAGGATTGAAAACTTACAGATAGTTTAGATAGATGATTCCTAACAAGACTGTATTATTACATTTTGAAAATTCATTCAAAATCAAAATATGATGAAAAAGATAAATGTACAGAGTGTGGAGCTTATTTTCTGGGTTTTTCAGTTTTATTCAATCACTGAATGCAATAGACAATATATAGCAAAGGATTTCTGTTTTGAATTGTGATTGAAGCAGACTCATAACAAACTCCGACAGATACAAAAATCATATACAGTAGGGATGTGGATGTGAAACTGAATGGTACTAGTTCTTGATTCTTTTTTTTATAATTAAATTAATATTAATAATTGATAATATATTAATAATAATAATTATTATATAAGTACTAATGATACAAAATTCATAAAAATGATAATAATAATACTATTAGTGTTAATAATAATAAATTGTATTAGTTTCTAATAATTTGTACGTTGTCACCCTCTTACGTCCCGGTTCCGGTTTCTCGAACGCATTTTTGTATGCTTAGAAAACTGATACCTTACATTTCGCGAATTGTACCTTTATTAATAATTAGACTTAAATTAATGGAAAACTAACCCACTCAAAGTGTAACTTAATCTTTTGAGTGTTTTGGTCATTTACTTCTATAAATCATAGTCTCGTTATTTATCAAAGCATATTCAATAATATTAAATCAAAACGTTTTATGACTAATTTGATATTAGTATTCATCACTTTGTAAAATAAAAATATATTTTCATTTAAAATATAAACTTGTACATACCGTATATAATGGAAATATTAATGTAATAATATAATATTTAGTTTTTCAAAACTAATAATAGTTCAAAAGTTTATTTTAAATTTGTTTAGAAAATCTTATAACACGTAACGTTTATACTTTAAACTTAATTTGATATAATTCATTTATGCGCCAACGTTTAGTTTAATTTCCTTAAACTTTCTAAATAATATATCTTAATATCGATCAAATCAAATAACAAGTGTTGCTATCGTTTACATAAATAATTTGTAATCAGATATGTATTTAATATACATAAACACGTTTTAAATACACGTTGCAAGTTATTTAAATATATCTTAACAATTAATATTCAACTTACGTTATTTAACAAAGACATTTTAATAACCAAGTGATATTACATTGGAAAACGTTTTCGTACGTTTGTAAAAAGATCAATCAAGTAATATGAAATTCAATTCTCCACTAACATTTGTCTGACACTAGATAAGTGATACTTTGTTTTCATTTGAAAATCACTTTATCATTTATTCCGAATACCGTTAAAAACAAATGATTTCTCAAATCAACGTGGACCTCATAACAGAGACTCGTAATCATAATTCAATGTATCTGATAATTCAATCATATGATATTATCTTTTAATTTCGTCAATAACTATATTAACTTATATTGAAACAAAAATACGTTCATGTAAAGTATTATATGTCTAATACTTTGTTAACGTTTTCAACTAATAAGTATATATTATATATACATATCAATATACACATACATGTTCGTGAATCGTTGAGCATAGTCAAAGGGTAATTGATTACATGAATATAGATTTCAAAACTTTCGAGACTCAACATTACAGATTTTGCTTATCATGTCAGAAACATATAAAGATTAAAGTTTAAATTTGATCGGAAATTTTCGGGTCATCACAATATTGTTGTGGGTTTTGAGTCTATAACAAGTAGTGAACAAGTTGTGGTCAATTTTTGTGTTTAAAACGAGCTCTAGATCGAGATTTGAGGATTTCATCGTGAAGTCCGTAGCCTTTGTTCAGTTTCTGAGGAAGATGAACACAGTCGACCGACTGTCGGTCGACAGTCGACCGACTGAGGGTTCAACCGACCGATTGTTTAGTGAACCGACCGACTGAGATTTACCTTCGGCCGATTGATGTAATACCAAATGAATCGACCGACTGGAAAGGTCAGTCGACCGATTGTGTCGACAGTCGACCGACTGTCAGTGTCAGTCGACCGACTGAGTGTCCAGGGCAGAATATTTACTAAAGTGTTGATTTTTAGTTGTTATGCTGCCCGTTTGTATTTTAGTGTTCAGGATGTAAATTTTGAAAGTGCACAAGTGTTAGGTGGACTTTTAGCGGCGCTTTTTGTGACTGATTTTCCGTACTGTGCTATTTTGTGTTAACGGACAGAAACTAACTTGATTTGCCTTATGTTCAGGTGATAAGGATAAGGAAGCCGCTCAGTGATAGATTATCTGAGCTAGTTGCTGGTATTCGGTGAGTGGATCTATCTACGGATAGAGTTTAAGTAGCATATCATGCTACTGTGGTTGACTCTTTTACCATGCATAGTGTAGGAATTGCCATGATAGAATAATATCGTTTGCCTGATGTTGTATGTGAATTATGTGTACACTGTGTGACTAGCACCAGTCGGGCCTAGGGAGACTAGGGACTCTAGACCGTGCCTAGGAGAGGTTAGAGTCTGTATGAGGTCAACCGTGCCAAGGGGAGGTTAGGTCCATAGGCTACTGATTGTGGAGTATAGTGTGAATGATGCATCCCCTGCATCTGGATAACTATACTGTGAATTGAGTAGCAGGGACTATCGATAAACTCAGGCCCGATCAGCTGAGAGTCGTGTGCTTGTACAAGCCGCCGATCCTCGTATTGTCTTATTGTATGCTAGTTGGTAGTTAGCAAGTGTTGTTGTTAGTATATAGCTTGTGTGTGGCTTAAGCTATATCTGTTAGATAGATTCCATTCACTTAGCGGTGTGCTAATCCCCCACATATTCTCCCTTTGCAGGTTTAGGTACTGTTAGTCGGGATGCGTGCTGTTGCAGAAGACATGTTTGACAACCCTACTCTGATGTGGACTTTTGTTTAAATCATGTTTCGTAATAACATAACACCGTTGAGTAAACTTAAACTTAATTACACAGATTAATGTAATGACGTGACTTATAGTGTGTTTGTTAATAAAGTCTTCCGCTGTGTTTGTAAAAAACAAAAAAAAATATGGCCGGTGTTACACCCCTTGTCCCCCCTGAAAACCTACGGCCACCACCACCAATTCCCCTATAAATACCAAGCTTATTCCACCCATTTTACACTTGATCTCATTCTCATTTTACACACATTACTCTCTAATTTTCTCTCTAGTCTTTCTCACTCTAAAAAGTGTAAGTTTTAAATTTTCTTCTTCTTCTTCTTTTCTTCTTATTTTCGACATCATCATCATCACTAAAGGATTAAGCTTTTTAGCTTTTGATCTTTTTATATCTTGTAGATTCAAACTTTGATTTGAATCCTTCAAGAACATGGAAGATTCAAGCTTTCTAGCTTTGAATCTTCATTACTTTTGTTGGATCTAAGTTTTCTAGCTTATGATCTCTTTATTTTGTTATAAAGATCAAAACTTGTGTTTATGATCTTCATAAAACTTGAAGATCTAGCCTTTTGCTTTAAAGATCTTCAAGAACATAAAAGATGCAAGCTTTCTAGCTTGGATCTTCATTACTTTGATGGATCTAAGCTTTATAGCTTAAGATCACTTTGTTTTTGTTATAAAGATCAAAACTTGTGTTTATGGTCTTCATGAAACTTGAAGATCTAGCTTTTTTGCTTTCAAGATCTTCAAGAACATAAAAGATTCAAGCTTTCTAGCTTTGCAATATCATAATTATTTGTTAAAGGATCCAAGTTCTCTATCTTAGGGTTCCATTACTTTGTTGAATCAAATTTATGTGTCTTGCTTGTTTGATTGAATGAAAGTTTGTAGCTTTAGTTGTGAATTGAACTTGTATTTGTGTTAAGACTAAGAACATGATGTAACCTTGGTTCATCATCCATCTAAAACTCTTAAGTGAGTTGTATTCTTACTTAGTCTTGACATTGTGTGTTGATGGTTGAATCTTGGTCAAAGTGATGCTAAAACATCAAAGAGTTTTACACTTGAAGCTTATAGGCATCAAGGATGAGAACCGTGATGAGCATCAAGCACCAAGAAACCCACCGGAGCACTTGTTTACTATTTTTCGGGGTCTGATCAGACTCCTGGGACTTCTGGAAAGTTGATTTTCAGATAGTTCGTTTCGAGTATATGAATTTTCATTTAAGACTCGCCTAAATCCGATATACGGTTTAGGATTTATAGCCTTCCGAAAATCACTACGCCTTTGTAACGACGTGCTGAAAAATTCTGACCTACTCGCGCTTGAACCGTCGCCACGGTCAAACGACACCGAGTTAGGATCTGAAAACTGGACAGCTGTTAGAGGACTCACATACGGATCCTTGGCCACTGACCACGTCTCTCTTTGGTTTGTATAGAGGTCGTAACAGCTGTCCGAAGTCAGCCTTTTGTTTCGATCTCTAATCTTGTTAAAAACATACTTTACCTTTTACGAATGATGATGATGATGATGATGATACTTAAGACTTAATTTATTTACTTTAGAACCTTTTGGGACAATACACTGACTTAGTAACCTTTGACTTAGGTTGAGGACCTTTCGGACCGACTTACTACTTGCATACTTTTCATATCGACTTTTACCGCATTTATCACTGTGAGTTATAGCTTCCCTTTTTCTACTTTACTATTTTTGGGACTGAGAATACATGCGTTTTTTATGTTTTACTTACTTGACACGAGTACTTAGACTTTACATATGTGTAGGTTATATAACGGCATAAACTTTCCCCTTAGCACGGTAACGTTTTACTATTGGTATTTGAACCGGTAGACGCGAATCTTAGATATGGATTCATAGGGTTTGACATCCCCACTCAGGCTAGTCGCGCTAGCATTTAACGGGTGTTTAATACTTCGAGAACATACACTCGCCAGGTGTACTTTTAGGGGTGATATTTATATTTACGTTAAGTTAGTTACCATGTTCCCACGGATAAGCATATACTTTTCATACTGTTTTGAAAACTGAAATCTCGTAGTCTACATTATATTGTTGTTTACTAAAACTATAGCTCACCAACATTCGTGTTGACATTTTTAGCATGTTTTATTCTCAGGTAACTAAGACGCTTATTGCTTCCGCTGTAATAGACTGCTGTGTTAGACTTACTATTAGGCTTGCTGTTAGACTGCTGCTGCATTGTTTAGAGATGTCTCAATCATGGAACTTTTATCTTGCATTCACAACTTATGTTATTTTGAATAATGACTTTGTAATGACCTTTGTGTCACGTTATCTTTTGTAAAACAATTGAAGTTATCTTTTTCATGAATGCAAAACTGATTTTTAAACAGCATATAGTGTTTGACCTTGTAATGATCCTGTTGTTGATGATCCGTACACGTTGATTTTTTACGGGGCGTCACATTTGGTATCAGAGCATTGGTTGTAGGGAATTAGGTTGCATTAGTGAGTCTTGACCGAGCCGAGTAGGATTCGCTAATAGGACAAATCTACAACTTGCTTGTTTACTTATTTCTGCGGAACTTGTTGCATGCTAGTACTTACTTTTACTGCTATGTGTACTTGCTGTATGCTACTGCTTATTATCGCTACTGCATGCTACTATCTGCTTTTGATTGCATGTTACTTCTGTTTGATACTGTTAATATTGCCATGCTATGTATTGCTATAGACGATCTAGGATGCTGTAGAGCCGGATTACATGCTTGCTATATGTCTTACTGACATGAAAAAAGTTATTTTTCCTTGTTCAGATGTCAGACATGCCGCCCATGACCTTTGACTTCGAGAGTGACTCGGATACGTCTGCTACCCCGCCTACTATTGTTGCTGATTCACCGCTACCCTCCGGCGACTCTGGCGATTCTTCATCCGAAGATAGTAGACACGTGCTTGACCTGATGGACATCTCAGACAGAGAGGAGGATCCAGAGGAGATTCCAGCTCCACCCAGCCCTAGACTCCTGGGGCCACAGCATCATTTCGATGATACTGTGAACCCTGGGGGAAATAGGGATGGTCCTTTCCGTAACGAGCGTGGACATTGGGTTAGACGCACCGCTGACGGACGTGTCGTGCCGATTACACCTGGTAGATATCTACTCATGACCACCGGCCAGATGCTTTCACCTGCCCGTGATGTACCTGCACTACCTTCCGACGATTCAGACGGTTCATCATCCGTTGACACCAGCGAGGAGGATCCCGAGGAGGATTCTGAGGAGGACTTCGAGGAGGAGCCCGTACAGCCACCCTCTACCCCGCCGAAGAAGCGGTACCGCTACGATGGTACTGTTATTCCAGGGGATAATGGAGGAAAGCCGTTCGTGAACGCACGTGGATAGTTGGTTAGGGTCACAGCCCGTAAGTGGGTTGTGTTGTATCATGCCGATCCATTTGTGCGTAAGGTCTCCCGCACTATGCCGTCTACTTCCAGTACTACATCTGCATCATCTGGACCATCTGCACCACTGGCGCCACCTGCACCATCTGCCCCACCTGCCCCACCAGTATCTCTCACCGTCGAGGAACTGACGAGGGAAGTGCATGCCCTCCGTGCTTGGGTAACTGAGCTCGAGGACCAAGTGTCCCACATGATGGACATCATTTACCCACCCTCACCCTAGGACTGTTGTATTAGATTTCTTTATGTTTTCTGTTAGTAGTTCCTGATTTTCCATTCATGTATTGTACGTACCTTATGCTGTTGTATGCAATTTTCTTATTATGAATGGAATTACTGTTGTTTAAATTGTTGTACGACATTTTATTTAAGTTATTGCATGTTGGCTTTTGTGCTATCTACTGCTAGTTGCCATGCTTAGTTAACGTATGTTGTGTTGGTTCCGTGTTGTTTGCCTTATGCTATGATGTTATCGATTGTTGATTGATGGATTTTAACTTGAGCCAAAAATTTTGTTTTGAAGATCGATGGCAAACGGAAAAGGTCCCAGAGAAATGCCCACTACAGCACAGATTGAGGAGATGATTGCTGCTCGAGTAGCCGCGGCTATGGCGAATGCCAACCCTGCTCCAGCTCCACCGGCTAACCCAGCTGTTCAGAACGGGTGCACTTATAAGGAATTTCAGAGTTGCAAGCCCCACAATTTCAGTGGTACTGAAGGACCAGTTGGGCTGACGAGATGGTATGAAAAGTTGGAATCTGTGTTCCGTGTGAGTAACTGCTCCGAAGGGAATAAGACCAAGTTCGCATCCTGCACGCTGTCGGATTGCGCTTTGACTTGGTAGAATACGTTCACCCAGGCTCAGGGAATCGACGAAGCTTATGCAACATCCTGGGAGGAGTTTAAAAGGGCTATGATCGAGGAGTACTGCCCCAGAACCAAAATTCAGAAATGGAAGCGGAGTTTTGGGAACTGAAGGCTGTAGGAACTGACCTTGATGGCTATAACAGAAGGTACTTGGAGTTGGCGTTGATGTGCCCCACAATGGTTACACCTGAGTTCAAGTGAATGGAATGATATCTGTGGGGACTCCCCAAGGACATTCAAGGAAATGTCACTTCTTCAAAACCAGCAAATGTCCCGGAAGCTATGCGCATGGCGCACACCCTGATGAATCAAATTACCCGCCAAGAGCCGAAGAAGGTGAAATCGGAATCGGGAGCTAGTAATGGGAAAAGTAAATGGGACGGAAGTAAGGGAAAAGGTTTTGACCAGAACCCAGCTAAGAGGCATGAGAATTTTAAGGGAAACAACGACTGGAGGACCCCTAGCCCTAATCCTAACTACAAAGGCACCCTTCCTCAGTGTAAGAGATGCTACAAGCATCATACTGGATACTGCAATGAAGTGTGTGAGAAGTGCAAAAGGACTGGACACGTTGGCAGAGATTGTTAGATCACCACCCCAGTTGTGAGGACAAACCCGAATGGACCGAGGAAGTGCTTTGAGTGCGGTCAGCAGGGTCACTTCAAGAATGAATGTCCGAACAAGAAGAAGGATGGCGGGCCAGCACGTGGAAGAGTCTTCAACATGAATGCCAGATATGCCTGTGAAGATCCTGACTTGGTCACAGGTACATTCACAATCAATAACCTGTTAGCTTATATCTTGTTTGATACTGGTGCCGATAGGAGTTATGTGTGTAGACACTTTTTCTCTAAGATAGATTGGTTGTTAGTACCTTTGGATGAGAGTATTCTAGTCGAAGTATCCAATGGAAAACTTGAGAAAGTTGACCAAATTGGCCGAGGAGGTATTATAAACTTAGCTGGAGTGGATTTCGAGATTGATTTGATACCCATTAAGTTGGGGAGCTTTGATGTGATAGTCGGTATGGACTGGTTGTCCAAGGTAAGGGCTGAAGTTATCTATGGAGAGAAGATTCTTCATATACCACGCGAAGATGGTGAGCCATCAATTGTTTACGGAGAGAGATGTAGCCCGAAGCCGAACCTTATTAGTTGCATGAAGGCATAAAAGGTCATGAAAAAGGGGCGTTTTGCTATTCTGGCGCATGTGAAGAAGCTAGAAACTGAGAAGAAGAGCGTGGATGATGTACGAATTGTGAACGAATTTCCCGACGTCTTTCCAGAAGAATTGCCGGGATTACAGCCGCTGCGATCAGTGGAGTTCCAGATCGATCTAGTGCTGGGAGCTGCACTTGTAGCTCGTGCACCTTATCGACTTGTACCTTCCAAACTGCAAGAGTTGCAGAGTCAACTGCAAGAACTGCTAGACCGTGGATTTATCCGACCGAGTTCATCGCCTTGGGGCGCACCTATTTTGTTCGTGAAGAAGAAGGACGGATCTTTCCGCATGTGTATCGATTATCGTAAGCTGAACAAGTTGACGATTAAGAATCGGTATCCCCTTCCCATAATTGACGATCTTTTTGATAAGTTACAAGGATCCAACGTTTACTCTAAGATTGATTTTTGATCAGGTTATCACCAGTTGAGGGTGAAGGAGAGGGATGTGATGAAGACTGCGTTCAGAACCCGTTATGGTCATTATGAGTTTCTTGTGTTGCCATTCGGATTAACTAACGCACCTGCCGTGTTTATGGATCTCATGAATCGAGTATGCAAGCCATACCTGGACAAGTTCGTTATCGTCTTCATAGATGATATCCTCATCTATTCCAAAAGCGAAGAAGAACACGAGCAACATCTTCGACTCGTGCTTAAACTCTTGAGACAAGAGCAACTCTATGCCAAATTCTCAAAGTGTGAATTTTGGTTGAAGGAAGTTCAATTTCTTGGTCATATCATGAGCGATCAAGGTATCAAAGTCGATCCCGCGAAGATCGAAGCCATCAGCAAGTGGGAGACTCCCACTACTCCTACTCATATCCTCCAATTTTTAGGCCTCGCCGGTTATTACTGAAGATTCATCGAAGGTTTCTCTTTGATTGCGCGTCCTTTGACCGCATTAACTCATAAGGGGAAGAAGTTCGTTTGGGAAACCGAGCAAGAGTCGACATTCCAAACCCTGAAGCAGAAGTTAACCACCGCACCTATCTTATCCCTTCTCGAAGGTAGTGATGACTTCGTTGTGTATTGCGATGCCTCTCGACAAGGTTTCGGGTGTGTATTGATGCAACGAAAGAAGGTTATTGCTTAAGCCTCCCGACAACTGAAGGTTCACGGACGAAAGTACACGACTCACGATCTCGAGCTTGGTGTGACGACCCGAAAATTTCTGACCAAATTTAAACTTTAATCTTTACATTATTCCGACACGATAAGCAAAGTTTGTTAAGTTAAATCTCAAGGATTTTAAACTATGTTTATATATTCTTTTAACCTCGACCAAATTCCAATGATTCACAAACCATTAAATGAACGTAAATGATTATATATGAATATGTGTATAGATTATAACTTGAAAATGTTAACGAAGTATTTAGTATAAATACTTTACATAAAAGTATTTAGTTTCATATTGAGGGAATTTGAAGATAATATCAAATGATTGATTTAACAATTACATTGAATTATGATTACGAGTCTCTGTTAAGAGGTCCACTTTGATTTAGAAAACAATTCCTTTCTAACGGTATCCGAAATATTTAGTAAAAGTGATTTACAAAAGTGTCATTAACGAGAGTTAGTCAAAAGTTAGTAATCTTTTCTGTTTAAATTTCAAAAGTGTACTTTACTTTGATAAACTCGTGTCCCTTGATAAATCAACTATTTGGTTTTCATATTAAAAACACTATTCGGTAAAATAACTACTATTATTTAAAACGAGTTAAATTATATAAAACGAACTTTGAAATGTAATTGGTTTTGAAAGACTAAATATTATATCATTAGATAAATATCTCAAACATATATATTATGTACAAATTTACGATTCTAAATAAAAAATATATAAATTTTAACTTAGTCATAAAATGTCCTGATTTAAAATAATATATTTTGACAAACAACGAGTCACTGATTTATAGAAGCAAATGACCACAACGCTTAATTTTATAAGTTACATTTATTATAAGGTAATTGTTTTGATAAGTAAGTCAAATTATTGATAAGCGTACACGTCGCATAACGTAAAAGGCTAGTTATCTAAACGTACGAACGAGCGCTTGAGAAACCGAAAGTGGTACATGAGTCGAGTGACAACGTACGAGTCATTTGAACAAAAATTACATTTTTACCATGCACGAGAATATAATATAATATTTAATTAATTCTAAAGATTAAATATATTATATATTAAATAATATATATAAAACATATGTTATAAGAAAACCGTCGGCAACTTTGGATTCGTTGATATGAGCTGTACCATTGTGTCATGCGACCGCATGACAAATCTTCATAAACATCATGCAGTCGCATGAAGAGAGAAATGAGTGCAAGTCTATAAAACGCACGAGGTTTACTCAGTTTGCCTATACATCTTGATCTTATTCTCTCAATTTATATTATTATTATTATTATTATTATTATTATTATTATTATTATTATTATTATTATTATTATTATTATTATTATTATTATTATTATTATTATTATTATTATTATTAAGTATATTATTATTAGTAGTAGTATTAGGAGCGATATTATTATGTATTAAACATAAAATACTACGACGAGGTTCTGCCCGCGTGATGTCAAAGATGAGCTTTTCAAGTAGGATATGGCTAAGGAAATTATGGGTTATAGCTATGGAGGTGATGGGTAATGTTTATGGGTATGCTCGTGAGGTCAATCTAGTAATTTTCATCTCCGTTGCGTCTACGTACCTTTTCTGCAATATTGAATCTCAATATTGATACGTGAGTACTCGTAAATTAATTTTTACATATTAATAGTGTATCCCTGACTAGTGCTCGAGTATATAGGATTATGCATGCTTGTACTTTTAATATTGCCCTTAGATAGGTTGTGTTGGATCTTGAATTAGTTACACCTGCAGTTGAGATAAGGTATAAGATATGCATGTCCTTGGAAAGCTAGCGAAAAATTAAGAACTTTTCCTTTAGATACCAAATGGTTTTGATGAACGGATTAGAAGTTATAGTCAATTGAATTTTTGTATTGTTATTAAAAATGATTATTATTATCGTCGTTATTATCGTCGTTCTAGTTTTTATCAAATTATTATTATTATTATTATTATTATTATTATTATTCTTATTTATTTATTATTATTATTATTATTATTATTATTATTATTATTATTATTATTATTATTATTATTATTATCAATAAAAAGTATTATCATTAAAAATTGTTATTTTTATTATTATTACTATCGTTAAAGTTATAATTAGTATTATTATTATTATCATTAAAATAGTTATTAGTATTATCATTATCATAATATCTATTATTATTAATATTATTATAATTAAAACTAATATTAGTAACACTTAATTTTTTATGATTACTATTATATATTCATTCAAATGAACGCAATATAAAAGACGATTTAAAAGCTATTAACAAATTGATTAGGAAATAATGAGTATGGGTATCATGATGAAATTTAAAATATTGTAAGACATTGATTTAGATAAAATTATCGTTCCTATTATTTTTATCAGTACTATTATCATTAAAAGTATCAAAACTATCATTTTAACAAAAATTATTAATTTAATAAAAATATTATTTTTATTATAAAAGATCATTATTATTATCACCTTAAATAAGATATTATTTTTAAAGTTGATATTAACAAGTATCGTAAATATTAAAGTTATCATAATTAGAGTTATCATTCTATCATAAATAGAATATATAAAAATATATTTTTATTATAATAAATGAATTATACTATTTACTCTAATAAAATCTTTTAAAAATATTTAAAAATATAAAACGAAGATATTTAAACTATATAATAATCATGTATAAATTTTGGAGATCATTTTTGAGTCAAATTGACTTTTGCATATTAGTCTCGAGCATTAGGATTGTGGTACACTATGACTTGACTTAATTTGTTAAATAAATATTGACCAACATATAAATATATATACTTAATTTAGGTTCGTAAATCCGAGGCCAACCTTGCACTTGTTCAATGATATTATGTGTATTTTTACTACGAAATACAGTATGGTGAGTTTCATTTGTCTTTTTACCCTTTATATTTTTGGGCTGAGAATACATGCGCAAATTTTTATAAATGTTTTACGAAATAGACACAAGTAATTGAAACTACATTATATGGGTGAATGATCGAAGCCGAATATGCCCCTTTTTGCTTGGTAACTTAAGAATTAGTAAACCGATCTACTAATTGACGCGAATCCTAAAGATAGATCTATTGGGCCTAACGAACCCCATCCAAAGTACCAGATGCTTTAGTACTTTGAATTCGTTTTATGTCATGTCCGAAGAATTTCCCGGAATGATAGGGGATATTCTTATATGCATTTTGTTAATGTCGATTACCAGGTGTTCACCATATGAATGATTTTTGTCTCTATACATGGGACGTATATTTATGAGAACTGGAAATGAAATTCGTGTGGTCTATTAAAATGATGAAAATGATCAATTATGATAAACTAATGAACTCACCAACCTTTTGGTTGACACTTTAAAGCATGTTTATTCTCAGGTATTATAGAAATCTTCCACTGTGCATTTGCTCATTTTAAAGATATTACTTGGAGTCTTTCATGACATATTTCGAAGAACGTTGCATTCGAGTCATTGAGTTTATCAAAGATTATTATTAAGTCAATTTATAGTTGGATAGTGGATATTATAAAATGGTATACATGCCTATCAATTTTCAATGTAAAGAAAGTTTGTCTTTTAAAAACGAATGCAATGTTTGTAAAATGTATCATATAGAGGTCAAATACCTCGCGATGTAATCAAATATTGTAAATCATTTATAATGTATATGAACGGGTCCTTTCAGTTGGTATCAGAGCGGTGGTCTTAGCGAACCAGGTCTGCATTAGTGTGTCTAACTGATAAGTTGTTAGGATGCATTAGTGAGTCTGGACTTCGACCGTGTCTGCATGTCAAAAGTTTTACTTATCATTTCTAGTCGGAAATCATATGCTTATCATCCTTAGGAAATTACCTGCTTATCCTTATTAGTCTAGACACGTCTTGCTACATTAATTGCATGAGTAGTGTATAGAAAAAATTCATATCTTAGCGTATCTGCTAAATCATATCTTATCGTATCTGTTACTTTAAACCTTGCCTGACATATCCCGCAAATTCCTCCGTAATCTACGAAATCTTTTGATCTATATATATAGATATCCTATTTAAATAGAATACCAACCGATAGTCGAAAAATCATTTTATATCAAAAAATCCTTTATCCAATCGTACGAAATGGAATTTGTCATCAGTTCAAGTCACTCGGATTCCAAAATGGAATCCCATTCAAGCTCCGAAAGCAGTGTGACCGGAATGGATCAGCCAATCAGTCATCATCTATTCTGGATGAATTGGGGATGGGTTCGTAGCCTCCTCAATCATTGGAGACAAGAAGAAGGTGATCCCTTCCATCCACCACATTGCCCTCTTGGTGATGAACCTGAAGCACTTACCGGCGAACCTGTTCGAGACACCATTTTCTCTCTCATTTCCAGAGTATCTCGTCATGATTATATATTACATCAAATTTTAGACTTTATTTATCCAATCACCCCGGTGTAATAGAAGAAGTCAACGAGCTTCGCGCTCGGGTAGTGGCTTTGGAGAATATGGTGCAAAGATTACAAACACCAGCAGCAGCACCAGCAGCATAACCAGTACCACCATCATCAACGCCAACAGTACCATTACCACCTCCAACCACAACCGCGTCGTAAACCTCAAACTTTACAATCTGTCCCACGAGCATCAACGTCATACGCACTATAGATACCAAAGAGTACCAACAACAATAATTGATGAAGTATTAACTCATAAATTCATTGGAGAAACATTCCGCAGCGATTATGTAATCTCTAAAGTCTTAGAGATTATCTAATCTAGCCCTAACCATAAATCAGTTAAGCGAACCAAAATGATAGAAGGAAGAGTAGAAACCCTGACAAAAATGGTGTGTGATTAACAAGCTAAACTTGTTTTACCAACAGCATCAACAGTACCGTCAGCGTCACCAGTATCGTCAGTACAGTCAACATCAGAATCAACAACACCAATAACATCACAAACTCCGTCACTTCAAGAATCACTGTGGGCATCATTACGAATCAATAATGCGTATATTTTATCAACGAGTTATGAAGAATTAACTCATTCCCTCTGAAGAAATTATATGTATATTTTATATATATATTTTGAAATAAAAATAAATCTTTTCGTGCTAAGCTATTGTGTGTGAATCTTAACTACTCGGTTAATTCATATTACAAATATGCAATAATGTACGTCCTTCGCCCGCAACTTAACCATCGTTAACTACAATCTTTCTCAATTCAACAAATTCCAATTCTTAATAAATCAAGTATATATTTGATTTTACACTTTCATCATCGATGTAACCGAAACTTTTCAGATAACATCATTCGTACTTTGCGAAGTACACAAGAATTTAACGAAAACCAACATCACACCTCAACAAATAACGAAGTATTGATTCATAATTTCAATATTATTGAAGAAATACTTATGTAATCTCTAAAGCCTTCAAGGGATTATTCAATTCTAGTTCCAACCGTAAATCGAATGAGTTTAATTTAGTATTAACTCATTAAAATCTATATTACATCTGAAGAAAATATATACATATATATTTTCATAAAGACTGTAATAAAATTCTTTTGTACAAAAATATTAATTGTGAATTTTTTTTTAACGGGCAAGTAATACCCGAGATATATATATATATATATATATATATATATATATATATATATATATATATATATATATATATATATATATATATATATATTCACATTTAATATGTTACATTCTTCGAATCTGATTAAAAAAATTATCAACTATACTTCCTACTTTCACAATAATATACATTCTTTCATAGAAATTAAAACAACCATACTCATTCAAGCCCAATTACATATTCTGATTTTGAAACCTCAGAATTCAATTCGAGATATAACCAGTATCATCACTTTTAGATTCCTACATCTTTCAAAGTAATACTTTGACTTCAAAACAGTGTTAGAACATCAAATGTATATTAACGATCACAATCTATGTTCAAACCCTTTGAAAATTTCTAAAGACACTTCAAATAAAGAGCAATCGAGATGATAATCTAACCACAAATTACCCACAGTTATGTACTTAAAAAGCTCTCGAAACCAAAGTCATAATTCAACACATATATATGTCAGATCCTTTGGCATTTATTAGCAAAAATAACCTTGCGATTTCTTTTCAATGTAGCCAGTTTTATCACAGCTCCAACAAGTCAACTTTGACTTTTCAGTCGAAACAGCCTTATTATAGCCTTATATATACGTTGCCCTTTCACCATCGTTACTGGGGAACCTTTCATATTCCACCACATCAACAATAAACTTACCAATAACTTCACCGACCTTTGACATTCCGATAAATCAATATATTTATCAAAACCCCATCAATTACTCATCTGCATTTTGTAACAAGAATTTTCATACGAATCATCAGAATTTAGCAATCAGTATTTTGAAATCTCACAGCATGTCTACGCCAACAGTCATATGTGTACATATAACATTTATATCTTAGACTTACATACTTCGAATATGAAGTTTCTGAAAAACACCCTAAACTACTAACTGATTCTTGAAAGTTTGAAAAATGCCGATGAAGCATCAAAAACTGTAAACGACCTTAACATTAAAAAGTTTGATGATAAAGCATAGTGTATGGGCAAAGCTCAGAAAAAGAGAAGTTTTGGAACTGAAAAATGAATTGAGCAAAGTATGAAGGGGGATGTGGACAAATCACAAAGACCGAACCTACCTTCAAAAAATCCAAACGATTCAGTATCTACTGAAGTCATTAACGAATACCTTTCTCCTGACTCTAAACGCTTGCGGACAATATTCTTCAACATCCTCTGATATTAGAAATTCTAAGATACCATCGTACCCTTCATTATAAATATCCTCCATATTTCTGAAGATACTTTCATAACCATTCTTATCTGAAATCATTTATTACCTCGCGATATCTATATCACATCATAAAATAAATTACTTTAAATTCTAAATTCTGAAACCTTCGAGTTTAAAATAGGAATATTTTGAAGTAGTGTTGGGAACTGAAGCATGAGTTAGTATAATATAATGACACTTGATCAACGTGATTATATTATAGTAAGTCATGCTGAGTTTCTAAATGGAACGTGATGATTCACAGATCATAACGTCATTATGTGCCATGATACACGACTCTTGTATTCTCTTTAACCTCTAAAATATCAAGAAAATATTTCTTGATGATTCGGCCTTTTTCGAGGTATTCTAGTAATTTGACAAGTCAAGATCGTGCCATTACAATTTCCTTCATAAAACATTAACAATGTTCATTCCGAAATTCATATCTGCAAATTCTGGATCATTACAAGCGGTGCTTAATCGCAAGAAGAAGAAACGAAGGGACAAAAACTCCGAAATAGAAATTGGGGTATAAATCACAGCAAATAAAAGAGAGCATTAACTGGGGATGACAATGATTATAGAAAACAGAAGTGAGGGCTTCGAAGTATAAGGGAAGATATAAAGTCTGATAACAACACATAAATTACAAACCGTGTATATCAATGCTGATCGCAACATAAAGACATGGGAGAATTAAAAGCACTATAACCCCAAGGGCAAAGTAGAAGTAAGCAGATTCCTCTGGTGGAAGATGGAAAAGGAGAATGATTGTTGAGATAGTAAGGATAAGGACAAGGATCAGAACTGGATTAAGCATTTTTCACAATCTTTTGAATTTGGAAATTTAGTATAGGAATGGTAAAAGATACGAAACCGAAGAAGTTAATTTATAGTAAAATATTTGATAGTGAAATCAAGACAGATCTCCGTATTTAAATAGAGAGATCCTAATTTCCTTATTCGCCGAAGAAACAAATCTTTTGGATTTAGAAGATTTTCTTTAAATCCCTTGAATTCCAGAATTTAACAAAGACAACGTCAAAGGTTAAGACGAAACTTTATTTCTCATTTCATTCCTTTTGAGACAGCTTCACTCGTACGCTTCACATAATCGAATCGTTTTATCTATATTACTCAATGATAATAAAACTCTATTTTATCAGCTCATAATTGTCACAAAAACGTACTTATTGTCATCCATGACCATTCCACTCAAATTTCGGGACGAAATTTCTTTAACGGGTAGGTACTGTGACGACCCGAAAATTTCCGACCAAATTTAAACTTTAATCTTTACATTATTCTGACACGATAAGCAAAGTTTGTTAAGTTAAATCTCAAGGATTTTAAACTATGTTCATATATTCTTTTAACCTCGACCAAATTCCAATGATTCATGAACCATTAAATGAACGTAAATGATTATATATGAATATGTGTATAGATTATAACTTGAAAATGTCAACGAAGTATTAAGTATAAATACTTTACATAAAAGTATTTAGTTTCATATTGAGGGAATTTGAAGATAATATCAAATGATTGATTTCACAATTACATTGAATTATGATTGCGAGTCTCTGTTAAGAGGTCCACTTTGATTTAGAAAACAATTCCTTTCTAACGGTATCCGGAATATTTAGTAAAAGTGATTTACAAAAGTTTCATTAACGAGAGTTAGTCAAAAGTTAGTAATCTTTTTCGTTTAAATTTCAAAAGTGTACTTTACTTTGATAAACTCGTGTCCCTTGATAAATCAACTATTTGGTTTTCATATTAAAAACACTATTTGGTAAAATAACTACTATTATTTAAAACGAGTTAAATTATATAAAACGAACTTTGAAATGTAATTGGTTTTGAAAGACTAAATATTATATCATTAGATAAATATCTCAAACATATATATTATGTACAAATTTACGATTCTAAATAAAAAAAAAATATATATATATATATATATATATTTTAACTTAGTCATAAAACGTCCTGATTTAAAATAATATATTTTGAAAAATAACGAGTCACTGATTTATAGAAGCAAATGACCACAACGCTCAATTTTATAAGTTACATTTATTATAAGGTAATTTTTTTGATAAGTAAGTCAAATTATTGATAAGGGTACACGTCGCATAACGTAAAAGGCTAGTTATCTAAACGTACGAACGAGCGCTCGAGAAACCGAAAGTGGTACATGAGTCGAGTGACAACGTAGAAGTCATTTGAACAAAAATTACATTTTTACCATGCACGATAATATAATATAATATTTAATTAATTCTAAAGATTAAATATATTATATATTAAATAATATATATAAAACATATGTTATAAGAAAACCGTCGGCAACTTTGGATTCGTTGATACGAACTGTACCATTGTGTCATGCGACTGCATGACAAATCTTCATAAACATCATGTAGTCGCATGAAGAGAGAAATGAGTGCAAGTCTATAAAACGCACGTGGTTTACTCAGTTTGCATATACATCTTGATCTTATTCTCTCAATCTATATTATTATTATTATTATTATTATTATTATTATTATTATTATTATTATTATTATTATTATTATTATTATTATTATTATTATTATTATTATTAAGTATATTATTATTATTAGTAGTATTAGGAGCGATATTATTATGTATTAAACATAAAATACTACGACGAGGTTCTGCCCGCGTGATGTCAAAAATGAGCTTTTCGAGTAGGATAGGGCTAAGGAAATTATGGGTTATAGCTGTGGAGGTGATGGGTAATGTTCATGGGTATGCTCGTGAGGTCAATCTAGTAATTTTTGTCTCCGTTGCGTCTACGTATGTAGTGACCCGAACTTTTTCATGTTTATATATATTAAATGAAATTGATATTTACATGATTAAGTGTTTCCAACATGTTAAGGAATTAAACTTGATAAGACTTGATTAATTGAAATAGGTTTTATATTGACAATTGACCACCCAAGTTGACCGGTGATTCACGAACGATAAAAATTGTAAAAACTATATGATGACATATATATGGTTATATATATAGTTAACATGATATTATGTTAAGTAATTATCTCATTAGGTATTTCAACAATGAGTTATATACATAAAAATGAGACTATTGAATTAAGAAACTCGAAAACGATATATATAACGAATATCGTTATAACAACGTCTTACTAAGTACATATGAATCATATTAAGATATTGATACACTTTGTTAAACATGATAAATGATAAGTAAATATATCATTAAGTGTATTAACAATGAACTACATATGTAAAAACAAGACTACTAACTTAAGGATTTCGAAACGAGACATATATGTAACGATTATCGTTGTAACAACATTTAACTGTATATATATCATACTAAGATATATTAATATATCATAATATCATGATAATGTAATAATTTAACATCTCTTTAGATATAATAAACAATGGGTTAACAACATTTAACAAGATCGTTAACCTAAAGGTTTCAAAACAACACTTACATGTAACGACTAACGATGACTTAACGACTCAGTTAAAATGTATATACATGTAGTGTTTTATTATGTATTCATACACTTTTGAAAGACTTCAAGACACTTATCAAAGTACTTCTACTTAACAAAAATTCTTACAATTACTTCCTCATTCATTTTCATCAATAATTCTACTCGTATGCACTCGTATTTGTACTCGTACAATACACAACTTCCAAATGTATTTACTATTGGTATATACACTCCAATGATCAGATCTTAGCAGCCCATGTGAGTCACCTAACCATGTGGGAACCATCATTTAATATCTAGTATGAAATATCTCACAAAATAACAAACTAATGGAGCCTATATGACTAATGCATATTCACGTGAATGAAGGTGTCCACAAACACTTTCATTTTGCAACTTACATGCATCAAACTACTCTCTCTCAAGTGTTCTTCCATTGTTTTAAGTGTTCTTCATCATCTTCATTACAATCTAGCTCAATCTAGTTCATAAATCCATACATAAACCAAGTTATAAAACAACTACTCAAGAACACACCAACAACACTTCCAAGTTTGCTAACTTACTTCCAATCTTGCAAATCCACTTTGATTGATCATCCAACCTCAAGAAATCTTTCTTATTTATAGTAAGATATCTTTCTAATACAAGTTAATACTCAGATTCAAACTTTGATTCAATTTCTATAACTATAACAATCTTATTTCGAGTGGAAATCTTACTTGAATTTGTTTTTGTGTCATGATTCTACTTCAAGAACTTTCAAGCCATCCAAGGATCCTTTGGAGATAGATCTATTTTTCTAATTTCCAGTAAGTTTATCCACAAAACCTGAGGTAGTAATGATGTTCATAACATCATTCGATTCATATATATAAAACTACCTTATTCGAAGGTTTAAACTTGTAATCACTAGAACATAGTTTAGTTAATTCTAAACTTGTTCGCAAACAAAAGTTAATCCTTCTAACTTGACTTTTAAAATCAACTAAACACATGTTCTATATCTATAAGATATGCTAACTTAATGATTTAAAACCTGGAAACACGAAAAACACCGTAAAACCGGATATACGCCGTTGTAGTAACACCGCAGGCTGTTTTGGGTTAGTTAATTAAAAACTATGATAAACTTTATTTTAAAAGTTTTTCTTATGGGAAAATTATTTTTCTTATGAACATGAAACTATATCCAAAAATCATGGTTAAACTCAAAGTGAAAGTATGTTTTTCAAAATGGTCATCAAGACGTCGTTCTTTCGACTGAAATGACTACCTTTACAAAACGACTTGTAATATGTATTTCTGACTATAAACTTATATTTTTTCTGTTTAGATTCATAAACTTAAGTTCAATATGAAACCATAGCAACTTGAATCACTCAAAACGAATTTAAAATGAAGAAATTATGGGTAAAACAAGATTGGATAATTTTTCTTGTTGTAGCTACGTGAAAATTGGTAACAAATCTAAATTAATCATATCCTAGCTAACTTATATTTTATTATACATGTATTCTAATATATTATGTAATCTTGGGATACCATAGACACGTATGAGAATGTTTTGACATATCATATCGACCCATATATATATATTATTTGGAATAACCATAGACACTCTATATGCAGCAATGTTGGAGTTAGCTATACAGGGTTGAGGTTGATTCCAAAAATATATATACTTTGAGTTGTGATCTAGCCTGAGACGTGTATACACTAGGTCGTGGATTGATTCAAGATAATATATATTGATTTATTTCTGTACATCTAAGTGTGGACAACTAGTTGTAGGTTACTAACGAGGACAGCTGACTTAATAAATTTAAAACGGTAAAACGTATTAAAAAATGTTGTAAATATATTTTGAACATACTTTGATATATATGTACATATTTGTTATAGGTTCGTGAATCGACCAGTGGCCAAGTCTTACTTCCCGACGAAGTAAAAATATGTGAAAGTGAGTTATAGTCCCACTTTTAAAATCTAATATTTTGGGATGAGAATACATGCAGTTTTATAAATATTTTACTAAATAGACACAAGTAATTGAAACTACATTATATGGGTGAATGATTGAAGCCGAATATGCCCCTTTTGCTTGGTAACCTAAGAATTAGTAAACCGATCTACTAATTGACGCGAATCCTAAAGATAGATCTATTGGGCCTAACGAACCCCAGCCAAAGTACCGGATGCTTTAGTACTTCAAATTCGTTTTTATTATATCCGAAGGATTTCCCGGAATGATAGGGGATATTCTTATATGCATCTTGTTAATGTCGGTTACCAGGTGTTCACCATATGAATGATTTTTATCTCTATGTATGGGATGTATATTGAAATATGAAATCTTGTGGTCTATTATTACGATTTGATAAATATATAGGTTAAACCTATAACTCACCAACATTTTTGTTGACGTTTAAAGCATGTTTATTCTCAGGTGATTATTAAGAGCTTCCACTGTTGCATGCTAAATTATGGACAAGATTTGGTGTCAGCATGATTGTATTATATTGTTTAAAACTGCATTCGAGATTTACTTTGTTGTAACATATTAATATTGTAAACCAATATGTATTGGTAGTGTGTAAGTGTGATATTTTTAGATTATCATTTTTGGATAATCTAGGTGGTGACTTTTTAACCTTGTCGATAAAATAAAGGTTATGGTTTGTTTTAAAAACGAATGCAGTTGATGTGCGTAGAGGTGTATACAAAATAGTTATATTTTTACTACAAAATACTATTAAATACGATACAATTTTACACAAGTTATTTATTTATTTATAGAGTGGATATACCTAAACCTTGCTACATCACTTATAGGCAGTGTAACTAATCGTACAGTAGTGTAGTTTTTAGTAAGTCCGGTTCGTTCCACAGGGATCTTTAGCCAAGTTTAACGCTATATTTTTAAAACTATATTTGTAAATATATAAATATATATAAGTAGTATTATTATTATAGAAGGGGGTTTTTACCGTTTAATGACCGGTTTGTCGATTTTAAAACTTTAGTCGCAGTTAAAACCTAATGTAAAATATTAAAAATAAATACAACTTAATTTAAAGCGTAAAGTAAATAACGATAATGGAATTGCGATAAATAAAATGACAATAAATAAAGTGCGATAATTAGAAAGTACGATAATTAAAAGTGCAATTAAATACAATGACAGTAAATAAAAGTGCGATAATTAAAAGTGCAATTAAATATGAAATAAAAGAATTATGCTTATTTAGACTTCCGTAATCATGATGTTTGACGTGTTGATTTTTAGTTTATTACCATGGGTTAATTGTCCTTTGTCCTAGATTATTCGATATGTCCATACGGATTTGTCCATAATAGTCCATCAGTCATAATCATAAAATGCGGAAGTCTTCGTCAAATTATTCTTATTCCCGAAGTCAAATATTCCAACTAATTGGGGATTCGAATTGTAACAAGGTCTTAATACTTTGTTTAATGAATACACCAGGTTATCGACTACGTGTAAACCAAGGTTTTACTACTTTGTTAACAATTACACCAATTACCCTTGAATGTAATCCATCCCTGTTTCAACAAGTCTATTAACTATTAATCCAATTCCGTGTCCGGTAAAATGAACAATTATTGGTATTTATAGATATCCCGCCCACCGTACCCAGTCAAGCGTGTGTGGTTATATATAAATACGTCAAATTATAAGTCTATATATTAAATTCACGAGGTATCATTTAGTTAATATAAAACCCATTAATAGCCCATAGTCTAATTTCCACAAGTGTCGTTCTTTTATCCAAACCCCAATTATGGTACAAAGCCCAAATACCCAATTTTAATATTTAGCCCAACATCATCATTACTTCGGCTTAAATAAGCATAATAATAACTTAGCTACGAGACATTAATTTAAAAAGGTTGAACATAACTTACAATGATTAAAAATAGCGTAGCGTTACACGGACAGAATTTCGACTTATACCCTTACAACATTCGCTAACATACCCTTATTATTATTAAAATTATAATATATATATATATATATATATATATATATATATATATATATATATATATATATATATATATATATATATATATATATATATATATATATATATATATATATATATATATATATATATATATATATTACGAGTGAGTAAGAAGGAAGAAAAAGATGTGTTAAGTTGATCACCAAACTGCGAAATTTATAGGAGTGTGACCAGATACTGTTCACCATGCGATCGCATGGTTTTGTAACTGCCAGGCCATGCGATCGCATGGCCTGCTTTTCCAGCTCACATGAGCTTGTTTCTTCTTGCCGACGGTTTTATAAATATAATATAATATATATATAATTTTAAGAATTAATTATATATTATATTATATTCATGTGCATAGTTGACTTGTAATTTTTAGTCCGTTGCGTCGAGCGTTGAGAGTTGACTTTGGTCCCGGTTCCGGATTTTCGAACGTCCTTTCGTACAATTTAATATCTTGTATTTTGCGTTTTGCGTCTTGTACTCTTGTAATTTTGAGACGTTTCCCATCAATAATTTGAACCACTTTGATTGTACTTTGTACTTTTTAGCTTTTTGGTCGTTTGCGTCTTCAATTTGTCGAATCTATCTTTTGTCTTCACCTTTTATTATTTAAACGAATATCACTTGTAAATAGAACAATTGCAACTAAAAGCTTGTCTTTCTTGAGGGATAATGCTATGAAATATATGTTCGTTTTTAGCATTATCAAATATTCCCACACTTGAGCGTTACTTGTCCTCAAGCAATATTGTTTTGAAATAAAAATACTAGAATCACTTCTTTATTCTTCACACTTTGTACATCAGTGATTTCTATACGGCGGTATGAGCAATGGTAGTAACGTTGTGGTTTACAGTCCCACATGACTATGAAAATTTAGATCCTTTAGGAAATTGGATATTTATGAAAACATTTGATCTTTTTGAAAATTCAATCTAGCTTTTACCCTAGATAAGTTTTCCGGAATAACCCTTCACCGGTATTTGCAAAATTGTTTTTGTGGGTTTCAGATTTGAAAAATTTGGCTCAAAACTTGCGGTTTTGTGTCACCCACCTACTAACCTTGTATTGGGAAAGCAACACGTCCAGTATACTTGCTCCGTATACTACCTTTCGGTAAACTACCGTCCGGTTGTAAAGGAAAGCGTTGAACAAGCAACTGTTAAGGCAATGTCCCCTAACATGCTTTTAATTATGGTCTATATCGTGTCAGATGGAATTACTATCCTTTATAGGAGCAATAGTAAAGATCACCCTATAGTTTTTCGGTCTGGCACAAGGTCCTGTATTTGACCATGCTATGCAACCACCATTCTTACGGTTGACACCCGATTTGGTTCAGGTGACCTAATGAATTCCAGGTGAATTCCTAGGATTTTACGTTCAATGGTAATAAACGCATTAAAAATTGGTTTTTCAGAAAATAAATCGGTTTGTAATTTTGATCAAAATATTTTCTTGTTCAAGCTCGAGTTTAGATATCATTGAATTCCATGAGTTTGTAATTCTCAATCTTTAAAAGTCAATCTCTAGGATTGAGTAATATCAGTCTTAAAAGCCGATTTTTGGTCTTTAAAGAGATTATCCTTTCTGGAGATTTGATTCATTAGTCTTATCAAGCTAATTTGCACGGTGCCCTCCCCATTTTACGAGACAGATCCTCTCATGGTTAAGATAAGTCTGACCACTTGGCGACCCTGTTTGATGCTGAGGTCCGTGGATTTCCAGCTAATTTTGAGAAAACTTTTCAAAGTTTTTCGTAGTCTCTACAACTGGTCTGGACGACAACTTCCTGACCTAAATCAAGAAGCGCGTGTCTTTTTCGGAAGACTTTACTTCCTTTTAATGATGGAATTGATTCATCGTGTAGATCCAACTTTTCTTTCAAATATATTATAAGAAATTGGGTAAAACTGATAAAATTGTCTAAAACAAAAGTATCTTCAGTTATTTGTACAAAAATATGTGATATATGTTTTAAATAACTTGGTAAATTTTTCCCACACTTGGCTTTTATTTTCCTTTCTTTGCCTTTTTATTGTCCTCTATTCTATTTTAAATGAATTCTAACATTTTGGGTTGTTTCTCAATTTATGTCCTTTCCGAGGTAACAATAATTTCGGTATTAACACCTAGTTTTATCGTTCATAAATATGTATAAACATGATTTTGAGTTCATTTAATTGAAAATTTTGAAAAATTTTACTAGAATTGGGTAGTCAGTATATAAGACTAGGGTTGTTCTTTATTATCAGAGAGCACTAGATTCTAATACAACTACTGCGTTACTAGTATTTTTAATGGTAACCAAGTATATAAGGCAAAAAAATTTTAAAAATCCGAAAGAATTTAACCCCTTCCCACAGTTAAGATCTTGCAATGCCCTCATTTGCAAGAAATCAGTAACAATTTAAATTATTGAGGGTGATTAGCGTAGATAATTGATTAAATTTTACCAAAGTTTCCGAACATATTGGCGTTTGTTTTAAAAGCAAAGATTTTTGGTTTTTTTTAAATGTTTTTGGCAAAATTTAATTCAATAACATTAAGAATAATGATAATAAAAGTTCTCGTCCCTCCCTCGGGTAAAGCAATTTCGGTTCAACGACCTAGTTTTCAACTCACGACGAATTTTAAAAATCAAATTTTTAACTTAGTGAAATAAATTAAAATTTTGTTTTTAAATTCACACCAAACTTAAATTTAAAATGCATAAAATTAAAAATTCATATTATTAAAATTAAAAATTCACACCAAACTAATATTATATTTTTGTTTTTATACATACAAACTTATATTAAAAATATTAATTTTTTAAATATTTACAAACTTAAATATATTGATTTTAAAAAGTTTACAATAATAATTTAATATTAATTTTAAAAACAAAGTAATTTCGGCTATATTACCTAGTTTTACTCCTGACGAATTTCTGAAATATTTTGGGTTGATTGATTAAAGATATTTATACCTTAAGAATAAACGGTAAATTTCGCATTGATGTAATAAATTTTTGTATGATATCAATAATTTCGGTTACGCATACCTAATTTTATTGAATACCAATTTAATACTTTATAGCGAACGATTCAGCGTTTATTATCAAAAGGTTAAAAGCAATAAAAATAAAAATAAAAACTGTACATACTTACCTGTGAGAAAGAATTCTCAGAGACCTGCTTTAGCCGACTCATAGGAGAGTCGTGTGATTTGATTCTCCATAGCTACGTAAGCATAACCTCGAATCTTCAATATTTTTTCTTCTAAACATATGAACGGTCATTCTCTGCATAGAGTAACAAATTCGGTGTTTGAATATGTTTGATTATTTGAACATTTACCTTCGTGTGACCATTTTCCACATTTATAACATCTTTCAAGGTGTCGTGCTCTTCTTTTTGTTGTGGATTTTGATTTTCCTTTACCAAAATGTATCTTATGATGATCTTTTCTGAGTTCTTTTCTTACTCCGTCCGTTTTTTCTCTTATGAATGATACCAGTTCACTCGGAAGTGTGTCATTATTACGTTTAGTAATCATAGCGTGTAACATTAGACCATGGTTCAGATCAAAGGAATTCTTCATCTCGTAAAACCTAAAAAAAAAATAATTCAGAATGGGGGGAGAAGACTAGTTCTTTAGGGTCTGCTAGGGAAAGACCATTAGGATTCCATTCTCGAGAACTACATAAAAACAGAATATCTGACTCTAACAAAAGTACATATTACCCTAAAAATATTCGAACTCCCCACACTTAGTTAGATGTGGTGTTGAAATTGTGATTAACGTTATTTTCAATTGGATCATCAACAACTTGTATATCTCTGACTTTTGCTTCAATCCATTTATTGATTTCCTCTGTAACTTTCACAAATTCAACTAACATTGCCTTTTCTTTTGGCGATAAATTGGATACTAATCGGTTACATAACTTAAAGTTTCCCTTAATCCCAGCATCGTGAATCCGTTTATAAAGTTTCTTCGTTGAACTGTTAAAAACGGGTTCATCTAATTTCGTATCATCAACAGGGTTCTTTGTGATCGGAATCATCATTAAGTGTTTCTTCATCTTCCCCACACTTATGTGTTTTTATTGGTCTAACAGTTTTGGTTGGTGGAGATCTAAACTTTCGGTTCACAAAGGTGATTGATTTATCACCATCCCTAAGTGTCATTCTACCTTCTCTTACATCAATGAACGCCTCGGTGGTTGCTAAAAATGGGCGACCTAAAATTAGAGGAATATTAAGGTTTTCCTCCATATTAATAACTATGAAGTTTGTAACAAAGGTCAAACTTCCCACGTTAACAAGTAAATTATTTGTTGTTCCAACTGGGTGTTTAATGGTTAGGTCAAATGATTGAACACCTATTTTGGTTGGTTTTAATTTACCCATACCTAATCTTTTGTATAAGGAAAGAGGCATAATATTTGCACTTGCTCCTAAATCTGCGAGTCCATTATATATAGCACCATCATTAAGCAAGCAAGAAATTATAAATTCGCACGGGTCTTCTACTTTAGTAAGTCGAGTTGGTTTGTAAACCTTTTTCGGGTGTTCTTTTCTGTGTTCTTTCACTTCTATTTGGATTTCTTTTTCTTCATTTCTTGGAATGGGAGGTTTGTATAAGAATTCTTCTTCATTACTCCAATTTGAATCCTCCCCATTTTTCAATTTTGATTTTTCATATGTTGTTGATAACATATTTATGTTTTCATTTTGAAGGTTTTCTTGGGTGGTGAAATTATGATTGACTTCATTGTCAACTTCCATCGGACCATGTATGTAATGTTTAACTCTGTGACCATTAACTTTAAATTCAATCCCATTTGAATTTATTAACTCTATTGTTCCGTATGGGAAAACTCTTTTGACGATGAATGGTCCAGACCATCTTGATTTAAATTTTCCAGGAAATAGCTTGAATCGTGAATTGAAAAGAAGAACTCTGTCTCCTTCTTTAAATTCTTTTGAACTTCTGATTCTTTTATCATGCCATTTCTTCGTTCTTTCCTTATAGATTAACGAATTTTCATATGCCTCAAGTCTTAATTCTTCTAATTCGTTTAGTTGACTTAATCTTAGACGTCCGGCTTCATGTAAATCAAGATTACATGTCTTCAAAGCCCAAAATGCTTTGTGTTCAATTTCTACTGGAAGGTGACATGCTTTTCCGTAAACGAGTCTAAAAGGTGTGGTTCCAATTGGAGTTTTGTAGGCTGTTCTAAAAGCCCAGAGTGCATCCTCCAATTTCATGGACCATTCCTTCAGATTTGATCCTACGGTTTTCTCTAGAATACGTTTTAAAGCTCGGTTGGTATTTTCAACTTGTCCACTTGTTTGTGGATGATAAGAGGTTGAGATTTTATGAGTTACTCCATATCTTTTGAGAACTTTCTCAAGTTGATTATTACAGAAATGAGTACCCCGATCACTTATTAAAGCTTTCGGTGTTCCAAACCTTGCAAAAAGACGTTTTAAAAAGTTGACTACAACTCTTGCATCGTTAGTTGGGAGAGCTTGAGCTTCTGCCCATTTAGATACATAATCAATGGCTACGAGAATGTAGAGATTATTATGAGATTTTGGAAATGGACCCATAAAGTCAATACCCCAAATGTCAAATACTTCACATACTTGAATGACATTTTGTGGCATTTCATCACGTTGACTTATTTTTCTGGCCCTTTGTCATGCATCACAGGATTTGTAAAGAAGGTGTGCGTCTTTGAAAATTGTAGGCCAATAGAATTCAGCATCGTAAACTTTTCTTGCTATGAGTTGAGGCTCATAATGCCCTCCTGTTGGTCATGTGTGACAATGGTTTAAGATTTGACTAGCTTCATCCCGAAATACACATCGGCGTATTATTCCATCGGGACAACTTTTAAACAAATGTGGATCTTCCCAGAAATAGTGCTTTATATCACTAAAGAATTTCTTTCGTTTTTGGTACGACAACCCTTTTTAATTCAAGGAATCCACATACTAAGTAATTTGCATAGTCTACAAACCATGGAATTTCATTATAATCTATCTTAATAGATATTCATCAGGAAAGTTGTCTTGTATAGCCGATTCATTTAGAACTTCTAATTCAGGATTTTCAAGACGAGAAAGATGATCAGCGGCTAGATTTTCTGCTCCCTTTTTGTCTCGGATTTCAATATCGAATTCTTGTAAGAGTAAGATCCAACAAATTAATCGTGGTTTGGAAACATTTTTCAAAAATAGATATCTAAGAGCAGAATGGTCAGTATAGACCACCGTTTTAGCTAGAACGAGATATGAACGAAATTTGTCAAAAGCAAAGATAATAGCAAGGAGTTCTTTTTCAGTAATTGTATAATTCGTTTGTGCTCCTTGTAACGTCTTACTAGCATAATATATAGGTTGAAATCGTTTTTCAATCCTTTGTCCTAAAACGGCTCCCATTGCAAAATCACTTGCATCGCACATTAGTTCAAACGGTAGATTCCAATTTGGAGTTATCATGATCGGCACATTTGTGATGACCCAAAAATTTCCGATCAAATTTAAACTTTAATCTTTATACCTTTCCGACACGATAAGCAAAATCTGTAATGTTGAGTCTTAAAAGTTTTGAAATCTATATTCATGTAATCAATTACCCTTTGACCATGCCTGACGATTCACGAACGTTTATGTGTATATAGATATGTATATATAATATATACTTAATAATTGAAAACGTTAACAATGTATTAGATGTATAATACTTTACATGAACGTATTTGGTTCAATATATGTTTAATATATTTATCGACGAAATTAAAAGATAATCTCAAATGATTGAATTATCAGATACACTATGATATGAATACGGGTCTCTGTTATGAGGTCCACTATGATTTAAGAAATCTGTTTTATTCGGAAAATGGTAAATGAGTTACAAGTAAGAACGTAGAATGTAGATAACTTAGATGTCGAGTTGTGGTAAGTTAAGTAATCAACGTTTTACATTAAGATGATTATTTTTACATAATACTTAATGCATACCATCTTGGGTTACAGCTCACAATATCACATATGCACAAGAAGTTAATTTGTTGATTAACTTCTTTCAACCTCAACTTTCTTTACACGTCGATATTTTTAGATCAATTACATATGATATTATTCTTGTTCCTTTCAATCCTTTGTTATTTATGTATGCACATACATGCATGTCACTCTATTTACTGTTTTTCCTTTTGTCCTCTTAATATGAAAAAGTATATGAATTATTAACAATTTATAATATAATATTCTAGGTTGTTAGCTGTCAAATATTTATAGTACGGAGTATATGCTTATCACCCACTAGAACATTTATCTTTCTCTTATCTCCTTTCTATTATATATTAGATATACACTATATGATATAGATCAATGTGAACCATGATCATAAAACCTATTTATCTTCATCTACCTCACCATCATTAACCCTTGTTATAACCACTGCTATTAACCGATTGTTTATGCATCACCTTCTGGTTAGAACACCGTAAACCACTACCCATCTCGGTTAAACTGCTACTTGTTACTGTTTTGTTTTAATCGAATCACCTCCATTGAAATATGAACTATTGTGCCTACTTAATTTATGTTTCAAACGAGCTTCAACCACAATAAAGTGTTCAACCTCTTCTGTTTACACAACCACCCCAACGCCACCATCCCCGACATCACCACCGCTACCATTTTTCTATTTTGTAACTCAAACAAACCAAAACACCAAACCACTTTCATTAAATAATCGAACACCACACTAATCACCACCACCATTGTGTACTCCCATGTGTTTTCTGTGTCCCTAGTGAGCCGTCACCCTAGAACAACCTTCACCACAATTAACAACCATCACCAGCATTTACATACTATTGCAGCTACTATCCTACTGTTTCTGATTGTCGACGAAGGCCAAGGACCACCCAAACTGACCTGTTGTATCGTTGAAATCACCCTACAAACACCACCAAACCAACCTCACCATTGAACCTGCAACATATATTTAATATTAATGATTAACTACGGTAGACGTTATCAAATCATCAAATCATAAATATAATCCAATTAACCACTTTTGTCTATAGAAACTCACTTGATTCACCCCCATTGTGTCACCAATTCTTTTTGTTCCTACTCAAAAATTGTCATCAAACCAACCTCACCATTGTACCTGCACATTGTGATAACCTACTGCTACTATGAAAAACCACAGAACTGCCATTACCCATTCCCAACCCACTTTCAAAGTTATTTTCTGTTTCATTCATAAAAAGAAAAACCCATCTAATTACCACTACCCACAACCATTAAACCCAGGTCAAGAATATTCAAACTCAATCAAAGGAATACATTACAATATAACACAAGTACAATTCTGTCTTTGGTAATGTTCTGTGCAAAAGTGGAAACCCGGAGAAAGCTGGTATAATTTTAAATCATTATGTGTGATCTTTTATTTATCTGTTTTTCTCAAATATCATTGTAACTTTAAAGATACTAATACCACAAGAACTTAACAGAGCAAATTATCAATTATAATGGAATTAAATTACAAATTACAAATTTTTGGATACAATTAAAAATACACAAAATAATATATATATATATATATATATATATATATATATATATATATATATATATATATATATATATATATATATATATATATATATATCACCAGTTAATCAGAAAGTAAAATACTCTGTATAAATTATGAACAAATATATGAACTCATATCTTCAAACTAATTAATTCGATTTGTATCAAGTCCAAAAACCCTAATTTCACATTAATCCCATTACATCGGTAAGAAGTGAAGATTGAAGGACTAGTAACTCATCGATATGATAACTGATTTGAAATAAGACAGCTTTAAACCATGAGATTAATTTCGATTGTCATACCAGATGATTATGATGAACAACGATGATAATGAAGATTGATGATGACGATTCTGAATGATGATGTTAATAAATCGATGCTCTATTAAACATTTATGATTTTGGATTTAGTGATCTGTTGAAGAAGTGAATAACCCTAAATCGTGATATGTTTCTCTGCATTTTTTTTTACTTCTGCTTTATCGATCTGTTTTGGAACAGATATATAAAAACGCGTTTGACTTTAATTAGGTATCTTTATTATATATTATTATTATTATTATTATTATTATTATTATTATTATTATTATTATTATTATTATTATTATTATTATTATTATTATTATTAATAATAATAAAATAAATATTATTATTATTATTATTATTAAAATTACCATTTGTATTATCACTAAAAATTTGTATTATTATGATAGTTGTTATAAATAAATACTAAGATTTACATATAAAGATTTCAAAATACATTACACATTATTATATTTAATAAGTTAATATTATTTAAATTTACATATAATAGTATTAATAAGATGTATATAATTATTTATATATATATTACATAAATATATTTGTATAAGATAAATTGTAATATATATTATAAAACATTAATACAATATTAATTAGACTTTATTATAAAATTTTATAAGAATAGACATAAATTTAAAACTTTATATAACGTAAATAAACATTAAAATTTAATACAATATTAATAATATATTTAAAACATAAATATACTATGATAAATTATAAATAAACTATTAAATACTTTAATAATGAATCACTATATTAATATTAATAAACGAATATTATAATAACTTAATATCATAATATATAAAAATAAATATATTCGATGTATATATATAACACATATAAACTAAGGACATAACAGATAAATAAAGTAAATATATTGGAGTTAACTTAAAACTTTTATAAAAGATTATATATTTAATATTTTATTTATTACCATTATACGTTTATAATATTATCTGATATATAGTACTGATTTAGGTTCGTGAATCTGAGGCCAACCCTGCATTGTTCAATGTCGTCATATGTATTTTTACTACAAAATACAGTATTGTGAGTTTCATTAATCCCTTTTTAAATGCTTTTACAATATATATTTTTGGGACCGAGAATACATGCGCTGCTTTTATAAATGCTTTACGAGATAGACACAAGTAATCGAAACTACATTCTATGGTTGGATTATCTAATCGAATATGCCCTTTTATTAAGTCTGGTAATCTAAGAATTAGGGAACAGACACCCTAATTGACGCGAACTCTAAAGATAGATCTATCGGGCCCAACAAGCCCCATCCAAAGTACCGGATGCTTTAGTACTTCGAAATTTATATCATGTCCGATGGAGGATCTCGGAATGATGGGGATATTCTAATATGTATATTGTGAATGTGGATTACCAGGTGTTCAATCCATATGAATGATATTTTGTCTCTATGCATGGGACGTACATTTATGAGAACTGAATATGGAAATCTTGTGGTCTATTAAAATGTTGGAAATGATTATTTATATTAAATTAATGAACTCACCAACCTTTTGGTTGACACTTGAAAGCATGTTTATTCTCCGGTACGAAAGAAATCTTCCGCTGTGCATTTGCTCATATTAGAGAATTACTTGGAGTCATTCATTACATATTTCAAAAGACGTTGCATTCGAGTCTTTGAGTTCATCAAGATTATTATTAAGCCAATTATATTTGGATATATTATAAAATGCTATACATGCCTGTCAACTGTCGATGTAACGAAAGTTTGTCTTTTAAAAATGAATGCAATGTTTGTAAAATGTATCATATAGAGGTCAATTACCTCGCGATGTAATCAACTGTTGTGAATCGTTTGTAATCGATATGGACTTCATCCGGATGGATTAGGATGGGTCTTTACAGTTGGTATCAGAGCGGTGGTCGTAGCGAACCAGGTCTTGCATTAGTGTGTCTAACTAGGAGTTGTTAGGATACATAAGTGAGTCTGGACTTCGACTTAATAGTTGTTAGGTTACTATAAGGAGTCTAGACTTGAACCTGGTCTGCATGTCAAAAGTTTTGCTTATCATTTCGTGTCGAAAAATTATCTGCTTATCATTCTTAGAGAATCACTTGTTTATCATTCTTAGTCTAGACACGTTTTACTGCATTGACTGCATGAATAGTGTAAAGACAAAAATTCATATCTTAGCGTATCTGCTACTTCATATCTTAGTGTATCTGTTACTGTAACTTTGCCTGACAACTTCCGTAGATTCCTCCGTGACTTATGGGATTTTAGTATTATATATGCATATGTAAATTATGTATTGCAAGGTACTAATCTACATCCTATAATCTATTTCTTATCGAAAATCCTTCATCTGATCGTACGAGATGAATCCTACAACCAGTTCGAGTCCCTCAGATTCCGATAGCTATTCCGATAATTATTCCAACAGCTATTTCGACATAGACGTTCACCTAAGCTCCAAAAACAGCGTCATCGGCATGAATCAACCAATCAGCCATTATCAATTCATCTTATGGGTTCGTAGTTGACTTAATTAATGGAAACGCGCAGAAGGCAATCCCTTCCACCAACCGAATTCACCTCTTGACAATGAACCTGAAGCGTTTACCGGCGAACCTGTTTGAGACACCAATTTCAGTCTTATTTCCAGAGTAACTCGACAAGATTATATTCTATCCACAATTCTGAACCTTATTCACCTGCTTGTTCCAACCGACAATCATCTTGGAATAATAGGAGAAGTCAATGAACTTCGCGCTCGAGTAATCAATCTGGAGAATATGGTACAAAATGTACCAGCTTCAGCAACATCATCGGCACCAACAGTACTATCAGTAATAGCACCAGTACCATCAACAATCCATGCCTCAACATCTCATTACGTACCTCGAGTATAATCATCGTTCTACGTATCGTTCTACATCGATTATCTTCTTTCTTTATGACGATTAAGTAATCTCTAAATGTTTTAGAGATTATGTATTCTAGTTCTAATGGTAAACCAAATGAGTTTAATATCACATTGACTCATTAAATCCATAATTACGTCTGAAGAAAATATATATGTATATATGTTTTCATAAAGATTGTAATTAAAATTTTTGTTGTACAAACTGTTAATGGTGAAAATATTTTAACGGGTAGGTAATACCCGAGGAATATTTAAATTTCACATTAATAAGTTACACTGTATATTCTTCGAATCTGATTCAATAGTTATTCACTATCCTATTTACAACCACCGATATACGTATCTGTTCACCAAAGAATAACTATTTTCATTCAAATTCAATTTCATATTTGGATTTTGACCTATCAAAATCTAACAAGTGGCATAATGAAGAGATAATGGACACAATAAAAATTGATTAGAAACAGATTAATTAACAATATAAAATTTTGTTAAGAAACCACGTTAACAAGATCCTAGCTAACTGTTCCTAGCTAACTGTTAATTCTGTATCACATTTTATTTTATCGCAATTTATTTATCGCAATTTACATTCTCGCAATTTTATTTATCGTCATTTAATTTCTGTTATTTTTACGCACTTTATTTATCATAATTTAGTTTCTGTTATTTATTTTACGCACTTTAAATATCGGGACCCGTATACAAGGTTTTGACATATCATATCGACGCATCTATATATATTATTTGGAATCACCATAGACACTCTATATGCAGTAATGATCGAGTTCTCTATACAGGGTTGAGGTTGATTCTACAATAATATATATAGTTTGAGTTGTGATCGAGTCTGAGACGTATACGGGTCACGACACGTATTAATTAATTCGAATATTATATATTAAAATTTATATGAATTATTGGACTATCGACTGTGGACTGCCAACATTGGACAATTAAAATGAATTAAAATACTGATTATAACATATGAAACTAAACAATTCTTCAAGTTTGCCACTTGATTTCATCTTAAACCTCATTTGTATCTTGATGATTATGATTCACGTTCAAACCTTTTATGATTCTTGAAAACATCTCAATCGGGAGGATGAATCAACCGCACTTCATCTACGGAAGGAAAGATTTGTGCATATAGTTATGCACCTGAGAAAACCCTCGGCAACTGAGTAAAAGTTTAACACGTAGCCGCGTCAGATCCTTTGGCATTTATTAGCAAAATAACTTTGCGATCCCTTTTTCAAGGTAGCAAATTTTGTCACAGCTTCAGCAAATCAACTTCGACTTTTCGTTCGAAACAACCTTATTATCACCTTGAATTATATGTATGTTCTTTTATTGTTACCGGGGAACCTTTTATATTCCACCATATTATCGTCAGCGTTTAATCATCTAAAAACACAATTTTCTTGAAACCACCTCGGATTAATAACCGATGATTCAGATATCATAGCATTAAATGCAGAGGAAACAAAAAAATGGTAGATGGTCTAAACGACCAAAAGTTTGATGATAAAGAAAGGAGTTTTGAGAACGCTCGATAGAAGATTGGGTATTGAAAAACAGATTGAGTTAACCATGAAGGAGACCAAGGACAAATACAAGGACCATACCCTATACTCAAAGAATCCAGATAATTCTGGATCCGTTGAAATCTTTAGAGAATATCTTGCCCCGAAGTCATGTTAAAATCTTGCGGAAAAATCTTTCTCCATCAATCATCGAACTTAGAAATTCCAAAATATCATCATCAATATCTTCGATATTTCTGAGGATATTTTCATAAATATTCTCGTCCGAGATTATATACCTCTTCGTGCTCCCTGTGTATCATTATATTGGAAACATTCAATAGAAAATTTAGTACCGAAAAGCAGATTATGCGAAACTATGAAGAAAGCCGTGGACAAATCATAAAGAATAAGTTTGACTTCAAAGAATCCAAATGATTCAATACCTGCTGAAATCTTTAGCGAATATCTTGCTCCTTACTCTAAACTCTTGCGGAAAATACTCTTCATCATCCTCTGATCTTAGAAATTCCAAGAAATCATCGTATCTTTCATTATAAATATCCTCCATATTTCTGAAGATATTTTCATAACTATTCTTATCTAAATCATTAATCTATTAGTGCTAACAGTGTTACATCATATAGAAACTGTTAGTTTCTATATTCTGTAAACTTTCGAGCTTAAAATATGAATGTTATTGAAGTAATGTTGGGAACTGATGCATGAGTTAGTATAATATAATGACACTTGATCAACGTGATTATATTACAGTAAATCATGCTGAGTTCTAATGGGACATGATGGTTCACAGTAGATCATACCACCATCATGTGTCATGTTACATAACTCTTTCATTCTAATTAACTTGTGAACATATCAAGGAAGTATATTCTTGATAACTCTATTCTCAATGATTCTGGTAATTTGACGAATCCAATCGTGCTATTACGTTCTTTCTTGATTATAACATTAAATTCACTCGAAACTCCATACTTACAAATTCTAGACCATTACTAGTTTTACTAGAGATCGAGAGGAGATTAAAAAAAAGACGAAGAGCTCCGAAACATAATGGAAGATATAAAACTCGACAACGACACTGAAATTACAAATAATTAAAAATTAAAACATCACGACAATTAAAAATTAAAAGATTACAATCAAACTACTCGTCGTCGTCAATTGTCATCTGCAAAGTAGCGTTCACCAGTCATTTCACCATCCGTGAGGTACTATGGAGACATCGGTATTTCTCTTGATGCTTCAACTGCTGCTTCAGCTGATTCATCAAGGTAACGATAACCCAATGTCTCTTCATCTTCAAAAACCACATACAGAGAAATGTGTTTACCACGATCATTGATGGTATCTTTTATAAAGTACCATTGATCATCGGTACACAGAAAACTGGCCCTACAATCCACATCATAATCGTCTTTATAAAAGAACACAGACGTGAATTCACACGGAACTTTTTCCTTCAGAAATGACAGCAAATCTTGTAAACCAACATCACGAATGTCGATATCTTCAAACGAAATACTGTCGCCCCACTCATATTCCTTCATTTGATTACAGAAATCACCTCCGTAATGAACATCGAATGAAACAATCATTAGGGGAAGTGTTAACATTTTGCAGTTTGGGAGTGTTTGATTTTGATCTTGAGAAAGATGGAAATATAAAAGAAATATATGTTTGAGTGTATAAAATGAAGTATATGGTTGGTGTTTATATAGTGTAAAAGTGACCGTTGGGATAGCCGTTAGAATTTTTTTATTTATTTTACTAACAGCTAAAAATTTGGGCAAGTTTTTGGGCGAAGGTGGACGATGCCCGTTGGGACCTCCCTCATGATAGTTTCATTCGTGCTCTTCGAATAGTCGAATTATTTTATCTGTATTATTCTGTAATGATGAAAACTCTATTTATCAGCTCCTATTCGTCAAGAAAACATATTCATTGTTAGCCATGACGACCTCACTCAAATTTCAAGATGAAATTTCTTTAACGGGTAGGTACTGTGATGACCCGAAAATTTCCGATCAAATTTAAATTTTAATCTTTATACCTTTCCGACACGATAAGCAAAATCTGTAATGTTGAGTCTTAAAAGTTTTGAAATCTATATTCATGTAATCAATTACCCTTTGACCATGCCTGACGATTCACGAACGTTTATGTGTATATAGATATGTTTATATAATATATACTTAATAATTGAAAACGTTAACAATGTATTAGATGTATAATACTTTACATGAACGTATTTGGTTCAATATATGTTTAGTATATTTATCGACGAAATTAAAAGATAATCTCAAATGATTAAATTATCAGATACATTATGATATGAATACGGGTCTCTGTTATGAGGTCCACTATGATTTAAGAAATCTGTTTTATTCGGAAAATGGTAAATGAGTTACAAGTAAGAACGTAGAATGTAGATAACTTAGATGTCGAGTTGTGGTAAGTTAAGTAATCAACGTTTTACATTAAGATGATTATTTTTACATGATACTTAATGCATACCATCTTGGGTTATAGCTCACAATATCACATATGCACAAGAAGTTAATTTGTTGATTAACTTCTTTCAACCTCAACTTTCTTTACACGTCGATATTTTTGGATCAATTACATATGATATTATTCTTGTTCCTTTCAATCCTTTGTTATTTATGTATGCACATACATGCATGTCACTCTATTTACTGTTTTTCCTTTTGTCCTCTTAATATGAAAAAGTATATGAATTATTAACAATTTATAATATAATATTCTAGGTTGTTAGCTGTCAAATATTTATAGTACGGAGTATATGCTTATCACCCACTAGAACATTTATCTTTCTCTTATCTCCTTTCTATTATATATTAGATATACACTATATGATATAGATCAATGTGAACCATGATCATAAAACCTATTTATCTTCATCTACCTCACCATCATTAACCCTTGTTATAACCACTGCTATTAACCGATTGTTTATGCATCACCTTCTGGTTAGAACACCGTAAACCACTACCCATCTCGGTTAAACTGCTACTTGTTACTGTTTTGTTTTAATCGAATCACCTCCATCGAAATATGAACTATTGTGCCTACTTAATTTATGTTTCAAACGAGCTTCAACCACAATAAAGTGTTCAACCTCTTCTGTTTACACAACCACCCCAACGCCACCATCCCCGACATCACCACCGCTACCATTTTTCTATTTTGTAACTCAAACAAACCAAAACACCAAACCACTTTCATTAAATAATCGAACACCACACTAATCACCACCACCATTGTGTACTCCCATGTGTTTTCTGTGTACCTAGTGAGCCGTCACCCTAGAACAACCTTCACCACGATTAACAACCATCACCAGCATTTACATACTATTGCAGCTACTATCCTACTATTTTTGATTGTCGACGAAGGCCAAGGACCACCCAAACTGACCTGTTGTATCGTTGAAATCACCCTACAAACAACACCAAACCAACCTCACCATTGAACCTGCAACACATATTTAATATTAATGATTAACTATTTAATATATATATCACCAGTTAATCAGAAAGCAAAATACTCTGTATAAATTATGAACAAATATATGAACTCATATCTTCAAACTAATTAATTCGATTTGTATCAAGTCCAAAAACCCTAATTTCACATTAATCCCATTACATCGGTAAGAAGTAAAGATTGAAGGACTAGTAACTCATCGGTATGATAACTGATTTGAAATAAGACAGCTTTAAACCATGAGATTAATTTTGATTGTCATACCTGATGATTATGATGAACAACGATGATAATGAAGATTGATGATGACGATTCTGAATGATGATGTTAATAAATCGATGCTCTATTAAACATTTATGATTTTGGATTGAGTGATCTGTTGAAGAAGTGAATAATCCTAAATCATGATATGTTTCTCTGCATTTTTTTTTACTTCTGCTTTATCGATCTGTTTTGGAACAGATATATAAAAACGCGTTTGTTTTTAATTAGGTATCTTTATTATATATTATTATTATTATTATTATTATTATTATTATTATTATTAATAAAATAAATATTATTATTATTATTATTAAAATTACCATTTGTATTATCACTAAAAATTTGTATTATTATGATAGTTGTTATAAATAAATACTAAGATTTACATATAAAGATTTCAAAATACATTACACATTATTATATTTAATAAGTTAATATTATTTAAATTTACATATAATAGTATTAATAAGATGTATATAATTATTTATATATATATTACATAAATATATTTGTATAAGATAAATTGTAATATATATTATAAAACATTAATACAATATTAATTATACTTTATTATAAAATTTTAAAAGAATAGACATAAATTTAAAACTTTATATAACGTAAATAAACATTAAAATTTAATACAATATTAATAATATATTTAAAACATAAATATACTATGATAAATTATAAATAAACTATTAAATACTTTAATAATGAATCACTATATTAATATTAATAAACGAATATTATAATAACTTAACATCATAATATATAAAAATAAATATATTCGATGTATATATATAACACATATAAACTAAGGACATAACAGATAAATAAAGTAAATATATTGGAGTTAAATTAAAACTTTTATAAAAGATTATATATTTAATATTTGATTTATTACCATTATACGTTTATAATATTATCTGATATATAGTACTGATTTAGGTTCGTGAATCTGAGGCCAACCCTGCATTGTTCAATGTCGTCATATGTATTTTTACTACAAAATACAGTATTGTGAGTTTCATTAATCCCTTTTTAAATGCTTTTGCAATATATATTTTTGGGACTGAGAATACATGCGCTGCTTTTATAAATGCTTTACGAGATAGACACAAGTAATCAAAACTACATTCTATGGTTGGATTATCTAATCGAATATGCCCTTTTATTAAGTCTGGTAATCTAAGAATTAGGGAACAGACACCCTAATTGACGCGAACTCTAAAGATAGATCTATCGGGCCCAACAAGCCCCATCCAAAGTACCATATGCTTTAGTACTTCGAAATTTATATCATGTCCGATGGAGGATCTCGGAATGATGGGGATATTCTAATATGTATATTGTGAATGTCGATTACCAGGTGTTCAATCCATATGAATGATATTTTATCTCTATGCATGGGACGTACATTTATGAGAACTGAATATGGAAATCTTGTGGTCTATTAAAATGTTGGAAATGATTATTTATGTTAAACTAATGAACTCACCAACCTTTTGGTTAACACTTGAAAGCATGTTTATTCTCAGGTACGAAAGAAATCTTGCATTTGCTCATATTAGAGATATTACTTGGAGTCATTCATGACATATTTCAAAAGACGTTGCATTCGAGTCTTTGAGTTCATCAAGATTATTATTAAGTCAATTATATTTGGATATATTATAAAATGCTATACATGCATGTCAACTGTCGATGTAACAAAAGTTTGTCTTTTAAAAACGAATGCAATGTTTGTAAAATGTATCATATAGAGGTCAATTACCTCGCGATGTAATCAACTGTTGTGAATCGTTTGTAATCGATATGGACTTCGTCCGGATGGATTAGGACGGGTCTTTACAACATTAGTGAGTTTTTCTTTAAGAATATTAAAAGAATTGATGCATTCATCTGAAAAGATGAATGGAGCATCCTTTCCTAGGAGTTTATTCATAGGAGTGGCAATTTTAGAAAAATCTTTTATGAAACGTCGGTAAAAACCGACATGCCCTAGAAAACTCCTAACTCCTCTAACATTGGTGGGATGTGGAAGTTTAGCAATTACATCTACTTTAGCTTTATCCACTTCAATTCCTTCCTTTGAGATTTTATGGCCAAGAACGATGCATTCTTTAACCATGAAATGGCATTTTTCCCAATTAAGAACTAGATTTGATTTTTCGCATCTAATAAGCATTCGTTCAAGATTAACTAAACTTGATTCAAAAGTATCACCGAAGACTGAAAAGTCATCCATGAAAACTTCCATGCATTCTTCTATCATGTCGTGAAAAATCGTCATCATGCACCTTTGAAAGGTTGCAGGGGCGTTGCAAAGTCCAAATGGCATGCGTTTGTAAGCAAAAGTACCATAAGGGCATGTGAATGTGGTTTTCTCTTGGTCCTCGGGTGCTATTGGAATTTGAATGTATCCAGAAAAACCATCAAGAAAACAATAGTAACTGTTTTCGGCTAATCTTTCCAACATTTGATCAATGAAAGGTAAGGAAAAGTGATCTTTTCCGGTGGCATCATTTAATTTTCTATAATCAATACAAACACGCCATCCTGTTATAGTCCTAGTAGGAATAAGCTCATTTTTCTCATTTGTGATGACAGTCATGCCACCCTTCTTAGGTACGCATTGAACTGGGCTTACCCATGGACTATCAGAGACTGGATAAATTAAACCTGCATCAAGTAGTTTAATAATTTCTTTCTTAACAACATCATGCATATTAGGATTTAGTCTTCGTTGGTGTTGCACATATGTTTTATGACCTTCTTCCATAAGGATTTTATGTGTGCAATACGAGGGACTTATTCCTTTAATGTCATGAATCTTCCATGCAATAGCTGGTTTATTAGCTTTTAACACAGAAATGAGTTGAGATTTTTCATTTTCAGTAAGAGAAGACGATATTATTACAGGTAATTCAGATTCACCATGTAAATAAGCATATTTCAAATAGTTTAACTCTAATGTCGGTGGTTCTTCTATCGATGATTTATATTGATATCTGTCTTCTTCTTTTAGCATTTGAATTTCTTCTGTTGTTAGTTCATATCCATTAGCCATAAGTATAGCTAACATTTCAGCTTCTTCAATTGGTTCAGTTCCTTCTCCTAAAGAACATTCTCCTGTTCCTTGTAATTCTGGAAATTCTTCTAATAATTCTGCATGTGAATCTATAGTTTGAATATAATAACATGTATCATCTGCAGATTGCAGTTGTTGCATGGCTCTATCAACAGAAAAGGTAACACTATCGTCCTCTATACTTAGGGTCAGTTTCTTACCAAACACGTCTATTATTGCTTTGGCCGTGTTTAAGAATGGTCTTCCTAATATGAGAGGAACTCGAGAATCTTCTTCCATATCCAGAATAACAAAATCTACTGGAAATACTAAAGTACCAACTTTAACTAGCATGTTTTCCATTATCCCTCTAGGATATTTTACTGATCGATCGGCTAGTTGTATACTTATTCGTGTTGGTTTCAATTCTCCAAGGTCTAGTTTAGCGTATAGTGAATACGGCATTAAATTTATACTAGCACCTAAGTCTGCCAATGCTTCTATTGAACTAAGACTACCCAAAAAACATGGAATTGTGAAACATCCTGGATCTGATAATTTTTCTGGTATCTTATTCAACAGCACTGCAGAACAATTAGCATTCATAGTAACAGCCGAGAGTTCTTCCATTTTCTTTCTATTTGTGATTAGATCTTTCAGAAATTTAGCATATCTAGGCATTCCTGAAATTACATCAATGAAAGGAAGATTTACATTTATCTGTTTAAACATATCCAAGAATTTGGATTGCTCGGCTTCAAGTCTTTCTTTTCTCATTTTACTCGGGTAAAGAAGTGGTGGTTGGTATGGTTTAACATAAGGTTTAGCCTTAACTGTGTTATCTTCATTAACCTTTTTAACTACCGGTTCTGTTTCTATATCTTCCTTAGATTGTGGTTCTTGTGGAGTAGGAATAGCTTCATCAGAAATTACAGGCATTTCAGGTGGTTTAAGTGTAATACCACTTCTTGTGGTAATGGCTTTAGTTGTTTCATTCCGGGGGTTAGCATTTGTTTCACTAGGTTGACTTTCCGGTTTTCTTTCACCTATCAACCTTGCTAGGTTACTTACTTCTTGTTCCAAATTTTGAATAGAAGCTTGTTGATTTCTAAATGCTTGAGCATTTTGCTCATTGGTTTGTTTCTGAGATGTGAAAAACTGAGTTTGAGATTCAACTAGTTTCGACATCATATCTTCTAAATTTTGCTTTTTATCATCGGTTTGTGGTCGTTTGTTTTGAAAATTAGGTCTTTGCTAATTGTAAGTATTGTTGGATACTTGTTGATTGTTAGGACCTTGTTGGTTGTTATATGGAATATTTCGGTTATAATTCTGGTTTTGATTGTAGATTGGTCTTGGCGGTTGATAATTATTCTGATAGTTTTTTCCAGGCCTTTGGTTTAGATATGAAACATTCTCTCTTTGTTCCATTGTTGGTTCAATACTGAGACAATCTTTAGTCAAATGTGGTCCTCCACACTGCTCACAACTAATTCTTATTGAGTGAATATCTTTAGTCATCTTTTCCATTCGTCTCTCGACAACATCTATCTTTGCAGAAATGGAATCTAAGTCATGGCTAGAATCGGCTCTAGCTGCTTTAGATGATCTAACGATATCTTTTTCTTGGTGCCACTCATGTGAGTGGGAAGCAGTGTTATCAATAATTTTGTAAGCGTCAGTTGCGGTTTTCTTCATAATGGAACCACCAGCTGCTATATCTATGTCTTTTCTTGTAGTGATGTCGCTAGAGGTGTTCATCGGTTCGGTTTTCAGTTTGTTAGATTTATTCGGTTCGGTGTATTCGGTTTTGAAATTTTTTTAGGCAAAACCGAAAACCGAACCGAAAACCGAATTTAAATTTAAAACCGAACCGAACCGAAAACCGAATTCGAATTCGGATTCGGTTCGGTTTTCGGTTAAAATCGAATATTATGAAAAGACTGAGAACGATGTTAGTTTAACTGTGGCGTTACTGATGTCTCAGTTATTTATATCCGAAAACAATGACGTACTATTAAATTATCAAGAATTCGATGATTTATTAATATTTACAACTTAATTATGACGTTTACTACTTCTGTTATTAAGAAGAAGAACATAATAATTTGAGAACATAATTATAATGTGAGATACCAAATCGTCATATGGGTGAGAACATATTTTATCGATTCAATCGTAAATTATAATGACATTAAAACATAATTATACAAATTAAATATTTAAAAAATTTGAATTCGGTTTTCGGTTAAACCGAATTCCGAATTTTCAAAACCGAAAACCGAATTCAAATTCGATTTCGGTTTCACTCGATCCGAAAACCATTTTTCAAATTCGGTTTGGTTTTTTTCCGGTTTGGTTTCGGTTTGGTTTTCGGGTTCTATGGTTTCAAACCAAATACTGACCACCCCTAGATGTCGCATCCTTGGTAGAATATTTGTACTATTTGACAGGTGTCTAAACCATGTTGCGGACATCCTCTCAATAACTTTCCAAATCTTGTTCATGCCTCATATAGAGTTTCATTTGACTTTTGCGTGAATGTAACAATTTCTCCTTGAAGTCTTACGGCTTTAGATGCCTGAAAAATTGTTTAAGGAAATTTTCAACTAAAACATCCCATGTATCAATCGCCCCTTCAGGTAACGATTCTAACCAATCTTTAGCTTCTCCCTTTAAAGTCCAGGGAAATAACATGAGATAGATCTGTTCATCCTCAACTTCTCGGATTTTAAATAGTGTACAGATCCTATTAAAGGTACGAAGATGTTCATTTGGATCTTCCTTCGGTGCACCACTAAATTGGCATTGATTAGTTACCATGTGTAGGATTTGTCCTTTGATTTCATAATCTGGCGCATTAATGTCTGGTTGAGTAATTGCATGACCTTGGCCAGTGCGTTTAGCTCTCATTCGGTCTTCCATACTTAATGGTTCCAGATTTTTCATGATTGAATTTGTTGAATCTGAATCACTAGATGATTCTAATTTAATGGGTTGTTCCTCGACAATCTCCGTTTGAATGATTGGTGGTTCTGGAGGAAAGATTAATGGTTCAGGATCTCTGAATTGTCCCTGAATATCCTCCGGATTCTCAATTGTGAGGTCGGGTTCAAAAAATGGATTATCGGAAATTTGAACTGGAGTACTTGGTCGACTGGATGACGATTCTAAAGAAAAATCAACGGCGACAATATTGGCTAGATGTCTTGATCTGGTTACAGGTGGTGAACGTATAAAAGGTGGTGAACGTTTTCTCGGTGCATTCACTAAATATATTATTAGTTATAAAATATAAAAATTATATAAGTTATCAAATTAATAGACTTTTCTGCTTTTGCCCACGTTTCGAATAGCCAATAGATGCAGCAGGGAGCCAGAACCCTTAAAATCGGAAGCTCACAACTCAGCCACTAACAAATCCAACTATTACTACGAAGCAGAAAATTTGGATGTCTATCAATTTAACCACTTAAAATAATTTTTCGTTGAAATTTAAAGAAATTTTAGAGAAGAAATAGAAAATTCTATGTCCTAAAAACTAGAGTGGCGAAAAATAAGAAAGAAAAAGAGGGCGTCGAAAAACGTCGAAAAATAAAAGGTCGAAAAATAATAAAAAGAACGTAGCGCGTTGAAACTTAAAAGTCTAAAAACTAAGAATTAAAAGTTGCGTCTAAAAATATTAAATCTTAAAAGGAATTCTATATCCAAAACAGTATAAACTTAAAAAGTACTAAAATTTATAAAAACGGCGTCGCAAAATTCTAAAGCACCTAAATCTTAGTCTAAAGAAAAAGTACTTAAGGGATTTTACGGCAAAGCCTAAAAATCTAGAAATAAAAATAACTACGGCAAAAACTATGACTTAAAACTAAATACGAACGAAAAATACAAATATTACGCTAAACAAATAAAAAGATACAAAATATAAAAATAAACTTAAAGTTGTAAAAAGTACAATTTTTATAAAAATATTATTTTTATATTATTTATTTTATAAAACTATTAATTTTATATATTTATAAAAACTAATTAAATAAATAATACAAATTAAATAAATAAAACTAAACGAATTAATTAATAAACCCTAATTAGATTTTTAATTAATAATATAATTATAATTATTAACCCTAATCTGGTCGGCTGAGGTTACAGACCTGTCAACTCAAGCCATGCGATCGCATGGCTTCGAGGTTATATTTCCATGCGGTCGCATGGAGTAGAGTTTCGGGCCATGTGTTGGGCTGCTACAGTTCTCGGGCCAAGGCTTTATATATTTTTTTTTCTGTTTTTAAAATTCTGTTTTATAATTATTTATATAAAATAAATAAAAACTAAAATAGAAATAAAAATACTTTATAATTTATGTATTTTAAACAACTCTTAGAAATATATACTTTATTTTTCTTTTTATATTTTTGTATTTTTAATAATTAAAACGTATTTTTACAACAGAAAACTAAAAATCTTTTATATATATATATATATATATATATATATATATATATATATATATATATATATATATATATATATATATATATAGCGTTTCGCTTCCGGCGTTTAAGCAGATTCCCCGGCAGCGGCGCCAAAAATACTTGATGTGCGTAGAGGTGTATACAAGATAGTTATATTTTTACTACAAAATACTATTAAATACGACACAATTTTACACAAGTTATTTATTTATTTATAGAGTGGATATACCTAAACCTTACTACAACACTTATAGGCAGTGTACCTAATCGTACAGTAGTGTAGTTTTTAGTAAGTCCGGTTCGTTCCACAGGGATCTTTAGCCAAGTTTAACGCTATATTTTTAAAACTATATTTGTAAATATATAAATATATATATAAGTAGTATTATTATTATAAAAGGGGGTTTTTACCGTTTAATGACCGGTTTGTCGATTTTAAAACTTTAGTCGCACTTAAAACCTAATATAAATATTAAAAATAAATACAACTTAATTTAAAGCGTAAAGTAAATAACGATAATGGAATTGCGATAAATAAAATGACAATAAATTAAGTGCGATAATTAGAAAGTACGATAATTAAAAGTGCAATTAAATACAATGGCAGTAAATAAAAGTGCGATAATTAAAAGTGAAATTAAATATGAAATAAAAGAATTATGCTTATTTAGACTTCCGTAATCATGATGTTTGACGTGTTGATTTTTAGTTTATTACCATGGGTTAATTGTCCTTTGTCCTGGATTATTCGATATGTCCATACGGATTTGTCCATAATAGTCCATCAGTCATAATCATAAAATGCGGAAGTCTTCGTCAAATTATTCTTATTCCCGAAGTCAAATATTCCAACTAATTGGGGATTCGAATTGTAACAAGGTCTTAATACTTTGTTTAATGAATACACCAGGTTATCGACTGAGTGTAAACCAAGGTTTTACTACTTTGTTAATAATTACACCAATTACCCTTGAATGTAATCCACCCCTGTTTCAACAAGTCTATTAACTATTAATCCAGTTCCGTGTCGGTAAAATGAACAATTATTGGTATTTATAGATATCCCGCCCACCGTACCCAGTCAAGCGTGTGTGGTTATATATAAATACGTCAAATTATAATTCTATATATTAAATTCACGAGGTATCATTTAGTTAATATAAAACCCATTAATAGCTCATAGTCTAATTTCCACAAGTGTCGTTCTTTTATCCAAACCCCAATTATGGTACAAAGCCCAAATACCCAATTTTAATATTTAGCCCAACATCACGATTACTTCGGCTTAAATAAGCATAATAATAACTTAGCTATGAGACATTAATTTAAAAAGGTTGAACATAACTTACAATTATTAAAAATAGCGTAGCGTTACACGGACAGAATTTCGACTTATACCCTTACAACATTCGCTAACATGCCCTTATTATTATTAAAATTAAAATTAAAATTAAAATTATAATATATATATATATATATATATATATATATATATATATATATATATATATATATATATATATATATATATATATATATATATATATATTACGAGTGAGTAAGAAGGAAGAAAAAGATGTGTTAAGTTGATCACCAAACTGCGAAATTTATAGGAGTATGACCAAATACTGTTCACCATGTGATCGCATGGTTTTGTAACTGACAGGCCATGCGATCGCATGGCCTGCTTTTCCAGCTCACATGAGCTTGTTTCGTCTTGCCGACGGTTTTATAAATATAATATAATATATATATAATTTTAAGAATTAATTATATATTATATTATATTCATGTGCATAGTTGACTTGTAATTTTTAGTCCGTTGCGTCGAGCGTTGAGAGTTGACTTTGGTCCGGGTTCCGGATTTTCGAACGTCCTTTCGTACAATTTAATATCTTGTATTTTGCGTTTTGCGTCTTGTACTCTTGTAATTTTGAGACGTTTCCCATCAATAATTTGAACCACTTTGATTGTACTTTGTACTTTTTAGCTTTTTGGTCGTTTACGTCTTCAATTCGTCGAATCTATCTTTTGTCTTCACCTTTTATTATTTAAACGAATATCACTTGTAAATAGAACAATTGCAACTAAAAGCTTGTCTTTCTTGAGGGATAATGCTATGAAATATATGTTCGTTTTTAGCATTATCAGCAGTCTTTGAAAAACGTCTCATATAGAGGTCAAAACTTCGCAACGAAATCAATTAATATGGAACGTTTATAATCAATATAAACGGGACATTTCAGTTGGTATCCGAGCGTTGGTCTTAGAGAACCAGAATTTTTGCATTAGTGTGTCTTACCGAGTTTGTTAGGATGCATTAGTGAGTCTGGACTTCGACCGTGTTTTTCTTCAAAAACGATTGCTTAACATATTTTTTTGTTGGAAACTATATATTATTAACATGTAAATATTATGTGATATATTAATCTCTTAACGTGTTTGATATTGTGTGATAGATGTCTACCTCTAGTACAAATCCCATCGACTCACCTAATAATAATGAAGAGTCGAATATACTTTGAGAAGATTCCCAAATTCCCGAAGAGGAACCGGAAGAGGAGGAACCGGAAGAGGAGGAACCGAAAGAAGAGGAACTAGAAGAAGAGGAACCGGAAGAGGAGGAACCGGAAGAGGAGGAACCGGAAGAAGAAGAGGTTCCGGAGGAAGAAATATTGATACCTACAGTAAATCGTTTAGATAAAAGAAAATCCTCAACCAACGGACCAAAGTTAAAAATGGTCAATGGTGTTTCCGCCGAGGAAGCAAAATATTGGGAAGATTACCAATTTTCCGATGAATCGGATCCCGATGAGGATTCCGATGATGTTATAGAAATTACCTCGACCCAATTTAATATAGCAAAAGAAAATAATAAGGGAAAAGGTGTAAAAATAGAGAAACCTGATTCCAACCCCGATGAACTTTATATGTATCGGCAACATCCGTATTTCCTAAATTTTAACAATAACCCGAGACCCTCTAAACCACCAGGTTTTTCTAAACCATTGTGGAAAACGACGGCTCGTATTAGAGCAGCACCATATATCCCTAGAAAATTAGGAAACCAAACCAAGTCCGAAAAAGAAGAAACCAGTAATTCAGATTAGAGGGTTGTAATCATGTTGTATATTATATGTATCGTAATGTGCTTGTACTTTTATGTTCTATGTAAAAAATATTGCTTGTATAGTTTGTTAATTATCTTTTACGAATCTAATCCTTGTCTATTTTACAGTATAAAAACAAAATGGACGTTAAGGGTAGACAACCGAATATTTTAGAAGACCTACCAGAGGATATGATTGAGGAAATCTTATCTAGAGTCGGTCAGAATTCATCAGCACATTTAGTTATGGCGAAATTAACTTGTCAAACATTTGAAAGACTTTCCAGAAATGCCTTAGTTTATAAAAGGCTTTCCTTTGATAGGTGGGGTATATCACATTGGGGAGACCGTAAGTTACGTCGTGTTTTCTTTAAAGCGTTAAATGCGGGGAACCCAAATGCAATTTTACACTACGGGTTAAGAACCTATTTTGACTCAACATATCCCAACATAGAATTTCGTGAGTTAGAAAGAGCTTCTAACATGCAGCATAAAGAAGCATGTTATGCTTACGGGTTAGTGATGTTTTCTTCTTACCAAAGTGAGAAAAAGAACATTGGATTACAACTTTTAAATACAACCTTTCCACAAGTGACGGATTCAGTAGTTGGGGTAAGAAACAAGGTTTTTAGATTATTACAGGGCTGTTGGACATTACGAAACCCTCGTCCTTTTGACGATATTACAACATGCTGCCTAGCCAATGGTCATAACGGTTACTTTCCACAAGACCAAGGATGGGAAGTCGTCTTAGTAAAACCAGAATGCGTGACTTGTTTCTGGACTTATGAATTACGTGTCTTTATTTCTTTTCCTGAACAACTTGCGTATTAACTAGAATTGCCTTTATAGCTGCCGAGTAAAAAAGTTATTATGTGCTATATTTCATCCTAAATGTATTATAGCGGTATTGTAAGTTTGTAAAATATTGTATAAAATTTGAACGCGAAATTTTATTATAATTAAATTTTTCATATAGAATTGTAGTAGTTGAATTGTATATTAGCTACTAAGTATGAACTTAACGGGTAGGTACTACCCGAATTAAAAACTATAAAATGCTGATATGAAGAAAAAACTTTTATAAATGAGTTCATACTATGCTACGTGAAATGTCCCGTTCATATTGATTATAAATGTTCCATATTAATTGATTTCGTTGCGAGGTTTTGACCTCTATATGAGACGTTTTTCAAGACTGCATTCGTTCTTTTAAACAAACCATAACCTTTATTTTATCGACAAGGTTAAAAGGACACCACCTAGATTATCAGAAATGATAATCTAAAAAATATCACACTTACACACTACCAATACATATTGGTTTACAATATTAATATGTTACAACAAAGTAAATCTCGAATGCAGTTTTAAACAATATTATACAAGCATGCTGACACCAAATCTTATCCATATATTAGCATGCAACAGTGGAAGCTCTTAATAATCACCTGAGAATAAACATGCTTTAAACGTCAACAAAAATGTTGGTGAGTTATAGGTTTAACCTATATATCAAATTGTAATAATAGACCACAAGATTTCATCTTTCAATAACATGCAATCTACATAAAAATCATTCGTATGGTTGAACACCTGGTAACCGATATTAACAAATGCATCTAGAATATCCCCATATATAAATATTGAAGTACTAAAGCAGTTCAAATTCTCTGGCTGAGGCTTGTCAATGGCCCATAGATCTATCTTTAGGATTCGCGTCAATTGGTGGCAATTATAATAAACACCAATTCTTAGGTTACCAAGTTCAACAAGGGCGATATCCGGTATAACGATTCAATATAGAATGTAGTTTCAATACTTGTGTCTATTTTTTAAATCATTTTTAAAACTGCATGTATTCTCATCCCAAAATATTAGATTCTAAAAGTGAGACTATAACTCACTTTCACAGATTTTTACTTCGTCGGGAAGTAAGACTTGGCCACTGGTCGATTCATGAACCTATAACAAATATGTACATAGATATCAAAGTATGTTCAAAATATATTTGCAACATTTTTAATACGTTTTAATGTTTTAAGTTTATTAAGTCAGCTGTCCCCGTTAGTAACCTACAACTAGTTGTCCACAGTTAGATGTACAGAAAATAAAGTAATATATAATATCTCGAATCAATCCACGACCTCGTGTATACAAGCCTCAGGCTAGATCATAACTCAAAAGTATATATAATATTTTGGAATCAACCTCAACCCTGTATAGCTAACTCCAACATTACTGCATATAGAGTGTCTATGGTTGTTCTGAAATATATATATAAATGGGTCGATATGATATGTCAAAACATTGTATTCGTGTCTATGGTATCCTAAGATTATATAATATATTATAATACATGTATAATACAATATGAGTTAGCTAGGATATGATTAATATAGATTTGTTACCAATTTTCACGTAGCTACAATCAAGAAAATTAACCAATCTTGTTTTACCCATAACTTCTTCGTTTTAAATCCGTTTTGAGTGATTCAAGTTGCTATGGTTTCATAATGAACCTAAGTTTACGAATCTAAACACAAAAAGTATAAGTTTATAGTCAGAAATATAGGTTACAAGTCATTTTTGTAAAGGTAGTCATTTCAGTCGAAAGAACGACGTCTATATGACCATTTTGGAAAACATATTTTCACTTTGAGTTTAACCATGATTTTTGGATATAGTTTCATGTTCATAAGAAAAATAATTTTCCCAGAAGAACAACTTTTAAATCAAAGTTTATCATAGTTTTTAATTAACTAACCCAAAACAGCCCGCGGTGTTACTACGACGGCGTAAATCCGATTTTACGGTGTTTTTCGTGTTTTCAGGTTTTAAATCATTAAGTTAGCATATCATATAGATATAGAACATGTGTTTAGTTGATTTTAAAAGTGAAGTTCGAAGGATTAACTTTCGTTTGTGAACAAGTTTAGAATTAACTAAACTATGTTCTAGTGATTACAAGTTTAAACCTTCGAATAAGGTAGTTTTATATATATGAATCGAATGATGTTATGAACATCATTACTACCTCAGGTTTTGTGGATAAACCTACTGGAAATGTGAAAAATAGATCTAGCTTCAAAGGATCCTTGGATGGCTTGAAAGTTCTTGAAGTAGAATCATGACACGAAAATAAGTTCAAGTAAGATTTCCACTCGAAATAAGATTGTTAAAGTTATAGAAATTGAATAATAGTTTGAATATGAGTATTACCTTGTATTAGAAAGATAGCTTACTGTAAATAAGAAAGATTTCTTGAGATTGGATGATCACTTAAAGTGGATTTGCAATGTTGGAAGTAAGCTAGCAAACTTGGAAGTGTTGTTGGTGTGTTCTTGAGTAGTTGTTTTATAACTTGGTTTATGTATGGATTTATGAACCAGATTGAGCTAGATTTTGATGAAGATGATGAAGAACACTTAGAACAAAGGAAGAACACTTGAGAGAGATGAGTTTGATTCAAGAAAAATTGAAAATGAAAGTGTTTGTGTGTGCTATTCTTCATGTGAAATGGGGTGTTCATAAACGCTCCATTAGTTTGTAATTTTATGAGATATTTCATGCTAGATGTTAAATGATGGTTCCCACATGGTTAGGTGACTCACATGGGCTACTAAGAGCTGATCATTGGAGTGTATATACCAATAGTAAATACATTTAGAAGATTTGTATTGTACGAGTACAAATACGAGTGCATACGAGTAGAATTATTGATGAAAATGAATGAGGATGTAATTATAAGAATTTTTGTAAAATAGAAGTACTTTGATAAGTGTCTTGAAGTCTTTCAAAAGTGTATGAATACATACTAAAACACTACATGTATATACATTTTAACTGAGTCGTTAAGTCATCGTTAGTCGTTACATGTAAGTGTTGTTTTGAAACCTTTAGGTTAACGATCTTGTTAAATGTTGTTAACCCATTGTTTATTATATCAAATGAGATGTTAAATTATTACATTATCATGATATCATGATGTATTAATATATCTTAATATGATATATATACATTAAATGTCGTTACAACGATAATCGTTACATATATGTCTCGTTTCGAAATCATTAAGTTAGTAGTCTTGTTTTTACATATATAGTTAATTGTTAATACACTTAATGACATGATTACTTATCTTTTATCATGATTAAACATAGTGTAACAATATCTTAATATGATTCATATGTATTTAGTAAGACGTTGTTATAACGATAATCGTTATATATATCGTTTTCGAGTTTCTTAATTCACTAGTCTCATTTTTGTGTATATAACTCATTGTTAATATACCTAATGAGATACTTACTTATCATAATATCATGTTAACTATATATATAACCATATATATGTCATCATTTAGTTTTTTACAAGTTTTAATGTTCGTGAATCACCGGTCAACTTGGGTGGTCAATTGTCTATATAAAACCTATTTCATTTAATCAAGTCTTAATAAGTTTGATTGCTTACCATGTTGGAAACACTTAATCATGTAAATATCAATTCATTAAATATATATAAACATGGAAAAGTTCGGGTCTCTACAGTACCTTCCCATTAAATAAATTTCGTCCCGAAATTTTAACCAATTGGAGGTGTTGTCGTATCTTCTGGAAATAAGTGCGGGTATTTCTTCTTCATATGATCTTCTTATTCCCAGGTGAACTCAGGTCCTCTACAAGCATTCCATCGAACCTTAACAATTGGTATCTTGTTTTGCTTATGTCTTTTAACCTCACGATCCATTATTTCGACGGGTTCTTCGATGAATTGAAGTTTTTCGCTGATTTGGATTTCGTCTAACGGAATAGTGAGATCTTCTTTAGCAAAACATTTTTTCAAATTTGAGATGTGGAAAGTGTTATGTACAGCCGCGAGTTGTTGAGGTAATTCAAGTCGGTAAGCAACTGGTCCGACACGATCAATAATCTTGAATGGTCCAATATACCTTGGATTTAATTTTCCTCGTTTACCAAATCAAACAACGCCTTTCCAAGGTGCAACTTTAAGCATGACCATCTCTCCAATTTTAAATTCTATATCTTTTCTTTTAATGTCAGCGTAGCTCTTTTGTCGACTTTGGGCGATTTTCAATCGTTGTTGAATTTGGATGATCTTCTCGGTAGTTTTTTGTATTATCTCTGGACCCGCAATCTTTCTATCCCCCACTTCACTCCAATAATTCGGAGACCTGCACTTTCTACCATAAAGTGCTTCAAACAGCGTCATCTCAATGCTTGAATGGTAGCTGTTGTTATAGGAAAATTCTGCTAATGGAAGGTGTCGATCCCAACTGTTTCCAAAATCAATAACACATGCTCTTAGCATGTCTTCAAGCGTTTGTATCGTCCTTTCGCTCTGCCCATCAGTTTGTGGATGATAAGCAATACTCATGTCTAGACGAGTTCCTAATGCCTGCTGTAATGTCTGCCAGAATCTTGAAATAAATCTGTCATCCCTATCAGAGATAATAGAGATTGGTATTCCATGTCTGGAGACGACTTCCTTCAAATACAGTCGTGCTAACTTCTCTATCTTGTCATCTTCTCTTGTTGGCAGGAAGTGTGCTGATTTGGTGAGACGATCAACTATTACCCAAATAGTATCAAAACCACTTGCAGTCCTTGGCAATTTAGTGATAAAATCCATGGTAATGTTTTCCCATTTCCATTATGGGATTTCGGGTTGTTGAATTAGACCTGATGGTTTCTGATGCTCTGCTTTGACCTTAGAATACGTCAAACATTCCCCTACGTGTTTAGCAACATCGGATTTCATACCTGGCCACCAAAAATATTTCTTGAGATCCTTGTACATCTTCCCTGTTCCAGGATGTATTGAGTATCTGGTTTTATGAGCTTCTCTAAGTACCATTTCTCTCATACCTCCAAATTTTGGTACCCAAATTCTTTCAGCCCTATACCGGGTTCCGTCTTCTCGAATATTAAGATGCTTCTCCGATCCTTTGGGTATTTCATTCTTTAAATTTCCTTCTTTTAAAACTCCTTGTTGCGCCTCCTTTATTTGAGTAGTAAGGTTATTGAAAATCATTATATTCATAGATTTTACTTGAATGGGTTCTCTGTCCTTTCTGCTCAAGGCGTCGGCTACCACATTTGCCTTCCCCGGGTGATAACGAATCTCAAAGTCGTAATCATTCAACAATTCAATCCATCTGCGCTGCCTCATGTTCAGTTGTTTCTGATTAAATATGTGTTGAAGACTTTTGTGGTCGGTATATATAATACTTTTGACCCCATATAAGTAGTTCCTCCAAGTCTTTAATGCAAAAACAACAGCGCCTAATTCCAAATCATGCGTCGTATAATTTTGCTCGTGAATCTTCAATTGTCTAGACGCATAAGAAATTACCTTCGTTCATTGCATTAATACACAACCGAGACCTTGCTTTGAGGCATCACAATATATCACAAATTCATCATTCCCTTCAGGTAATGACAATATAGGTGCCGTAGTTAACTTTTTCTTCAACAATTGAAATGCTTTCTCTTGTTCATCCTTCCATTCAAATTTCTTCCCTTTATGCGTTAATGCAGTCAAGGGTTTTACTAATTTGGAAAAATCTTGGATGAATCTCCTGAAATAACCAGCCAGCCCTAAAAATTGGCGTATGTGCTTCGGAGTTTTCGGGGTTTCCCACTTTTCAACGGTTTCAATCTTTGCTGGATCCACCTGAATACCTTCTTTGTTCACTATGTGACTGAGGAATTGAACTTCTTCCAACCAAAATGCACACTTTGAAAACTTAGCGTACTGTTTTTCCTTCCTTAACAACTCTAGCACTTTTCTCAAATGTTCTTCATGCTCTTGGTCATTCTTTGAGTAAATAAGTATGTCATTGATGAAAGAAATGACAAACTTGTCAAGGTATGGTCCACACACTCGGTTCATGAGGTCCATGAACACAGCTGGTGCGTTAGTCAACCCATACGGCATAACCATAAACTTGTAATGACCGTAACGCACCCTAAAAGCAGTCTTTGGAATATCATCCTCCTTCACCCGTATTTGATGATACCCAGAACGTAAATCAATCTTCGAATAAACCGACGAGCCTTGTAGTTGATCAAATAAGTTGTCGATTCTGGGTAGTGGATAACGATTCTTGATGGTAAGTTTGTTCAACTATCGGTAGTCGATACACAACCTGAATGTACCATCCTTCTTCTTGACAAACAAAACAGGAGCTCCCCACGGTGATGTGCTTGGTCGAATGAAACCACGCTCTAAAAGTTCCTGTAAATAACTTTGTAATTCTTTCATTTCACTGGGTGCGAGTCTGTATGGAGCACGAGCTATTGGTGCAGCTCCTGATACGAGATCTAATTGAAATTCAACAGATCGATGTGGAGGTAGTCCCGGTAATTCTTTCAGAAATACATCGGGAAATTCTTTTGCTACAGGAACATCACTGATGTTCTTTTCTTCAGGTTTAACTTCCTTGATGTGTGCTAGAATGACATAACAACCTTTTCTTATTAGTTTTTGCGTCTTCATAGTACTAATAAGATTTAATTTCGCGTTATTCTTTTCTCCGTACACCATTAAAGGTTTTCCTTTTTCACGCACAATGCGAATCGCATTTTTGTAACAAATGACTTATGCTCTTACCTTTTTCAACAGTCCATGCCAATTATTATATCAAAACTCCCTAACTCGACTGGTATTAAATCAATTTTAAATGTTTCGTCAACCAGTTTAATTTCTCTATCCCGACATACTTTATCTGCTGTAATTAGTTTACCGTTTGCTAATTAGAGTAAAAATTTACTATCCAAAGTCGTCAATGGGCAACTTAATTTAGCACAAAATCTCTACTCATATAGCTTCTATCTGCACCTGAATCAAATAAAACATAAGCAGATTTATCGTCAATAAGAAACATACCCGTAACAAGCTCCAGGTCTTCCTGCGCTTCTGCCGAATTAATGTTGAAGACTCGTCCACGGCCTTGCCCATTATTATTCCCTTGATTAGGGCATGCTTTGCTGAAATGGCCCGGCTTTTCGCATCCGTAACAAATAATGGAATTATTTGTTCTGTTATTTTTATATGCCTTTGGTCCATAGACATCACACTTCGTTACACTATGTCCGGTTCTATTACACTTGGTACACACTACTACACAGAACTTATCTGGATGAAACCCTCCACACCTTAGACATTTATTGTTCTGATTATTGTTGCCATTGTTGTTATTGATTTGGTTATTGTTGGGATTGTTATTGTTGTTGGAACGGTTGTTGTAGTTGTTGTTATTGTTGGGATGTTTGTTGTAGTGATTGTTAGGATTGCGGTTATTATTGCGATTGTTGTTGCGGTTGTTGGGATAGTTGTTGCGATTGTTATTGTTATTGTACTCGTGATTCCGGTCACCGTTTTCCTCCCACTTCCTCTTGAGTTATTTTGTGTTGGCTTCTTAGGCCGCATGTTCTTTAATTCTTCCTTCAATCTGATTTATGAGTTTATGAGCCATTCGACTTGCCTTTTGTATGGAAGCGGGCTCGTGTGAACTCACATCTTCTTGATTCCTTACTGGTAACCCATTTATAAGCGCGTCGATCTTCTCCTCTTCATCTTCGAACGTTCCTGGACATAATAGGCACAACTCTGTGAATCGTCGTTCATATGTGGTAATGTCGAACCCTTGTGTTCGTAACTCTCTAAGCTCTACCTTGAGCTTATTGACTTCGTTTCTAGGACGGTACTGCTCGTTCATCAGTTGCTTAAATGCTGACCACGGTAGTGTGTAAGCAGCATTTTGTCCTACCTGTTCAAGATAGGTGTTCCACCACGTTAATGCAGTACCTGTGAAGGTATGCGTAGCGTACTTAACTTTGTCCTCTTCAGTACACTTACTTATGGCAAACACCGATTCGACTTTCTCGGTCCACTGTTTCAATCCAATTGGTCCTTCGGTTCCATCAAATTCCAAAGGTTGGAAGCCAGTGAAATCTTTGTAGGAGCATCCTACACGATTTCTTGTGGGATTAGTTCCACTACTAGAACCAGAGTTATTGTTGTTATTTTGCATTGCAGCCTGCACTGCGGCTATATTTGCAGCAAGGAAAACATGGAAGTCTTCCTCGCTCATGTTCAAATTCTGACGAGTAGTCGGTGCCATTTCCTTCAAAAATAGCCAAATGAATTAAGTTAATCATGTAGAATTTTAAGAGTAGTCAATAGTATTTTGTAGCATAGTATGAACTCATTTATAAAAGCTTTTTCTTCATATTAGCGTTTTATAGTTTTTAATTCGGGTAGTACCTACCCGTTAAGTTCATACTTAGTAGCTAATATACAATTCAACTACTACAATTCCATATGAAAAAACTGATTATAATAAAATTTCGCGTTCAATTATATATAATATTTACAACTTACAATACCGCTATTATACATTTAGGATGAAATATAGCACATAATAACTTTGCTACTCGGCAGCTATAAAGGCATTTCTAGTTAATACGCAAGTTGTTCAGCAAAAGAAATAAAGACACGTAATTCATAAGTCCAAAAACAAGTCATGCATTCTGGTTTTACTAAGACGACTTCCCATCCTTGGTCTTGTAGAAAGTAACCGTTATAACCATTGGCTAGGCAGCATGTTGTAATGTCGTCAAAAGGACGAGGATTTCGTAATGCCCAACAGCCTCGTAGCAATCTAAAAACCTTGTTTCTTACTCCAACTACTGAGTCCGTCACTTGTGAGAATGTTTTATTTAAAAGTTTCAACCCAATGTTCTTTTTCTCAATTTGATGAGAAGCAAACATTATTAACCCGTAAGCATAACATGTTTCTTTATGTTGCATGTTAGAAGCTCTTACTAAAGAACGAAGTCCTATGTTAGGATATGTTGAGTCAAAATAGGTTCGTAACCCGTAGCATAAAATTGCATCTGGTTTTTCCGCACTAAATGCCTTAAAGAAAACTTGACGTAACTTAAAGTCTCCCCAATGTGATATACCCCATCTTTCAAAGGAAAGCCTTTTATAAACTAAGGCATTTCTGGAAAGTCTTTCAAATGTTTGACAAGTTAATTTCACCATAACTAATTGTGTTGATGAATTCTGACCGACTCTAGACAAGATTTCATCAATCATATCCTCTGGTAGGTCTTCTAAAATATTCGGTTGTCTACCCTTAACGTCCATTTTGTGTTTTTGTACTGTAAAATAGACAAGGATTAGATTCGTAAAAGATAATTAACAAACAATACAATCAATTTTTACATAGAATATAAAATTACAAGCACACTACAATACTTATAATACACAACATGATTATAACCCTCTAATCTGAATCACTGGTTTCTTCTTCTTCAGACTTGGTTCGTTTTCCTAATTTTCTGGGGATATATGGTGTTCCTCTAATACGAGCCATCATTTTCCACAATGGTTTAGAAAAACCTGGTGGTATAGAGGTTCTCGGGTTATTGTCACAATTTAGGAAATACGGACGTTACCGATAGATATAAAGTTCATCGGGGTTGGAATCAGGATTCTCTATTTTTATACATTTTCCCTTATTATTTTCTTTTGCTTTATTAAATTGGGTCGAGGTAATTTCTATAACATCATCGGAATCCTCATCGGGATCCGATTCATCAGAAAATTGGTAATCTTCCCAATAATTTGCTTCCTCGACGGAAACACCATTGACCATTTTTAACGTTGGTCCGTTGGTTGAGGATTTTCTTTTATTTAATCAATTTACTGTAGGTATCAATATTTCTTCCTCCGGAACCTCTTCTTCTTCCAGTTCCTCCTCTTCCGATTCCTCTTCTTTCGGTTCCTCCTCTTCTGGTTCCTCCTCTTCTGGTTCCTCTTCGGAAATTTGTGAATCTTCTCAAAGTATATTCGACTCTTCATTATTATTAGGTGAGTCGATGGGATTTGTACTAGTGGTAGACATATATCACACAATATCAAACATATTAAGAGGTTAATATATCACATAATAATTACATATAGTTTCCAACAAAAGTGTTAAGCAATCGTTTTAAAAAAAACACGGTCGAAGTTCAGACTCACTAATGTATCCTAACAAACTCGATAAGACACACTAATGCAAATTTTTGATTCTCTAAGACCAACGCTCGGATACCAACTGAAATGTCCCGTTCATATTGATTATAAATGTTCCATATTAATTGATTTTGCTACGAGGTTTTGACCTCTATATGAGACGTTTTTCAAAGACTGCATTCGTTCTTTTAAACAAATCATAACCTTTATTTTATCGACAAGGTTAAAAGGACACCACCTAGATTATCAGAAATGATAATCTAAAAAATATCACACTTACACACTACCAATACATATTGGTTTACAATATTAATATGTTACAACAAAGTAAATCTCGAATGCAGTTTTAAACAATATTATACAAACATGTTGACACCAAATCTTGTCCATATATTAGCATGCAACAGCGGAAGCTCTTAATAATCACCTGAGAATAAACATGCTTTAAACATCAACAAAAATATTGGTGAGTTATAGGTTTAACCTATATATCAAATTGTTATAATAGACCACAAGATTTCATCTTTCATTAACATGCAATCTGCATAAAAATTATTCGTATGGTTGAACACCTGGTAACCGACATTAACAAATGCATCTAGAATATCCCCATATATAAATATCGAAGTACTAAAGCAGTTCAAATTCTCTGACTGGGGCTTGTCAATGGCCCATAGATCTATCTTTAGGATTCGCGTCAATTGGTGGCAATTATAATAAACACCAATTCTTAGGTTACCAAGTTCAACTAGGGAGATATCCGGTATAACGATTCAACATAGAATTTAGTTTCAATACTTGTGTCTATTTTGTAAATCAATTTCAAAACTGCATGTATTCTCATCCCAAAATATTAGGTTTTAAAGGTGGGACTATAACTCACTTTTACAGATTTTTACTTCGTCGGGAAGTAAGACTTGGCCACTGGTCGATTCACGAACCTATAACAAATATGTACATATATATCAAAGTATGTTCAAAATATATTTGCAACATTTTTAATACGCTTTAATGTTTTAAGTTTATTAAGTCAACTGTCATCGTTAGTAACCTACAACTAGTTGTCCACAATTAGATGTACAGAAAATAAAGCAATATATAATATCTCGAATCAATCCACGACCTCGTGTATACAAGCCTCAGGCTAGATCACAACTCAGAGTATATATAATATTTTGGAATCAACCCCAACCCTGTATAGCTAACTCCAACATTACTGCATAAAGAGTGTCTATGGTTGTTCCGAAATATATATATATATAGATGGGTCGATATGATATGTCAAAACATTGTATTTGTGTCTATGGTATCCTAAGATTACATAATATATTAGAATACATGTATAATACAATATGAGTTAACTAGGATATGATTAATATAGATTTGTTACCAATTTTCACGTAGTTACAATCAAGAAAATTAACCAATTTTGTTTTACCCATAACTTCTTCGTTTTAAATCCGTTTTGAGTGATTAAAGTTTCTATGGTTTCATAATGAACTTAAGTTTATGAATCTAAACAGAAAATGTATAAGTTTATAGTCAGAAATATAGGTTACAAGTCGTTTTTGTAAAGGTAGTCATTTCAGTCGAAAGAACGACGTCTAGATGACCATTTTGGAAAACATACTTCCACTTTGAGTTTAATCATGATTTTTGGATATAGTTTCATGTTCATAAGAAAAATCATTTTCCCAGAAGAACAAATTTTAAATCAAAGTTTATCATAGTTTTTAGTTAACTAACCCAAAACAGCCAGCGGTGTTACTACGACGGCGTAAATCCGGTTTTACGGTGTTTTTCGTATTTTCAGGTTTTAAATCATTAAGTTAGCATATAATATAGATATAAAACATGTGTTTAGTTGATTTTAAAAGTCAAGTTAGAAGGATTAACTTTTGTTTGCGAACAAGTTTAGAATTAACTAAACTATGTTCTAGTGATTACAAGTTTAAACCTTCGAATAAGGTAGTTTTATATATATGAATCGAATGATGTTATTAACATCATTACTACCTTAGGTTTTATGGATAAACCTACTGGAAATGAGAAAAATAGATCTAGCTTCAAAGGATCCTTGGATGGCTTGAAAGTTCTTGAAGTAGAATCATGACACGAAAACAAGTTCAAGTAAGATTTCCACTCGAAATAAGATTGTTAAAGTTATAGAAATTGAATCAGAGTTTGAATATGAGTATTACCTTGTATTAGAAAGATATATTACTGTAAATAAGTAAGATTTCTTGAGATTGGATGATCACTCAAAGTGAATTTGCAAGGTTGGAAGTAAGCTAGCAAACTTGGAAGTGTTGTTGGTGTGTTCTTGAGTAGTTGTTTTATAACATGGTTTATGTATGGATTTATGAACTAGATTGAGCTAGATTTTGATGAAGATGATGAAGAACACTTAGAACAAAGGAAGAACACTTGAGAGAGATGAGTTTGATTCAAGAAAAATTGAAAATGAAAGTGTTTGTGTGTGCTATCCTTCACGTGAAATGGGGTGTTCATAAAGGCTCCATTAGTTTGTAATCTTATGAGATATTTCATGCTAGATGTTAAATGATGGTTCCCACATGGTTAGGTGACTCACATGGGCTGCTAAGAGCTGATCATTGGAGTGTATATACCAATAGTAAATACATTTAGAAGCTGTGTATTATACGAGTACAAATACGAGTGCATACGAGTAGAATTGTTGATGAAAATGAATGAGGATGTAATTGTAAGCATTTTTGTTAAATAGAAGTACTTTGATAAGTGTCTTGAAGTCTTTCAAAAGTGTATGAATACATACTAAAACATTACATGTATATACATTTTAAGTCATCGTTAGTCGTTACATGTAAGTGTTGTTTTGAAACCTTTAGGTTAACGATCTTGTTAAATGTTGTTAACCCATTGTTTATTATATCAAATGAGATGTTAAATTATTACATTATCATGATATCATGATGTATTAATATATCTTAATATGATATATATACATTAAATGTCGTTACAATGATAATCGTTACATATATGTCTCGTTTCGAAATCCTTAAGTTAGTAGTCTTGTTTTTACATATGTAGTTCATTGTTAATACACTTAATGACATGATTACTTATCATTTATCATGATTAAACATAGTGTAACAATATCTTAATATGATTCATATGTATTTAGTAAGACGTTGTTATAACGATAATCGTTATATATCATTTTCGAGTTTCTTAATTCACTAGTCTCATTTTTGTGTATATAACTCATTGTTAATATACCTAATGAGATATTTACTTATCATAATATCATGTTAACTATATATATAACCATATATATGTCATCATTTAGTTTTTTACAAGTTTTAATGTTCGTGAATCACCGGTCAACTTGGGTGGTCAATTGTCTATATAAAACCTATTTCAATTAATCAAGTCTTAACAAGTTTGATTGCTTAACATATTGGAAACAATTAATCATGTAAATATCAAATTCATTAAATATATATAAACATGGAAAAGTTCGGATCACTACACTACAAAATACTATTAACTACTCTTAAAATTCTATATGATTAACTTAATTCTTTTGGGCTATTTTTGAAGGAAATGGCACCGGCGACTCGTCAGAATTTGAACATGAGCGAGGAAGACTTCCGTGTTTTCCTTGCGGCAAACATAGCCGCAGTACAGGCTGCGATGCAAAATAACAATAACTCTGGATCTAGCAGTGGAACTATTTCCACAAGAAATCGTGTAGGATGCTCCTACAAAGAATTCACTGCCTGCAAACCTTTAGAATTTGATGGAACCGAAGGACCAATTGGATTGAAACGGTGGACTGAGAAAGTCGAATCAGTGTTTGGCATAAGTAAGTATACTAAAGAGGACAAAGTTAAGTACGCTACGCATACCTTCACAGGTACTGCGTTAACGTGGTGGAACACCTATCTTAAACAGGTAGGACAAAATGCTGCTTACGCACTACCGTGGTCGTTATTCAAGCAATTGATGAACGAGCAGTACCGTCCTAGAAACGAAGTCAATAAGCTCAAGGCAGAACTTAGAAAGTTATGAACACAAGGGTTCGACATTACCACATATGAACGACGATTCACAGAGTTGTACCTATTGTGTCCGGGAGCATTCGAAGATGAAGAAGAGAAGATCGACGCGTTTGTAAAAGGGTTACCAGTAGGGATTCAAGAAGATGTGAGTTCACACGAGCCCGCTTCTATACAGAAGGCAAGTCGAATGGCTCATAAACTCATAAATCAGATTAAGGGAAGAATTAAAGAGCAGGCGGCTGAAGAAGCCAACACGAAACAACTCAAGAGGAAGTGGGAGGAAAAAGGTAACAAGAGTCACCAGTACAACAACAACAACAACAACAATTACAACCACAATCGCAACAACAATCGCAACAATAACCACATTTCTAACAATAACTACAACAAACATCCCAACAACAACAATAACTACAACAACCGTTTCAACAACAACAACCTCAATAACAACAACGGCAACAAAAACCAAAAACAGCCATGTCATAGGTGTGAAGAAAATCACCCGGGGTTTTGCACGACATTTTGCAACAGGTGTAAAAGAAATGGTCATAGTGAGACAAAGTGTGAGGTCTACGGACCAAAGTTTAACAGAAATAAAGGAACAAATAGTGTTGGAATAAATAAAGCCAAAACGAATAGTGTCGGAGCAAGTAATACCAACGCTGTTTGTTATAAATGTGGAAAACCGGGCCACATTATTAGAAATTTCCCGAATCAGGGGAATACTAATGGGCTGGGCTGTGGAAGAGTTTTCAATATTAATGCGGCAGAAGCACAGGAAGACCCAGAGCTTGTTACGGGTACGTTTCTTATTGATGATAAATCTGCTTATGTTTTATTTGATTCAGGTGCAGATAGAAGCTATATGAGTAGAAATTTTTGTACTAAAATAAGTTGCCCTTTGACGCCTTTGGATAGTAAATTTTTACTCGAATTAGCAAACGGTAAAATAATTTCAGCAGATAATATATGTCGGGAGAGAGAAATTAAAATGGGGGATAAAACATTTAAAATGATTTAATACCAGTCGAGTTAGGGAGTTTTGATGTAATAATTGGCATGGACTGGTTGAAAAAGGTGAGAGCAGAGGTCGTTTGTTACAAAAATGCAATTCTTATTATGCGTGAAAAAGGAAAACCTTTAATGGTGTACGGAGAAAAGAACAATGCGAAATTAAATCTTATTAGTAGTTTGAAGGTGCAAAAACTAATAAGAAAAGGTTGTTACGTCATTCTAGCACACATCGAGGAAGTTAAACCTGAAGAAAAGAACATCAGTGATGTTCCCGTCGCAAAAGAATTTCCCGATGTATTTTCAAAAGAATTACGGGGATTACCCCCACATCGATCCGTTGAATTTCAAATAGACCATGTACCAGGAGCTGCACCAATAGCTCGTGCTCCATACAGACTCGCACCCAGCGAAATGAAAGAATTACAAAGTCAGTTATAGGAACTTTTAGAGCGTGGTTTCATTCGACCAAGTACAACACCATGGGGAGCTCCTGTTCTGTTTGTCAAGAAGAAAGATGGTACATTCAGGTTGTGTATCAACTACCGAGAGTTGAACAAACTTACCATCAAGAACCGTTACCCATTACCGAGAATCGACGACTTATTTGATCAACTACAAGGCTCGTCGGTTTATTCGAAGATCGATTTACGTTCTGGATATCATCAAATGCAGGTGAAGGAGGATGATATTCCAAAGACTGCTTTTAGGACGCGTTACGGTCATTACGAGTTTATGGTTATGCCGTTTGGATTGACTAACGCACCAGCTGTGTTCATGGACCTCATGAACCGAGTGTGTGAGCCATATCTTAACAAGTTTGTCATTGTTTTCATTGATGACATACTTATTTACTCGAAGAATGATCAAGAGCACGAAGAACATTTGAGAAAAGTGCTAGAGATGCTGAGAAAAGAAAAAACTGTACGCTAAGTTTTCAAAGTGTGCATTTTGGTTGGAAGAAGTTCAATTCCTCGGTCACATAGTGAACAAAAAAGGTATTCAGGTGGATCCAGCGAAGATTGAAACCGTTGAAAAGTGGGAAACCCCAAAAACTCCGAAACACATATGCCAATTTTTAGGGCTGGCTGGTTATTACAGGAGATTCAACCAAGATTTTTCCAAAATAGCAAAACCCTTGACTGCATTAACGCATAAAGGGAAGAAATTTGAATAGAAGGATGAACAAGAGAAAGCGTTTCAATTGTTAAAGAAAAAGTTAACTACGACACCTATATTGTCATTACCTGAAGGGAATGATGATTTTGTGATATATTGTGACACCTCAAAACAATATATAGTAACTTACAGTCTCCCCAATGTGATATACCCCATCTATTAAAGGAAAGCCTTTTATAAACTAAGGCATTTCTGAACAGTCTTTCAAATGTTTGACAAGTTAATTTCGCCATAACTAAATGTGCTGATGAATTCTGACGGACTCTAGACAAGATTTCCTCAATCATATCCTCTGGTAGGTTTTCTAAAATATTCGGTTGTCTACCCTTAACGTCCATTTTGTTTTTATACTGTAAAATAGACAAGGATTTGATTCGTAAAAGATAATTAACAAACAATACAAGTAATTTTTACATAGAACATAAAAATACAAGCACACTACAATACATATAATACACAACATGATTACAACTCTCTAATCTGAATCACTAGTTTCTTCTTCTTCGGACTTGGTTCGTTTTCCTAATTTTCTAGGGATATATGGTGTTCCTCTAATACGAGCCGTCATTTTTCAAAATGGTTTAGAAAAACCTGGTGGTTTAGAGGTTCCCGGGTTATTGTTACAATTTAGGAAATACGGATGTTGCCGATACATATAAAGTTCATCGGGGTTAGAATCAGGTTTCTCTATTTTTATACCTTTTCCCTTATTATTTTCTTTTGCTTTATTAAATTGGGTCGAGATAATTTCTATAACATCATTGGAATCCTCATCGAGATCCGTTTCATCGAAAAATTGGTAATCTTCCCAATATTTTGCTTCCTCGGCGGAAACACCACTGACCATTTTTAACTTTGGTCCGTTGATTGAGGATTTTCTTTTATTTAATCGTTTTACTGTAGGTATTAATATTTCTTCCTCCGGAACCTTTTCTTCTTTCGGTTCCTCCTCTTCCGGTACCTCCTCTTCTGGTTCCTCTTCTTCCGGTTCCTCCTCTTCCGGTTCCTCTTCGGGAATTTGTGAATCTTCCCAAAATATATTCGACTCTTCATTATTATTAGGTGAGTCGATGGGATTTGTACTACAGGTAGACATCTATCACACAATATCAAACACGTTAAGAGATTAATATATCACATAATATTTACATGTTAATAATATATAGTTTCCAACAAAAAATGTTAAGCAATCGTTTTTGAAGAAAAACACGGTCGAAGTCCAGACTCACTAATGCATCCTAACAAACTCGGTAAGACACACTAATGCAAAAATTCTGGTTCTCTAAGACCAACACTCGAATACCAACTGAAATGTCCCGTTCATATCGATTTATAAACGTTCCATATTAATTGATTTCGTTGCGAGGTTTTGACCTCTATATGAGACATTTTTCAAAGACTGCATTCGATTTTAAAACAAACCATAACCTTTATTTTATCTATAAAGGTTTAAAAATATTACGACGATTATCAAATAATGATAATCTAAAATATAGCGTTTTCACACGATTATTACATAATGGTTTACAATAATATTACACATCAATTTAAGTCTTCGAATGAAGTTTTAAAACAATATTATACAAGCATGCTGACTCCAACTCTTGTCCATAAATTAGCATGCAACATCGGAAGCTCTTAATAATCACCTGAGAATAAACATGCTTTAAACGTCAACAAAAATGTTGGTGAGTTATAGGTTTAACCTATATATTTATCAAATCGTAATAATAGACCACAAGATTTCATATTTCCATTTCTTATAAACAACATGCAATCTGCATAAAAATCATTCATATGATGAACACCTGGTAACCGACCTTAACATGATGCATATAGAATATCCCCATCATTCCGGGACTCTCATCAGACATGATAAATTGAAGTACTAAAGCATCTGTAACTCGGATGAGGCTTGTTGGGCCAAATAGATCTATCTTTAGGATTCGCGTCAATTGGTGGCAATTATAATAAACACCAATTCTTAGGCTACCAAGCTAAAAAGGGGCATATTCGGTTCGATAATTCAACATAGAATGTAATTTTGATCACTTGTGTCTATTTTGTAAAACATTTATAAAACTGCATGTATTCTCATCCCAAAAATAATAGATTTTAAAAGTGGGACTATAACTCACTTTCACAGATTTTTACTTCGTCGGGAAGTAAGACTTGGCCACTGGTCGATTCACGAACCTATAACAAATATGTACATATATATCAAAGTATGTTTAGAATATATTTACAACATTTTTAATACGTTTTAATGTTTTAAGTTTATTAAGTCAGATGTCCTCGTTAGTAACCTACAACTAGTTGTCCACAGTTAGATGTACAGAAAAATAAAGCAATATATATTATCTCGAATCAATCCACGACCTCGTGTATACAAGCCTCGGGTTAGATCACAACTCAAAGTATATATAATATTTTGGAATCAACCTTAACCCTATATAGCTAACTCCAATATTACTGCATATAGAGTGTCTATGGTTGTTCCGAAATATATATATAGATGGGTCGATATGATATGTCAAAACATTGTATTCGTGTCTATGGTATCCCAAGATTACATAATATATTAGAATACATGTATAATACAATATGAGTTAGCTAGGATATGATTAATATAGATTTGTTACCAATTTTCACGTAGCTACAACAAGAAAAATTATCCAATCTTGTTTTACCCATAACTTCTTCGTTTTAAATCCGTTTTGAGTGATTCAAGTTGCTATAGTTTCATATTGAACTAAAGTTTATGAATCTAAATATAAAAAGTATAAGTTTATAGCGAGAAATACAGATGACAAGTCATTTTTGTAAAGGTAGTCATTTCAGTCGAAAGAACGACGTCTAGATGACCATTTTGGAAAACATACTTCCACTTTGAGTTTAACTATGATTTTTGGATATAGTTTCATGTTCATAAGAAAAATCATTTTCATAGAAGAACAACTTTTAAATCAAAGTTTATCATAGTTTTTAATTAACTAACCCAAAACAGCCCGCGGTGTTACTACGACGGCGTATATCCGGTTTTAAGGTATTTTTCATGTTTTCAGGTTTTAAATCATTAAGTTAGCATATCACATAGATATAGAACATATGTTTAGTTGATTTTAAAAGTCAAGTTATAAGGATTAACTTTGTTTGCGAACAAGTTTAGAATTAACTAAACTATGTTCTAGTGATTACATGTTCAAATCTTCGAATAAGATAGTTATACATATATGAATTGAATGATGTTATGAACATCATTACTACCTCAAGTTTAGTAGGTAAACCTACTGGAAATGATGAAAAAATAACTTGAGCTTCAAAGAATCTTTGATGGCTTGAAAGTTTTTGAAATAGAATCTTGACACAAAAACAAGTTCAAGTAAGATTATTACTCGAATTAAGATAGTTATAGTTATAAAAATTGAATAAAGTTTGAATATGAATATTACCTTGATTTATAAAGATAACCTACTGTAAATAACAAAGGTTTCTTGATCTTAGATGATTGCTTGGAATGGATTAGGAAACTTGGAAGTAAACTTGTAAACTTGGAAGTGTTCTTGATGTGTTCTTGAGTAATTGTTTTTATGATGATTATAGGTAATAATCAAAGCTTGTATTTGATGATTTTTGCTGGAAAAATAGTAACTTAGACGTTCATGGAAGAGTGTGTGTGTTTTGAGAGAGAATTGAGAAGAAAATTGGAAGTGAAATGGAGTGGGTGGTGAGTGGTGAAGGTGAGTAGGGTAAAAGGAGTTATTGTTTTTTTTTCCTTGCTCATAAGTCATGCTAGTTATCTAATTGTTAGTTCCACATGTTTGTTGACTATCTAGGGCAGCTAAGAGCTGAATTATTATGTGTATATACCAATAGTATATACGTCTAGGAGCTGGGTATTGTACGAGTACGAATACGGTTGCATACGAGTAGAATTGTTGATGAAATTGAACGAGAATGTAATTGTAAGCATTTTTGTTAAATAGAAGCACTTTGATATGTGTCTTTAAGTCTTCCAAAAGTGTATTATTACAACATAATACACTACATGTATATACATTTAACTGAGTCGTTAAGTCATCGTTAGTCGTTACATGTAAGTGTTGTTTTGAAACCTTTAAGTTAACGATCTTGTTAAATGTTGTTAACCCGTTGTTTATAATATCTAATGAGATATTAAATTATTACATTATCATGATATTATGATGTATTAATATATCTTAATATGATATATATACATTTAAATGTCGTTACAACGATAATCGTTACATATATGACTCGTTTCGAAATCCTTAAGTTAGTAGTCTTGTTTTTACATATGTAGTTCATTGTTAATACACTTAATGATATATTTACTTATCATTTATCATATTTAAACATAGTATAACAATATCTTAATATGATTCATATGTATTTAGTAAGACGTTGTTGTAACGATAATCGTTATATATATCGTTTCGAGTTTCTTAATTTAATAAACTCATTTTTATGTATATCACTCATTGTTAACATACCTATTGAGATACTCACTTATCATAATATCATGTTAACTATATATATATATATATATCCATATATATGTCATCATATAGTTTTTTACAAGTTTTAACGTTCGTGAATCACCGGTCAACTTGGGTGGTCAATTGTCTATATGAAACCTATTTCAATTAATCAAGTCTTAACAAGTTTGATTGCTTATCATGTTGGAAACATTTAATAATGTAAATATCAATCTCATTTAATATATAAATATATAAACATGGAAAATTTCGGGTCACTACAGTACCTACCCGTTAAATAAATTTCGTCCCAAAATTTTAAGCTGTTGAAGGTGTTGACAAATCGTCTGGAAATAGGTGCGGGTATTTCTTCTTCATCTGATCTTCATGCTCCCAGGTGAACTTGGGTCCCCTACGAGCATTCCATCAAACCTTAACAGTTGGTATCTTGTTTTTCTTAAGTCTTTTAACCTCACGATCCATTATTTCGACGGGTTCTTCGATGAATTGAAGTTTTTCGTTAATTTGGATTTCGTCTAACAGAATAGTGAGATCTTCTTTAGCAAAACCTTTCTTCAAATTCGAGACATGGAAGGTGTTATGTACAGCCGCGAGTTGTTGAGGTAACTCAAGTCGATAAGCTACTGGTCCGACACGATCAATAATCTTGAATGGTCCAATGTACCTTGGATTTAATTTCCCTCGTTTACCAAATCAAACAACGCCTTTCCAAGGTGATACCTTAAGCATGACCATCTCTCCAATTTCAAATTCTATATCTTTCCTTTTAAGGTCCGCGTAGCTCTTTTTTCGACTCTGAGCGGCTTTCAACCGTTGTTGAATTTGGATGATTTTCTCTGTAGTTTCTTGGATTATCTCCGGACCCGTAATTTATCTATCTCCGACTTCACTCCAACAAATCGGAGACCTGTACTTTCTACCATAAAGTGCTTCAAACGGCGCCATCTCAATACTTGAATGATAACCGTTGTTGTAGGAAAATTCTGCTAACGGTAGATGTCGATCCCAACTGTTTCTAAAATAAATTACACATGCTCGTAGCATGTCTTCAAACGTTTGTATCGTCCTTTCGTTCTACCCATCAGTTTGTGGATGGTAGGCAGTATTCATGTCTAGACGAGTTCCCAATGCTTGCTGTAATGTCTGTCAAAACCTTGAAACAAATCTGCCATCCCTATCAGAGATAATAGAGATTGGTATTCCATGTCTGGAGACAACATCCTTCAAATATAATCGTGCCAACTTCTCCATTTTATCATCTTCTCTCAATGGCAGAAAGTGTGCTGATTTGGTGAGACGATCGACTATTACCCAAATAGTATCATAACCACTTGCAGTCCTTGGCAATTTAGTAATAAAATCCATGGTAATGTTTTCCCATTTCCATTCCGGCATTTCAGGTTATTGAAGTAGACCTGATGGTTTCTGATGCTCAGCTTTGACCTTAGAACACGTCAAACATTCTCCTACATATTTAGCAATATCGGCTTTCATAGTCGGCCACCAAAAGTGTTTCTTAAGATCTTTGTACATCTTCCCCGCTCTGGGATGTATTGAATATCTGGTTTTATGTGCTTCCTTAAGTACCTTTTCTCTCACATCTCCAAACTTTGGTACCCAAATTCTTTCAGCCCTATATCGGGTTCCGTCTTCCCGACTATTAAGATGTTTCTCTGATCCTTTAGGTATTTCATTCTTCAACTTTCCTTCTTTTATAACTCCCTGCTGCGCCTCCTTTATTTGAGTAGTAAGGTTAGTACGAATAATTATATTCATAGCTTTTACCCGCATAGGTTCTCTGTCCTTTCTACTCAAAGCGTCGGCTACCACATTCGCCTTCCCCGGGTGGTAACGAATCTCACAATCATAATCATTTAAAAATTCAATCCATCTACGCTGCCTCATGTTCAGTTGTTTCTGATTAAATATATGCTGGAGACTTTTGTGGTCGGTATATATGATACTTTTGACCCCATATAAGTAATGTCTCCAAGTCTTTAATGCAAAAACAACCGCGCCTAATTCCAAATCATGTGTCGTATAATTCTGCTCGTGAATCTTCAATTGTCTAGACGCATAAGCAATTACCTTCGTTCATTGCATTAATACACAACCGAGACCTTGCTTTGAGGCATCACAATATATCACAAAATCATCATTCCCTTCAGGCAATGACAATATAGGTGTCGTAGTTAAATTTTTCTTTAACAATTGAAATGCTTTCTCCTGCTCATCCTTCCATTCGAATTTCTTCCCTTTATGCGTTAATGCAGTCAAGAGTTTTGCTATTTTGGAAAAATCTTGGATGAATCTTCTGTAGTAATCAGCTAGTCCTAAAAATTGACGTATATGTTTCGGAGTTTTCGGGGTTTCCCATTTTTCAACAGTTTCAATCTTCACCGGATCCACCTGAATACCTTCTTTGTTCACTATGTGACCGAGGAATTGAACTTCTTCCAACCAAAATGCACACTTTGAAAATTTAGTGTACGGTTTTTCTTTCCTCAACAACTCTAGCACTTTTCTCAATTGTTCTTCGTGCTCTTGATCATTCTTCGAGTAAATAAGTATGTCATCGATGAAAACAATGACAAACTTGTCAAGGTATGGTCCACACACTCGGTTCATGAGGTCCATGAACACAGCTGGTGTGTTAGTCAACCCAAACGGCATAATCATAAACTCGTAATGACCGTAACGCGTTCTGAAAGCAGTCTTCAGAATATCATCCTCCTTCACCCGCATTTGATGATATCTAGAACGTAAATCAATCTTCGAATAAACTGACGAACCTTGTAATTGATCAAATAAGTCGTCGATTCTCGGTAGTGGGTAACGGTTCTTGATGGTAAGTTTGCTCAACTCTCGGTAGTTGATACACAACCTGAATGTACCATCTTTCTTCTTGACAAATTAAACAGGAGCTCCCCATGGTGATGTACTTGGTCGTATGAAACCACATTCTAAAAGTTCTTGTAGTTGGCTTTGGAGTTCCTTCATTTCGCTGGGTGCGAGTTTGTATGGAGCACGAGCTATTGGTGCAGCTCCTGGTACAAGATCTATTTGAAATTCAACAGATCGATGTGGAGGTAGTCCCGGTAATTCTTTCGGAAATACATCTGGAAATTCTTTTGCAACGGGAACATCATTGATGTTCTTTTCTTCGGTTTGTACTTTCTCGACATGTGCTAGCACAGCATAGCAACCTTTTCTTATTAGCTTTTGTGCCTTCAAGTTACTAATAAGGTTTAGCTTCGCGTTGCTCTTTTCTCCGTACACCATTAAGGATTTTCCTTCTTCTCGTACAATGCGAATTGCATTTTTGTAACATACGATCTCTGCTCTCTCCTTTTTCAACCAGTCCATGCCAATTATCACATCAAAACTCCCTAACTCTACTGGTATCAAATCAATCTTAAACGTTTAGCTAACCAGTTTAATTTCTCGATTCCGACATATTTTATCTGCCGAAATTAATTTACCGTTTGCTAATTCGAGTAAAAATTTATTATTCATAGACGTCAATGGACCACTTAATTTAACACAAAAATCTCTACTCATATAGCTTCTATCCTCACCTGAATCAAATAAAACATAAGCAGGTTTTTCATCGATAAGAAACGTACCCGTAACAAGCTCCTGGTCTTCCTGCGCTTCTTCCGCATTAATGTTAAAAACTATCCCACGGCTTTGTCCATTATTATTTTCCTGGTTTGGGCACGTAGTTTTGTAGTGACCCTTCTTTCCGCATCTTAAAAAAATAATGTGGGCAGTATTTGTTCTTTTAGTCACTAGTCCGAATGCTTCACATTTCATTGCAGCATGACCCTTCCTATTACATTTGGTACATACTACTTCACAAAATTTACCCGGATGATATCCTTCACACCTATAGCATGGAATTTTCTGATTGTTGTTGTCATTGTTGTTATTGAAATTGCTATTGGGATTGATGTGGTTGTTATTGTTGTTGGGACGTTTGATGAAGTTATTGTTGTTGGGACGCTTGTTGTAGTTGTTGTTGGGATTGCGATTGTTGTTGTTGCGGTTGTTGGGATAGTTGTTGCGATTGTGGTTGTGATTGTTGTTGTTGTATTGGTAACTCTTGTCACTGTTTTCCTCCCACTTTCTCTTGACTTGTTTCGTGTTGGCCTCTTCGGCCGCCTGTTCTTTAATCCTTCCCTCAATCTGATTTATGAGTTTGTGAGCCATTCGACTTGCCTTTTATATAGAGGCGGGCTCGTGTGAACTCACATCTTCTTGAATCCTTTCTGGTAACCCTTTTATAAATGCGTCAATCTTCTCCACTTCATCTTCAAACGCTCTTGGACACAATAGGCTCAACTCTGTGAATCGTCGTTCGCACGTGGTGATGTCGAAACCTTGCGTTCAAAATCCTCTAAGCTCTACCTTAAGCTTATTGATCTCATTTCTGGGACGATACTGCTCGTTCATCAAGTGCTTGAATGCTGACCTCGGTAATGTGTAAGCAGCATCTTGTCTCACCTACTCGAGATAGGTGTTTCACCATGTTAACGCAGTACCTATGAAGGTATGCGTAGCGTACTTTACTTTGTCTTCTTCAGTACATTTACTTATGGCAAACACCGATTCAACCTTTTCAGTCCACCGTTTCAATCCGATTGGACCCTCAGTTCCATCGAATTCCAAAGGTTTGCAGGCAGTGAATTCTTTGTAGGAGCATCCTACACGAGTTCTTGTGGAATTTGTTCCACTGCTAGAACCAGAGTTATTGTTGTTATTTTGCATTGCGGCTTGCACCGCAGCTATGTTCGCAGCAAGGAAAACACGGAAGTCTTCCTCGCTCATGTTCAAATTCTGACGAGTTGTCGGTGCCATTTTCTTCAAAAATAGCCAAAAGAATTAAGTTAATTATATAGAATATTAAGAGTAGTCAATAGTATTTCGTAGCATAATATGAACTTATTTATAAAAGATTTTTTTTCATGTTAGCGTTTTATAGTTTTAATTCGGGTAGTACCTACCCGTTAAGTTCATACTTAGTAGCTAATATACAATTCAACTACTATAATTCTAAGTGAAAAACTGATTACAATAATATTTCACATTCAAACTTATATACAATATTTTGCAAACTTACAATACCGCTATTTTACATATAGCATGAAATATACCACATAAAAACTTTGATACAAAGCAGTTGTGACAACAATCCTAGTTAATACGCAAGTCGTTCAGCAAAGGCAATAAAAACACGTAATTCATACGTCCAGAAACAAGCCATGCATTCTGGTTTTACTAAGACTACTTCCCATCCATGGTCTTGTGGAACATAACCGTTGTGGCCATTGACAAGACAGCATGTTGTAACATCATCGAAGGGACGAGGGTTTCGTAATGTCCAATAACCCCGTAATAATCTAAAAACCTTGTTTCTCACCCCAACTACTGAATTCGTCACTTGTGGGAAGGTTTTATTTAAAAGTTGAAATCCGATGTTCTTTTTCTCACTTTGGTGAGAAGCGAACATCACTAACCCGTAAGCATAACATGCTTCTTTATGTTGCATGTTAGCAGCACTTTCTAAAGTTCGAAGTCCTATGTTGGGATATGTTGAGTCAAAATAGGTTTTTAACCCGTAGCGTAAAATTGCATTTGAGTTCCCCGCATTTAACGCTTTAAAGAAAGCACGGCGTAACTTACGGTCTCCCCAATGTGATATACCCCATCTATCAAAGGAAAGCCTTTTATAAACTAAGGCATTTCTGGAAAGTCTTTCAAATGTTTGACAAGTTAATTTCGCCATAACTAAATGTGCTGATGAATTCTGACCGACTCTAGACAAGATTTCCTCAATCATATCCTCTGGTAGGTCTTCTAAAATATTCGGTTGTCTACCCTTAACGTCCATTTTTTTTGTACTGTAAAATAGACAAGGATTAGATTCATAAAAGATAATTAACAAACAATACAAGAAATTTTTACATAGAATATAAAAGTACAAGCACACTACAATACATATAATACACAACATGATTACAACCCTCTAATCTGAATCACTGATTTTTTCTTCTTCGGACTTGGTTCGTTTTCCTAATTTTCTAGGGATATATGGTGTTCCTCTAATACGAGCCGTCATTTTCCACAATGGTTTAGAAAAACCTGGTGGTTTAGAGGTTCCCGGGTTATTGTTACAATTTAGGAAATACGGATGTTGCCGATACATATAAAGTTCATCGGGGTTGGAATCAGGTTTCTCTATTTTTATACATTTTCCCTTATTATTTTCTTTTGCTTTATTAAATTGGGTCGATGTAATTTCTATAACATCATCGGAATCCTCATCGGGATCCGATTCATCAAAAAATTGGTAATCTTCCCAATATTTTGCTTCCTCGGCGGAAACACCATTGACCATTTTTAACTTTGGTCCGTTGATTGAGGATTTTCTTTTATTTAATTGATTTACTGTAGGTATTAATATTTCTTCCTCCGGAACCTCATCTTCTTTCGGTTCCTCCTCTTCCAGTTCCTCCTCTTCTGGTTCCTTTTCTTCCGGTTCCTCCTCTTCCGGTTCCTCTTCGGGAATTTGTGAATCTTCCCAATATATTCGACTCTTCATTATTATTAGGTGAGTCGATGAATTTGTACTAGAGGTAGACATCAATCACACAATATCAAACACGTTAAGAGATTAATATATCACATAATATTTACATGTTAATAATATATAGTTTCCAACAAAAAATGTTAAGCAATCGTTTTTGAAGAAAAACACGGTCGAAGTCCAGACTCACTAATGCATCCTAATAAACTCGGTAAGACACACTAATGCAAAAATTCTGGTTCTCTAAGACCAACGCTCGGATACCAACTGAAATGTCCCGTTCATATCGATTTATAAACGTTCCATATTAATTGATTTCGTTGCGAGGTTTTGACCTCTATATGAGACGTTTTTCAAAGACTACATTCGATTTTAAAACAAACCATAACCTTTATTTTATCGATAAAGGTTTAAAAATATTACGACGATTATCAAATAATGATAATCTAAAATATAGCGTTTTCACACGATTATTACATAATGGTTTACAATAATATTACACATCAATTTAAGTCTTCGAATGCATTTTTTAAACAATATTATACAAGCATGCTGACTCCAACTCTTGTCCATAAATTAGCATGCAACCGCGGAAGCTCTTAATAATCACCTGAGCATAAACATGCTTTAAACGTCAACAAAAATATTGGTGAGTTATAGGTTTAACCTATATATTTATCAAATCGTAATAATGGATCACAAGATTTCATATTTCCATTTCTTATAAACAACATGCAATCTGTATAAAAATTATTCATATGATGAACACCTGGTAACCAACCTTAACAGGATGCATACAGAATATCCCCATCATTCCGGGACTCTCATCGGACATGATAAATCGAAGTACTAAAGCATCCGTAACTCGAATGAGGCTTGTTGGGCCAAATAGATCTATCTTTAGGATTCGCGTCAATTGGTGGCAAATATAATAAACACCAATTCTTAGGCTACCAAGCTAAAAAGGGGCATATTCGGTTCGATAATTCAACATAGAATGTAATTTTGATCACTTGTGTCTATTTTGTAAAACATTTATAAAACTGCATGTATTCTCATGCCAAAAATAATAGATTTTAAAAGTGGGACTATAACTCACTTTCACATATTTTTACTTCGTCGGGAAGTAAGACTTAGCCACTGGTCGATTCACGAACCTATAACAAATATGTACATATATATCAAAGTATGTTCAAAATATATTTACAACATTTTTAATACGTTTTAATGTTTTAAGTTTATTAAATCAGTTGTCCTCGTTAGTAACCTACAACTAGTTGTCCACAGTTAGATGTACAGAAAAAAAAAGCAATATATATTATCTCGAATCAATCCACGACCTCGTGTATACAAGCCTCGGGCTAGATCACAACTCAAAGTATATATAATATTTTGGAATCAACCTCAACCCTGTATTGCTAACTCCAACATTACTGCATATAGAGTGTCTATGGTTGTTCCGAAATATATATATAGATGGGTCGATATGATATGTCAAAACATTATATTCGTGTCTATGGTATCTCAAGATTACATAATATATTAGAATACATGTATAATACAATATGAGTTAGCTAGGATATGATTAATATAGATTTGTTAACAATTTTCACGTAGCTACAACAAGAAAAATTATCCAATTTTGTTTTACCCATAACTTCTTCGTTTTAAATCCGTTTTGAGTGATTCAAGTTGCTATGGTTTCATATTGAACTTAAGTTTATGAATCTAAACAGAAAAAGTATAAGTTTATAGTCGGAAATACGGATTACAAGTCATTTTTGTAAAGGTAGTCATTTCAGTCGAAAGAACGACGTCTAGATGACCATTTTGGAAAACATACTTCCACTTTGAGTTTAACCATGATTTTTGGATATAGTTTCATGTTCATAAGAAAAATCATTTTTCCAGAAGATCAACTTTTAAATCAAAGTTTATCATAGTTTTTAATTAACTAACCCAAAACATCCCGCGGTATTACTACGATGGCGTATATCCGGTTTTACGACTTTTTTGGGTTTTCAGGTTTTAAATCATTAAGTTAGCATATCATATAGATATAGAACATGTGTTTAGTTTATTTTAAAAGTCAAGTTAGAAGGATTAACTTTGTTTGCGAACAAGTTTAGAATTAACTAAACTATGTTCTAGTGATTACATGTTCAAATCTTCGAATAAGATAGTTATACATATATGAATCAAATGATGTTATGAACATCATTACTACCTCAAGTTTAGTAGGTAAAACTACTGGAAATGATGAAAAAATAACTTGAGCTTCAAAGGATCTTTGATGGCTTGGAAGTTCTTGAAATAGAATCATGACACAAAAACAAGTTCAAGTAAGATTATTACTCGAATTAAGATAGTTATAGTTATAAAAATTGAATCAAAGCTTGAATATGAATATTACCTTGATTTAGAAAGATAACCTACTGTAAATAACAAAAGTTTATTGATCTTAGATGATTGCTTGGAATGGATTAGGAAACTTGGAAGTAAACTTGTAAACTTGTAAGTGTTCTTGATGTGTTCTTGAGTAGTTGTTTTTATGATGATTATAGGTAATAACCAAAGCTTGTATTTGATGATTTTTGTTGGAAAAATAGTAACTTAGACGTTCATGGAAGAGTGTGTGTGTTTTGAGAGAGAATTGGGAAGAAAATTAGAAGTGAAATGGAGTGGGTGGTGAGTGGTGTAGGTGAGTGGGGTTAAAAGGAGTTCTTGTTTTTGTTTCCTTGCTCATAAGTCATGCTATTTGTCTAATTGTTGGTTCCATAGGTTTGTTGACTATCTAAGGCTGCTAAGAGCTGAATTATTATGTTTATATACCAATAGTATATACGTCTAGGAGCTGGGTATTGTACAAGTACGAATACGGTTGCATACGAGTAGAATTGTTGATGAAATTGAACGAGAATGTAATTGTAAGCATTTTTGTTAAATAGAAGTACTTTGATATGTTTCTTGAAGTCTTCCAAAAGTGTATTATTACAACATAATACACTACATGTATATACATTTAACTGAGTCGTTAAGTCATCGTTAGTCGTTACATGTAAGTGTTGTTTTGAAACCTTTAAGTTAACGATCTTGTTAAATGTTGTTAACCCATTGTTTATAATATCTAATGAGATGTTAAATTATTACATTATCATGATATTATGATGTATTAATATATCTTAATATGATATATATATATATATATATATATATATATATATATATATATATATATATATATATATATATATATATATATATATATATATACATTTAAATGTCGTTAAAACGATAATCGTTACATATATGACGCGTTTCGAAATCCTTAAGTTAGTAGTCTTGTTTTTACATATGTAGTTCATTGTTAATACACTTAATGATATTTTTACTTATCATTTATCATATTTAAACATAGTGTAACAATATCTTAATATGATTCATATGTATTTAGTAAGACGTTGTTATAACGATAATCGTTATATATATCGTTTCGAATTTCTTAATTCAATAAACTTATTTTTATGTATATCACTCATTGTTAACATACCTAATGAGATACTCACTTATCATAATATCATGTTAACTATATATATATCCATATATATGTCATCATATAGTTTTTACAAGTTTTAACGTTCGTGAATCACCAGTCAACTTGGGTGGTCAATTGTCTATATGAAACCTATTTCAATTAATCAAGTCTTAACAAGTTTGATTGCTTATCATGTTGGAAATATTTAATCATGTAAATATCAATCTCATTTAATATATAAATATATAAACATGGAAAAGTTCGGGTCACTACAGCACCTACCTGTTAAATAAATTTCGTCCCGAAATTTTAAGTTGTTGAAGGTGTTGACAAATCTTCTGGAAATAGGTGCGGGTATTTTTTCTTCATCTGATCTTCACGCTCCCAGGTGAACTCGGGTCCTCTACGAGTATTCTATCGAACCTTAACAATTGGTATCTTGTTTTGCTTAAGTCTTTTAACCTCACGATCCATTATTTCGACGGGTTCTTCGATGAATTGAAGTTTTTCGTTGATTTGGATTTCGTCTAAAGGAATAGTGAGATCTTCTTTAGCAAAACATTTCTTCAAATTCGAGACATGGAAGGTGTTATGTACAGCCGCGAGTTGTTGAGGTAACTCAAGTCGATAAGCTACTGGTCCGACACGATCAATAATCTTGAATGGTCCAATGTACCTTGGATTTAATTTCCCTCGTTTACCAAATCGAACAACACCTTTCCAAGGTGATACCTTAAGCATAACCATCTCTCCAATTTCAAATTCTATATCTTTCCTTTTAAGGTCCGCGTAGCTCTTTTGTCTACTCTGAGCGGCTTTCAACCGTTGTTGAATTTGGATGATTTTCTCTGTAGTTTCTTGGATTATCTCCGGACCCATAATTTGTCTATCTCGGACTTCACTCCAACAAATCGGAGACCTGCACTTCAACACCTCCAACTGCTTAAAATTTCGGGACGAAATTTATTTAACGGGTAGGTACTGTAGTGACCCGAACTTTTCCATGTTTATATATATTAAATGAAATTGATATTTACATGATTAAGTGTTTCCAACATGTTAAGCAATCAAACTTGTTAAGACTTGATTAATTGAAATAGGTTTTATATAGACAATTGACCACCCAAGTTGACCGATGATTCACGAACGATAAAACTTGTAAAAACTATATGATGACATATGTATGGATATATATATAGTTAACATGATATTATGTTAAGTAAGTATCTCATTAGGTATTTTAACAATGAGTTATATACATAAAAATGAGACTATTGAATTAAGAAACTCGAAAACGGTATATATAACGAATATCGTTATAACAACGTCTTACTAAGTACATATGAATCATATTAAGATATTGATACACTTTGTTAAACATGATAAATGATAAGTAAATATGTCATTAAGTGTATTAACAATGAACTACATATGTAAAAACAATACTACTAACTTAAGGATTTCGAAACGAGACATATATGTAACGATTATCGTTGCAACAACATTTAACTGTATATATATCATACTAAGATATATTAATATATCATAATATCATGATAATGTAATATTTAACATCTCTTTAGATATAATAAACAATGGGTTAACAATATTTAACAAGATCGTAACCTAAAGGTTTCAAAACAACACTTACATGTAATGACTAACGATGACTTAACGACTCAGTTAAAATGTATATACATGTAGTATTTTAATATGTATTCATACACTTTTGAAAGACTTCAAGACACTTATCAAAGTACTTCTACTTAACAAAAATGCTTACAATTACATCCTCATTCATTTTCATCAGCAATTCTACTCGTATGCACTCGTATTTGTACTCGTACAATACACAACTTGCAAATGTATTTACTATTGGTATATACACTCCAATGATCAGCTCTTAGCAGCCCATGTGAGTCACCTAACCAATTGGGAACGATCATTTAACATCTAGTATGAAATATCTCACAAAATAACAAACTAATGGAGCATATATGACTCATTCATATTCACGTGAATGAAGGTGTCCACAAACACTTTCATTTTGCAACTTACATACCTCAAACTACTCTCTCTCAAGTGTTCTTCCATCGTTCTAAGTTTTCTTCATCATCTTCATCAAAATTTAGCTCAATCTAGTTTATAAATCCATACATAAACCAAGTTATAAAACAACTACTCAAGAACACACCAACAACACTTCTAAGTTTGCTAACTTACTTCCAATCTTGCAAATCCACTTTGAGTGATCATCCAACCTCAAGAAATCTTTCTTATTTACAGTAATATATCTTTATAATACAAGGTAATACTCATATTCAAACTTTAATTCAATTTCTATAACTATAACAATCTTATTTTGAGTGGAAATCTTACTTGAATTTGTTTTCGTGTCATGATTCTACTTCAAGAACTTTCAAGCCATCCAAGAATCCTTTGGAGCTAGATCTATTTTTTTTATTTCCAGTAGGTTTATCCACAAAACCTGAGGTAGTAATGATGTTCATAACATCATTCGATTCATATATATAAAACTACCTTATTCGAAGGTTTAAACTTGTAATCACTAGAACATAGTTTAGTTAATTCTAAACTTGTTCGCAAACAAAAGTTAATCTTTCTAACTTGACTTTTAAAATCAACTAAACACATGTTCTATATCTATATGATATTCTAACTTAATGATTTAAAACCTGGAAACACGAAAAACACCGTAAAACCGGATATACGTCGTTGTAGTAACACCGCGGGCTGTTTTGGGTTAGTTAATTAAAAACTATGATAAACTTTGTTTTAAAAGTTGTTCTTCTGGGAAAATTATTTTTCTTATGAACATGAAACTATATCCAAAAATCATGGTTAAACTCAAAGTGAAAGTATGTTTTTCAAAATGGTCATCAAGACGTCGTTCTTTCGACTGAAATGACTACCTTTACAAAAATGACTTGTAATCTATATTTTTGACTATAAACTTATACTTTTTCTGTTTAGATTCGTAAACTTAAGTTCAATATGAAACCATAGCAACTTGAATCACTCAAAACGGATTTAAAACGAAGAAATTATGGGTAAAACAAGATTGGATAATTTTTATTGTTGTAGCTACGTGAAAATTGGTCACAAATCTATATTAATCATATCCTATTTAACTTATGTTGTATTATACATGTATTCTAATATATTATGTAATCTTGGGATACCATAGACACGTATGCAAATGTTTTGACATATCATATCGACCCATCTATATATATTATTTGGAACAACCATAGACACTCTATAAAAGATCATTATTATTATCACCTTAAATAAGATATTATTTTTAAAGTTGATATTAACAAGTATCGTAAATATTAAAGTTATCATAATTAGAGTTATTATTCTATCATAAATAGAATATATAAAAATATATTTTTATTATAATAAATGAATTATATTATTTACTCTAATAAAATCTTTTAAAAATATTTAAAAATATAAAACGGCGATATTTAAACTATATAATAATCATGTATAAATTTTGGAAATTATTTTTGAGTCAAATTGACTTTTGTTGACTTTTGCATATTAGTCTCGAGCATTAGGATTGTGGTACACTATGACTTGACTTAATTTGTTAAACAAATATTGACCAACATATAAATATATATACTTAATTTAGGTTCGTAAATCCATGGCCAACCTTGCACTTGTTCAATGATGTTATGCGTATTTTTACTAAGAAATACAGTATGGTGAGTTTCATTTGCCTTTTTACCCTTTATATTTTTGGGCTGAGAATACAGGCACAAATTTTTATAAATGTTTTATGAAATAGACACAAGTAATTGAAACTACATTATATGGGTGAATGATCGAAGCCGAATATGCCCATTTTTGCTTGGTAACCTAAGAATTAGTAAACCGATCTACTAATTGACGCAAATCCTAAAGATAGATCTATTGGGCCTAACGAACCCCATCCAAAGTACCGGATGCTTTAGTACTTCGAATATATCATGTCCGAAGGATTTCCCGGAATGATAAGGGATATTCTTATATACATCTTGTTAATGTCGGTTACCAGGTGTTCACCATATGAATGATTTTTGTCTCTATGCATGGGACGTATATTTATGAGAACTGGAAATGAAATTCTTGTGGTCTATTAAAATGATGAAAATGATCGATTATGATAAACTAATGAACTCACCAACCTTTTGGTTGACACTTTAAAGCATGTTTATTCTCAGGTATTAAAGAAATCTTCCGTTGTGCATTTGCTCATTTTAAAGATATTACTTGGAGTCTTTCATGACATATTTTGAAGAACGTTGCATTCGAGTCATTGAGTTCATCAAAGATTATTATTAAGTCAATTTATAGTTGGATAGTGGATATTATGAAATGGTATGCATGCCTATCAATTTTCGATGTAAAGAAAGTTTGTCTTTTAAAAACGAATGCAATGTTTGTAAAATGTATCATATAGAGGTCAAATACCTCACGATGTAATCAACTATTGTGAATCGTTTATAATGTATATGAATGGGTCCTTTCAGTTGGTATCAGAGCGGTGGTCTTAGCGAACCGGGTCTGCATTAGTGTGTCTAACTGATAAGTTGTTAGGATGTATTAGTGAGTCTGGACTTTGACCGTGTCTGCATGTCAAAAGTTTTGCTTATCATTTCTAGTCAGAAATCATCTGCTTATCATCCTTAGGAAATTACCTGCTTATCCTTATTAGTCTAGACACGTCTTGCTACATTAATTACATGAGTAGTGTATAGACAAAATTCATATCTTAGCGTATCTGCTAAATCATATCTTATCGTATCTGTTACTTTAAACTTTGCCTAACATATCCCACAAATTCCTCCGTAATCTAATCTTTTGATCTATATATATATAGATATCCTATGTAAATAGAATACCACCCGATAGTCGGAAAATCATTTTATATCGAAAAATCCTTTATCCAATCGTACGAAATGAGATTTGTCATCAGTTCAAGTCACTCGGATTCCGAAATGGAATCCCATTCAAGCTCCGAAAGCAGTGTGACCGGAATGGATCAGCCAATCAGTCATCATCTATTCTGGATGAATTGGGGATGGGTTCGTAGCCTCCTCAATCATTGGAGACAAGAAGAAGGTAATCCCTTCCATCCACCACATTGCCCTCTTGGTGATGAACCTGAAGCACTTATCGATGAACCTGTTCGAGACACCATTTTCTCTCTTATTTCCAGAGTATCTCGTCATGATTATATATTACATCAAATTTTAGACTTTATTTATCCACTCGTCCGAACCGACAATCACCCCGGTGTAATAGAAGAAGTCCACGAGCTTCGCGCTCAGGTAGTGGCTTTGGAGAATATGGTGCAAAGATTACAAACACCAGCAGTAGCACCAGCAGCATAACCAGTACCTCCATCATCAACGCCAATAGTACCATTACCACCTCCAACCACAAGCGCGTCGTAAACCTCAAACTTCACAATCTGTCCCACGAGCATCAACGTCATACGCACCATAGATACCAAGGAATACCAACAACAATAACTGATAAAGTATTAACTGATAACTTCATTGGAGAAATATTCCGCGGCGATTATCTATTCTCTAAAGTCTTAGAGATTATCTAATCTAGCCCTAACCATAAATCAGTTAAGCGAACCAAAATGATAGAAGAAGAGTAGAAACCCTGACAAAAATGGTGTATGATTAACAAGCTAAACTTGTTTTACCAACAGCATCAACAGTATCTTCAGCGTCACCAGTATCGTCAGTACAGTCAACATCAGAATCAACAACACCAATAACATCACAAACTCCGTCAGTTCAAGAATCACTCTGGACATCATTACGAATCAATAATGCGTATATTGTATCAACGAGTTATGAAGAATTAACTCATTCCCTCTGAAGAAATTATATGTATATTTTATATATATATATATATATATATATATATATTTTTTGAAATAAAAATAAATCTTTTCGTGCTAAGCTATTGTGTGTGAATCTTAACTACTCGGTTAATTCATATTACAAATATGCAATAATGTACGTCCTTCACCCGCAACTTAACCATCGTTAACTACAATCTGTCTCAATTCAACAAATTCCAATTCTTAATAAATCAAGTATATATTTGATTTTACACTTTCATCATCGATGTAACCGAAACTTTTCAGATAACATCATTCGTACTTTGCGAAGTACACAAGAATTTAACGAAAACCAACATCACATCTCAACAAATAACGAAGTATTGATTCATAATTTCAATATTATTGAAGAAATACTTATGTAATCTCTAAAGCCTTTAAGGGATTATTCAATTCTAGTTCCAACCGTAAATCGAATGAGTTTAATTTAGTATTAACTCATTAAAATATATATTACATCTGAAGAGAATATATACATATATATTTTCATAAACACTGTATTAAAATTCTTTTGTACAAAATATTAGTTGTGAAATTTTTTTTAATGGGTAGGTAATACCCGAGATATATATATATATATATATATATATATATATATATATATATATATATATATATATATATATATATATATATATATATATATATATATATATATATTCACAATTAATATGTTACATTCTTCGAATCTGATTAAACAAATTATCAACTATACTTCCTACTTTCACAATAATATACATTCTTTCATAGAAACTAAAACAACCATACTCATTCAAACCCAATTACATATTCTGATTTTCAAACCTCAGAATTCAATTCGAGATATAACCAGTATCATCACTTTTAGATTCCTACATTTTTCAAAGTTATACTTTGACTTCAAAACTGTGTTAGAACATCAAATGTATATTAACGATCACAATCTATGTTTAAACCCTTCGAAAATTTCTGAAGACACTTCAAATAAAGAGCAATCGAGATGATGATCCAACCACAAATTACCCACAGTTATGTACTTAAAAAGCTCTCGAAACCAAAGTCATAATTCAACACATATCTGTGTCAGATCCTTTGGCATTTATTAGCAAAAATAACCTTGCGATTTCTTTTCAATGTAGCCAGTTTTGTCACATCTCCAACAAGTCAACTTCGACTTTTCAGTCGAAACAGCCTTATTATAGCCTTATATATACGTTGCCCTTTCACCATCGTTACTGGGGAACCTTTCATATTCCACCACATCAACAATAAACTTACCAACAACTTCACTGACCTTTGACATTCCGATAAATCAATATATTTATCAAAACCCCATCAATTACTCATCTGCATTTTGTAACGAGAATTTCCATACGAATCATTAGAAATTAGCAATCAGTATTTTGAAATCTCGCAGCATGTCTACGCCAACAGTTATATGTGTACATATAACATTTATATCCTGGACTTACATACTTCGAATATGAAGTTTCTGAAAAACACCCTAAACTACTAACTGATTCTTGAAAGTTTGAAAATGCTGATGAAGCAGCAAAAACTGTAAACGACCTTAACAGTAAAAAGTTTGATGATAAAGCATAGTGTATATTGGAACTGAAAAATGGATTGAGCAAATTATGAAGGAGGCTGTGGACAAATCACAAAGATCGAACCTACCTTCAATGAATCCAAACGATTCAGTATCTACTGAAGTCATTAACGAATACCTTGCTCCTGACTCTAAACCCTTGCGGACAATATTCTTCAACATCCTCTGATATTAGAAATTCTAAGATACCATCGTACCCTTCATTATAAATATCCTCCATATTTCTGAAGATACTTTCATAACCATTCTTATCTGAAATCATTTATTCCCTCGTGATATCTATATCACATCATAAAAGAAATTACTTTAATTTCTAAATTCTGAAACCTTCGAGTTTAAAATAGGAATATTTTGAAGTAGTGTTGGGAACTGAAGCATGAGTTAGTATAATATAATGACACTTGATCAACGTGATTATATTACAGTAAGTCATGCTGAGTTTCCAAATGGAACGAGATGATTCACAGATCATAACGTCATTATGTGCCATGATACACGACTCTTGTATTCTCTTTAACCTCTAAAATATCAAGAAAATATTTCTTGATGATTCGGCTTTTTCGAGGTATTCTAGTAATTTGACAAGTCAAGATCGTGCCATTACAATTTCCTTCATAGAACATTAACAATGTTCATTCCGAAATTCATATCTGCAAATTCTGGATCATTACAAGCGGTGCTTAATCGCAAGAAGAAGAATCGAAGGGACAAAAACTCCGAAATAGAAATTGGGGTATAAATCGCAGTAAATAAAAGAGAGCATTAACTGGGGATGACAATGATTATAGAAAACAGAAGTGAGGGCTTCGAAGTATAAGGGAAGATAAAAAGTCCGATAACAACACATAAATTACAAACTGTGTATATCAATGCTGATCGCAACATAAAGACACGGGAGAATTAAAAGCACTATAACCCCAAGGGTAAAGTAGAAGTAAGCAGATTCCTCTGGTGGAAGATGGAAAAGAAAAATGATTGTTGCGATAGTAAGGATAAGGATAAGGACAAGGATCAGAACTGGATTAAGCATTTTTCACAATCTTTTGAATTTGGAAATTTAGTATAGGAATGGTAAAAGATACGAAATGGAAGAAGTTAATTTATAGTAAAATATTTGATAGTGAAATCAAGACAGATCTCCGCATTTAATTAGAGAGATCCTAATTTCCTTATTCGCCGAAGAAACAAATCTTTGGATTTAGAAGATTTTCTTTAAATCCCTTGAATTCCGGAATTTAACGAAGACAACATCAAAGGTTAAGACGAAACTTTATTTCTCATTTCATTCCTTTTGAGACAGCTTCACTCGTACGATTCACATAATCGAATCGTTTTATCTATATTACTCAATGATAATAAAACTCTATTTTATCAGCTCATAATTGTCATGAAAACATACTTATTGTCATCCATGACCATTCCACTCAAATTTCGGGACGAAATTTCTTTAACGGGTAGGTACTGTGACGACCCGAAAATTTCCGACCAAATTTAAACTTTAATCTTTACATTATTCCGACACGATAAGCAAAGTTTGTTAAGTTAAATCTCAAGGATTTTAAACTATGTTCATATATTCTTTTAACCTCGACCAAATTCCAATGATTCATGAACCATTAAATGAACGTAAATGATTATATATGAATATGTGTATAGATTATAACTTGAAAATGTTAACGTAGTATTAAGTATAAATACTTTACATAAAAGTATTTAGTTTCATATTGAGGGAATTTGAAGATAATATCAAATGATTGATTTAACAGTTACATTGAATTATGATTACGAGTCTCTGTTAAGAGGTCCACTTTGATTTAAAAAACAATTCCTTTCTAACGGTATCCGGAATATTTAGTAAAAGTGATTTACAAAAGTGTCATTAACGAGAGTTAGTCAAAAGTTAGTAATCTTTTCCGTTTAAATTTCAAAAGTGTACTTTGCTTTGATAAACTTGTGTCCCTTAATAAATCAACTATTTGGTTTTCATATTAAAAACACTATTCGGTAAAATAACAACTATTATTTAAAACGAGTTAAATTATATAAAACGAACTTTGAAATATAATTGGTTTTGAAAGACTAAATATTATATCATTAGATAAATATCTCAAACATATATATTATGTACAAATTTACAATTCTAAATAAAAATATATATATTTTTTAACTTAGTCATAAAACGTCCTGATTTAAAATAATATATTTTGACAAACAACGAGTCACTGATTTATAGAAGCAAATGACCACAACGCTCAATTTTATAAGTTACATTTATTATAAGGTAATTTTTATGATAAGTAAGTCAAATTATTGATAAGGGTACACGTCGCATAACGTAAAAGGCTAGTTATCTAAACGTACGAACTAGCGCTCGAGAAACCGAAAGTGGTACATGAGTCGAGTGACAATGTACGAGTCATTTGAACAAAAATTACATTTTTACCATGCACGAAAATATAATATAATATTTAATTAATTCTAAAGATTAAATATATTATATATTAAATAATATATATATAAAACATATGTTATAAGAAAACCGTCGGCAACTCTGGATTCGTTGATATGAGCTGTACCATTGTGTCATGCGACCGCATGACAAATCTTCATAAACATCATGCAGTCGCATGAAGAGAGAAATGAGTGCAAGTCTATAAAACGCACGAGGTTTACTCAGTTTGCATATACATCTTGATCTTATTCTCTCAATCTATATTATTATTATTATTATTATTATTATTATTATTATTATTATTATTATTAATATTATTATTATTATTATTATTATTATTATTAAGTATATTATTATTAGTAGTAGTATTAGGAGCGATATTATTATGTATTAAACATAAAATACTACGACGAGGTTCTGCCCGCGTGATGTCAAAAATGATCTTTTTGAGTAGGATAGGGCTAAGGAAATTATGGGTTATAGCTATGGAGGTGATGGGTAATGGTCATGGGTATGCTCGTGAGGTCAATCTAGTAATTTTCGTCTCCGTTACGTCTACGTACCTTTCCTGCAATATTGAATCTCAATATTGATACGTGAGTACTCGTAAATTAATTTTTACATATTAATAGTGTATCCCTGACTAGTGCTCGAGTATATAGGATTATGTATGCTTGTACTTTTAATATTGATCTTAGAAGGGTTGTGTTGGATCTTGAATTAGTTACACCCGCGGTTGAGATAAGGTATAAGATATGCATGTCCTTGGAAAGCTAGCGAAAAATTAAGAACTTTTCCTTTAGATACCGAATGGTTTTGATGAACGGATTAGAAGTTATAGTCAATTGAATTTTTGTAATGTTATTAAAAATGATTATTATTATCGTCGTTATTATCGTCGTTCTAGTTATTATCAAATTATTATTATTATTATTATTATTATTATTATTATTATTATTATTATTATTATTATTATTATTATTATTATTATTATTATTATTATTATTATTATTAGTATCAATAAAAAGTATTATCATTAAAAATTGTTATTTTTATTATTATTACTATCGTTAAAGTTATAATTAATATTATTATTATTATTATCATTAAAATAGTTATTAGTATTATCATTATCATAATATCTATTATTATTAATATTATTATAATTAAAACTAATATTAGTAACACTTAATTTTTTATGATTACTATTATATTCATTAAAATGAACGCGATATAAAAGACGATTTAAAAGCTATTAACAAATTGATTAGGAAATAATGAGTATGGGTATCATGATGAAATTTAAAATATTGTAAGACATTGATTTAGATAAAATTATCGTTCCTATTATTTTTATCAGTACTATTATCATTAAAAGTATCGAAACTATCATTTTAACAAAAATTATTAATTTAATAAAAATATCATTTTTATTATAAAAGATCATTATTATTATCACCTTAAATAAGATATTATTTTTAAAGTTGATATTAACAAGTATCGTAAATATTAAAGTTATCATAATTAGAGTTATCATTCTATCATAAATAGAATTATCATATTAATATTTTTATAATAATTATTATTACAAAATAATACAACTTTTACTTATTATTAGTATCAATGTTATTTTATCAAGTAAATACGTAATACAAATAATATAATTACCTTAATAAAACCTATCATAATATTTTTATGATATTAAATGAACTTTATAAATTTTATTACTTAAGATATATAAAAATATATTTTTATTATAATAAATGAATTATATTATTTACTCTAATAAAATCTTTTAAAAATATTTAAAAATATAAAACGACGATATTTAAACTATATAATAATCATGTATAAATTTTGGAAATCATTTTTGAGTCAAATTGACTTTTGTTGACTTTTGCATATTAGGATTGTGGTACACTATGACTTGACTTAATTTGTTAAACAAATATTGACCAACATATAAATATATATACTTAATTTAGGTTCGTAAATCTGAGGCCAACCTTGCACTTGTTCAATGATGTTATGTGTATTTTTACTACGAAATACAGTATGGTGAGTTTCATTTGCCTTTTTACCCTTTATATTTTTGGGCTGAGAATACAAGGGCAAATTTTTATAAATGTTTTACGAAATAGACACAAGTAATTGAAACTACATTATATGGGTGAATGATCGAAGCCGAATATGCCCCTTTTGCTTGGTAACCTAAGAATTAGTAAACCGATCTACTAATTGACGTGAATCCTAAAGATAGATCTATTGGGCCTAACAAACCCCATCCAAAGTACCGGATGCTTTAGTACTTCAAATTCGTTTTATATCATGTCCGAAGGATTTCCCGGAATGATAGGGGATATACTTATATGCATCTTGTTAATGTCGGTTACCAGGTGTTCACCATATGATTGATTTTTGTCTCTATGCATGGGACGTATATTTATGAGAACTGGAAATGAAATTCTCGTGGTCTATTAAAATGATGAAAATGATCGATTATGATAAACTAATGAACTCACCAACCTTTTGGTTGACACTTTAAAGCATGTTTATTCTCGGGTATTAAAGAAATCTTCCGCTGTGCATTTGCTCATTTTAAAGATATTACTTGGAGTCTTTCATGACATATTTCAAAGAACGTTGCATTCGAGTCATTGAGTTCATCAAAGATTATTATTAAGTCAATTTATAGTTGGATAGTGGATATTATGAAATGGTATGCATGCCTATCAATTTTCGATGTAAAGAAAGTTTGTCTTTTAAAAACGAATGCAATGTTTGTAAAATGTATCATATAGAGGTCAAATACCTCGCGATGTAATCAACTATTGTGAATCGTTTATAATGTATATGAACGGGTCCTTTCACTTGGAGCTGTCATCTTTGCGCTCAAACTGTGGAGACTTTACCTTTATGGAACCAAGAGCACTATCTTCACCGACCACAAAAGCCTCCAACACATATTTGATCATAAGCAGCTGAACATGAGACAGCGACGGTGGATCGAGATGTTGAACGACTATGAATGTGAAATTTGTTACCATCCTGGCAAGGCAAATGTTATAGCTGATGCCTTGAGCCGAAAGGAGAGAATGGTACCTCTTCGTGTCCGCTCCTTGAACATCACCATTCACATGAATCTCAACAGCCAGATCTGCGTAGCTCAAGATGAGGCTCTCAAAGAGGAGAATATTTCTCAGGAGCATTTGAACGTTCTCACCTCTCGATTCGAGGTTAAGGAGACTGGACTCCGATACTTTGCCAGAAGAATTTGGGTGCCTAGTTATGGGGATTTACGAAGCCCTATTCTAGACGAATCCCACAAGTCAAGGTATTCAATTCATCCAGGAGCTGGCAAGATGTACCACGATCTCAATGAGCAATATTGGTGGCCAAACCTTAAGAAGGATGTTGCTGTTTAACTTGTTCCAAAATCAAAGCCGAACATCAGAGGCCATCCGGGTTACTTCAGCAACCCGAAATCCCCCAATGAAAGTGGGAAGGAATAACGATGGACTTCATCACAAAGCTACCGAAGACGGTAGGCGGTTATGATACCATCTGGGTTATTATCGACCGTCTTACCAAATCTGCTCATTTCCTAGCCATGAAGGAAACCGATACGATAGAGAGACTGGCGCAACTATACATAAAGGAAGTTATATCTCGTCACGGTGTACCTCTATCGATTATTTCTAACCGAGATGCCCGTTTCGCTTCTAGATTTTGGCGTTCTTTACAAGAAGCTTTGGGAACACGTTTAGATATGAGTACCGCGTATCACCCGCAAACCGACGGACAAAGCGAGCGCACGATTCAAACCCTGGAGGACATGTTGCGTGCTTGTGTAATTGATTTTGGAAAGGCTTGGGAGAAGCATTTGCCTCTAGCCGAATTCTCTTACAACAATAGCTATCATGTGAGCATTAAGGCCGCACCATTCGAAGCTTTATATGGTCGCAAGTGTCGTTCTCCTATCTGTTGGGCTGAAGTAGGTGAGAAACAAATCACCGGACCCGAACTCGTCCACGAAACAACCGAGAAGATTGTCCAAATTTAAGCGAGGCTCAAGACTGCCCATGATCGTCAAAAGAGCTATGCCGACCTTAAGCGTAAAGAACGCGAATTCCAAGTAGGTGACCGCGTAATGTTGAAAGTCGCACCATGGAAAGGTGTAATCCGTTTCGAAAAGCGTGGGAAGCTAAATCTGTGATATATTGGTCCTTTTGAAGTCTTGGAGCGTGTTGGACCCGTTGCTTACCGTTTAGATCTTCCGACTCAGTTGAGTGCAGTTCATCCCACTTTCCACGTGTCGAATTTAAAGAAGTATCTTGCTGAACCAGAACTCTTCATACCACTCGAGGAGCTTGCGATAGATGAAAAACTCCACTTCGTGGAGGAACCTGTCGAAATTACGGACCGTGAGGTCAAGACCTTGAAACGCAACAAGATTCCGATCGTCCGAGTCTGATGAAATGCAAAACGAGGACCCGAGTTTACTTGGGAGCGAGAGGACCAGATGAAGCAGAAGTATCCTCACCTCTTCAAAACTCTACCGTCTACCTCAGCTTAAAATTTCGGGATGAAATTTTCTTTAACAGGTGGGTAATGTAGCGACCCGATTTTTCGACTTATACTTGTGCTTTATATTCTCACGAAACTGCATATTTGTGCGTAATGTGTTAGATTATATTCTGGGATCTTATTTCATGTTGATTACTTTCGTTTATATTTTAGAATGTGCTATTAAGTACTTACTTACTTAACTTGATCCCCGAATGCTTTTATGACCGTTAGTGTTACTTGACGTTTAGAACGAGCTATATGTTTTGGTACACGTTTAACTTTTGTCGTAATTGAAATATTATGACTACGTAATACTAATTGTTATTTTCTAATAACAATTACTTGGTTTTTGGATGCTTAATTATGCTTAGTAATTTGCTAATGCACACTAGTTAGTTTTGTTGGACTTTCTACCTTGTTGGACTTAAGCCCACCCTACTCTAGCTATTGGACCATTTAATTAGCCCAATTTTACGTGGATTATGACCCATTATTATGTAGGACAAAAACCCACTAAGTTAAGCCAACATACTGTGACGACCCGGAAATTTCCGACCAAATTTAAACTTAATCTTTATATGATTTCGACACGATAAGCAAAGTCTGTAATGTTGAGTCTCAAAAATTTTGAACTGTTTCATATATTCAATTGAAATTCGACCATTCTCGGCGATTGATAATGCTAAAAACGAACATATATTTCATAGCATTATTCCTCAAGAAAGACAAGCTTTTAGTTGCAATTGTTCTATTTACAAGTGATATTCGTTTAAATAATAAAAGGTGAAGACAAAAGACAGATTCGACGAATTAAAGAAGCAAACGACCAAAAAGCTCAAAAGTACAAAAGACAATCAAAGAGGTTCCAATTATTGATAAGAAACGTCTCGAAATTACAAAAGTACAAGATTCAAAACGCAAAGTACAAGATATTAAATTGTACGCAAGGACGTTCGAAAATCCGGAACCGGGACATGAGTCAACTCTCAACGCTCGACGCAACGGACTAAAAATTACAAGTCAACTATGCACATAAATATAATATAATATTTAAATAATTCTTATAATTATTTAATATATTATATTTATTTATAAAACCGTCGGTAAACAAAGAGCCAAACTTGTGTGAGCTGTAAAAGCAAACTCCGCGACTCGCGGAGTTTGAAGGCCAAAAGGGCCGCGAGTCGCGGAGCCCCAAAGTTTGAAACTCCCTATAAAGCCAACCGAATTCTGATCATTTTTCATCATCTTTTTCTTCTTCTCTCATAAAACGTATTATATATTTATATTTTAATTTTAATTTTAATTTTAATTTTAATTCTAATAATAAGGGTATGTTAGCGAATGTTGTAAGGGTGTAAGTCGAAATTCTGTCCGTGTAACGCTACGCTATTTTTAATCATTGTAAGTTATGTTCAACCTTTTTAATTTAATGTCTCGTAGCTAAGTTATTATTATGCTTATTTAATCCGAAGTAATCATGATGTTGGGCTAATTACTAAAATTGGGTAATTGGGCTTTGTACCATAATTGGGGTTTGGACAAAAGAACGACACTTGTGAAAATTAGACTATGGTCTATTAATGGGCTTTATATTTGTTTAACTAAATGATAGTTTGTTAATGTTAATATAAAGATTTACAATTGGGCGTCCCTATAAATTACCATATACACTCGATCGGACACGATGGGTGGGGTATTTATATGTACGAATAATCGTTCATTTAACCGGACACGGGAATGGATTAATAGTCACTAGAATAATTAAAACAGGGGTGAAATTATGTACAAGGACACTTGGTATAATTGATAACAAAATATTAAAACCTTGGGTTACACTCAGTCGACATCCTGGTGTAATTATTAAACAAAGTATTAAAATCTTGTTACAGTTTAAGTCCCCAATTAGTTGGAATATTTAACTTCGGGTATAAGGATAATTTGACGAGGATACTCGCACTTTATATTTATGACTGATGGACTGTTATGGACAAAAACCAGACGGACATATTAAATAATCCAGGACAAAGGACAATTAACCCATGGGCATAAAACTAAAATCAACACGTCAAACATCATGATTACGGAAGTTTAAATAAGCATAATTCTTTTATTTCATATTTAATTTCCTTTATTTTATATTTAATTGCACTTCTAATTATCGCATTTTTATTGTTATTTTATTTAATTGCACTTTTAATTATCGTACTTTTTAATTATCGCAAGTTTATTTTATCGCATTTTTATTAATCGCAATTTCATTATCGTTATTTACTTTACGCTTTAATTTAAGTCTTGTATTTATTTTTAATATTTTACATTTGGTTTTAACTGTGACTAAAGTTTTAAAATCGACAAACCGGTCATTAAACGGTAAAAACCCCCCTTTATAATAATAATATTACTTATATATATATTTGTATTTTTATAAAAGTAAACTAATATAGCGTTAAGCTTTGTTTAAAAAGATTCCCTGTGGAACGAACCGGACTTACTAAAAACTACACTACTGTACGATTAGGTACACTGCCTATAAGTGTTGTAGCAAGGTTTAAGTATATCCATTCCCTAAATAAATAAATATCTTGTGTAAAATTGTATCGTATTTAATAGTATTTCCTGTAAAAATATAAAGCTATTTTATATACTACTCTGCTAAAACATCAAGTATTTTTGGCGCCGCTGCCGGGGAACTCTTAAAAGCCGGAAACGCAACGCTAATATAAAAAAAAAATTTAGTTTACTTTTATTAAAATTCGTTTTTATAAAAATACGTTTTAAATATTCGAAAATATAAAAAGAAAAACAAAAATATAAATATTTTTAGGAGTTTGATAAATATTTAAGTTTTATTAAGTTTCTTTAGTTTGTAAAAATATAAGTTTTATTTAATTTATTTTATAAATATATTTCAGAAAAATATAAAACAGAAAATAATAAATAAAAAAAAAGAAAAACGCGTCGAATATTAAATAACCTGTCAGTTGAAAACTGGAACCCCGCGACTCGCGGGGTTTGCTGCATCGAATACCGCGACTCGCGGAGCCATCTGACACGGGCCACACAGAACCCTAATCTGCATTAAATACTGTCATAACCCGTCCTTAACCATAAGAACGTGTTAGATAACGTATGATTTCATTGCGAGGTATTGACCTCTATATGCGACATTTTTAAAAGAGAAACTGCATATATTATACATTACAAACCATAACCATTATTTTTGTTACAAGCTTTAGACAATAAAAAGATGATTATCATTTAGCGATAATCTTCGACTTACAAACTTTACATATAATGATAACAACACGATTTCGAGCATATTTTACAACACAAATCCTTGGGTATGCAGTTTTATTTTTGACACAAATATGCGTACGCAAGATCCTGCTCAAATTCAACATAATGCAACGGAAGCTTTAGTAATCACCTGAGAATAGACATGTTTTAAAAGGTCAACATAAAGTTGGTGAGATATAGGTTTAATGCCGGCAGCAATATATATATATAGACCACAAGATTTCGTATATAAACAGTTTAATAAAAATATTCTAAGTGGTTGAGCACTTGGTAACCATACTTAACATTTAATCACGTCGCATATTCCCTTTATTATGAAATCTTACTACACCGTACCAAGTGTAGTCACGAAACGAAGTACTGTGCAACCGTTGAATACTGGTCGTCCAGTCCGGTTGGGGTTGTCAGGCCCGATAGATCTATCAACAAGATTCGCGTTTACAATACCGCTGTAAATAACAGTTACCAAGCTACAGGGAAGTATGCCAGTGGTACAACTCAACGTAGAATATATTTTTCAGTTACTTGTGTCCATAACGTAAAACATAAAATACATGTATTCTCATCCCGAAATATTTAGAGTTTAAAAGTGGGACTATATACTCACTTTCGTCTTGAAGATATATATATAATTTGACTTGGTCTCCGGTTGATATCACGAACCTATCCATATATAATATATCAATACCTTTTCTTTTTAAACAAACGTCACATATATATACTTGTTATACTTTTAATACTTTGAATAATTCCTTAGTCCGTAGTTAGCAGTTCGTTGTTAGTAATTCAATTTTAATGGTTCATTTTTAGATGTTTAATATACCCGCAATGAAATAAATAAATAAAACCCCCAACGAAATAAATAAAACCCCATCGTATATGTATTGGTCGAGATTAATCTTGACCCATGGTACCGGTGTTGTCAAATGACGTGTTGCGTACATAAAGTACCGGTGTTGTCAAATGACGTGTTGCGTACAATCATGGGATCTTATGATTAATCTTCTCGTGTTGTTTACGGGTGATCCTGAACCATATAAAATTGAATTATAAGTACATATATATAATATATCATGTTAACTTAAAAAGATGTGATTTATTTAATTTTTTCCCAATTATTTTCGTGGCTAAACTAGTCTTGGATATCCGATTTTGTTTCGGTCATAGTTTCTTCGTTACAACTCCGTTTTCGTTGATTCAACTTGCCATCTCCTTGGATCGAGTCCCTCTTTAAGACTATGAACTGTAAATACCTTAGTTTGTATTCAAAATCACACGGCATAGGTCAAACTTTAGTGAAACTTATGAAGTTAATCATTTTCCATCATGTAAACAACCTTAAATGATTATTTTTCTAAAAATACTTATACTTTGAGTTAAATCATGAAATTTTTATGTGTTATCATATTCATAGTAAAAATCATTTTTCCAGAAAATAAACCTCCAATTCAAAGTTTAAGATGGTTTTTAATTATCCAACCCAAAACAGCCCCCGGTGGCACTCCGACGTCGTAAAAACAGTTTTTAAGATAATCTTTGAAAAACCAAGTTATACCTTGTTAAATTAGCATATATTTAAGTTATATTACAGGTCTTGGAGTATTTTAAAAGTTAAGTTAGAAGGATCTATTTAGTTTGCAAACAAGTTTGAAAACATTCAAACTATGTTCTTGTTGTTAAAATTTTATACCACAAAATAAGATAGCTATATATATATGAATCGAATAAGGTTATGAACATAGATTCTACCTCAAGTTCCTTGGACAAGGTTGTTGTAAAAGAGGAGTAAGAACCTAGAACCAAAAGGGTGATGGAAGTGGATGAAAGATTGGAAGTAAGTTGGTGTTCTTGGAAGGATTTCTTGAAGTGTTTTTGTAAGGTTTTCTTATGAGGTTTAAGTGTTGTTTTTGAAGCTAAATGATGGGGAAAATGCTTGAAGATGATCAAGTATGAAGTTAAGAGTATTTTGAGAGAGAAATGGAAGTGTAAGTATGAGAAAATGGGGTGAAGAAATGGTGTGCATGCATAAAAACGTTTTTAGGTTATAAAGGAAAAAAAAGATACCTAACTTTGTTTTCTTGCTAAATAATTCATGCTACTTGACAAATGGTTAGTTCCACATGTTTCTTAATCATTTAAGGCTGCTAAGGAGCAGAATTTTATTGGTATATACCAATAGTAAATACATCTAGAAGCTGCGTATGATACGGGTACATATACCCTAGGTATACGTATAGAAATCTTTGAGAAAACGGAACGAGGATTCAAATATAGTTATCTTTTGTAAATATACTTATATTGTTTTATGTATTTAAGTCTTTAAAAGTGATTAAATACATTACTTATACGATATATGTATAAACATTATAGGTCATAAGTATTTAAGTCAAATAACGTTACGTATGGTTATCGTTTTGAAAACTTAAGTTAGTAGTTTCAAAATATACTTATAACTTAGTGTTATTAATACAAAATGAGATATTAAAACATTCTTAGATCATGTTAAATATGTATATATACATATATATACACAAACGTATAATTATCATATATTGTATAGTTCGTGATATCATCGGTCAAACTAGACGGTCAAACGTTGTGTAAAACTCTTTTCGAAAACATAAGTCTCAACAATTTGGATTGCTTATCATGTTGGTAAGGTTTAATTTATGTAAATATTAATCTTATAAGTATAGAACGATCGAAAAAGTGCGGGTCGTTACATTACCTCCCCGTTAAATAAATTTCGTCCCGAAATTTTAAAATTGTACCTATTTTGCGTCATCGAGAAACAAGTGTGGATACTTTTGTTTCATCTGATCCTCCCATTCCCACGTAAACTCGGGACCTCTTCGAGCATTCCAACGAACCTTAACGATCGGTATGTTGCTCTGCTTAAGCTGTTTAACTTCACGGTCCATGATTTCGATTGGTTCTTCGACGAATTGTAGTTTCTCGTCGACATGGATTTCTTCAAGAGGAATGGTGAGGTCTTCCTTTGCAAGACACTTCTTAAGGTTCGAGACGTGAAAGGTATTATGTACTCCGGCGAGTTGTTGCGGTAACTCGAGTCGATAAGCTACCGGTCCAATGCGTTCGATGATCTTGAACGGGCCTACATATCTTGGGTTCAGTTTACCCCTTTTTCCAAAACGTATCACACCTTTCCAAGGTGACACCTTTAGCATAACCATGTCACCGATCTGAAACTCTAATGGTTTCCTTCGGACATCGGCGTAGCTCTTTTGGCGACTACGGGCTGTTTTCAATCTCTCCTTGATTTGTACTATCTTCTCAGTCGTTTCGTGTATGATCTCGGGACCAGTTAATTGTCGATCTCCTACTTCATTCCAACAGATAGGAGATCTACACTTCCTTCCATACAATGCTTCGAATGGCGCAGCTCCAATGCTCGCATGATAACTATTATTATACGAGAATTCTGCTACCGGTAAATACTTATCCCATCCGTTTCCAAAATCGATCACACATGCCATGAGCATGTCTTCAAGAGTCTGAATTGTTCTTTCACTCTGCCCGTCGGTTTGCGGATGATATGCGGTACTCATATCCAGACGAGTTCCTAGTGCCTCCTGTAGTGATTGCCAGAACTTTGAGGTAAATCTACTATCACGATCAAATATAATGGAAATAGGTATTCCATGCCTTGAAACAACTTCCTTTATATACAATCGTAATAGTTTCTCCATTCTATCCGTTTCCTTTATAGGCAAGAAATGTGCAGACTTGGTGAGACGATCAACAATCACCCAAATGGTGTCGTAACCCCAGGCAGTCTTTGGTAACTTCGTGATGAAATCCATGGTAATACCATCCCATTTCCATTCAGGGATTTCTGGTTGTTGAAGTAACCCTGACGGCTTCTGGTGTTCTGCTTTGACCTTGGAACAAGTTAAACACTCCCCAACATATGTTGCTACGTCTGTCTTTAAATTAGGCCACCAATAACGTGTCTTAAGATCTTGATACATCTTTCCAACTCCAGGATGTATCGAGTATCTTGTCTTATGTGCCTCATTCAATATCAACTTCCTTAATCCACCCAACTTCGATACCCAAATACGATTTGCAAAATATCGAATTCCGTCTTCCCGTATAACGAGTTGCTTCTCATACTTCTTCATTATTTCATTTCCTATATTTTCTTTAGTAAGTGCTTCTCGTTGAGCCTCTTTGATTTGTGAGTTGAGATTCATGCGAATTTTTATGTTCATCGCTCGTACTCGAATTGGTTCTCGTTCCTTTCTGCTTAGAGCATCGGCCACCACGTTCGCCTTCCCGGGATGATAACGAATTTCACAATCATAGTCGTTTATCAGCTCGACCCACCTACGTTGCCTCATGTTCAGCTGTTTTTGATCGAAAATATGTTGAAGGCTTTTATGATCAGTAAACACAGTGCATTTAACCCCATACAAGTAGTGTCTCCATATCTTCAATGCAAACACGACTGCTCCCAGTTCTAGATCATGCGTCGTATAATTCCGCTCGTGAATCTTTAATTGTCGGGATGCGTATGCAATAACTTTCTTTCGTTGCATAAGAACACAACCAAAACCTTGTCGCGAAGCGTCACAATATATTTCAAAATCATCGTTCCCTTCAGGTAACGATAAAATAGGCGCCGTAGTTAACTTCTTCTTCAGTAATTGAAATGCGTTCTCCTGCTCCGAGGTCCATTCGTATTTCTTCCCTTTTTGCGTTAATGCTGTCAACGGCTTAGCTATTCGGGAAAAATCTTGAATAAACCTTCTATAATAACCGGCTAAACCCAAAAATTGGCGTATCTGCATTGGTGTTTTAGGAGTCTCCCATTTTTCAATGGCTTCAATTTTTGCTGGATCGACCTGAATTCCTTTGCTACTAACAACGTGGCCAAGAAATTGCACTTCTTTCAACCAGAAAGCACACTTAGAAAATTTAGCGTATAGCTGTTCTTTTCTCAACAACTCTAATATCAACCTTAAATGCTGCTCATGCTCTTGCTCACTCTTGGAATAGATAAGAATGTCATCAATGAAAACGATAACAAACTTATCTAAATACGGACTACAAACTCGATTCATGAAGTCCATGAATACAGCTGGCGCATTCGTCAATCCAAACGGCATGACCAAAAATTCGTAATGACCATAACGTGTCCGAAAAGCAGTTTTCGGAATGTCCTCTTCTTTGACACGTAGTTGATGATAGCCCGATCTTAGGTCGATTTTCGAATAAACACATGATCCCTGGAGTTGATCAAATAAGTCGTCAATTCTCGGTAGTGGATACCGATTTTTGATAGTTAACTTATTTAATTCACGATAATCTATACACATCCTAAAAGATCCATCTTTCTTTTTAACAAATAGAATCGGAGCTCCCCACGGTGAAGTACTTGGTCGTATGAATCCATGATCCAGTAATTCTTTTAACTGACTCTGAAGTTCTTTTAACTCGGACGGTGCAAGTCTATATGGAGCACGGGCAACCGGTGCAGCTCCTGGTACAAGATCTATTTGAAATTCTACAGATCTAAATGGAGGTAATCCCGGCAACTCTTCCGGAAATACTTCAGGAAAATCTCTTGCCACAGGCACGTCATTGATGCACTTCTCTTTTTCTTTCTTTTCGACTTTATTAACATGTGCTAAGATAGCATAGCACCCTTTCTTCAAGCACTTTTGAGCTTTCAAATAACTAATGAGTTTTAGCTTTGAGTTACCCTTCTCTCCATAAATCATCACCGGCATTCTATCCTTACAAGGAATGCGAATTGCCTTCTTGGCACACACAACTTCAGCTCCTACTTTGGACATCCAGTCCATGCCGACTATTACATCAAAACTTCCTAATTCTACGGGTATTAAGTCAATCTTAAATGTTTCTCCGGCTAAATTTATTTTACAATCACGGCAAATTTTATCGGCTTTAATTAGTTTACCATTAGCTAACTCAATCATGTACTTAGCATCTAGAGGTAATGATGAACAATTCAATTTAGCGTGAAAGTCTCTACACACGTAACTTCTATTAGCACCAGTATCAAATATAATAGATGCGGATAAGTTATTAATGGTAAACGTACCCGAAACAAGCTCCGGGTCTTCACATGCCTCTCTAGCATTAATAACAAATGCTCTCCCACGTGCAGGTCCGATATTCTTCTCTGGATTCGGGCACTGGCTCTTATAGTGACCTTGTTTTCCACACCCAAAACAAGTAATGGTAGCCAAAGCAGTTCTATTTGCATTGGTGGCAGGAGTCTTGGTACCATTTGTATTTGTAACGAGAGCCCTACAATCTTCAGCAAGATGACCCTTTCGATTACATTTGTTGCATACCACATTACAGTAACCAGAGTGATGTTTGTGGCATCGGTTACATAAAGGATTTTGTCCTTTATAACCAAAGCTTAAACCACTACCCGCACCTTGCGTGTTTTCTTGTTTCTTAAAAGATTGTTGTTGGTTACCTCGATCATAATTTCCATTCCACTTTCTTTTGTTACCTGATACCTTCACATCAGTATTGGATACTTTCTTATCCATGATGACCTGATCCATTAGCTCGTTTGCCATGGTTATAGCTTCATGAATTGTCTTAGGTTTCGATGCTGTAACATTTGCCTTGACCTTTTTGGGCAAACCATCTTTGTACATTTCAATCTTCCGTTCTTCGGTTGGAACCAATTCAGGACATAGCAAAACTAATTCCATGAATCGCTGATTGTAGTTGGTGATTTCAGTACCAATAACCTTCAGACTTCGTAACTCATCTTCCAACTTCCTAACCTCGTTCCTTGGACAATATTCGTTGATTAACATTGTTTTGAATTCTTCCCACGGAGTATCATAAGCTACATCTCCTCCTACAGCCTTCACATAATTTTTCCACCACGTGAGTGCACTATCTTGTAAAGTGCACGATGCATACTTGGTCATGTCCTTTTCAACACAACCACTGATTTTAAACACAGTCTCCATCTTTTCTATCCACCGGGTTAAACCGATTGGTCCTTCTGTTCCACTGAATGATGAGGGCTTGCAAGCTTGAAAAGTTTTGTAAGTGCACCCCACACGAGGATTTGGGTTAACTGCAGCACCTCTTGCAGCCTCGACCCATAACATTCTGTCGTTCACTCACTGATTGATGAGTTCCTGGATTTCTTGTTCCGTCATTCGATTCAATCGCGCCATTTCCTAATGAAAGAAAATAATTATTCACATGGATTATTATAGATGTAGTGTGTATTTATAGTACATTATAGCTTGTTAATAATATGAACCATGTATTATTATAAAAGCCTTTTCTTCTTATTAGCGTTTTATAATTATATCTAGGGTAGTACCTACCCGTTAATGTCCATACTTAATAGCTTAGTACAGAATCAATTACTACCATCTAAATAATACTTAACCATGGAAAATTATTGCATTTCACACTTCACTATTTTACATATGCTTATCTTACATCGAACATTAAGCAAACCACACTAATAATATTATACAAAACATTATATGATCCCATGGTTTAATACGGCAGCGCATCGTTTGGTCTATTTTCTAGGACGTTTAGGTTCAAAGAATCGCTTAACGCTTATCCTGGCTGTCTGCCTATATTTTGGCTGTGGGACTGAAGAACTGGATGCCGGGATAGAACGAATAGGAATAGCGGGAATAGGGGTGGTAGTGTCTAGTGGAGTTGGTGCCACATCATCCTTACTAAACTCGGGATTTGAATTTTCTAATTCATTAGCCTTTCGTTTTTTTCCTAGTTCGAACTCGTCTTTTGTAATTTCCTGTATTTCTTCCTCGGGTTCACTTTCCTCCTCGGGTTCACTTTCCTCCTCGGGTTCACTTTCCTCCTCGGGTTCACTTTCCTCCTCGGGTTCACTTTCCGGGTTCTCTATAGTCGGTTCATCCGGAATTTGTGAGTCTTCCCCAAAGATATTATTTTCGTCATCGGATAGGTTAATGACTGGAACACCATCTGAAGATTCTGGTTCGGAGTCGCTGAACGTGATGACAAGTTTTGAGCCCGACATCTATCACACAACAACTAACCCATTAGTACTACATAATATTTACATATAAATTTTAACCAACAATGATAAGCAATGGTTTTTAAATCAGACCCGGTCAAAGTCCAGACTTACTAATGTATCCTAACGACTTATCAGTTAGACACACTAATGCAAACCTGGTTCGCTAAGACCACCGCTCTGATACCACAAGTCATAACCCGTCCTTAACCATAAGAACGTGTTAGATAACGTATGATTTCATTGCGAGGTATTGACCTCTATATGCGACATTTTTAAAAGAGAAACTGCATATATTATACATTACAAACCATAACCATTATTTTTGTTACAAGCTTTAGACAATAAAAAGATGATTATCGTTTAGCGATAATCTTCGACTTACAAACTTTACATATAATGATAACAACACGATTTCGAGCATATTTTACAACACAAATCCTTGGGTATGCAGTTTTATTTTTGACACAAATATGCGTACGCAAGATCCTGCTCAAATTCAACATAATGCAACGGAAGCTTTAGTAATCACCTGAGAATAGACATGTTTTAAAAGGTCAACATAAAGTTGGTGAGATATAGGTTTAATGCCGGCAGCAATATATATATATAGACCACAAGATTTTGTATATAAACAGTTTAATAAAAATATTCTAAGTGGTTGAGCACTTGGTAACCATACTTAACATTTAATCACGTCGCATATTCCCTTTATTATGAAATCTTACTACACCGTACCAAGTGTAGTCACGAAACGAAGTACTGTGCAACCGTTGAATACTGGTCGTCCAGTCCGGTTGGGGTTGTCAGGCCCGATAGATCTATCAACAGGATTCGCGTTTACAATACCGCTGTAAATAACAGTTACCAAGCTACAGGGAAATATGCCAGTGGTACAACTCAACGTAGAATATATTTTTCAGTTACTTGTGTCCATAACGTAAAACATAAAATACATGTATTCTCATCCCGAAATATTTAGAGTTTAAAAGTGGGACTATATACTCACTTTCGTCTTGAAGATATATATATAATTTGACTTGGTCTCCGGTTGATATCACGAACCTATCCATATATAATATATCAATACCTTTTCTTTTTAAACAAACGTCACATATATATACTTGTTATACTTTTAATACTTTGAATAATTCCTTAGTCCGTAGTTAGCAGTTCGTTGTTAGTAATTCAATTTTAATGGTTCATTTTTAGATGTTTAATATACCCGCAATGAAATAAATAAATAAAACCCCCAACGAAATAAATAAAACCCCATCGTATATGTATTGGTCGAGATTAATCTTGACCCATGGTACCGGTGTTGTCAAATGACGTGTTGCGTACATAAAGTACCGGTGTTGTCAAATGACGTGTTGCGTACAATCATGGGATCTTATGATTAATCTTCTCGTGTTGTTTACGGGTGATCCTGAACCATATAAAATTGAATTATAAGTACATATATATAAAATATCATGTTAACTTAAAAAGATGTGATTTATTTAATTTTTTCCCAATTATTTTCGTGGCTAAACTAGTCTTGGATATCCGATTTTGTTTCGGTCATAGTTTCTTCGTTACAACTCCGTTTTCGTTGATTCAACTTGCCATCTCCTTGGATCGAGTCCCTCTTTAAGACTATGAACTGTAAATACCTTAGTTTGTATTCAAAATCACACGGCATAGGTCAAACTTTAGTGAAACTTATGAAGTTAATCATTTTCCATCATGTAAACAACCTTAAATGATTATTTTTCTAAAAATACTTATACTTTGAGTTAAATCATGAAATTTTTATGTGTTATCATATTCATAGTAAAAATCATTTTTCCAGAAAATAAACCTCCAATTCAAAGTTTAAGATGGTTTTTAATTATCCAACCCAAAACAGCCCCCGGTGGCACTCCGACGTCGTAAAAACAGTTTTTAAGATAATCTTTGAAAAACCAAGTTATACCTTGTTAAATTAGCATATATTTAAGTTATATTACAGGTCTTGGAGTATTTTAAAAGTTAAGTTAGAAGGATCTATTTAGTTTGCAAACAAGTTTGAAAACATTCAAACTATGTTCTTGTTGTTAAAATTTTATACCACAAAATAAGATAGCTATATATATATGAATCGAATAAGGTTATGAACATAGATTCTACCTCAAGTTCCTTGGACAAGGTTGTTGTAAAAGAGGAGTAAGAACCTAGAACCAAAAGGGTGATGGAAGTGGATGAAAGATTGGAAGTAAGTTGGTGTTCTTGGAAGGATTTCTTGAAGTGTTTTTGTAAGGTTTTCTTATGAGGTTTAAGTGTTGTTTTTGAAGCTAAATGATGGGGAAAATGCTTGGAGATGATCAAGTATGAAGTTAAGAGTATTTTGAGAGAGAAATGGAAGTGTAAGTATGAGAAAATGGGGTGAAGAAATGGTGTGCATGCATAAAAACGTTTTTAGGTTATAAAGGAAAAAAAAGATACCTAACTTTGTTTTCTTGCTAAATAATTCATGCTACTTGACAAATGGTTGGTTCCACATGTTTCTTAATCATTTAAGGCTGCTAAGGAGCAGATTTTTATTGGTATATACCAATAGTAAATACATCTAGAAGCTGCGTATGATACGGGTACATATACCCTAGGTATACGTATAGAAATCTTTGAGAAAACGGAACGAGGATTCAAATATAGTTATCTTTTGTAAATATACTTATATTGTTTTATGTATTTAAGTCTTTAAAAGTGATTAAATACATTACTTATACGATATATGTATAAACATTATAGGTCATAAGTATTTAAGTCAAATAACGTTACGTATGGTTATCGTTTTGAAAACTTAAGTTAGTAGTTTCAAAATATACTTATAACTTATTGTTATTAATACAAAATGAGATATTAAAACATTCTTAGATCATGTTAAATATGTATATATACATATATATACACAAACGTATAATTATCATATATTGTATAGTTCGTGATATCATCGGTCAAACTAGACGGTCAAACGTTGTGTAAAACTCTTTTCGAAAACATAAGTCTCAACAATTTGGATTGCTTATCATGTTGGTAAGGTTTAATTTATGTAAATATTAATATTATAAGTATAGAACGATCGAAAAAGTGCGGGTCGTTACAAATACGGAGTATTATTAATTATTATTAATTAATTTGTAATTAGGGTTAAATATTTAATTAATTTAGTATTTAATTTAAGTTTTAATTAATTTATGTATTTAGTTTAATTAGTTTAATTAATTTGTAAAATTAATAGTTTTAATAAATAAATAATATAAAAATAATATTTTTATAAAAATTGTACTTTTTACAACTTTTTGTATATTTTTATATTTTGTCCCTTTTTAATCGTTTTAGCGTAATATTTGTATTTTTAGCCCATATTTAGTTTGAAAACTTAGTTTTTGCCATAGTTATTTTTACTTCTAGATTTTTAGACTTAGCCGTAGAATTCCTTAAGTGCTTTTTCTTTAGACTAAGATTTAGGTGCTTTAGAATTTTGTGACGCCTTTTTAAGTTTAAGTTTCTTTTTAAGTTATTTCCATTTGGGATTTAGTTTTTTCTGTAAGCTTTAATATTTTTAGACGACTTCTACCTATGTATCAATTATCATTCCAATTAGTAATCTCAATTTGCGATTATAATTTTAAGTTAGTTGTAGTAATAAGGTTAGGTTAGTCAAGTGTTTTTAAGTTTTATAAGTTTCTTTTATTTTTCCGTCACCTTTTATTTTTCAACCATTTTTCTTTTTCGACCTTTTTCGACGAGCTCTTTTTCTTTCTTATTTCTCGCTATTCTAGTTTTATTACATAGATTTTTATTCTACTTCTTATCTAAATTTCTTAAAATTGCGAAAATTTATTTTAAGTGGTTAAATTGATAGACATCAAAATTTTCTGGTTCGTAGTAATAGTTGGATTTGTACGTGGACCGGGTTATTGGAGCCAAACAGTCCTCAATTATATTGAGACCAAACAAATCCTGCCCCTCTGCTGCATCTTTTGGCTATTCAAAACGTGGGCAAAATCAGAAAAGTCTATTGATTGGATAACTTATTATAATTTTTCTTTCCTTTTTAAAAACTAATAGGATATTCAGTGAATGCACCGAGCAAGACGTTCACCACCTTTTGTACGTTCACCACCTGTAACTAGATCAAGACATTTAGCAAAAATTACTGCCGTTGATTTTTCTTTAGAATCGTCATCCAGTCGACCAAGTACTCCAGTTCAAATTTCCGATAATCCATTTTTTGAACCCGACCTCACAATTGAGAATCCGGAGAATATTCAGGAACGATTCGTAGATCCTGAACCACTAAACTTTCCTCCGGAACCACCAATCATTCAAACAGAGATTGTTGAGGAACGAACCATTAAATCAGAATCCTCTAGTGATTCCGATTCAACAAATTCAATTATGGAGAATCTGGAACCTTTAAGTATGGAAGACCGAATGAGAGCTAAACGCACTGGCCAAGGTCACGCAATTACTCATCCAGACATTAATGCACCAGATTATGAAATCAAAGGACAAATTCTACACATGGTGACTAATCAATGCCAATTTAGTGGTGCGCCGAAGGAAGATCCAAATGAACATCTACGTACCTTTAATAGGATCTGCACACTATTTAAAATCCGAGAAGTGGAGGATGAACAGACATATCTCATGTTATTTCCCTGGACTTTAAAGGGAGAAGCCAAAGATTGGTTGGAATCGTTACCTGAAGGGGCGATTGATACATGGGATGTTTTAGTTGAAAAATTTCTTAAACAATTCTTTCCTGCATCTAAAGCCGTAAGACTTCAAGCAGAAATTGTTACGTTTACACAGAAGCCAAATGAAACTCTATATGAGGCGTGGACAAGATATGGAAAGTTATTAAGAGGATGTCCGCAACATGGTTTAGACACCTGTCAAATAGTACAAATATTCTACCAAGGATGCGACATCACTACAAGGAAAGACATAGATATAGCAGCTGGTGGTTCTATTATGAAGAAAACTGAAACTGATGCTTACAAAATTATTGATAACACTGCTTCCCACTCACATGAGTGGCACCAAGAAAAAGATATCGTTAGATCATCTAAAGCAGCTAGAGCCGATTCTAGCCATGACTTAGATTCTATTTCCGCAAAGATAGATGCTGTCGAGAGACGAATGGAAAAGATGACTAAAGATATTCACTCAATACGAATTAGTTGTGAGCAGTGTGGAGGACCACATTTGACAAAAGATTGTCTCAGTATTGAATTAACAATGGAACAAAGAGAGAATATTTCATACATAAACCAAAGGCCTGGAAATAAATATCAGAATAATTATCAACCGCCAAGACCGATTTACAATCAAAACCAAAATTATAACAGAAATATTCCATACAACAACCAACAAGGTCCTAGCAATCAACAAGTATCCAATAATAATTACAATCAGCAAAGACCTAATTTTCAAAACAAACCACCACAACAAACCGATGATAAAAAGCCGAATTTAGAAGATATGATGATGAAGCTAGTTGAAACTCAAACGCAGTTTTTCACATCTCAGAAACAAACCAATGAACAAAATGCTCAAGCATTTAGAAATCAACAAGCTTCTATTCAAAATCTGGAACAAGAAGTAAGTAACCTAGCAAGGTTAATAGGTGAAAGAAAACCGGGAAGTCTACCTAGTGATACAAATGCTAACCCCCGGAATGAAACAGCTAAAGCCATTACCACAAGAAGTGGTACAACACTTAAACCACCTGAAATACCTGTAACTTCTGATGAAGCTATTCCTACTCCACAAGAACCACAACCTGATCAAGATAAGGAAAAAGAACCGGTAGTTGAAAAGGTTAATGAAGATAACACAGCTAAGGATAAACCTTATGTTAAACCATACCAACCACCACTTCCTTACCCGAGTAAAATGAAGAAAGAGAAACTTGAAGCCGAGCAATCCAAATTCTTGGATATGTTTAAACAGATAAATGTAAATCTTCCTTTCATTGATGTGATTTCAGGAATGCCTAGATATGCTAAATTCTTGAAAGATCTAATCTCAAATAGAAAAAAAATGGAAGAACTCTCGGTTGTTACCATGAATGCTAATTGTTCACAGTACTGTTGAATAAGATACCAGAAAAACTATCTGATCCAGGAAGTTTCACAATACCATGTTTTCTGGGTAGTCTTAGTTCAATAGAAGCATTGGCAGACTTAGGTGCTAGTATAAATCTAATGCCGTATTCACTATACGCTAAACTAGACCTTGGAGAATTGAAACCAACCAGAATAAGCATACAACTAGCCGATAGATCAATAAAATATCCTAGAGGGATAATGGAGAACATGCTAGTTAAAGTTGGTACTTTAGTATTTCCAGTAGATTTTGTTGTTCTGGACATGGAAGAAGATTCTCAAGTTCCTCTCATATTAGGAAGACCATTCTTAAACACGGCTAAAGCAATGATAGACGTGTTCGGTAAGAAATTGACCCTAAGTATATAGAGGACGAGAGTGTTACCTTTTCAGTTGATAGAGCAATGCAACAACCACAATCTGCAGATGATACATGTTATTATATTCAAACTATAGATGCACATGCAGAATTATTAGAAGAATTTCCAGAATTACAAGGAACAGGAGAATGTTCTTTAGGAGAAGGTAATGAACCAATTGATGAAGCTGAAATGTTAGCTACACTTATAGCTAATGGATATGAACCAAAAACAGAAGAAATTCAAATGCTAAAAGAAGAAGACAGATATCGATACAAATCATCGATAGAAGAACCTCCGAAATTAGAGTTAAAGCCACTTCCAAACCATTTGGAATACGCTTATTTACATGGTGAATCTGAATTACCTGTAATAATATCGTCTTCTCTTACTGAAAATGAGAAATCACAACTCATTTCTGTGTTGAAAGCTCATAAACCAGCCATTGCATGGAAGATTCATGATATTAAAGGAATAAGTCCTTCGTATTGCACACATAAAATCCTTATGGAAGAAGGTCATAAAACGTATGTGCAACGCCAACGAAGATTAAATCCTAATATGTAAGATGTAGTTAAGAAAGAGATTATTAAACTGCTAGATGCAGGTTTAATTTATCCAATCTCTGATAGTCCATGGGTAAGCCCAGTTCAATGCGTGCCTAAGAAGGGTGGCATGACTGTCATTACAAATGAGAAAAATGAGCTTATTCCTACTAGGACTGTAACAGGATGGCGTGTGTGTATTGATTATACAAAATTAAATGACGCCACCAGAAAAGATCACTTTCCCTTACCTTTCATTGATCAAATGTTGGAAAGATTAGCCGGAAATAGTTACTATTGTTTTCTAGATGGATTTTCCGAATATTTTCAAATTCCAATAGCACCCGAGGACCAAGAGAAAACCACATTCACGTGCCCTTATGGTACTTTTGCTTACAAACGCATGCCATTTGGACTTTGCAACGCCCCTGCAACCTTTCAAAGGTGTATGATGGCGATTTTTCATGACATGATAGAAGAATGCATGGAAGTTTTCATGGATGACTTTTCAGTCTTCGGTGATACATTTGAATCATGTCTAGTTAATCTTGAACAAATGCTTATTAGATGCGAACAATCAAATCTAGTACTTAATTGGGAGAAATGCCATTTCATGGTTAAAGAAGGCATCGTTCTTGGACATAAAATTTCAAAAGAAGGAATTGAAGTGGATAGAGCTAAAGTAGATGTAATTGCTAAACTTTCACATCCCACCAATGTTAGAGGAGTTAGGAGTTTTCTAGGGCATGCCGGGTTTTACCGACGTTTCATAAAAGATTTTTCAAAAATTGCCACTCCTATGAATAAACTCTTAGAAAAGGATGCTCCATTCATCTTTTCAGATGAGTGTATCAAATCTTTTAATATTCTTAAAGAGAAACTCACTAAAGCGCCGATCATGATAACACCAAATTGGAATCTACCATTTGAACTAATGTGCGATGCAAATGATTTTGCAATGGGATCCGTTTTAGGACAAAGGATTGAAAAACGATTTTAACCTATATATTATGCAAGTAAGACGTTACAAGGAGCACAAACGAACTATACAACTACTGAAAAAGAACTCCTTGCTATTGTCTTTGCTTTTGACAAATTTTGATCATATCTCGTTCTAGCAAAAACGGTGGTCTATACCGACCATTCTGCTCTTAGATACCTATTTTCAAAACAAGATGCTAAACCAAGATTAATCCGTTGGATCTTACTCTTACAAGAGTTTGATATTGAAATCCGAGATAAAAGAGGAGCAGAAAATCTCGCCGCTGATCATCTTTCTCGTCTTGAAAATCCCGAATTAGAAGTTCTAAATGAATCGTCCATACAAGACAACTTTCCTGATGAATATCTATTGAAGATAGATTATAATGAAATCCCATGGTTTGCAGACTATGCAAACCACTTAGTTTGTGGATTCCTTGAAAAAGGATTATCGTACCAAAGACGAAAGAAATTCTTCAGTGATATAATACACTATTTTTGGGAAGATCCACATTTGTTTAAAAGTTGTCCCGATGGAATAATACGCCGATGTGTATTCGGAGATGAAGCCAGTAAAATATTAAACCATTGTCACACAGGACCAACAGGAGGGCATTATGGGCCTCAACTAACAGCAAGAAAAGTTTATGATGCTGGATTCTATTGGCCTACAATTTACAAAGACGCACACCTTCTTTGCAAATCCTGTGATGCTTGTCAAAGGGCCGGAAAAATAAGTCAACGTGATGAAATGCCACAAAATGTTATCCAAGTATGTGAAGTATTTGACATTTGGGGTATTGACTTTATGGGTCCATTTCCAAAATCTCATAATAATCTATATATACTCGTAGCCATTGATTATGTATCTAATGGGCGGAAGCACAAGCTCTCCCAACTAACGATGCACGAGTGGTAGTCAACTTTTTAAAACGTCTTTTTGCAAGGTTTGGAACACCGAAAGCTTTAATAAGTGATCGGGGTACTCATTTCTGTAATAATCAACTTGAGAAAGTTCTTAAAAGATATGGAGTAACTCATAAAATCTCCACCGCATATCATCCACAAACAAGTGGACAAGTTGAAAATATCAACCGAGCTTTAAAACGTATTCTAGAGAAAACCGTAGGATCAAATCCGAAGGAATGGTCCATTAAATTGGAGGATGCACTCTGGGCTTTTAGAACAGCCTACAAAACTCCAATTGGAACCACACCTTTTAGACTTGTTTATGGAAAAGCATGTCATCTTCCAGTAGAAATTGAACACAAAGCATTTTGGGCTTTGAAGACATGTAATCTTGATTTACATGAAGCCGGACGTCTACGATTAAGTCAACTAAACGAATTAGAAGAATTAAGACATGAAGCATACGAAAATTCGTTAATCTATAAGGAAAGAACGAAGAAATGGCATGATAAAAGAATCAGAAGTTCAAAAGAATTTATAGAAGGAGACAGAGTTCTTCTTTTTAATTCACGATTCAAGCTATTTCCTGGAAAATTGAAATCAAGATGGTCTGGACCATTCATAGTTAAAAGAGTTTTCCCATACGGAACAGTAGAATTGATAAATTCAAATGGGATTGAATTTAAAGTTAATGGTCACAGAGTTAAACACTACATAGATAGTCCGATGGAAGTCGACAGCGAAGTTAATCACAATTTTGACACCACAGCTAACTAAGTGTGGGGAGAATCAAGTCTTTAAAGGATAATATGTATTTCTATTAGAGTTAGATTGTCTGTTTTTGTGTAGTTCTCGAAAATGGAACCCGAATGGTCTTTCCCTAGCAGACCCTAAAGAACTAGTCTTCTCCCCCCATTCTGAATTTTTATTTTTTTTTAGGAAATGAAGACTGCCTGTGAACTAAACCATGGTCTAATGCTACACGCTTTGATCACTAAACGTAATAATGACACACTACCGAGTGAAATAGTATCAGTAATCAGAGAAAGAATGGACGGAGTTAGAAAAGAATCCAGATGCGAAGATAATAAGTTACAATTTGGTAAAGGAAAATCAAAATCCGCAGCGAAAAGAAGAGCACGACACCTAGAAAGATGTCACAAATACGGAAAATGGTCACATGGAGGTAAATGTTCAAATAATCAAACCTATTCAAATACCGAATTTGTTACTTTATGCAGAGACGGACCATTCATATGTTTAGAAGAAAAGACACTGAATGCTCGAGGTTACGCCTATGTAGCCATGGAAAACCAATTAAACCGACTATCTTATGAATGGGATAGATCATATAACTAAGAATACTATCTCACAGGTAAGTCTGTACAGTTTTTATTTTATTTATTTTTATTTTTAACCTTTTGATAATAAACACTAATTTGTTCGCTAAAAAGTATTAAATTGGTATTGAATAAAATTAGGTTTGGCGACCGAAATTATTGATATCATTCAAAAATTTATTACATCACTGCGAAAATTTAACGTCTATTCTTAAGGTATAAATATCTTTAATCAATCAACCCAAAATATTTCAAAAATTCGTCATGAGTTAAATTAGGTCTTGGAACCGAAATTGCTTTACCGAAAAGAGGGGCGCATATTTTTGATAATATTTGATTGATTAAAGTGGGATAAAAAGCCAAAAAGATTTTTAATTTTATTTTTACCATGTTTTTAAAATTAATATTTAAATCTTAAATTAATATTGTAAACTTTGTAAAAATAATATTTTTAAAATTGTAAATATTTGAAAAATTAATATAAGTTTAGTGTGAATTTATAATATGAATTTTTAAATTAAGTTTGGTGTGAATTTATAATATGAATTTTTAAATTAAGTTTGGTGTGAATTTTTAATTTTTAAATATGAATTTTTAATTTTATGCATTTCAAATTTTAAGTTTGGTGTGAATTTTTAATATTAATTTTGAATTTTATATTTAAATTGTGTGAATTTAAAAACAAAAATTTACTTTATCTCATTAACTTAAAAATATGATTTTTAAAATTCGTCGTAAGTTGAAGACTAGGTCTTTGAACCGAAATTGCTTTACCCAAGGGAGGGACGAGAACTTTTATTATCATTATTTTTAATCTTATTGAATTAAAGTATGCCAAAAACATTAAAAAACCCAAAAATCTTAGCTTTTAAAACAATCGCTACAAAAAGACAAATTTTAAAATTTTGTCGAAGGACGGACTAGGACATCGATCCGAAACAACCTCGTCCTAAATAACAAGGGAAACAAAATTTTAAAATTAATTACTTAATTGTTTTAATTAGTATAAGATATATAAAAAAAAAAAAACCAAACTCCGCGACTCGCGGAGTTTGAAGGGTAATTCACCGCGACTCGCCGAGGTTACGAATTACAGAAAAAATATAAGAGCTGGAACAGCTCAGTCCCAACCCAAAAACAAGAAAAACACTGCGAAAAACCTGCACAAAAACCCGAAAAATACACCCCAAAATCACAATTTTTAACCGTTAATCATCAAATCTTTTACTAAAATCATGTTGAGAAGGATGCTACCAAGGAATTACTCAAGGAAAACGGTAAATTTCTACACCTAAACACCATTTAATCCGAAAATTAGTGTTCTTGAGCAATTTTTTTTCCCAATTTGATTTTGATGCTTTTTAGTGTAATTAGGCTTAAATTGTTTATGTATTATGCTTGTATAACCTAGATTGATGCTATTTAACATGATTAGAAGCCTTAAACTTCAAATTTTGAGTAATCTAGGGTTTGTGTTCTTGAGCAAATTTGGGGCTTTTTGATATAAACAGGTTATGGCCGATTTTTGTCATGAATTGTTGTTAAATTAAGTAGTGTAACATGTTTAGGTAGTTAAATGATCCAAACTTTGAGCCTAAACATGATTTTGAGAATTAAAGTGGACTTTTTCAAGTCTAAAATTCATGAACTTGATTTTTGAAAGATAATGCCATTTGAAACTTGTTTAATTGCTAATAATGATTATTTTGACATGTTATTTGAGTTGAATGCTTATGAACTTGGCGAACATTTTCGTATATGCTTATTTGAAAAAGTGTAGATTTGATAAAAATGTGAAAATGAGCTTAAGTTTGACATAAATTGATCATGTCATTGTAATTATTTAGATTGATGATTTTGCTGACACTAATGCATATTTGGATGCACAAAAATTGTGTTTGATGTGTTTTGCAGATTGAAAGGGGTGAATCTTCATCCCAAGCTCGCAATGCTCCTGCTGAGAATGCGGAACAACAGGAGGTGGATAATTACTACAAGCAGGATATACCTCATCCAGTCATGACATTTTCTGATATGCACTTGGAAGATTTGCACCCGAACCTGAGATTTGACAGACTTTGGATAGATTATCCAAAATACCAAAGGGGTTTGCATACTCTTCATTCTAAGGTTGTTGAGGTACCTAGGGTCATAGAATGGGGACCATTAGAAGCTGTAGAATTGGCCGGGCCAATTAGGGAATTACTTGTACAGAGATATGGTAATTCTACTTTTAATGACTGGGTACGTTTATTCACCATGCGTAGACCTGTATATAAAGTATGGTGTGAAGAATTGTTGTGTAGTATAGAATTAAACGATCGGGTAGCTAGTTTAACCGATTGATCTTTTATTAGATTTTTGTTAGGAGGTTCGATGCGCCACATGTCTTTACTAGACATGGCTCAGGCTCTACGTATATATACGCCTGAGGAGTTAGCATCTGCCGATTGTAGAGGGTTGATACTAAATGGTAGAAAGATAGATGAAAATTTTGATACACACGGTGTGTGGAGTCAAATGACAACCATCACCGATTCAAAGGGGGAAATTACTCTTATTTGGATATAGATAGAGCTGAATTAAGAGTGATTCATAGGTTTTTAGCTAATTCGATTACACAAAGAGGTAAGAACAAGGAAAAGGTAAATGAACAGGATTTGTTTTACCATATGTGTATTCGAGACCTACAAAGCGCTGTAACTATACCTTATTGTGTGGGTTATTATTTATCAGCTATGGTTAGGGGGATGAGACCGCATAGCATAATAGGAGGTGGTATTTTTATTACTTTGATTGCTGAATATCTCGGTGTGGATATAAGTCGGGGGGGATTATTAGTCGAAGAACCAGAACAGCGCGATACTATAGGTTTAAATGTATACCATGGTGCGAAAGTTTTGAAGAGGCGAAATAACGCCGCAGTACAATACCATGGTAGACATCCACAGGTTGAGAGAAACCAACAGCAAGGTAATGTAGGAGGGGGAAATGAGATGCAAGAAATGCAAAGGTTTATAGCTTCACAGGAATATGAAAATGCTAGACAGAGAGCATTTGAAGATTGGCAAGTTCATCAAAACCAAATCATAGCTCATTGCCAACATATAGGTAGAAACTATATTCCTACTCCAAAACCCATATTCCCTCCCTGGTCTATAGAGATGCAACCACCGTATCCTACGTATAACCCTGCCGAAGCATTTTATAGCACCTATGGTTATGCTTGGAACCCCTATTGGTATCAATATCATCCCTAGTCTACTTAGTTTTATTTATTTTGTAATTTGTAATGTTGATACGTTTAATACTTATGTTAATATTGTAATATTTTTTATAATTTTCTAACTTTTATTCTTAGATTTTAATAATTTTTGAATGTGGGGTAATATACCAAACTTCAAAAATATGTATATATGTTTGCAGTTTATCTTATGTACACAACAGGGTAAAACAACACATTTTCAAAGACTGGCATTAAGTTCAGTAAAAGCAACTAATTTTGACGACAAGATGCAAAAGATATGTGAAATAACAACAAGACGGAATGAACAAATGATGTGCACCATTTATCATTCAGCAAACAAACGCCAATATATTTGGAAACTTTGGTAAAATTTAATCATTTTCACACAAATCACCCTCAATAATTTAAATTGTTACTGATTTCTTGCAAATGAGGGCATTGCAAGATCTTAAGTGTGGGAAGAGGTTAAATTCTTTCGGATTTTAAAATTTTTACTTTATACACTTGGTTACCATTAAAAATACTAGTAAAGCAGTAGTTGTATTAGAATCTAGTGCTCTTTGATAATAAAGAACAGCCCTAGTCTTATATACTGACTACCCAATTCTAGTAAAATTTTACAAAATTTTCAATTAAATGAACTCAAAATCATGTTTATACATATTTATGAACGATAAAACTAGGTTTTAACACCAAAATTATTGTAACCTCGGAAAGGACATAAATTGAGAAACAAACCAAAATGTTAAAATTCATTTAAAATGGAATAGAGGACGATAAAAAGGAAAATAAAAGCCAAGTGTGGGAAAATTTACCAAGTTATCTTAAACATATGTCACATATATCTATAACAAATAACTGAAAATACTTTTGCTTTGGACTAAACTAAACTGTTTTACCCGATGAAAGAAAAGAAGAGATGGATCTACACGATGAATCAATTCCATCATTAAAAGGAAGTAAAGTCTTCCGAAAAAGACGCGCGCTTCTTGATTTAAGTCAGGAAGTTGTCGTCCAGACCAGCTGTAGGTTGACGAAAAATCTAGAAAAGTCATCACTAAAATCAGCAGGAAATCCACGGACCTCAGCATAAAACAGGGTCGCCAAGTGGTCAGATTTATCCTAACCATGAGAAGGATTTATCTCGTACAATGGGGGGGCACCATGCAAATTAGCTTGATAAGACTAATGAATCAGATCCCCAGAAAGGATAATCTCCTTAAAAGATCAAAAATCAGCTTTTAAGCCTGATATTACTCAATCCTTGAGATTGACCTTAAAGATTGAGAATTACAAACTCATGGAATTCAATGATATCTAAACTCGAGCTTGAACGAGAAAATATTTTGATCAAAATTACAAACCGATTTGTTTTCTGAAAACCTATTTTCAATGCTTTCATTACCATTGAACGTAAAATCCTAGGAATTCACCTGGAATTCATTAGGTCACCTGAACCAAATCGGGGGTCAACCGTAAGAACGGTGGTTGCATAGTGGTCAAAGACATGACCTTGTGCCAGACCGAAAAATTATAAGGGTGAGCTTTACTATTGCTCCTACAAAGGATAGTAATTGCGTCCGACACGTTATAGACCATAATTAAAAGCATGTCAGGGGACATTGCCTTAACAGTTGCTTGTTCAACGCTTTCCTTTACAACCGGACGGTAGTTTACCGAAAGGTAATATACGGGACAAGTAAACTGGACGTGTTGCTTTCCAAATACAAGGTTAGCAAGTGGGTGACACAAAACCGCAAGTTTTGAGCTAAAATTTTCAAATCTGAAACCCACCAACCCACAAAAATATTTTGCAAACACCGGTAAAGGGTTATTCAGGAAAACTTATCTAGGGTAAAAACTAGATTTAATTTTCAAAAGATTAAATGTTTTCATAAAGATCCAATTTCCTTAATGGATCTGAATTTTTATAGTCATGTGGGACTGTAAACCATATCGTTACTACCATTGTTTATACCGCCGTATAGAAATCACTGATGTACAAAGTGTGAAGAATAAAGAAGTGATTCTAGTATTTCAAGACGATATTGCTTGAGGACAAGCAACGCTTAAGTGTGGGAATATTTGATAATGCTAAAAACGAACATATATTTCATAGCATTATTCCTCAAGAAAGACAAGCTTTTAGTTGCAATTGTTCTATTTACAAGTGATATTCGTTTAAATAATAAAAGGTGAAGACAAAAGACAGATTCGACGAATTGAAGACGCAAACGACCAAAAAGCTCAAAAGTACAAAAGACAATCAAAGAGGTTCCAATTATTGATAAGAAACGTCTCGAAATTACAAGAGTACAAGATTCAAAACGCAAAGTAGAAGATATTAAATTGTACGCAAGGACGTTCGAAAATCCGGAACCGGGACATGAGTCAACTCTCAACGCTCGACGCAACGGACTAAAAATTACAAGTCAACTATGCACATAAATATAATATAATATTTAAATAATTCTTATAATTATTTAATATATTATATTTATTTATAAAACCGTCGGTAAACAAAGAGCCAAACTTGTGTGAGCTGTAAAAGTAAACTCCGCGACTCGCGGAGTTTGAAGGCCAAAAGGGTCGTGAATCGTGGAGCCCCAAAGTTTGAAACTCCCTATAAAGCCAACCGAATTCTGATCATTTTTCATCATCTTTTTCTTCTTCTCTCATAAAATGTATTATATATTTATATTTTAATTTTAATTTTAATTTTAATTTTAATCCTAATAATAAGGGTATGTTAGCGAATGTTGTAAGGGTGTAAGTCGAAATTCTGTCCATGTAACGCTACGCTATTTTTAATTATTGTAAGTTATGTTCAACCTTTTTAATTTAATGTCTCATAGCTAAGTTATTATTATGCTTATTTAATCCGAAGTAATCATGATGTTGGGCTAATTACTAAAATTGGGTAATTGGGCTTTGTACCGTAATTGGGGTTTGGTCAAAAGAACGACACTTGTGGAAATTAGACTATGGTCTATTAATGGGCTTTATATTTGTTTAACTAAATGATAGTTTGTTAATGTTAATATAAAGATTTACAATTGGGCGTCCCTATAAATTACCATATACACTCGATCGGACACGATGGGGGGGGGGGTATTTATATGTACGAATAATCGTTCATTTAATCGGACACGGGAATGGATTAATAGTCACTAGAATAATTAAAACAGGAGTGAAATTATGTACAAGGACACTTGGTATAATTGATAACAAAATATTAAAACCTTGGGTTACACTCAGTCGACATCCTGGTGTAATTATTAAACAAAGTATTAAAATCTTGTTACAGTTTAAGTCCCCAATTAGTTGGAATATTTAACTTCGGGTATAAGGATAATTTGACGAGGATACTCGCACTTTATATTTATGACTGATGGACTGTTATGGACAAAAACCAGACGGACATATTAAATAATCCAGGACAAAGGACAATTAACCCATGGGCATAAAACTAAAATCAACACGTCAAACATCATGATTACGGAAGTTTAAATAAGCATAATTCTTTTATTTCATATTTAATTTCCTTTATTTTATATTTAATTGCACTTCTAATTATCGTATTTTTATTGTTATTTTATTTAATTGCACTTTTAATTATCGTACTTTTTAATTATCGCAAGTTTATTTTATCGCACTTTCATTTATCGCAATTTCATTATCGTTATTTACTTTACGCTTTAAATTAAGTCTTGTATTTATTTATTATTTTACATTTGGTTTTAACTGCGACTAAAGTTTTAAAATCGACAAACCGGTCATTAAACGGTAAAAACCCCCCTTTATAATAATAATATTACTTATATATATTTGTATTTTTATAAAAGTAAACTAATATAGCGTTAAGCTTTGTTTAAAAAGATTCCCTGTGGAACGAACCGGACTTACTAAAAACTACACTACTGTACGATTAGGTACACTGCCTATAAGTGTTGTAGCAAGGTTTAAGTATATCCATTCTCTAAATAAATAAATATCTTGTGTAAAATTGTATCGTATTTAATAGTATTTCCTGTAAAAATATAAAGCTATTTTATATACTACTCTGCTAAAACATCAGCGATTCACGAACAATTAATTGTAAATATATATGTGTGTGTGTGTGTGTATATATATATATATATATATATATATATATATAAAATAATTCGAAATATAATTTGAAGTATTATATGTTGTTGTTATTATAAATTTATAAAATAAAAATAGGATATTATGATAATTATTATTTAAAACATATCTATATATATATATATATATATATATATATATATATATATATATATATATATATAAATATAAATAAAGAATGTTAAATATATATTTTGTGATTTTGAATCTATTTAGTAAACAACGGTAACACTCAATTGCCATTCGATAGATATTAATCAAGTTAAATACGAACTTATGTGATTTTAAAATAAACGGAGATCCAAAAATGAGTTCTATAAATTATAGATTTATTAAAATTGTAATTAGGAGCTGTTTGTTAAATTTTAGAACTTTTATTACTTTACCCAGAATTGAGAGGGACAGTTGATGTAATTTTTATTTAATAAATTAATAATCGAATTTTATACCATAATGACCAAAATAAATAAATATAGTTAATTTAAAAATATGGGATTTTTCTGAACACTTTTATCCGCTACTGATTTCGCACGATGCACAGTCCGTGAAAACTGTCGGTAACTAAACTCCAATTCAGTAGCTGCTTTGCTGTACGTTTGGTTATATTTCAATTCATCAAACTTTACAATTATTGTTATATTATTATTATTAAAATATTGAGTGATTGTTTTTGTTCACTTCTTCTCTCAACTGAGTATTACGGTGTATATATTATACATATGCATAGATGAAATGCATCCCATCTTCACTCTCTTTCTTCTACTCCAACACTTGAACCGCCAAATAAAACCTCACAACCTCACTTTGATCACCACTATTGCTCAATCTCCATAACCACCTTTCTCATACCGATGAACTTAAACCCACCAACGTGATATATTCACCACATTAACCACCATGGAACCGCCATCAACCTCCGTTCAATCTATCACCACCATCATTGATCGCCACCACTATGAAACTTTCACCTTCACCACCCATGAACAACACCATACGCCTTGACTACTACTGCTACAGCTACCCTTATGTTTCATAATCACCACTTACAAATACTCGTATATATTTCTAGTTCTATTTGAATCATCACAACTCACCACCAAATAAAAACCCACTTCCTGCTTACTATTCGATCATCAATTTAAAACATCATCACTTTCTTAGTACGCTAGTACTGCTAGCTTGTTCTACTTCTGTTTTACTCGAAAACCTGCCACCATCATAACCGTCACCAAACCCTACTGCTACTGCTCATTTTCTATGTTTTCAGCCCAACCCACTTCTCCATTGACATCAAGACAATCACCTTCTTCAACATCGAAACCAACTTGTTATTTTTTTTTTTTTTTGTAAGACGTAAACAACACACGACCCTACTAAATTTTTCGATGCAACTAATATTATGCTTTCTGCTATTAACAAATCAAACCACATGCACACAACATCAAAACTCACCCAATAAAACTACCATAAACCCTACAATTACTTTCCGTATCCTATTTCTTCTATTTCAGATCAATTCAAACACACACACACAAACCGTTAACAACTACTGCTAATATATATCTTTTTGCTTGAATTCAAACGCAAACCTACAACAATTCACTGTTACTATCTCGGTTACGGGTTGATTCAAAACAAGCAACCATATTTTATTTTCAAGTTATACGTACGATTTTTTTTTGTTTGTTTTGTCAAACCCAAACCACCATCGAACACCTGCAAACACCAACCTTTGTAAACCGCTGTAATAGACTTTTTCTTCTGATTCAATGATTAATTGCTGCTGCTACTAGGGATGGCAATGGATCGGATATGGATCGGGTGAGGCCGTATCCATATCGATATCCATTTATTTTTTTAGTTTTTATCCATCCATATCCATATCCGCCGGGTGAATCAGGTTAATGGATAATTATCCATATCCGTTTAAATTTATCTTATTTTTAACAATTATAAGCGGTGGTTCATTATATACGATCAAAAGTAATATTTTTTAATAGTTTATGCGACCGAAAGTCACATTTTTACTAATCTATATAACAAATATTCAATAAATAGCCTATTAAATGTGTAAAGATATCGACATGTAAGTTGCTTACTTTTAGTTACATGGAATCACATTTAAACCACCAAATTACGATAAATACATTTAAATTAAACAAAACAAAATATAAGAATAAAGTTATATTTTTAGAGAAAATATAACGAAAGATGAATATGAATATAATTAATGAAATATCACTACATAAATGATACTAATTTGAGTGATAAATTTATATATTTAGTTATTTCGGGTGAAAGCGGGTTCATCCATGGATGAATTTTTTTCGTCCATATCCATATCCATTTAGATCGTCCATATCCACGAATAATCAGGTGGATCGGATGGATATCCACTGGATCGGGTATTAATTTCCATCCCTAGCTGCTACTAGCTTGTGCTATCTGTTATTGATCGAATAAAAGCAAGGAAACAATCGAAAATTGGAGGGAAGATGATGATTATAATTCTTACACGATAGGTAGAACCAACAATAATTTAAAGACCAAATTGAGAAAAAGAGAAAACATGATGGGTGGGTATGTGGCTTTCCAGCTGTAGACGACTGTTAAAAAAATATAGATATATACACCGAATCCTTATTATGCTTTGTTACTAGTTATTGGATTCCTATATTAACATTGGGCCGAAGTTTTTATTTTGCTATTGGGCTTCGTGATCAATTGGGTTGTAGTGGACTAATTTGACTTGGGCCGAGTACTGGTTATGTAGTTGGGCTTGGGACGAAAGAAGCTAAGGAAGGACGATTTATAGTAATTAGATTAGGTATCAATTCAGAAAAGAATCAGGCAGAGAGATGGTTAAGGGTGTTTGGTTTAACCGAGAGGTCTCGGGTTCAATTCCGGGCTATGGCATTTATTTCCTTTTAAGCTTGTTTTAAAGGTAGACTTCTTTTTATTTTTATTATTATTAATATTATTTTTATCATTATTATTAATATTATTATTTTTATTATTATTATCATAAGTATTAGTATTATTATTAGTATTATTATTATTAGAAAAATAATTATTTTTATAGTTATTATTATTATTATTAGTATTCATTATTATTAAAATTATTATCATTATTATCATTAGTAGTAAAATTATTATTATAGTATTATTATTATTATCATTATTATTATTATTATTATTATTATTATTATTATTATTATTATTATTACTAAAAATTATTTTAGTATTATTATAATTATTATTTTTACAAACAAAAGATATCTATATAGAAATATATTTATTACATAAGTGTACTAATGTTCCATAATATTATGTTTTAACTAATATAATATTATAACGGTAATTAAATTATATATCAAATAAGTATTATAACATATTATAAGTATTAATAAATTATATATAAGAATATTAATCTTAATACATAACAAAATATATATAAACTTGTTCGATTACAATTATATGTGTTAATATATATATATATATATAAATGATATAGGTTCGTGAATTCGAGGTCAACCTTGCATTGTTCAGTTCCGTCGTATGCATTTTTTACTACAAAATATCGTATCGTATGAAAGAAACCTTTCGCTGTGCATTTGCTCATTTTAGAGACATTACTTGGAGTCATTCATGACATATTTCAAAAGACGTTGCATTCAAGTCGTTGAGTTCATCAAGATTATTATTAAGTCAATTATAGTTGGATGTATTATGAAATGGTATGCATGCCGTCAACTTTCATTGTAATGAAAGTTTGTCTTTTAAAAAACGAATGCAATGTTTGCAAAATGTATCATATAGAGGTCAAATACCTCGCGATGTAATCAACTATTGTGAATCGTTTATAATGTATATGAACGGGTCCTTTCACATACTAGCATTTTTGTTCACCATTATCACAAATGTTGCATGGGATCCCAACAATAAGCACCACCTTTAGACCACCACTAATCAAAAAGAAAAAAGGTGTTCCCCTTATCCCCCATGAAAACCTACGGCCACCACCACCATTTCCCCTATAAATATCAAGCTTATTCCACCCATTTCACACCTCTCATTCTCATTTTACACACACTTACTCTCTAATTTTCTCTCTAGTCTTTCTCACTCTAAAAGGTGTAAGTTTTAAATTTTCTTCTTCTTCTTCTTCTTTTCTTCTTATTTTTGACATCATCATCATCACTAAAGGATCAAGCTTTTTAGCTTTTGATATTGTTATATCTTGTAGATTCAAACTTTGATTTGAATATTTCAAGAACATGGAAGATTCAAGCTTTCTAGCTTTGAATCTTCATTACTTTTGTTGGATCTAAGTTTTCTAGCTTATGATCTCTTTATTTTGTTATAAAGATCAAAACATGTGTTTATGATCTTCATAAAACTTGAAGATCTAGCCTTTTGCTTTAAAGATCTTCAAGAACATAAAAGATGCAAGCTTTCTAGCTTGGGTCTTCATTACTTTGATGGATCTAAGCTTTATAGTTTAAGATCACTTTGTTTTTGTTATAAAGATCAAAACTTGTGTTTATGGTCTTCATGAAACTTGAAGATCTAGCTTTTTGCTTTCAAGATCTTCAAGAACATAAAAGAATCAATCTTTCTAGCTTTGCAATCTCATAATTATTTGTTAAAGGATCCAAGCTCTCTAGCTTAGGGTTTCATTACTTTGTTGAATCAAATTTATGTGTCTTGCTTGTTTGATTGAATGAAAGTTTGTAGCTTTAGTTGTGAATAGAACTTGTATTTGTGTTAAGACTAAGAACATGATGTAACCTTGGTTCATCATCCATCTAAAACTCTTAAGTGAGATATATTCTTACTTAGTATTGACATTATGTGTTGATGGTTTAATCTTGGTCAAAGTGATGCTAAAACATCAAAGAGTTGTACACTTGAAGCTTACACGCATCAAGGATGAGAACCGTGATGAGCATCAAGCACCAAGAAACCCACCGGAGCACTTGTTTACTCTTTTTCGGGGTCTGATCAGACTCCTGGGACTTCTGGAAAGTTGATTTTCAGATAGTTTGTTTCGATTATATGACTTTTCGTTTAAGACTCGCCTAAATCCGATATACGGTTTAGGATTTATAGCCTTTCGAAAATCACTACGCCTTTGTAACGACGTGCTGAAAATTCTGACCTACTCGCGCTTGAACCGTCGCCACGGTCAAATGACATCGAGTTAGGATCTAAAAATTGGACAGCGGTTAGAGGAATCATATACGGAGCCTTGGCCACTGACCACGTGTCTTTTTGGTTTGTATAGAGGTCGTAACAGCTGTCCGAAGTCAGCCTCTTGTTTTGATCTCTAATCTTGTTGAAAACTTACTTTACCTTTTACGAATGATGATGATGATGATGATGATGATACGTAAGACTTAATTTATTTACTTTAGAACCTTTTGGGACAATACACTGACTTAGTAACCTTTAACTTAGGTTGAGGACCTTTCGGACCGATTTACTACTTGCATACTTTTCATATCGACTTTTACCGCATTTATCACTGTGAGTTATAGCTTCCCTAAGCAAAGGTCGAACGGAAGTCCTTATATCACAAGCTATAACAATGATATTCACCATATCCCACATCTATTACCTACATCATACATATACCTATATATCATTGTCACCATCAACATACATTCAGTGTTACGCCCTAAATGTCTTAAATATGTATATATTGTGCTATCAAAAAAAAAAAAAAAAAAAAAAGAGGAGGAAGTGAAAAAGACGAATTTGAAAAAATATGCCAAAAATTGTGAAACGAGTGCCCTAAAAAGCATGGAGGCATAAAAAAAATGATGAAAAAAGAGAGTAGAAGAAGAGTATGCCAAAATTTTTGAAACGAGTGCCTTATAAAGCATGGACCACTGAGGCATAAAATTTGTTCTCATTGAAGTGTAAAGTCAAAATCAAAGTAAGACTTCTCATAACCTCAAAAAAGTACCTATACCTTTTATGTAATGCCGCATCAAAATGGGCAATGTAACCAATATCCGCTTCACCTGGCTTGTGGTATAAGGTATTTCTAACTAGACTTAGGAGGTTCATTGGTCTAATTGAAATTAATCGTTTTTAATGAACCTTTATGCACTTAATACTAATGTAGACAAGGCCATGAGTTTAGTTAGTTACGAAGTTAAGGAGGATAAAAACACAAACATATGCATGATTCTAGTTATAGTTGACATTCCGATTTAAGTTTAATTTATCTTTGTACGAATGAGGGTCACGTTAAAATTTCTAAACCTTATAAAGTTTGATTGGTTCGACATTCGTAACCGCTTTACACCAATTTTTATCCGAGTCATGGCCAACCCGATAAACCGAATCAGATGTAATTTAACCCATTTTGTGTTTCTTTTGACATGTTACTTAGGTACATTTGTATTTATTGTCTAAAAGATTAAGTATGGATCATGAGAAAGTTGTGGAGAATATTTGCTTAAGTTTAGTTCTAAGTGTTGATCCATTTGATGATTTGGGAAATGATTGAGGCTTATAATGTTATGCATAGCGTTGGAATTAGTAAGTTAAGGAAATGTCCTATGAGGAAAAGTTTTGTGACTGATGCATTGGAGGTTGAAAAACTGTTTGAGGTATTGAGTGACTGACCCGTATTGCCTTTACATCTCAATTAATAGTTAAAATTGTTTTGCGAAAAGTTATTTGAATTAAGATCACCTAAGTATTGTTGTCTTATAGTTAAAAATAGATTTGCTTGAGGACAAGCAAAAGCCAAGTGTGGGGGTTTGATCGGTCTTTATTTGACACGATTGTTTATGCTTAACAATGTGAAAGTAACCATATTTGAGTGAAAAACATGGTACTTTGATGAGATTTCATATATTATAGGTGAGAAAAGAGATTAGTGCAAAAAGGTGCGAAAAACGGCATTTGGAGTCGAGTTGTGGAAAAAGTTAGAAAAATCAGAATTTTTATACTGGAGTAAATTACGCCAGCTTTCAAGTTTTTACGCCAGTGCAAATATGGGCGTAAATTACGCCAGCCCGACGTAAATTGCGCCAATGCAAGTTTCAAAATTAGGGAAAAAATCATTTTTGGGCGTACAATTATGTCAAGTTTTTACGCTAGTACAATTATGGGCGTAAATTAAGCCAGGGTGGCGTAAATTACGCCAATGCAATTTCGCTGATGCCGAATTTTGAGAGATTTTTGCTTTAGAAACAAGTTATTCACTCCCTATATAAGGGAAACCCTTAACTACGAATTGGGGATCTTTTTCCTCAGTTTTTAGAGCCCTAATCACATACAAAAACATCACAAAACATCATCAATCAAGGATTCAAGTCAAGATCAAAGGCGCGTTCATCATGATTCATCCTTCTATCATCGTGTTCATCATCATCAACATGCAAGGCTAATCTCCTTACTTTATTCCTTCCATTGAACAATTGTGTATTTATGATTTCATTCAAGTATTATTGTGATTCATAATTTGTAATGAAAAAGTCTTTTGATTTATGAATTTTTCAAGTTATTGTTTAATGCAAAATTATCGAATTTCATTATTGCAAGACTTATTATTGTGAATTGATAGTTGTTCTAAATCCACTTAGTGTTAATTTAGTTAAGGATAAAGACAAGCTATATAATTTACATGAAAGTGCCCAAGATAGTGTTTTGATAATTTGAAGAACTTATGTGTAACGACCCGCACTTTTTCGATCATACTATACTTATAAGATTAATATTTACATAAATTAAACATTACCAACTTGATAAGCAATCCAAATTGTTGAGACTTATGTTTCCGAAAAGAGTTTTACACAACGTTTGACCGTCTAGTTTGACCGATGATATCACGAACCATACAATATATGATAATTATACGTTTGTGTATATATATGTATATATACATATTTAACATGATTAAGGAATGTTTTAATACCTCATTTTATATTAATAACAACAAGTTATAAGTATATTTTGAAACTACTAACTTAAGTTTTCAAAACGATAACTATACGTAACGTTATTTGACATAAATACTTAAGACATATAATGTTTATACATATATTGTATAAGTAATGTATTTAATCACTTTTAAAGACTTAAATACATAAAACCATATAAGTGTATTCACAAAAGATAGCTATATTTGAATCCTCATTCCATTTTTCACAAAATTTCTATACGTATACCTAGAGTATTTGTACTCGTATCATACCTAGCTCCTATACGTATTTACTAATAGTAAATACACATCAAAATCACCACCTAACCAGCCATTATTCATGCCCTTAGAGCTAGGTAATTACTTTTGAATCATTGCAAGACTAATTACAAAAATACAAACTAGAATTTTGTCATGTTATCCTTAAAGATCACATTTTTAGGAGTATATATGTATCATCATTTTTGATTCATTTTTACTTCAATCTCTTAACTAAAAACACACACTCTTTCTTACTCTCTAAACTCCATAACAACCCAGCAAAATTCCATAAAGATCTAGCTTCAAAAACCATACTAAAACACCATAAGAAAACCATACAAAAACATTTCAAGAAAACCCTCCAAGAACACCAACTTACTTCCAATCTTTCATCCACTTCTATCACCCTTTTGATTCTAGCTTCTTACTACTCTTTTACAGCAAACTTATCCAAGGAAATTGAGGTAGAATCTATGTTCATAACCTTATTCGATTCATATATATATAGCTATCTTATTTTGTGGTACAAAAGTTTAACAACAAGAACATAGTTTGAATGTTTTCAAACTTGTTTGCAAACTAAATAGATCCTTCTAACTTAACTTTTAAAATACTTCAAGACCTGTAATATAACTTATGTATATGCTAATTTAACAAGGTAAAACTTGGTTTTTCAAAGTATAAGTATTTTTAGAAAAATGGTCATTAAATGATTTTGTTGTAACAAAAATGTTTAACTTCATATGTTTCACTAATGTTTCACTTATGCCGTATGATTTTGAATACAAACCAAGGTATTTACAGTTCATAGTCTTAAAGAAGAACTCGATCCAAGAAGATGGCAATTTGAATCAACGAAAACGGATTTGTAACGAAGAAACTATGACCGAAACAAAATTGGTTATCCTAGATCATTTCAACTACGAGATCAATTGGAAAAAAATGATATAAATCACATATTTCTAAGATAACATGATATTTTATATATATGTACTTATAATTCAATTTTATATGGTTCAGGATCACCCGTAAACAATACGAGAAGATTAATCATAAGATCCCATGATTGTACGCAACACGTCATTTGACAACACCGGTACTTTATGTACGCAACACGTCATTTGACAACACCGGTACCATGGGTCAAGATTAATCTCGACCAATACATATATGATGGGGTTTTATTGATTTCGTTGGGGGTTTTATTTATTTCATTGCGGGTATATTAAACATCTAAAAATGAACCATTAAAAATTGAATTACTAACATCGGAATGCTAACTACGGACTAAGGAAATATTCAAAATATTAAAAGTATAACAAGTATATATATATATAACGTTTGTTTTTAAAATGAAAACATATTGATATATTATATATGGATAGGTTCGTGATATCAACCGGAAGACCGAGTCAAAATATATATATCATCAAGACAAGAGTGAGTATATAGTCCCACTTTTAAACTCTAAATATTTCGGGATGAGAATACATGTATTTTATGTTTTACGTTATGGACACAAGTAACTGAAAAATATATTCTACGTTGAGTTGTACCACTGGCATACTTCCCTGTAGCTTGGTAACTAATATTTACAGCGGTATTGTAAACGCGAATCCTGTTGATAGATCTATCGGGCTTGACAACCCCAGCCGGACTGGACGACCAGTATTCAACGGTTGCACAGTACTTCGTTTTGTGACTACACTTGGTACGGTGTAGTAAGATTTCATATTAAAGGGAATATGCGACGTGAAAATGTTAAGTATGGTTACCAAGTGCTCAACCACTTAGAATATTTTTATTGAAATGTTTATATACGAAATCTTGTGGTCTATATATATATATTGCTGCGCACTAAACCTATATCTCACCAACTTTATGTTGACGTTTTTAAACATGTTTATTCTCAGGTGATAATTAAAGCTTCCGCTGCATTATGTTGAATCTAAGCAGGATCATGCGTACTCATATTTGTGTCAAAAATAAAACTGCATATCCGAGATGTTGTATTGTAAAATATGCTAGAAACCGTGTTGTTGTCATCATTTGTAAAGTTTGTAAGTCGAAGATTATCGCTAAACGTTAATCTTCTTTTTATTGTCTTAAGCTTGTAACAAAAATAATGGTTATGGTTTGTAATGTATAATATATGCAGTTTTCTTTCAAAAATATCTCATATAGAGGTCAATACCTCGCAATGAAATCATACGTTATCTAACACGTTCTTATGGTTAAGGACGGGTTATGACATGTGGTATCAGAGCGTTGGTCTTAGCGAACCAGGTCTGCATTAGTGTGTCTAACCAAGAAGCCGTTAGGATACATTAGTAAGTCTGGACTTTGACCGGGTCTGATTTAAAAAAAAACCATTGCTTATCACTGTTGGTTAAAATTTATATGTAAATATTATATAAGTACTAATGGGTTAGTTGTTGTGTGATAGATGTCGAGCTCAAAAATTGTTATCACAATCAACGACTCCGAATCAGAATCTTCAGATGGCGTTCCAGTCATTAACCTGTCCGATGACGAAAATGATATCCTTGGGGAAGACTCACAATTTCCGGATGAACCAACTATAGAAATATCGGAAAGTGAACCCGAGGAGGAAAGTGAACCCGAGGAGGAAAGTGAACCCGAGGAGGAAAGTGAACCCGAGGAAGAAATACAGGAAATTACAAAAGACGAGTTCGAACTAGGAAAGAAACGAAAGGCTAATGAATTAGAAAATCCAAATCCCGAGTTTAATGAGAATGATGTGGCACCAATTCCACTCAACACTACCACCCCTATCCCCGCTATTCCTATTCGTTCTGTCCCGGCATCCAGTTCTTCAGTCCCACAGCCAAAATATAGGCAGACAGTTAGGATAAGCGTTAAGCAAATCTTTGTGTCTAAACGTCCTAGAAAATAGATCAAACGATGCGCTGCTGTGTCAAACCATGGAACCGAATAATGTTTTGTATAATATTAATAGTGTGGTTTGCTTAATGTTCGATGTAAGATAAGCATATGTAAAATATTGAAGTATGAAATGCAATAATTTTCCATGGTTAAGTATTATTTAGATTGTAGTAATTGATTCTGTACTAAGCTATTAAGTATGAACATTAACGGGAAATGGCGCGATTGAATCGAATGACGGAACAAGAACTCGAGGAACTCATCAACCAGCGAGTGAACGACAGAATGTTATGGGTTGAGGCTGCAAGAGCTGCTGCAGTTAATCCAAATCCTCGTGTAGGATGCTCCTACAAGACGTTCCAAGCTTGCAAGCCATCATCATTCAGTGGAACGGAAGGACCTATCGGTTTAACCCGATGGATAGAAAAGATGGAGACGGTGTTCAAAATCAGCGGTTGTGATGAAAAAGACATGACCAAGTTTGCATCGTGCACTTTACAAGATAGTGCACTCACATGGTGGAAGAATTATGTGAAGGCGGTAGGAGGAGATGTAGCTTATGATACTCCATGGGAAGAATTCAAAGCAATGATAATCACCGAGTATTGTCCAAGGAATGAGGTTATTAAGTTAGAAGATGAGTTACGAAGTTTGAAGGTGGTTGGTACTGAAATCACCAACTACAACCAGCGATTCATGGAATTAGTTTTGCTATGTCCTGAATTGGTTCCAACCGAAGAACGGAAGATTGAAATGTACAAAGCTGGTTTGCCCAAAAAGGTCAAGGCAAATGTTACAGCATCGAAACCTAAGACAATTCATGAAGCTATAACCATGGCGAACGAGCTAATGGATCAGGTCATTTTGGACAAGAAAGCATTCAATACTGAGGTGAAGGTATTGGGAAACAAGAAAAAGTGGAATGGAAGTTATGATCGAGGTAACCAACAACAACCTTATAAGAAACAAGAAACCACAAAAGGTGCGAGTAGTGGTTCAGGTTTTGGTTATAAAGGACAAAATCCTTTATGCAACCGTTGCCACAAACATCACTTTGGTTACTGTAGTGTGTTATGCACCAAGTGTAATCGACAAGGTCATCTTGCGGAAGATTGTAAGGCTCTCGTTACAAATGGCAACAAGACTCCTGCCACCAACGCAAATAGAACTGCTTTGGCTACCATTACTTGTTTTGGTTGTGGAAAACAAGGTCACTATAAGAGTCAGTGCCCGAATCAGAATGGCGGACCTGCACGTGGAAGAGCGTTTGTTATTAATGCTAGAGAGGCACGAGAAGACCCGGAGCTTGTTACGGGTACGTTTACCATTAATAACTTATCAGCATCTATTTTATTTGATACTGGCGCCGATAGAAGTTACGTGTGTATAAATTTTTACACTAAATTGAATTGTTCATCATTACCTCTAGATGCTAAGTACATGATTGAGTTAGCTAATGGTAAACTAATTAAAGCCGATAAAATTTGTCGTGATTGTAAGATAAATTTAGCCGGAGAAACATTTAAGATTGATTTGATACCCGTAGAATTAGGAAGTTTTGATGTAATAGTCGGCATGGACTGGATGTCCAAAGTAGGAGCGGAAGTTGTTTGTGCCAAGAAGGCAATTCGTATTCCTGGTAAGGATAAAATGCCGGTGATGATTTACGGAGAGAAGGGTGATTCAAAGCTAAAACTCATTAGCTGTTTGAAAGCCAAAAAGTGTTTAGAAAAGGGATGTTACGCTATTTTAGCACATGTTAATAAAGTCGAAAAGGAAGAGAAGTGCATCAATGACGTGCCTGTGGCAAGAGATTTTCTCGAAGTTTTTCCGGAAGAATTGCCGGGATTACCTCCATTTAGATCGGTAGAATTTCAAATAGATTTAGTACCAGGAGCTGCACCAGTGGCTCGTGCGCCATATAGACTTGCACCGTCCGAATTAAAAGAACTTCAAAGTCAGTTAAAAGAATTATTGGACCGTGGATTCATACGACCAAGTACATCACCGTGGGGAGCTCCAATTTTGTTTGTCAAGAAGAAAGACGGATCTTTCCGAATGTGTATAGATTATCGTGAATTAAATAAGTTAACTATCAAGAATCGGTATCCACTACCGAGAATTGATGACTTATTTGATCAATTGCAAGGATCATGTGTTTATTCGAAAATCGACTTAAGATCGGGCTATCATCAACTACGCGTCAAAGAAGAGGATATTCCGAAAACTGCTTTTCGGACACGTTATGGTCATTACGAATTTTTGGTTATGCCGTTTGGATTGACGAATGCGCCAGCTGTATTCATGGACCTCATGAATCGAGTTTGTAGTCCGTATTTAGATAAGTTTGTTATCGTTTTCATTGATGATATTCTTATCTATTCCAAGAGTGAGCAAGAGCATGAAGAGCATTTAAGGTTGATACTGGAGTTGTTGAGAAAAGAACAACTGTATGCTAAATTTTCTAAGTGTGCTTTCTGGTTGAAAGAAGTGCAATTTCTTGGTCACGTTGTTAATAGCGAAGGAATTCAGGTTGATCCAGCAAAAACTGAAGCTATTGAAAAATGGGAGACTCCTAAGACACCAATGCAGATACGCCAATTTTTGGGTTTAGCCGGTTATTATAGAAGGTTTATTCAAGATTTTTCCCGAATAGCTAAGCCGTTGACAGCATTAACGCAAAAAGGGAAGAAATATGAATGGACCTCGGAGCAGGAGAACGCATTTCAAATACTGAAGAAGAAGTTAACTACGGCGCCTATTTTATCGTTACCTGAAGGGAACGATGATTTTGAAATATATTGTGACGCTTCGCGACAAGGTTTTGGTTGTGTTCTTATGCAACGAAAGAAAGTAATTGCATTTGCATCCCGACAATTGAAGATTCACGAGCGGAATTATACGACGCATGATCTAGAACTGGGAGCAGTCGTGTTTGCATTGAAGATGTGGAGACATTACTTGTATGGGGTTAAATTCACTGTGTTTACTGATCATAAAAGCCTTCAACATATTTTCGATCAAAAACAGCTGAACATGAGGCAACGTAGGTGGGTTGAGTTAATAAATGACTATGATTGTGAAATTCGTTATCATCCCGGGAAAGCGAACGTGGTGGCCGACGCTCTAAGCAGAAAGGAACGAGAACCAATTCGAGTACGAGCGATGAACATAAAAATTCGCATGAATCTCAACTCACAAATCAAAGAAGTTCAACGAGAAGCACTTACTAAAGAAAATATAGGAAATGAAATAATGAAGAAGTATGAGAAGCAACTCGTTATGCGGGAAGATGGAATTCGATATTTTGCAAATCGTATTTGGGTACCGAAGTTGGGTGGATTAAGGAAGTTGATATTGAACGAGGCACATAAGACAAGATATTCGATACATCCTGGAGTTGGAAAGATGTACCAAGATCTTAAGACGCATTATTGGTGGCCTAATTTAAAAACAGACGTTGCAACATATGTTGGGGAGTGTTTAACTTGTTCCAAGGTTAAAGCAGAACACCAGAAGCCGTCAGGGTTACTTCAACAACCAGAAATCCCAGAATGGAAATGGGATGGTATTACCATGGATTTCATCACGAAGTTACCAAAGACTGCCTGGGGATACGACACCATTTGGGTGATTGTTGATCGTCTCACCAAGTCTGCACATTTCTTGCCTATAAAGGAAACGGATAGAATGGAGAAACTATTACGATTGTATATAAAGGAAGTTGTTTCAAGGCATGGAATACCTATTTCCATTATATCCGATCGTGATAGTAGATTTACCTCAAAGTTTTGGCAATCACTACAGGAGGCACTAGGAACTCGGTTGGATATGAGTACCGCATATCATCCACAAACCGATGGATAGAGTGAAAGAACGATTCAGACTCTCGAAGACATGCTCAGGGCATGTGTGATCGATTTTGGAAACGGATGGGATAAATATCTACCGTTAGCAGAATTCTCGTATAATAATAGTTATCATGCGAGCATTGGAGCTGCGCCATTCGAAGCATTGTACGGAAGGAAGTGTAGATCTCCTATCTGTTGGAATGAAGTAGGAGATCGACATTTAACTGGTCCCGAGATCATACATGAAACGACTGAGAAGATAGTGCAAATCAAGGAGAGATTGAAAACAGCCCGTAGTCGCCAAAAGAGCTACGCCGATGTTCGAAGGAAACCATTAGAGTTTCAGGTCGGGGACATGGTTATGCTAAAGGTGTCACCTTGGAAAGGTGTAATACGTTTCGGCAAAAGGGGTAAACTGAACCCAAGGTACGTAGGCCCGTTCAAGATCATCGAACGCATTGGACCGGTAGCTTATCGACTCGAGTTACCGCAACAACTCGCTGGAGTACATAATACCTTTCACGTCTCAAACCTGAAGAAGTGTCTTGCAAAGGAAGACCTTACCATTCCTCTTGAAGAAATCCATGTCGACGAGAAACTACAATTCATCGAAGAACCAATCGAAATCATGGATCGTGAAGTTAAACGGCTCAAGCAGAGCAACATACCGATCGTTAAGGTTCGTTGGAATGCTCGAAGGGGTCCCGAGTTTACTTGGGAACGAGAGGATCAAATGAAACAAAAATATCCACACTTGTTTTCCGATGACGCAAAATAGGTACAATTTTAAAATTTCGGGACGAAATTTATTTAACGCCAGCCCGACGTAAATTGCGCCAATGCAAGTTTCAAAATTAGGGAAAAAATCATTTTTGGGCGTACAATTATGTCAAGTTTTTACGCTAGTACAATTATGGGCGTAAATTAAGCCAGGGTGGCGTAAATTACGCCAATGCAATTTCGCTGATGCCGAATTTTGAGAGATTTTTGCTTTAGAAACAAGTTATTCACTCCCTATATAAGGGAAACCCTTAACTACGAATTGGGGATCTTTTTCCTCAGTTTTTAGAGCCCTAATCACATACAAAAACATCACAAAACATCATCAATCAAGGATTCAAGTCAAGATCAAAGGCGCGTTCATCATGATTCATCCTTCTATCATCGTGTTCATCATCATCAACATGCAAGGCTAATCTCCTTACTTTATTCCTTCCATTGAACAATTGTGTATTTATGATTTCATTCAAGTATTATTGTGATTCATAATTTGTAATGAAAAAGTCTTTTGATTTATGAATTTTTCAAGTTATTGTTTAATGCAAAATTATCGAATTTCATTATTGCAAGACTTATTATTGTGAATTGATAGTTGTTCTAAATCCACTTAGTGTTAATTTAGTTAAGGATAAAGACAAGCTATATAATTTACATGAAAGTGCCCAAGATAGTGTTTTGATAATTTGAAGAACTTATGTGTAACGACCCGCACTTTTTCGATCATACTATACTTATAAGATTAATATTTACATAAATTAAACATTACCAACTTGATAAGCAATCCAAATTGTTGAGACTTATGTTTCCGAAAAGAGTTTTACACAACGTTTGACCGTCTAGTTTGACCGATGATATCACGAACCATACAATATATGATAATTATACGTTTGTGTATATATATGTATATATACATATTTAACATGATTAAGGAATGTTTTAATACCTCATTTTATATTAATAACAACAAGTTATAAGTATATTTTGAAACTACTAACTTAAGTTTTCAAAACGATAACTATACGTAACGTTATTTGACATAAATACTTAAGACATATAATGTTTATACATATATTGTATAAGTAATGTATTTAATCACTTTTAAAGACTTAAATACATAAAACCATATAAGTGTATTCACAAAAGATAGCTATATTTGAATCCTCATTCCATTTTTCACAAAATTTCTATACGTATACCTAGAGTATTTGTACTCGTATCATACCTAGCTCCTATACGTATTTACTAATAGTAAATACACATCAAAATCACCACCTAACCAGCCATTATTCATGCCCTTAGAGCTAGGTAATTACTTTTGAATCATTGCAAGACTAATTACAAAAATACAAACTAGAATTTTGTCATGTTATCCTTAAAGATCACATTTTTAGGAGTATATATGTATCATCATTTTTGATTCATTTTTACTTCAATCTCTTAACTAAAAACACACACTCTTTCTTACTCTCTAAACTCCATAACAACCCAGCAAAATTCCATAAAGATCTAGCTTCAAAAACCATACTAAAACACCATAAGAAAACCATACAAAAACATTTCAAGAAAACCCTCCAAGAACACCAACTTACTTCCAATCTTTCATCCACTTCTATCACCCTTTTGATTCTAGCTTCTTACTACTCTTTTACAGCAAACTTATCCAAGGAAATTGAGGTAGAATCTATGTTCATAACCTTATTCGATTCATATATATATAGCTATCTTATTTTGTGGTACAAAAGTTTAACAACAAGAACATAGTTTGAATGTTTTCAAACTTGTTTGCAAACTAAATAGATCCTTCTAACTTAACTTTTAAAATACTTCAAGACCTGTAATATAACTTATGTATATGCTAATTTAACAAGGTAAAACTTGGTTTTTCAAAGTATAAGTATTTTTAGAAAAATGGTCATTAAATGATTTTGTTGTAACAAAAATGTTTAACTTCATATGTTTCACTAATGTTTCACTTATGCCGTATGATTTTGAATACAAACCAAGGTATTTACAGTTCATAGTCTTAAAGAAGAACTCGATCCAAGAAGATGGCAATTTGAATCAACGAAAACGGATTTGTAACGAAGAAACTATGACCGAAACAAAATTGGTTATCCTAGATCATTTCAACTACGAGATCAATTGGAAAAAAATGATATAAATCACATATTTCTAAGATAACATGATATTTTATATATATGTACTTATAATTCAATTTTATATGGTTCAGGATCACCCGTAAACAATACGAGAAGATTAATCATAAGATCCCATGATTGTACGCAACACGTCATTTGACAACACCGGTACTTTATGTACGCAACACGTCATTTGACAACACCGGTACCATGGGTCAAGATTAATCTCGACCAATACATATATGATGGGGTTTTATTGATTTCGTTGGGGGTTTTATTTATTTCATTGCGGGTATATTAAACATCTAAAAATGAACCATTAAAAATTGAATTACTAACATCGGAATGCTAACTACGGACTAAGGAAATATTCAAAATATTAAAAGTATAACAAGTATATATATATATAACGTTTGTTTTTAAAATGAAAACATATTGATATATTATATATGGATAGGTTCGTGATATCAACCGGAAGACCGAGTCAAAATATATATATCATCAAGACAAGAGTGAGTATATAGTCCCACTTTTAAACTCTAAATATTTCGGGATGAGAATACATGTATTTTATGTTTTACGTTATGGACACAAGTAACTGAAAAATATATTCTACGTTGAGTTGTACCACTGGCATACTTCCCTGTAGCTTGGTAACTAATATTTACAGCGGTATTGTAAACGCGAATCCTGTTGATAGATCTATCGGGCTTGACAACCCCAGCCGGACTGGACGACCAGTATTCAACGGTTGCACAGTACTTCGTTTTGTGACTACACTTGGTACGGTGTAGTAAGATTTCATATTAAAGGGAATATGCGACGTGAAAATGTTAAGTATGGTTACCAAGTGCTCAACCACTTAGAATATTTTTATTGAAATGTTTATATACGAAATCTTGTGGTCTATATATATATATTGCTGCGCACTAAACCTATATCTCACCAACTTTATGTTGACGTTTTTAAACATGTTTATTCTCAGGTGATAATTAAAGCTTCCGCTGCATTATGTTGAATCTAAGCAGGATCATGCGTACTCATATTTGTGTCAAAAATAAAACTGCATATCCGAGATGTTGTATTGTAAAATATGCTAGAAACCGTGTTGTTGTCATCATTTGTAAAGTTTGTAAGTCGAAGATTATCGCTAAACGTTAATCTTCTTTTTATTGTCTTAAGCTTGTAACAAAAATAATGGTTATGGTTTGTAATGTATAATATATGCAGTTTTCTTTCAAAAATATCTCATATAGAGGTCAATACCTCGCAATGAAATCATACGTTATCTAACACGTTCTTATGGTTAAGGACGGGTTATGACATTATGTCTATGTAAGTTACATGAAAACTTGATAAAGTTTAATACTTGTTTGAATGAATTGTACCAATTGGGATTTGGAATGGATAAAGCTTTTAATCCATTGATAACAACTTTACATTTTTAATCTTTTGCTTATACTTTTTGCTTTAAACCTGATAGGTCAGATCATGTTGAGATTGAGAGAAAAGATAAGATAGAGTGAGATTCGGTATATAGGAAGAAGAATCGGTATGAGAGAGAATCGGTAAAATTACATTTCACAGCTTCTAGAACTCGGTTACAATACAATGGCAATCTAATTAGGACTACTTAGGTTCCTTATATAGCCCTCTTCTAAGGAACCTTCATTTAAAGCTTAATTCACATTAACACTATACAACTTCGGGGTCCTAACAATCTCCCCCTTAGTGTTAAATGTGAATTTTACAATATAATCCTATCCAAAACATCTAAAGGAACTTTGTTCCTCTGAAGTGAACTTTAGATTTGAATCCCTTGAGATTCTCATATCTTCGTATATTCACTCTTGTTTTGAGACGACTTTTCAATCTTGTGAGAATGTATTTGACAATCTCATTATCTTCAGTTGAATAGCAGTTATTGATCAGCCTCCATCTCATGTATTTGAAAGCATACATCAATGTTCCGTCTGAGTATCTTCTGAAGTCTGAGACTCTGATGAAGATCTTTGTATAGTGAGAATTGACAAATGCAAACCCATATGGACAATTGCTTACTTCAAGTAAGGACATGTATCTTAGCTCTTCAATCACTTGATTTGGCAGTTTGATTCCGAGCTTTTTGTGTTCAGATTCCAATCCCATTTGAAAATCATGAACAGACATCCATCTCATCAAATCAAGAATAAACCTGTAGACTGCCTTCATTGCAGTAGCATGATAAGTTGTTGCAGATTCATTCAAGTTAATCAAATAATTGTAAATGAAAATAATGTCGTCCATCTTCAGTTTATCAAAATCCGCTTCTGAAAACTGATAATCCTCATCATCCATTCTTGTAACTTGAAACAATGGCATCTTCACTTCATCCTTATTAATCATCAAAATCTTATTTATGCTTTTGATCTCTGAATTCCACTGAATTTGAAGTTTCTCTTCATTCTTCAATTTGAATTTATTGCTAACACTCAGATAAGCTTTGAGATATTCTGGCTTCTTATGATATTTCCATGCACCCAGAACACTCATTGATGCAGAAAGGACAAGATCAGAATCACCATAGATTCTATAAACTTGTTGTTCAATGAATGGTGAACGAAGAATCTGTTTCTCTTCATCCTCACTTAGTTGGTAATCAGCATCACGCTCAAGAACAATCTCTGCAGTTTGAAATGGAACATTCAAATCAAGAGGAGTCGTAGTATCTTCTTTGCCATTAGAGAAAATCTCCTTTTCGAAGTGTATTCCAAATTCATCAGATGGAGATGTCAAGTTAACAAATTGATGATCATTGAATTCATTGGCGATACTCGATGACCCCTTCAAAATATCTTCAATATTGTCAAAGTTTTGATTGTTCTCTTGAGATAACTTATTCTCTGATTGATCAGCTGTATCCATAATCATTAACATCCCTGAGTCACCCTCTCTCTGACTTTCTTATTCATCTAGAAAAATTTCACGCTACTGGATTTCCTCAATTTCATCACTACCGGAATCAGATATATCAACAACATCTTTATCCTTCTGTTGACTAGATGTACCAGCTTCATAACCACTGGACCGATGACCACTTTGTCTATTCTCCCCCTCATGAAGATTGTCGGGATCGAAATCATCATGATCAGGCATGTAAATTGGTCCAGGTGACTTGCATGGAGAGAAAGGATACACTATCCTTGCTTGCTCAAGATAAATCATCATAGTCTCGCGAACTTCATCAAGATCAGTCTGTTTAGCAAACTCAGCAAGATAGAGCTCATCCACCTCATTGTCAGAGAGATACTGTAATCCATATCTATTTGAAATCCGAGAAGGTGACCCATTGGTGAAACAACGGTGTAACCATGAACAAAAGCAGCATCAGCAGCATCTGTTGAAGGCGATGTCGATGAAAGTGTGTGAGTTGTCGTGAGGGCAGGTAAGGATGATTGTGCGGTATTATTCTTATATGTATGGCTGTACATACTACTATTCAGATTCGTGATATCCCCTTCTGATGGAGGTTGGGTAACAACTGGAGTTGTCACCGGTGAAGTTTCTTTCGAAGCATCCGCCTCCATGACTTTAGTCTCATGGGACTCTGACAGAGTAGCAGAACTACCCGTCGGTTTAGCTCTCACAGAGATATTGCTATCTCTGACTCCTGAAATCATTGATATACCATGAGGTGGCAAATCTCTTTCAGTTAAAGACTCTTCCTCCAGACCCTGAGATTCAGAATCTGGAAGAGAAGTGGTTTGATCCAATGGATCACTTTCATGAACTAAGGGATCAGTCTGTTGGAAGTCTGATAAATATCCCGAAGGATTTTCATGTTGACTCGTTTCCATGGGACGCGGCAGATCTCCCTCATCAAGATAAGCCGGACCTCGAGACCCTGTTGTATGTTGAGGCACAGGAGGATTTCTAGCCGATACACAGGGTGCCTTTTCAAGATTTTTCGGCTCCCCTTCGGCCGTTCTGGACTTCAATGATTGAGTTTCCTCAATAGATTGAGTCAACGCAGACTTTACTGCAGAGGAAGACTTTACTTCCTTAGATGCTGAAGCACCTTGCTTTGTAGGATTTATTATTAAGTCCTGTTTAGATTGGATGGGCTTAGTGGTCTTTGTACCATCCATGCATTTAAATCTCTTGCCTACCGAAGCTTGCGCTTCATTTAGCATAGGGCTTACTGTTATTATTGGATGTGATATGGAAATGGGTGAAGGTGACCTAATTGTTTCTAGGTCTTGGTCCGTATCACCAACGGTTGTAGTAACTGTTTGGGAACGATAGGTGTCGAAGTCCTAGATCTAGTTACTCGTTGGGTTGGCGGAGTCTGAATCATCTCATCGGGTATATATCGAGTTCTCTTAGGAGAATGTTCGGGAGACGATTCAGATGCTGTAGCTGAAGTGTCGGTGTCACTGCTCACTTCGGGTGTTGTGGAAAGGGTTGGTTCAATCCTAGTTGGACTAGGTTCCCTGATCCTCACGGGTTGAGCTTGGTGTGCTGCCCTAGTTCATTTAAGGTTCACCCTAAGTGGAGGATTAGCTGGTCCAGGTGGTTGTACTACAGGTTCCTCTACAACCTCTGGGGCTGGAACCGCGACGGGTTTAACTTGCTTTTGTTGTACCGGGTTCAGAAGAGGTATTCCTACAGCCTCAAAATAAGAATGCATACTAGCTTCTTGGGGTTCAGCTAGCCTCACTAGCCAATTTGGAATCGGCGCAGTGAATTGATTATCAGATACCATCGGGGTATTCATCTTCAGCTCCCCAAATTGTTTCATCTGTATTCCATGTGTACCTGGTACAAATATATTTGCATTTCTGCAAGCATTTATAGCATCATGGATAAAGATACAGAAAAACCTTTCGCAAGGGATGTATGAACCCCTTGGCTTATCAACTTGAGCTTGAACCAAATCCCATATTAGTTCTGCATAGTCAGGAGCTTCTACTCTTATGAAAGAGTAGAACAACTTCAGCATTGGCACAGTCAGGCTGTCGGATCCACTCCTTGCCATCAGTAAGCATCTGTTGATGATTGAGAAGATCACATACCACCTTGAGTGCAGATATTTCTTCTGAAACTTAGCCGGAGGAACATTGTGGGCTCCAACATAACCAAGATCAAAGACAGATGACATCATCTGTTGAGTAGCAGGAAAAGCAGGAGCATTCTGCACAACAGGAAGTCTGAATATCCTCCTGAAATCAGCCTTAGTGATACTCCTCCTCCCTTGAACTCCTCTCAGTTGAAATTCAAAATGAGCTTGTGTTCCCTCTGGATTTTCAACAGTAGGTTGTGTAGCTTCCACAAACCTAATTGTTATGTTAAGTAGCTCCAGATCTGTTACAGGTACACTGACTGTAGAGTTTAGAGCAGGCCACAGAGTGTGCTTCTCTAGAATTGCAGTCCAGTAGTTGCAGGGAATGTTGGTTTCAGAGTTGATGAAGTGATTGTTCGTCATTTAGCTGTATAAATAAGAAATAGAAGACCACAAGATATTTAACATAAAGTATATATCTCTATTCTTATTTGCTTTTGAAATCCTTTGTATATGTTTTATCTTTTATATTTTATGATTTTTATGGTTTTTCAAAGATATAAAAATCCTTTATTCTCAAATATGAACAAGTAATTGACAATCATGACATTCATATGATATTCATCACAATACAAATTCATCATGCAAAGTCAATTATATAACATAAAGAATCAGAACAATACTTAGACAATTTTTAAACACAATTCAAGCAGATTCGGTAGTCATGAAAACTTGAGATTCTGTAACCAAATAAGCTTGAGTTTTCAGATCGGAAAGATATAGAATAAACATGTTAAATGTTTGAAGATAAAAATCAGAGAGTTTCAAGGTACCAAAAGTCAGATTCGGTAACAAGAGAAGAACGGATTCGGTATCTCCAAAATTAACATAAAGTCACTCAAACATGCATATTCTATCATATAAAATCACAACCATAATCAATTAACCACTCAAATAGAAGTAGAACAACATGTTAATTGTGTGATGACCCGGGAATTTCCGACCAAATTTAAACTTAATCTTATATGATTTCGACACGATAAGTAAAGTGTATTAAACTGAGTCTCATAATGCTTGAACTATTTCCATGAAAGCATTTGACTTTGACTATGCCCGACGGTTCACGAACAATTGTTTGTATATATATATATATATATATATATATATATATATATATATATATATATATATATATAATTAAATAAATAAAAGTATGTAGATTAAATATAAAAAAAATAATAAAGTACAATAGATCCGTAAGATTTATTATGAAAAATAATATACAAAATAATAAATGGTTATTAAAATAAAGCTACACATAAAAATGTATGAATTCTATAAATAACTATTATGATATATATATTGGATTACATATAAAAGATATAAATATTATATGTATTATAGATATAATTATGATACGTAATTCATAATATGTTACAAGTTATAATACAAATTGTTATTGATATTATTACATTCATTAGTATTATTAACATTAGTATTAATATTAATATTAACATCAGTATTATTAATATTATTGTTTCTAATATGAATTTCGATACATGTGATTTGTTGTATCTTAATTAATACTTGTATTATTATTAAATATTATTATTATCTCTATCAAAATATTTATCATTAATAATAATATAATTATCATTTTTACATAACATTATTATTATTACTTTATCATAATTCTTATTCATATTAGTATTATTATTATTATGATAGTTACTGTTGTTGTTATGTATTAACAATTATTGTTATTAATTCAAGTATTATTGTTATTGTTATTATTATTAGTCTTTATCAATAATATTAATATTATTATTAGTATTATTAATATTAATAGTATATATACAATCATATTAGTTAATGACCAAAAAAATAAGAAATTGGATATATATGTACATAGATATATATATATAACCAAATTATAAAATACAGATATATATATAAATATATATATATATGTCAATACATAAAATACATAATTATATATATATACATACCTATATATGTATAAATGTATATATATATATATATATATATATATATATATATATATATATATATATATATATATACGGATTTGTGTATAAATGAGTGAAATTTCATACGTATTCCGTTTCCAATTGTTTTCCAACTATTGTTGATTGGTTTTCCAGTCTAGAATTTGTACAAATCAGTGTTATATCATGAACAAATCCTAGAGAGTTGTTAGCAGTCAAATCCATTCCTTGTCTGTTCTTAGTTTCTTTCTGATTAAACACAGAACAAACGAAACCAAACTGAAACCAACAATTTCTTTGAGTTACTAACAAATTCATCCAATACCGTATCACCCTTATCAATTACAATCACTGGAAAATTGTTTAAAATATCACATTAAACAGAAAAAGCAGATAAAACCTCGACTGCCACTGTTCGTGTCTTCTTTTTATTCTTAATCCAAACTCGAACCAAATTTCTAAAACTAAGAATGTAGTTTCATTACGATTCTTCCACACAAACTATCTGGAAAAGCTCAGGTCTCAATTCTTCTTATCAGGGTTCAATTTTCGAGTCAAAGTTTGTGATTCAAAAAGTCAACAATCGTTCTTCAAGCAAATTCGAAATTTCTGTTGGGTTTTAAGTACAATTGATGGATTAGGAAGTTTATAGTAAGTATTTAACAAGTATTTCATGTTTAAACAAATGTCCAAAACGTTTTAGAAATTGAAATCATATTTTTTTTTTAAAACAAGGCAGCGATAGTAGCAGGAGCTGTGTAATATATTTATATTTTTTTTCGTTTTCGTTTTCCATTAATTCCCAACAATTAACTTAATCGATTATATATCACACCCACATCAGTTCTAAAACTCATCTTTATGTTCTTTTGACTACTCCTGGTCGATGTGAGGTTTGGAAGAAGAAGGAGGAAAAGAAAGCAGCGGAGTTACGGTTTATAAAATTTTCAGTTTAGAATCATATCAGAAAAAATGAAATGGATGGAGGGTTATGAGTGTTTGCGTTATTCGTGAGGTCGTGGGTTCGAGCCACGCAAGGGCTGTTTTTCTGTTCGGAATTCTTTTTATTTTGAGGTAGTCTATATTTATTTAATTATTATTATTATTCTTATTACTCATTAATATTAATTATTATTACTATTATTATTATCATAAATATGATTATATTTACTATAATTATTATTGTTATTATTATTTTTGTTATTGTTATTGTTAGTACTAATTATTATTGTTATAATTGTTATTATTACTAAAGTTATTATAACTACTTAGTATTATTATTATTATTAAGTATTATGATTATTATTATTATTATTATTATTATTATCATTATTAGGAACATAATAAAACTTTCATTATAAACATTATAATTAGTGACAAAATAATGCAACTTATTATTATTTTTGTAAATATTAGTAATTGTACCATTTTTAGTACTATTATTATTATTATTATGAATATGTTTAGGATTATTATTATTGTTATAAAACAATACAAGTTATTATTACTCTCGCTAATATTAGTATAAATATCAATTTCGTAATTATTAGTTTTACTATTATAATTATTAGCATATGTATCAATTTTAACAACATCGTTATTTATATTAGTATTATCAATATTAAGAAAGTTATTATTATTAGTAAATCATTATTATCAAAACTATCATATTAGTTACAAATAAATATTTTGTACCTAAAATATACTTAAAACATATATTATAATCATATTAATAGTTTATATATCACTTACCAATTATAATAACATTAATTATATAAATAATTATATATAACGAATTAAGAATATTTTCATATAATACTAACTATATATATATATATATATATATATATATATATATATATATATATATATATATATATATATATATATATATATATATATATATATATATATATATATATAGAGAGAGAGAGAGAGAAAGAGAGAGATATTAATATAACGAAATATATAAATATTAAATATTTAAAATATATACACAAACTAAATAAGTATAATATATAATTCAAGTTATAATATATAAACTTGTTCGAATACGATTATACATTTTAATATTTATACAAATGATATAGGTTCGTGAATCCGATGCCAACCCTGCATTGTTCAGTTTGTCTAATGTTGTCATATGTATTTTTACTACAAAATACATTAGGTGAGTTTCATTTGCCTTTTTACCCTTTATATTTTTAGGCTGAGAATACATGCGCAATTTTTATAACTATTTTACGAAATAGACACAAGTAATTGAAACTACATTATATGGTTGAATGATCGAAATCGAATATGCCCCTTTTTAGTCTGGTAATCTAAGAATTAGGGAACATACACCCTAATTGACGTGAATCCTAAAGATAGATCTATCGGGCCCAACAAGCCCAATCCAAAGTACCGGATGCTTTAGTACTTCGAAATTTATATCATGTCCGAAGGTGGATCTCGGAATGATGGGGATATTCTTATATGCATATTGTGAATGTCGATTATCAGGTGTTCAATCCATATGAATGATATTTTTGTCTCTATGCATGGGACGTATATTTATGAGAAATGGAAATATGAAATCTTGTGGTCTATTAAAATGATGAAATGATTATTTATGTTAAACTAATGAACTCACCAACCTTTTGGTTGACACTTTAAAGCATGTTTATTCTCAGGTATGAAATAAGCCTTCCGCTGTGCAATTGCTCATTTTAAAGATATTACTTGGAGTTATTCATGACATATTTCAAAAGACGTTGCATTCGAGTCGTTGAGTTCCTCAAGATTATTATTAAGTCAATTATAGTTAGTTATGTTATAAAATAGTATGCATGCCGTCAACTTTCGATATAATGAAAGATTGTCTTGTCAAAAATGAATGCAATGTTTGTAAAATGTATCATATAGAGGTCAAGTACCTCGCGATGTAATCAACTGTTGTGAATCGTTTATAATCGATATCGACTTCGTTCGGATGGATTAGGACGGGTCTCTTCAGTCAGTATCAGAGCTGGTATAACGCCGTCCATGTGTGGCGGGTTAGTCATAAAGGAGGTTCTCACACTGTTACCTGTGACGAAGCATTGGCTCTTACTCCTTGCGATCCCGTACGAGAGTTGGCAGTAGCCGAGAGGCAGGCCCTAAAATCAGTATCTGAGGTACACTCAGTGGTCACCAGGCGGTTAGCTGGGAAGGCACTGGGTGGGACGGTGGTTGTCCCTACTGTATCTTCAGTTGGTATCAGAGCGGTGGTCTTAGCGAACCAGGTCTGCATTAGTGTGTCTAACTGATAAGTCGTTAGGATGCATTAGTGAGTCTGGACTCCGACCGTGTCTGCATGTCAAAAGTTTTGCTTATCATTTCGTGTCAAAAATTTCCTGCTTATCATTCTTAGGGAATCACTTGCTTATCATTCTTAATCTAGACATGTCTTACTGCCTCTATTGTATAGACAGTATATAGATAAATTCATATCTTAGCGTATCTGTTATTGTTACCTTTGCCTGACAGCTTTCGTAGATTCCTCCGTAACTTATGAGAATTTAGTATTATATATGCATATGTAGACTATGTATTGCAGGGTACTAATCTACATCCTATAATCTATTTCTTATCGAAAATCCTTCATCTGATCGTACGAAATGAATCCCTCAACCAGTACGAGTCCCTCAGATTCCGATAGTTATTCCGATAGTTATTCCGACAGCTATTCCGATATGAATTTCCACTCGAACTCCGAAAGCAGTATAACTAGAATGAATCAACCAATCATCCATCCTCAATTTATCTGATGAGTTCGTAGTCAACTTAATCAATGGAGACGCGAAGAAGGCGATCCTTTCCACCCACCGAATTTACCTCTTGGCGATGAACCTGAAGTACTTATCAGCGAACCAGCCCGAATCATTATTTTCACCCTCATTTCCTGAATATCTCACCACAATTATATTCTATCCACAATTCTAAACCTTATTCATCCGCTAGTTTCAACCGACAATCATCCCGGTGTAATAGAAGAAGTCGATGAGCTTCGCGCTTGGGTAATCAATCTAGAAAATATGGTGCAAAATGTATCAGCTTCAGCAACATCACCGGCACCAACAGTACCACCACCAACAGCAACATCCGTATCCCATATCTCAACATCACAATTTGTTCCACGAGCATCAATATCATACGTACCATAGATACCAAGGAGTACCAACAATAATTAACGATGAAGTATTGATCCATAACTTCATTAATATTCTGCGAAGAATATGTGATTCCTAATAGTTTTAGAGATTACTTATTCTATCCCAAAACGAAAAGCAAATGAGATTAATATCATATTAACTCATTAAATCCACGATTACATCTGAAGAAAATATAAATGTAAGTATATTTTCAAAAAGATTGTAATTAAAAATTCTTTCGTACAAACTGTTAATGGTGAAAATATTTTAACGGGTAGGTAATACCCGAGAAATATTTAGACTTCACATTAATAAGTTACACTGTACATTCTTCGAATCTGATTCAACAAATCAATTACCATCCTACTTACATCCACAGATATACGAATCTGATTCACCACAGAATAACCATATTCATCCAATTTCATATTTGGATTTTGATTTATCAAAAATCAAGTGGCATAATGAAGGAAACATTTGACAAAATAAAATTTGTTAGAAACAAACAAATTAACTATGAGAAATTTTGTTAAGAATCCACGCTAACTGTTCCGAGCTAATTGTTCCCAGCTAACTAATTACACTTTATTTATCGCAAATTAATTATCGCAATTTACATTCTCGCAATTTTATTTATCGTCATTTAATTTCTGTTATTTACTTTACGCACTTTATTTATCGTCATTTAATTTCTGTTATTTATGTTACACACTTTAAATATCAGGACACTTATACAAGGTTTTGACATATCATATCGACGCATTTATATATATTATTTGGAATAACCATAGATACTCTATATGCAGTAATGATCGAGTTCTATATACAGGGTTGAGGTTGATTCTATAATAATATATATAATTTGAGTTGTGATCGAGTCTGAGACAAGTACACGGGTCACGATACGTATTAATTAATTCGAATATTATATATTAAACTGTGTATGAATTATTGGACCGTTACTGTGGACTATCGACTGTGGACTAATAACATTGGACAATTAAAATGAATTAAAATATTGATTATAACATATGAAACTAAACAATTCTTCAAGTTTGCCACTTGATTTCATCTTAAACCTCATTTGTATCATGACGATTACAATCTGCGTTCAAACTTTTCATGATTCTTGAAAACACCTCAATCGAGAGGATGAACCAACCGCACTTCATCTACGGAAGGAAAGATTTATGTATATAGTATTGCACCTGAGAAACCCTCGGCAACTGAGTAAAAGTTTAACATGTAGCCGCGTCAGATCCTTTGGCATTTATTAGCAAAAATAACTTTGCGATCCCTTTTCAAAGTAGCCAATTTTGTCACAGCTCCAACAAGTCAACTTCGACTTTTCATTCGAAGTAGCCTTATTATAATCCTGATATATACGATTACCCTTTTAATACCGGAGAATTCTTTTATATTCCACTATATTACCAGTCGACGTACCAGCAACCTCGTTGCTCCTTGGCTCAAATCTCTACGACAAATCACTATATTTATCTATTGAAGTCTCATCATGTACTCATCCGCATCTTGTAACAAGAATTGCCATACCAATTATCAGAAATCAGTAAATCTGTATTGTGAGTCTCGCAACGTTTCCACAACAACAGTTATATGTATCCATATCACATTTATCTCTTAGAACTATGATCTTCCATTCTGAAATTCTGAAAAGCACCCAGTCTACGAATTAATACTCTGAATTTTGAAAAGTCGAATGAAGCAACAAAAACTGTAAACCGCCTCAACAGCCAAAAGTTGATGATAAAGAGTTGTATGTCGGTAAAGCTCAGAAAAAGTTTAAAACTGAAAAACTGATTAAGCAAACTACGAAGGAGTCTCTGAACAAATCACAAGGACTAAACTTGTACATTAAGAATCCTGATGATTCTGTTTCTGATGAAATCTTTAGCGAATACCTTGCTTCTGACTCCAAACTTTTGGGGACAAATTTTCTTCACCATCCTTCGATATTAGAAATTCCAAGATATTATTGTATCTTTCATTATAAATATCCTCCATATTTCTGAAGATATTTTCATAACTATTCTTATCTGAAATCATTAATCTATTAGTGCTATCATTGTTATATCATATAGAAACTGTTAGTTTCTATATTCTGTAAACTTTCGAGATTAAAATACGAATGTTATTGAAATAATGTTGGGAACTGATGCATGAGTTAGTATAATATAATGACACTTGATCAACGTGATTATATTACAGTAAGTCATGCTGAGTTTCTAAATGAAACATGATGATTCACAGATTATAACGTCATCATGTGTCATGTTACATAACTCTTTCATTCTGCTTAACTTCTGAACATATCCAGAAATTATATTCTTGATAGTTCTATTCTTAGTGATTCAGGTAATTTAACAAATCAAATCAAGCGATTACGTTTTTTCTTGTTTAGAACATTAAGTTCATTCGAACCTCCATACTTACGAATTCTGGACCGTTACTCGCTTTACTAGAGGTCGAGAGGATAATAAAAAGGCAAAGAGTTCTGAAATATAAGAGAAAATATAAAGTCCAATAACAACATGGAGGTTATAAACCGTAGATATTAATATGAATAGCAATATAAAGACACGGTATAATTAAGAATAGTATCACCCCCAAGGTAATAGAAGAAGTAAACAGATTCTTTTGGGGAAAGATTGAAAAGAAGGATGACAGAAATGATAATTAGGAAAATATCAAGGATTAGAACTGGATTAAGCATTTTCACAAATCTTTTGGATGTATGAACTAAGAAAGAAAGTATAGGAATGGTGAGAATAATGGAACGGAAGAGCTTAATTTATTATGGAAATATCAGACAGAGTAATCGAGGCAGATCACCGTATTTAATTATAGAGATCTTAATTTCCTTTCTCGCCGAAGAGTCAAATCTTTTAGATTTTGAAGATTTTCTTTAAATCCCTTGAATTTCGGAATTCAACCCTGACTCTGTCAAAAGCAAAGACAAATCTTTATCCTTTCATTTCACTATTTTGTGATAGCTTCACTCGTACGCTTTGCATAATCGAATCGTTTTATCTATATTAATCAATAATGATAAAACTCTATTTATCAGCTTATATTCGTCATGAAAACATTTTTATTGTTAGCCATGATCACCTCACTCAAATTTTGGGACGAAATTTCTTTAACGGGTAGGTACTGTGATGACCCGGGAATTTCCAACCAAATTTAAACTTAATCTTATATGATTTCGACACAATAAGCAAAGTGTATTAAACTAAGTCTCATAATGTTTGAACTATTTCCATGAATGCATTTGACTTTGACTATGCCCGACGGTTCACGAACAATTGTTTGTAAATAAATATATATAATTAAATAAATAAAAGTATGTAGATTAAATATATAAAAAAAAGTACAATAGATCCGTAAGATTTAATATGAAAAATAATATAAAAAATAATAAATGGTTATTAAAATAAAGCTACACATAAAAATGTATGAATTCTATAAATAACTATTATGATATATATATTGGATTACATATAAAAGATATAAATATTATATGTATTATAGATATAATTATGATACGTAATTCATAATATGTTACAAGTTATATTACAAATTGTTATTGATATTATTACATTCATTAGTATTGTTAACATTAGTATTAATATTAATATTAACATCAGTATTATTAATATTATTGTTTCTAATATGAATTTCGATACATGTGATTTGTTGTATCTTAATTAATACTTGTATTATTATTAAATATTATTATTATCTCTATCAAAATATTTATCATTAATAATAATATAATTATCATTTTTACATAACATTAATATTATTACTTTATCATAATTCTTATTCATATTAGTATTATTATTATTATGATAGTTATTGTTGTTGTTATGTATTAATAATTATTGTTATTAATTCAAGTATTATTGTTATTGTTATTATTATTAGTCTTTATCAATAATATTAATATTATTATTGGTATTATTAATATTAATAGTATATATATAATCATATTAGTTAATGACCAAAAAATAAGATATTGGATATATATGTACATAGATATATATATAACCAAATTATAAAATACAGATATATATATATATATATATATATATATATATATATATATATATATATATATATATATATATATATATATATATATATATATATATATCAATACATAAAATACAGAATTATATATATATACATACCTATACAGGTATAAATGTATATATATACAGATTTGTGTATAAATGAGTGAAATTTCATACGTATTCCATTTCCAATTATTTTCTAACTATTGTTGATTGGTTTTCCAGTCTAGAATTCGTACAAATCAGTGTTATATCATGAACAAATCCAAGAGAGTTGTTAGCAGTCAAATCCATTCCTTGTCTGTTCTTAATTTCTTTCTGATTAAACACAGAACAAACGAAACCAAACTGAAACCAACAATTTCTTTGAGTTACTAACAAATTCATCCAATACCGTATCACCCTTATCAATTACAATCACTGGAAAATTGTTTAAAATATCACATTAAACAGAAAAAGCAGATAAAACCTCGACTGCCACTGTTCGTGTCTCCTTTTTATTCTTAATCCAAACTCGAACCAAATTTCTAAAACTAAGAATGTAGTTTCATTAGGATTCTTCCACACAAACTATCTGGAAAAGCTCAGGTCTCAATTCTTCTTATCAGGGTTCAATTTTCGAGTCAAAGTTTGTGATTCAAAAAGTCAACAATCGTTCTTCAAGCAAATTCGAAATTTTTGTTGGGTTTTAAGTACAATTAATGGATTAGGAAGTTTGTAGTAAGTATTTAACAAGTATTTCATGTTTAAACAAATGTCCAAAACGTTTTAGAAATTGAAATCATATTTTTTTTTAAACAAGGCAGTGATAGCAGCAGGAGCTGTGTAATATATTTATATATATTTTTCGTTTTCGTTTTCCATTAATTCCCAACAATTAACTTAATCGATTATATATCACACCACATCAGTTCTAAAACTCATCTTTATGTTCTTTTGACTACTCCTGGTCGATGTGAGGTTTGGAAGAAGAAGGAGAAAAAGAAAGCAGCGGAGTTACGGTTTATAAAATTTTCAGTTTAGAATCATATCAGAAAAACTGAAATGGATGGAGGGTTATGAGTGTTTGCGTTATTCGTGAGGTCATGGGTTCGAGCCACGCAAGGGCTGTTTTTCTGTTTGGAATTCTTTTTATTTTGAGGTAGTCTATATTTATTTAATTATTATTATTATTCTTATTACTCATTAATATTAATTATTATTACTATTATTATTATCATAAATATGATTATATTTGCTATAATTATTATTGTTATTATTATTTTTGTTATTGTTATTGTTATTACTAATTATTATTGTTATAATTGTTATTATTACTAAAGTTATTATAACTACTTAGTATTATTATTATTATTAAGTATTATGATTATTATTATTATTATTATTATTATCATTATTAGGAACATAATAAAACTTTCATTATAAACATTATAATTAGTGACAAAATAATGCAACTTATTATTATTTTTGTAAATATTAGTAATTGTACCATTTTTAGTACTATTATTATTATTATTATGAATATGTTTAGGATTATTATTATTGTTATAAAACAATACAAGTTATTATTACTGTCGCTAATATTAGTATAAATATCAATTTCGTAATTATTAGTTTTACTATTATTATTATTAGCATATGTATCAATTTTAACAACATCGTTATTTATATTAGTATTATCAATATTAAGAAAGTTATTATTATTAGTAAATCATTATTATCAAAACTATCATTTTCGTTACAAATAAATATTTTGTACCTAAAATATACTTAAAACATATATTATAATCATATTAATAGTTTATATATCACTTACCAATTATAATAACATTAATTATATAAATAATTATATATAACGAATTAAGAATATTTTCATATAATACTAACTATATATATATATATATATATATATATAGTTAGTATTATATGAAATATATATATATAGAGATATATTAATATAACGAAATATATAAATATTAAATATTTAAAATATATACACAAACTAAATAAGTATAATATATAATTCAAGTTATAATATATAAACTTGTTCGAATAAGATTATACATTTTAATATTTATACAAATGATATAGGTTCGTGAATCTGAGGCCAACCCTGCATTGTTCAGTTTGTCTAATGTTGTCATATGTATTTTTACTACAAAATACATTAGGTGAGTTTCATTTGCCTTTTTACCCTTTATATTTTTGGGCTGAGAATACATGCGCAATTTTTATAACTGTTTTACGAAATAGACACAAGTAATTGAAACTACATTATATGGTTGAATGATCGAAATCGAATATGCCCCTTTTTAGTTTGGTAATATAAGAATTAGGGAACAGACACCCTAATTGACGCGAATCCTAAAGATAGATCTATCGGGCCCAACAAGCCCCATCCAAAGTACCGGATGCTTTAGTACTTCAAAATTTATATCATGTCCGAAGGAGGATCCCGGAATGATGGGGTATTCTTATATGCATATTGTGAATGTCGGTTACTAGGTGTTCAATCCATATGAATGATATTTTTGTCTCTATGCATGGGACGTATATTTATGAGAAATGGAAATATGAAATCTTGTGGTCTATTAAAATGATTAAATGATTATTTATGTTAAACTAATGAACTCACCAACCTTTTGGTTGACACTTTAAAGCATGTTTATTCTCAGGTATGAAAGAAGCCTTCCGCTGTGCAATTGCTCATTTTAAAGATATTACTTGGAGTTATTCATGACATATTATAAAATAGTATGAATGCCGTCAACTTTCGATATAATGAAAGATTGTCTTTTCAAAAACGAATGCAATGTTTGTAAAATGTATCATATAGAGGTCAAGTACCTCGCGATGTAATCAACTGTTGTGAATCGTTTATAATCGATATCGACTTCGTCCGGATGGATTAGGACGGGTCTCTTCAAATTGTATGAACAGACTCGGTACTGTAGATAGAACATATTCGGTAGATACAGAATCCATCAAACAATCAATTAAACATGTAATCAAGCTTGGTCAAATGATAGATCAATTAATATAACTCAGAGTAGACAAGAATTCATGTTAATTAACCAAATCAATTGAGTTTAATCAAAGATTAAAAGAATACGACTCAGACTCGGTATAAACAACAGAATTTCAAAATTGAGAGTCACAATCTAGTTATTTTGATCTTTTCTGGTTGAAAAACATTTAATTTTCTCAGATCTACACGTATGTATCTAAAGCAATGATTAAAATGAAATTATACCAAAGATTTGAAGAAACAGAAGAACGGATTTGGTAGATTAGGCAGATTCGGTATGTTCAATTAGACTCGGTAGGTAATTAAGCACAGTAAGAGAGTTAGATTGACTTTGACCCTCCTTTTATAGATACCGAAGATAAAATACCGAATGGGCTTTTACCGAATGGGCCTATTTTACCGAATACAGTTCACTTTTCAAAACTTTATCAATTTTAACTTCAAAATCTTGACAAATTGACTTTTCCTCTTAAAATTCATTTCAATATATTCATGAAAAACAATTCTGAGACAATTTTTGAAAAACTTTGAACTTACCGAATCTGTACTGTTGGATGTCAGATTCGGTATAATGCTTAAAATAGCATTTATTCAGTAAAAAACAAATATTTTTTTGATTTTATCTTTTCCAATTTTTTATGAATTTTTCAAAATAAGATTTGTACTTAAAAGAACTTTGAATTTGTGAACAAAGTACAAATCTTCAGTGATACCAATTGTTAAAACGGGTTGCATACTGAGATGTATACAAGCCTTAGTGAATTATTTCAGATATAAAACAAAGAATTTATGAATTCACTTTTGAAAAACAATATTTTTTAGTAATTTTCTCATTTTCTCCCTTTTTTCCCCCTCAAAATGTGATATACAAGAACGTAAATCAGCATTTTGATAAATTACCCTAGAAAATGAATTAACTCCCCCTTGAAATATGATATCAATGAGTTACCTCCCCCTTACGTAACCATTGAACAATTATATCCAGGAAGTTAACATAAATCTAAAGGCTCCCCCTTAAAAGATGATATCCAAAGCATATGAAAGTAGTTGCTCCCCCTGGAAAGTATCTACTCCCCCTAAACACAAGATTCCAAGAATAAGTCCTAATAGATTTAAGGAATATCAAGCACTATACTCTACCATGCCAATCTCTTTGATCAAGAACTTTAGCCTAAGTTCATCTAAAGGCTTAGTGAACATGTCAGCTAATTGCACTTTGGTAGGCACAAAGTATAACTCTACATCCCCTTTATCTACATGGTCCTTAATGAAATGATAGCGAATATCTATGTGTTTAGTCTTAGAATGTTGGACCGGGTTTCTTGTTATTGCAATAGCACTTTGTGAATCACAGTAAATCGGGGTCTTAGAAAACTTAAATCCATAGTCTGAAAGTTGAATTTGCATCCACAAAACTTGTAAACAACAATGAGCTGCAGTAATGTACTCAGACTCAGCTGTTGATAAAGACACACAGTTCTGCTTTTTGGATGACCAACCAACTAGGCTATTTCCCAACATCTGAATTGATCCAGATGTGCTTTTTCTATCAACATGGCAACCGCCATGATCCGTATCAGTGTAAGCAGTGAGATTGAAATCGGATCCATGAGGATACCAGATCCCAAGGTTAGGTGTACCTTTAAGGTACTGAAAAATCCTAACAACCGCTTTGGAATGAGATTTCTTAGGGTTTGACTGAAAGAGGGCACAGACAGTTACAGCAAGTGTAATGTCGGGTCACTTGCAGTCAGATACATTAAAGAACCAACCATGCTTCGATAAAGCGTAATATCAAAGGGTTCCCCATTAGTATCAGCATCCAGTAAAGTCCTCATTGGGGTTGTCATTGGTTTTAAAGCAGTCATTTTAAAACGTTTTAGCATATCATTGATATACTTTATTTGACTGAGAAAAATCCCGTTTGGTAATTGTTTTACTTGTAACCCCAAAAAGAAATTTAACTGGTCAAGCATGCTCATTTCGAATTTGTTGGCCATGAGGTCACCAAATTCTTTGCATAAGGCCGGGGACGTGGAACCAAAAATAATGTCATCAACGTAAATTTGAACCAAGAGAATGTGACTGTGGTTTTTACGGATGAATAGCGTTGTATCAATCGTTCCACGAGAGAAGCTATTGTCCAGCAAATACTTTGTTAAGGTCTCGTACCATGCACGCGGTGCTTGCTTCAGACCATACAAAGCTTTCTCCAAGTAGTATACGTGATTTAGATGAATGGGATCAACAAAGCCTTCTGGTTGATCAACATAGACTTCCGCTTGAAGATAACCGTTCAGAAAAGCAGTTTTGACATCCATTTGAAACACCGTGAACTTCATATGAGAAGCAAATGCAAGGAAAAGACGAATAGCCTCAATCCTAGCAACCGGAGCAAACGTTTTGTCATAATCAATACCCTCTTGTTGTCGATATCCCTTGGCCACAAGACGTGCCTTATTCCGAACCACAATTCCATCAGAATCCTTCTTGTTCTTAAAAATCCACTTAACCCCTATTGGTCGTTGACCCGCTGGTCTTGGAACCAATCGCCGTACTTTCAACCATTCAAATTGATTGATCTCTTCTTGCATTGCAACCACCCAGTTCGGATCTAGTAAATCTTGAGAAACCGGTGTTGGTTCAATCTTACTAAGAAAGGCAGTGTATAGACACATATTCCAAGTAGCCCTTCGAGTTGAGACTGGAGCAGATGCATCACCAATAATAAGATCTATTGGATGACTTTTAGTCCATTGGTTGTGTGGAAGAGGTTGTACATCAGTGGTATCCATTGAAACATTAACCGTTGTTGATGTTGAGCCTTGATCCGCTTGATCTGATGTAACATTATCTAATGGATTCAATAGAGTATCTGGAGAAACAGCTGGAGTTGTATCAACTAATGAATCTCGAATTGGTTCAAGATTATCAGTAACAGGAGGTGGTAGGGAGGATGAAGAAGCAACAGGTGAATCAGTTGGTGTTGTATCTTCATCAAAAAGACTTTGTTGAGTCTCCACAGTAGTTGACTGTGACGGTGTAACCGGTACGGCTTGAACATTTGAAATCCGTTGAGGAGCATAAAGACTATCAAACAAGATATCCAGTTCCTCTGATGTAACCGTAGGAACACCCTTCGTAGAGAAAATTGTGTTTTGCGCGAAAAAAGAAGTAGCCAGGTTAGGATCGGGTTTTGAACTGAGTTGTTCAATAGCCATTCCCGAAAATTCATCGAACTTGACATTTATGCTCTCTTTAATCGATTTTATCCGTTTGTGATAAACCCGATAAGCAACTTTGTTCAAAGAATAACCGAGAAATATGGCTTGATCGCCATTTGGATCAAACTTTCCGAGGCTGTCAAAATCGTTAAGCACATAGCATATACAACCAAAAACACGGAAATATTTGACATTCGGGCGTCTACCATATAATAACTCATATGGAGTTTTATCAAAACGTTTATTAACAATACAACGATTTTGGGTATAGCATGCAGTTGAAATGGCCTCCCCCCACATTTTTGGAGGTAGTTTGGAGTAAGCAAGCATCGTTCGAGCTGCTTCACATAACGTACGATTACGTCGTTCGACTACTCCATTCTGTTGGGGGGTCAGAGTAGCAAAGAACTGATGTTCATTGCATTGGTCTTTCAAATAACTATCAAGCAGGTCATTCATAAATTCCGTCTCATTATCAGTTCGAATGCTCTTAACATGTTTGTTAAAAGAGCGTTGAGTCTTTTTAATGAACTCAATGATAATGGCGGGGGTCTCTGACTTAGTTCGGAAAAGAAAAATTCATGTAAAATAGGTATAGTCATCGACAATGACAAGCACATGTTTCTTGCCACCTAGGCTAGAAATACGCATGGGTCCACATAAGTCCATATGCAATAGTTGCAAAGACGATGAAGTACTGGGGTTTTGCTTAAGCGGATGATTAGTCCGTTTCAGCTTACCCATCGCACATGATGGACACACATGATGCTTATCATAGTGAAAGGTTGGAATACCATCAACTACGTCTTTAGAGACTAGTCGATTGATACCCTTGTAATTCAGGTGTGACATTCGATGATGCCATAACCATGAATTTTCTTTGGTAGAACGAGTGGCCAAACACATGGTTGTATGTGAAGGTGCATCATTGAGGTCAATAGTGTATAGTGAAGCACAACGTTTACCAACAAGAAGATCATTTCCTTCGGTGGATTGCACCGAGCATTGTCGACGTTCAAATAGAACTTTAAGATCTCCATCGCAGAATTGACTCACACTAAATAAACTGCACCCCAAACCTTCAACATATGAAACCCGTTTGATTGTTATGCCATTTTGCACAAAATCTCCGTAACCCGTTATCACTGCAATCTCATCATTTCCAAAAGTAACTGTTTCTAGGAATTTGTCAATGAAGTTGACAAGCAAGGATTTATCGCCCGTCATGTGTCGAGAACAGCCGGAGTCGATACATCGAAACCCTGTAAATGTGAATTTCCTGGAGTTTAGGTACCCAAAGTTTCTTGGGTCCTCTACGGTTAGTACCAACAATAAACTTTGGATCAACGACAAGATAATTACGTAAAGCATCATGCAGTTTGGACAATAAAGCATCATTTAAAACCACATTACATGAAGCATCATATGCAATATCAAGTTTTACATCATTATCAGAAGTCTTAACACACAACTTATTCCAAGTAGATGTTTTGTTCACAGACGAAAATTGAAAAACATGAGATGATTTCCTAGGCCGACTAGCAGATTGCGTTGGTTTGGTTGCTACTTTCTTAGTCGTGGACTTAGGAACCCATACAAATTTGTAATTCAAGTTTGGATTATGACATGTGACACGAAAAACACCTTTGTTAGTTAGACGTCCAAACTTTTCAGTTGACACATGAGATGATTGATTTTGCAAAATTTCCAATTTGATTTTACGTTCTTTTGCATCATACTCACTTAAATCGGGTTTAGGACTTGTGTGTTGTGTGGACTTAACTGATGTCGTTAAAAGACTCGCTTTTGAAGTTTTTTTCATTGGAATCATAGGAATCTTTTCAGTTGACACGGAACCATCGGAAGAATGAACCTTTTTGACAATAAACTGAGTTGTAGAAACAACTTTTGAACCACGATTGCCAAATTGAGAACGTAGAGGATTTTTAAGAATAGTAATGGGTTTTACATCCTTAGATGTTGACGTTCCCTTTCCCTTCTTAGTAATCCCACCAATACATTCAAGCACATTGGTTTCAATATTAGACAATTGCTTAAGTGTGTTAGCCTGTTTCAGTTGAATTATCTTTTGTTTTAAGCTTTTAATCTCAAGACATAAATCTTCAGCAGAAACTATCACTTCACCTTCCTTAAAAACATAGGAACATTCTTTCTTAGGCAGTAAAGGCAATTTATCACACAGAGCAAGCATTTGTTCTAATGATTGGCACTTAAGTTGCAAGTCAATATTCTCCTTTTCTAGTTGAGCTACTATACAATTCAAATTACGTACAGCAGGTAAATGCAAATAATAATCGTGCAAAGGATCAAGTTGACTTTCAAAATCTATCAAAGGTTCAATGATCGGTTCAGTATGAGGTTCTACTTTTTCATCTAAAGAATTTTGACCTAGAGATTCTGTCTCAAAGAAAACAGTTAGTTCATGTGCTAGGTCTTCATGGAAAATATTATCAGAACATGCAGGTAAAGCAGGTAGAACTGGTTTCACATCAAAAGTTGAATCATCAAACACCTCATCTATGTTAACAATGCTAGAACTAGGTTTGTTAAACACTTCATTCTCAAGCATTAAAATGTATTTCTCTAGCATGAGTGTAGGAATGTAAACCAATCTACGTGTCGGCATATAATTAGCACATTGCACATTTTTTTCAGTTGCAACAAGTTCCTTCAAGAAATCAGGATTTGATTTACCCATTTTTGCATTAATTTTCTCATACATTAAGCTAATTTGATGGTATTTTTTAGATTTGCGATTAACAATAATATCATCAAAATCAGCATCAGAAGAATGCACAAAATGCGGTGGTAAACCAGCTTGAAAGTAATCAGAATGATATAATCCTGGAATCTTTTTGGAAGCTCCATCTAAGATCTTAGGATCTTCAAAACCCAACCCCCACTTTTCACCATGAATCATTTTTGGTCTATTCATGAAAATCGTTTGTTTTGAAAGTTCCATATCCATGATAGCTTTGGATTGCTCTGTTCGATAGAGTTTTTCCTCATATCGAGCAAGTTGAGCTTTCATTAGAACAGACTCTTTTGACAACGAAGAGATTTCAGTGTCTTTTTCAATTATTGCGTTTTCTAAATGAATAATTTTCTTGTTTAGCTTTGAAATGTGTGGGTTCATGTTGGTTTTTTAAATCAGAAAGATCTTTTTCTAAGAATTGAACTTTTTCTGCAAGTCGTTTAGATTTTAAACGATAATCAGTTCGTTCGACTTTAATCGGATGAATTGTCTTTTTAAGATCTTCCAACTCAGATTCCGAGGATCTGAGTTGGACGGTCAACTTTTGCAATTCCGATTGTAATTTGGATGAAGATGGTTTGGTCTCAGAAAGTTTGATTTTATCTTTTAAAACCTTGTTTTCAGATTTTAAGCCTTTGACTTCTTTTGACATTGAGACCAGATTCTTCATCAAGTCATTTTGTATTTTTATAAAATCAGGTGAGATTTCAGTTGATTGTACCTCATCATCGTCAGTTGTTGAGTCAGAATTCTCCAATGCTTCCTTAGCTTTGATGAGCTTAGTCACCTTGCAAACATTTGCATGTTCCACCTCTGAGTCTGAATCATCAGTCCAGTTAAACCAAGTATCATCAACCTGTTTCAGCTCTCCCCCAGTTTCCACAATCTTAGCCATCAACATTTTCTTCTTGTAGTAAGCTGCGTCCTTCTTCTTAGGCATCTTGCACTCACGAGAGTAATGACCAGCTTTGCCACAATTGAAACAGATTAAATCTTCCTTCTTGGAATCATCAGCACGACATTGTTTGGATTGATCAGCTTTCTTGTAGTACGAGGAAGATGATGAGTGTTTGCGTTGATTGCTTAATTTGCCTTTAAACTTGTGTTTGTTCAAGGCGTTTGTGAACATGGCTGCCATCTTGACTAATTCAAGGTGTAAATCATCAACATCAGAAAGATTCAACTCTTCAGAATCAGTTGATTCTTCAACAAGCACTTTCATGGACAAGCTTTTGGAAAATGATTTGCTCTTCTTTTTGGCAATTAGAGCAACAGGATCGCCCGGAGAAGACTCTTTCCTTCCTTCTTGAAGTTTAGACACCTCAGGTTGGTAATGCATAAGAACTCCAACAAGCTCATGAATAGTCAACTTGTCAATCTCTTTGGTAGATCGAACAATGGTTCCATAAGGAAGCCAATCAGCATTGAGCTTTTTGAGGAATTTCATGTTGACTTCAGCATGTACTTTTACAATCTTACAGCTTTTCAACTCATTGAGAACACCATTGAAACGACGGTAGGTATCCTTGAGTAGTTCTTCTGGTTCCTGCTTGAAATCTTCATACAATCCCAGAGCCTTATTCAATTTAGTAACGTCTGACATGTCATAACCTTCTTGTTGTCGTTTGATCTCATCCCATATATCTTTTGCAGTAGTGTTGCTATCAACATTTTCAAATAGCTCATATGGGATAGCTTGCATGACAATATTCTTAGCCTCTATGTCACCCTGAGCTCTTTCACGTTTATCACCAGAAAGTTCATAGACTGGAATTGGCATACCAGTAACCGGATGAAAATCAACAACTGGACCATCTCTCAGAGAAACCCAAATATGTTTAGCTTTCTCACCCTTATAGTCTATGTACTGAGTAATACGATGAAGCCACTGAGTGTACTTGCCATCAAAAAACACTGCAGGTCGGGAATTTGATCCAATGATAAGAGTATCTTGTGTAGACATCTTAATTTGAGGTAGATTCGGTATAGATTCGGTATTAAACACAATCTATGATCAGGGTTCAGTATAAAATCTAACAAGAATGTCAGATTCGGTAAAAGATTCGGTACAGTAGCAGATTCGATAAGTGGTTCGGTACTGTAGCAGATTCGGTAACAATTCGGTAAACCAGATTCTGTATCAGAAACTGATAAGAATCACAAGTAACACACTCAAATTCGGTATGGATTCGGTAACCACACAACTTGAAGCTTCAGTACACTTAAAACCAAAGAATTAAGTGAAACCGAGATTCTGATTCAGTAATTGACTCGGTAGTCAAATTCTGTAAAATAATATGTGTAAACTCAATCCAATTCCCTTGAATTAGATTCGGTAACCTTGCTCCACAAGAAAACAAGTTAGTAACAAACAGAATATCAATGATACCGAAGATTCAGGATACCGAATGTCAACTGTAGCAGTTGACAATACCGAGTCTAAGTCTAAAACTTAGAAATATAACAGAATCCTTTCTCAAACCACACCAATTAGCTGCGTATGATCAAACCGAATGTGATAGAATCACAAACACACCACAATCTGCAACACTTAAGATGAATTTCCAGTAATGAAGCAGATTCGGTATGACAGTTACGATACCGAGTGTTGATCAAATCTTCAAAACTTGAAGAATTGAAGAAATTGAACCGACAGAAATGTGATTTAACACCTCACGAACACAACTGAATCTTTAAATCTTCACAAAACACCAGAATCAAGCTTGAATTAAGCAATACCGAGAGTTTTAGCCACAAACTCTAAAAATCAACTTGATTCTCCATAATTGAAGTTAAAAGGCTGTAATGATAATCGAAACTCTTTCTAATAGACCTAATACACCTTCGCTGAACTTATCACAAGAATCTGAACGTCAGATTATCAAATTCGATAATACCGAATCTGATTCATTTTACCGAGAGTATTCAGATTCTGTAATCTACAATCTCTGGATCGATATAGTGATGTAGAATCACTTCCTGGAAGCTCTGATACCAAATGATAGGTCAGATCATGTTGAGATTGAGAGAAAAGATAAGATAGAGTGAGATTCGGTATATAGGAAGAAGACTCGGTATGAGAGAGAATCGGTAAAATTACATTCCACAGCTTCTAGAACTCGGTTACAATACAATGGCTATCTAATTAGGACTACTTAGGTTCCTTATATAGCCCTCTTCTAAGGAACCTTCATTTAAAGCTTAATTCACATTAACACTATACAACTTCGGGGTCCTAACAAAACCATTAAAGCTTTAAGTTTTCTTGTTTAATCTTCTTAATTAGTAAACGTGCTTTAGTTTAATCAAATCAACTCCTGAAAATTGCTTGTTTTTAACCACAATCTCCCGTGGAACGAACCTTACTTGCCCTAACTAGTTTAAGGTAATTAAGTTATTTTTGACGGGTACTTCGACGCCCATCATCTAGGAGGGCCATGACCATCCCAAAAATTTGAGTTAGTAATGGACTTTATATAATATTTTATGAGCTACAAAAAATTATACTATATTGGGCCTTCCTAAAATTAATAGATTTTTTTTTGAAAGGCAATATATATTAATAGAATAAATAAACCTAGCATGATGCTAGAAATTACAACCAATCCGACAAAACAAACACGACTAACACCGGATCTCAAGTTACTCGATGGCTACGAACACAAAAACTAACAACGACCTAAGACCACACGAAAGGGGATATCATACATACAAAGTACAATTCCTACATTCGAATCAACTCAACACAATATCAATAAGGGCAATGACTAGGTAAATTTAATATGAAACGAAATGAAAATAACCACGACCTAAACCTTCACACCTTGAACTCGACCCACGATAACTTAAACCATTTCGATCATCCAATCTACCAAGTAGTGACATTGTGCGATAAGAGACGTTTGCCTGAAAAATACCCTGACATGTATGAACTCGCCCTTGAAGCGACTTTTAACAACAACATATCTCGACCATACCCCTGCAATGAAAAGCAAACACACGAGATCTGACAAAAGAGCCCGCATCACGAAATGAAAATCTGACACTCGATACCCAACCCGAAAATCAAACACCACGAATACATCCTCACGAATATGCTGGAAAATCTCTTCGAAAGCGAACTGAAAACCAGCTCTCCACACGAATTTACCGAATAAATGGCATAGCAATCCTCGAATATATTTGACCACCTGCTGTAGCAGATACTCGCGACTTGCACCAAACAAACCCACGACCTTCGCAAGACCTCCACCGTCTGCATCCACCTGCAACCACGAAACCCACCACCACGAATCTAAACCACGAACCAAAACACGAATTACCTGAAGTCAAAGGCAGAAAGACGGTGGAGGAAAAACTCGAACCAGCTAACCACACTTCGAAAAGACTCAGATCCGGCTGAACCGCTTGAAAAAACCCACCAATATAACCACGACAGTGAACCAAACACTCGATTTGAACAGATCTAAAACGATTATTACAACAGCAAAACAAAAGAAAAGAGAGCAGAGAAGGGAAAACAAGGAAAAAACAATGAAGGAGAGAGCTCCTCCGGACCACCGGAGAAAAGCGACGGCCGGAGGAGAGAAAAAAATGATGGCGGCGACTGTTTAATGCTAGAGTTTTATGTTACCGGAGAGAGAAGTTGAACACTGGTGGTGTTTTTGGAAGCCTCGTGTTTATTGGAAGATAAATTGAGTCAACAAGAAAATGCAATAAAAAAAATGAGCTCATAAAGCTTCTAATTAATATACGCACACGATTGACACGAACCTTTCCTAAAATTAATAGATGCATATTTTAATTTTTACAACTCAACCTAACATCTTAATCTTCTAAAGCAAATGTATGTATTCTGTCTTCTCCAAACACCCATCGACATTTCTCAAAACTAATTTATCTTTATCCATCAATTCTGGCATTCAATCAGATCACTTATATTACTATTTGATGTATTTAATGTTAGCTTATGTTATTATATAACTTGTATAAACAAGTAATTATTGACGTGTTAAGACTTCAAAAGAATCAATAATGGTGTATTGAAGTCTTTAACAATTGAAGGTTATGATAGGACAACAAGATTAATGATATTAATGGGTAATTATGAGTAAGGAATTATTTAAACTCTAATTAATTTTAATTGAAGCTTTGTATAATTGTTTGTGATATAAAACTAGGAGTCTGAATTATCCCGCTCCTAATCACAAAATTTTGAATGTTCGTAATTTTTGTCCTCCTAATGATAAACTTAAAGTTCCGCCACTGACTCGACTGTTTCCACCGTAGTGTTGCAAAGAGGACATAGAGTTGAGTCTAGGTCTATGCCTCTTTCGTCAAGTTCCGATCTGGTTGAAATTTTACGCATGATCGCTCTCCATATAAAGATATCTATTTTTTGAGGAATTGCCTTGTTCCTCATGGTTTCCATTTGGTTACGTTAATTAAATTTTATTTAATTTTCATTTTTTGAGGATACAAAATTCTTGAATACAAAATTAAGAATCACAATATTTTTCTATAGCTTGTAACCTTTTAATGCATGACATCAGTCTAGCCCGAACATATAAGGAGTATCTATTTAATTAATTCAATATATAGTTCTTTCATTTCATTTTCATTCCTTTTTAAATTAAACAAAAAGTTTAGAACGGAAAGAAAAAACTTATTTGTCGACCCACAAGTTATGTAATTGAGAAGTTTCAAAGATAACCTGCGAAATAAAACGTACAAATATACATTGAATTTAATTTATATAAATTTAAAATCCAAATATAACGTAAAAAACCCCCCATACTTTATCATCACATTTAATACGTAGTAGTTTGGTGATTAACGAGATTGTAAATTTTAGTATTAAATACAGTCCGTAAAACATGACATTTATTTTAGAAGGCAGATAATAGAGAGAGGTTCTGTTGGTTCCACTCGATTGTTCTCGGGAATAAACAAGCTCTTGTTTGCCCTTGGTATATAATTGTAATTAACTGGAATGAAAGGGGTAAAGCTGAAAATGCGCCGAAATTTCAGCACAGGCCTCTGACCCAAAACTTTACTCATAACCCAATAACCCTTCCCATCCAACTTTCAAATCCTTGATCTGTTAATTACTCCGTATTTTTTTTTGGAATAAATAATAGTTTAAACAAATAGACCTACATTCAAATGAAAGATACAACGATCTCTAATAAAATCTTTGAGATCCTAACGCAAACCACACCATTTAAATATTGCACTAATGCACCAACAACATTATTAAATTTTAAAAAAGTGAAGTATGAGAGAAGTAAGGTGTATACGATCTTTCTTCTACCTCGAGTGAAATAAAAGTCAATTCTCCATCCACGAATATAGAAAATTATTTCTCTACCTACAGTTAGAAAATGTCGTCCGTCCTTCTACTCAAAGAGAATGCTTTCGGTAGAACTTCCGGTCAAAATGACGAATCAAAAGTAATATATAAATGAATGATAAAGAAATCGGCACATAAACGAAACTTGAAAGACGTTGAATGCGCTTCAGAAGGGAGAACGTAAATGATATAATGAATGATGTAAATATATAATAGCGATAACGGATAACATATGTAATATGTAATGTAAAGGCATGTATACATATAATATATAATAATAACTAAAAACACGTATACATATGAAAGTTATATTGTGCGGCGCGAGGTCAGACCCCCATAACAGAGTATAGACTCGATCTGAAAAACATGTGTTACTGCGCATCGCCCATATAACAGTTTCAAACCTGCAATTCAAAACCACAACTTAATCCATTTCCATTTTAACTTAGTGTCAACATACATATGATTGCCCAAATCCTGTTAAAATGTCACTCACCACAATACTCGGGTATTTATCTGAAATCTGAAACTTTATGCACCACATAAAGCGATCCTAACAAAGTCAAACGGGGTCAACAAAATGTAATGTCCCGTTCTTATTGATTAAAAACGTTCCATATTAATTGATTTCGTTGCGAGGTTTTGACCTCTATATGAGACGTTTTTCAAATACTGCATTCATTTTTAAAACAAACCATAACCTTTATTTCATAAATAAAGGTTTAAAAAGCTTTACGTAGATTATCAAATAATGATAATCTAAAATATCCTGTTTACACACGACCATTACATAATGGTTTACAATACAAATATGTTACATCGAAATCAGTTTCTTGAATGCAGTTTTTACACAATATCATACAAACATGGACTCCAAATCTTGTCCTTATTTTAGTATGCAACAGCGGAAGCTCTTAGTATTCACCTGAGAATAAACATGCTTTAAACGTCAACAAAAATGTTGATGAGTTATAGGTTTAACCTATATATATCAAATCGTAACAATAGACCACAAGATTTCATATTTCAATACACATCCCATACATAGAGATAAAAATCATTCATATGGTGAACACCTGGTAACCGACATTAACAAGATGCATATATAAGAATATCCCCATCATTTCGGGACACCCTTCGGATATGATATAAATTTCGAAGTACTAAAGCATCCGGTACTTTGGATGGGGTTTGTTAGGCCCAATAGATCTATCTTTAGGATTCGCGTCAATTAGGGTGTCTGTTCCCTAATTCTTAGATTACCAGACTTAATAAAAAGGGGCATATTCGATTTCGATAATTCAACCATAGAATGTAGTTTCACGTACTTGTGTCTATTTTGTAAATCATTTATAAAACATGCATGTATTCTCATCCCAAAAATATTAGATTTTAAAAGTGGGACTATAACTCACTTTCACAGATTTTTACTTCTTCGGGAAGTAAGACTTGGCCACTGGTTGATTCACAAACCTATAACAATATATACATATATATCAAAGTATGTTCAAAATATATTTACAACACTTTTAATATATTTTGATGTTTTAAGTTTATTAAGTCAGCTGTCCTCGTTAGTAACCTACAACTAGTTGTCCACAGTTAGATGTACAGAAATAAATCGATAAATATTATCTTGAATCAATCCACGAACCAGTGTATACGTATCTCAGTATTGATCACAACTCAAACTATATATATTTTGGAATCAACCTCAACCCTGTATAGCTAACTCCAACATTCACATATAGAGTGTCTATGGTTGTTCCGAAATATATATAGATGTGTCGACATGATAGGTCGAAACATTGTATACGTGTCTATGGTATCTCAAGATTACATAATATACAATACAAGTTGATTAAGTTATGGTTGGAATAGATTTGTTACCAAATTTCACGTAGCTAAAATGAGAAAAATTATCCAATCTTGTTTTACCCATAACTTCTTCATTTTAAATCCGTTTTGAGTGAATCAAATTGCTATGGTTTCATATTGAACTCTATTTTATGAATCTAAACAGAAAAGGTATAGGTTTATAGTCGGAAAAATAAGTTACAAGTCGTTTTTGTAAAGGTAGTCATTTCAGTCGAAAGAACGACGTCTAGATGACCATTTTAGAAAACATACTTCCACTTTGAGTTTAACCATAATTTTTGGATATAGTTTCATGTTCATAATAAAAATCATTTTCCCAGAATAACAACTTTTAAATCAAAGTTTATCATAGTTTTTAATTAACTAACCCAAAACAGCCCGCGGTGTTACTACGACGGCGTAAATTCGGTTTTACGGTGTTTTTAGTGTTTCCAGGTTTTAAATCATTAAGTTAGCATATCATATAGATATAGAACATATGTTTAGTTGATTTTAAAAGTCAATTTAGAAGGATTAACTTTTATTTGCAAACAAGTTTAGAATTAACTAAACTATGTTCTAGTGATTACAAGTTTAAACCTTCGAATAAGATAGCTTTATATGTATGAATTGAATGATGTTATGAACATCATTACTACCTCAAGTTCCTTGGATAAACCTACTGGAAATAAGAAAAATGGATCTAGCTTCAAAGGATTCTTGGATGGCTTGAAAGTTCTTGAAGCAGAATCATGACACGAAAACAATTTCAAGTAAGATTTCCACTCGAAATAAGATTGTTATAGTTATAGAAATTGAATTAAAGTTTGAATATGATTATTACCTTGTATTAGAAAGATAACCTACTGTAAGTAACAAAGGTTTCTTGATCTTGGATGATTACTTGGAATGGATTTAGAAAACTTGGAAGTAAACTTGCAATCTTGGAAGTATTCTTGATTTTATGAAACTAGAACTTTTGGAATTTATGAAGAACACTTAGAACATGAAGATAGAACTTGAGAGAGATCAATTAGATGAATAAAATTGAAGAATGAAAGTGTTTGTAGGTGTTTTTGGTCATTGGTGTATGGATTAGATATAAAGGATATGTAATTTTGTTTTCATGTAAATAAGTCATGAATGATTACTCATATTTTTGTAATTTTATGAGATATTTCATGCTAGTTGCCAAATGATGATTCCTACATGTGTTAGGTGACTCACATGGGCTGCTAAGAGCTGATCATTGGAGTGTATATACCAATAGTACATACATCTAAAAGCTGTGTATTGTACGAGTACGAATACGGGTGCATACGAGTAGAATTGTTGATGAAACTGAACGAGGATGTAATTGTAAGCATTTTTGTTAAGTAGAAGTATTTTGATAAGTGTCTTGAAGTCTTTCAAAAGTGTATGAATACATATTAAAACACTACATGTATATACATTTTAACTGAGTCGTTAAGTCATCGTTAGTCGTTACATGTAAATGTTGTTTTGAAACCTTTAGGTTAACGATCTTGTTGAATGTTGTTAACCCATTATTTATTATAACAAATGAGATGTTAAATTTTTATATTATCATGATATTATGATATATAATATATCTTAGTATAATATATATATATACAGTTAAATGTCATTACAACGATAATCGTTACATAAATGTCTCGTTTCGAAATCATTAAGTTAGTAGTCTTATTTTTACATATGTATTTCATTGTTAATACACTTAATAATATATTTACTTATCATTTAACATAATTAACCAAGTGTATCAATATCTTAATATGATTCATATGTACCTAGTAAGACGTTGTTATAACGATAATCGTTATATATATCGTTTTCGAGTTTCTTAAATTAATAGTCTCATTTTTATGTATATAACTCATTGTTAAAATACCTAATGAGATACATACTTATAATAAAATTATGTTAACTATATATATAACCATATATATGTCATCGTATAATTTTTACAAGTTTTAACGTTCGTGAATCACCGGTCAACTTGGGTGGTCAATTGTCTAATCAAGTCTTAACAAGTTTGATTGCTTAACATGTTGGAAACACTTAATCATGTAAATAACAATTTCATTTAATATATATATAAATATGGAAAAGTTCGGGTCACTACAGTACCTACCCGTTAAATAAATTTCGTCCCGAAATTTTAAGCAATTCGAGGTGTTGACGTATCTTCTGGAAATAAATGCGGGTATTTCTTCTTCATCTGATCTTCACGCTCCCAGGTGAACTCGGGTCCTCTACGAGCATTCCATCGAACCTTAACAATCGGTATCTTGTTTTGTTTAAGTCTCTTAACCTCACGATCCATTATTTTGACGGGTTCTTCAATGAATTGAAGTTTTTCATTGATTTGGATTTCGTCCAACGGAATAGTGAGATCTTCTTTAGCAAAACATTTCTTCAAATTTGAGATGTGGAAAGTGTTATGTACAGCCGCGAGTTGTTGAGGTAGCTCCGGTTGGTAAGCTACTGGTCTGACACGATCTATAATCTTGAATGGTCCAATGAACCTTGGATTTAGTTTCCCCCGTTTACCAAATCGAACAACGCCTTTCCAAGGTGAAACCTTAAGCATGACCATTTCTCCAATTTCAAACTCTATATCTTTTCTTTTACTGTCCGCGTAGCTCTTTTGTCGACTCTGGGCGGTTTTCAATCTTTGTTGAATTTGGATGATTTTCTCGGTAGTTTCTTATATTATCTCCGGACCCGTAATCTGTCTATCCCCCACTTCACTCCAACAAATCGGAGACCTGCACTTTCTACCATAAAGTGCTTCAAACGGCGCCATCTCAATGCTTGAATGGTAGCTGTTGTTGTAGGAAAATTCTGCTAACGGTAGATGTCGATCCCAACTGTTTCCGAAATCAATAACACAAGCTCGTAGTATGTCTTCAAGCGTTTGTATCGTCCTTTCGCTCTGCCCATCAGTTTGTGGATGATAGGCAGTACTCATGTCTAGACGAGTTCCCAATGCTTGCTGTAATGTCTGCCAGAATCTTGAAATAAATCTGCCATCCCTATCAGAGATAATAGAGATTGGTATTCTATGTCTGGAGACGACTTCCTTCAAATACAGTCATGCTAACTTCTCCATCTTGTCATCTTCTCTTATTGGCAGGAAGTGTGCTGACTTGGTGAGACGATCAACTATTACCCAAATAGTATCATAACCACTTGCAGTCTTTGGCAATTTAGTAATGAAATCCATGGTAATGTTTTCCCATTTCCATTCCGGGATTTCAGGTTGTTGTAGTAGACCTGATGGTTACTGATGTTCAGCTTTGACCTTAGAACACGTCAAACATTCTCCTACATATTTAGCAATATCGGCTTTCATACCTGGCCACCAAAAATGTTTCTTAAGATCCTTGTACATCTTCCTCGTTCCAGGATGTATTGAGTATCTGGTTTTATGAGCTTCTCTAAGTACCATTTCTCTTATATCTCCAAATTTTGGTACCCAAATTCTTTCAGCCCTATACCGGGTTCCGTCTTCTCGAATATTAAGATGCTTCTCCGATCCTTTGGGTATTTCATCCTTTAAATTTCCCTCTTTTAAAACTCCTTGTTGTGCCTCCTTTATTTGAGTAGTAAGGTTAGTGTGAATCATTATATTCATAGATTTTACTCGAATGGGTTCTCTGTCCTTTCTGCTCAAGGCGTCGGCTACCACATTTGCCTTCCCCGGGTGGTAACGAATCTCAAAGTGGTAATCATTCAACAATTCAATCCACCTACGCTGCCTCATATTCAGTTGTTTCTGATTAAATATGTGTTGAAGACTTTTGTGGTCGGTATATATAATACTTTTGACCCCATATAAGTAGTGCCTCCAAGTCTTTAATGCAAAAAAAACCGCGCCTAATTCCAAATCATGCGTCGTATAATTTTGCTCGTGAATCTTTAATTGTCTAGAAGCATAAGCAATCACCTTCGTCCGTTGCATTAATACACAACCGAGACCTTGCTTTGATGCGTCACAATAAATCACAAAATCATCATTCCCTTCAGGCAATGACAATATAGGTGCCGTAGTTAGCTTTTTCTTTAGTAATTGAAACGCCTTCTCTTGTTCATCCTTCCATTCAAATTTCTTCCCTTTATGCGTTAATGCAGTCAAGGGTTTTGCTATTTTGGAGAAATCTTGGATGAATCTTCTGTAGTAACCAGCCAATCCTAAAAATTGACGTATATGCTTCGGAGTTTTTGGGGTTTCCCACTTTTCAACGGTTTCGATCTTTGCCGGGTCCACCTGGATACCTTCTTTGTTCACTATGTGACCGAGGAATTGAACTTCTTCCAACCAAAATGCACACTTTGAAAACTTAGCGTACAGTTTTTCTTTCCTCAATACTTCTAGCACTTTTCTCAAATGTTCTTCGTGCTCTTGATCATTCTTTGAGTAAATAAGTATGTCATCGATGAAAACAATGACAAACTTGTCAAGATATGGCACACACACTCGGTTCATAAGGTCCATGAACACAGCTGGTGCGTTAGTCAATCCAAACGGCATAACCATAAACTCGTAATGACCATAACGCGTCCTAAAAGCAGTTTTTGGAATATCATCCTCCTTTACTCGCATTTGATGATATCCAGAACGTAAATCGATCTTCGAATAAACCGACGATCCTTGTAGTTGATCAAATAAGTCTTCAATTCTCGGCAGTGGATAACGGTTTTTGATGGTAAGTTTGTTCAACTCTCTGTAGTCAATACACAACCTAAATGTACCATCCTTCTTCTTGACAAACAAAACAGGAGCTCCCCATGGTGATGTGCTTGGTTGAATGAAACCACGTTCTAATAGTTCTTGCAGTTGGCTTTGCAATTCTTTCATCTCACTGGGTGCTAGTCTATAAGGAGCACGAGCTATTGGTGCAGCTCCTGGTACAAGATCTATTTGAAATTCAACAGATCGATGTGGAGGTAGTCCCGATAATTCTTTCGGAAATACATCGGGAAATTCTTTTGCGACGGGAACATCATTGATGCTCTTTTCTTCAGTTTGTACTTTCTCGACGTGTGCTAGAACAGCATAGCAACCTTTTCTTATTAGTTTTTGTGCCTTCAAATTACTAATAAGATGTAGCTTCATGTTGCCCTTTTCTCCGTACACCATTAAGGGTTCTCCTTCTTCTCGTACAATGCGAATTGCATTTTTATAACATACGATCTCTGCTTTCACCTTCTTCAGCCAGTCCATGCCAACTATTACATCAAAACTCCCTAACTCTACTGGTATCAAATCAATCTTAAATATTTCGCTACCCAGTTTAATTTCTCGATTCCGGCATATATTATCTGCTGAAATTAATTTACCGTTTGCTAATTCGAGTAAAAATTTACTATCCAACGGCGTCAATGGACAACTTAATTTAGCACAAAAATCTCTACTCATATAGCTTCTATCCGCACCCGAATCAAATAAAACGTAAGCAGATTTATTGTCAATAAGAAACGTACCCGTAACAAGCTCCGGGTCTTCCTGTGCCTCTACCGCATTAATATTGAAAACTCTTCCGCGGCCTTGTCCATTCGTGTTCTCCTGGTTCGGGCAATTTCTAATAATGTGGCCCGGTTTTCCACATTTATAACAAACTACATTGGCATAACTTACTCCGACACTACTTGCTCCGCCATTACTCGTTCCGACACCATTTGCTCCTTTCGTTCTGTTAACCCCTGGTCTGTAGACCTCACACTTCGCCGCGCTATGACCATTTTGTGACGATCGCTCCAAATCCATATGGACAATACGTCATTCATTGATTTCATTGCGAGGTATTTGACCTCTATATGATACGTTTTGTAAACATTGCATTCTTTTGAAAAGGCACACCATAAATGAATATTTAAATCAAAGGTTTTCGACATCTGATGATTTCTACATATAGACAATCACCGTAAATAATAGTTTACAATAGTACTTCCGTTGACAATGCAGTCAAAATAAGATACATGGTGATAATTTGGTGAATGCAACGTTTCCTTGAAAAGTATGTCATGTAAGACTCCATGCACATAGCTTGTCTAACATATAAGCAACAGCGGAAGACTTCTAGGAAACCTGAGAATAAACATGCTAACAAGTGTCAACACAAAGGTTGGTGAGTTCATAGTTTTAATGTTTCGCATAATCTGTGTATAAAGGTGGATCACAAGATTTCAGTTGTTTCATCCAGAAACGTTTATCAAAATATTCTACAAGATTGAGCACCCTGGTAACTAAACTTAACGTATATATAATTTGTACCCTTTGTATAATCATCTTAATAATACACGCAAACCAACGTGTACGCTTCTCAAATAGCATACGTCCGTTAAAAGGCTAGTGCTCTAGCTCGGACGGGGATATCAAGCCCTATGGATCCATATATAACTACTCGCGCCCACCAGTTCTTATAACCGGCAGTTACTAGTTACCAAAGCTAAGGGATTTTCGGTTCAAACTAGGTGTAGAATTTAGTATGTACTTGTATCCATTGTGTTTAAAATAAATTGCATGTATTCTCAGTCCAAAAATATATATTGCAAAAGCAATTAAAAAGGGATCAATGAAACTCACCTTAGTAGCACATAAAGTTGTTCACCAAAACGTGACCGAAACTCGGAATATCAAATAACCGTAGATCTCAACCTAGAGAACATATGTTGGTCAATAAATGTCTATCAAGCTAGGTCAGGTTATAGTGTATAACAATCCTAATGCTCGAGATCGACATACAAAAGTTATCCAAAGTCGTTTCAAAAAGTCAATTTTGACAATAGTTCAACAAAACGAGACATACCTTATATAAGGATTCATTTACTCGGTTGGTAATATTCAAAAATCCAATTTATCAATCTCGTAAACAAGTTGTTTAAATCTTAATTGTAGATTCAAAAGCAATTTCAATTAACGTTAATCATAATTCAGTTGATCATATCTTTTAATCCGTTCATCGAAATTATTCGATATCTAAATGAAAAGTTATTGATTTTTCACCAGCTTTCCAAAAACATGTATATCATATACCTTTTACCAGTAATATATGTATTTAATTCGTGATTCATCATAACTGTTTAACGACAAAATTTAGCATACAAGCATGCATAAATATATATACTCGAGCACTAGACATGGATACACAATTAATGTATAAAAGATAAAATATGAGTGCTTACGTATCAATATTGAGATTCAATATTGTAGAAAAATACGTAGATGCAACAGAGATGATAAACACTAGATTTGATTCACAAATATACCCTCGAACATTACCCATAACCTCCTTGACAATAACCCATAATTTCCTTAGCTCTATCCCGCTCAAAAACCCATTTTGAAGGTGACACGCTCATAATCTCGTCGTAGTATTTTAGGTATATATACTACTAATAATAATATTATAATAAGATTAATAATAATAATATTAATCTTAATAATAATAATAATAATAATAATAATAATAATAATAATATAAAAAAAAATAATAATACAGAGGAATGAATCGAGCTTTTATAGTATGTGGCCTGCTACAGTACCTCATGCGATCGCATGAGTTTTCAGTGTTTTTGCCATGCGATCGCATGGCCGCCTTATCCTATTTTTGTTTGCAAGTTCGTCGACATCAAATAGTGTACTGTAGCAAATAGTGTACTGTAGCAAATAGTGTTCACTGTAGCAATAGTGTGTTACTGTAGCAAATAGTGTTTACTGTAGCAAATAGTGTTTACTGTAGCAAATAGCAATGTAGCAAAATACGATTTCACTGTAGCAAATAGTGTTTTACTGTAGCAAATAGTGTTTTACGGTAGGAAAGTCATTTTACTGTAGCAAATAGTGTTTTACGGTAGGAAAGTCGTTTTTACTTGTACATATATATATATATACATACATATAATTGTTCATGAATCGTCGAGAGCAGTCAAATGTAATTTAATACATGAAACAGTTTTAAAATTTTAAGATTCAACTTCATAGACTTTGCTTATCGTGTCGGAAACATTAAATCATTTAAAGATAAAGTTTAAATTTGGTCAGAAATTTCCGGGTCATCACAGTACCTACCCGTTAAAGAAATTTCGTCCCGAAATTTAAGTGAGGTCGTCATGGCTAACAATAGAAATGTTTTCATGACGAATATGAGTTGATAAATAGAATTTTATCACCGTTGAATTATATGGATAAAACAATCCGATTTCTCGAAGCATATAAGAGAAGTTATCGTAAAAGAGTGAAATGAAAGAATAGAGATTCGTCTTAGCTTTTGACGTAGTTACGATTGATTTTCGGAATTTAAGGAATAGAAAATCTTCATAATCTAAATAAGATTTGATTCTTCGGAATTTGCGAAAATTAGGATTTTCTTTGATTAAATGCGTAATATGTCTCGATTGCTATAAATTGACCTCTTTCGTTTCATTTATTTTCACCACTCCTATAATCTTCTTTCTTATTTCATACATCCCAATAGATTGTGAAAATGCTTAATCCAGTTCTGATTCTTGATATTTTCCTGGCTATCGTATCCTTTATTCTTCTTTTTCATCTGCCACCAGAGAAAGTTATTTTCTTCTACTATTACCTTGGGGTTATAGTGTTTTTCATTCTCCCGTGTCTTTATATTGTTATACGCATTGATATACACGGTTTGTAATTTCGGGGTTGTTATCGGGCTTTATGTTCTCCATTATATTTCGGAGCTTCATGCTTTCGTTTTCTCTTCCCGACCTTAAGTCAAGCGAATAATGGTCCAGAATTCGTAGGTATGAATTTCAGAATAAACATAATTAATGTTCTAAGAAAGAAACGGTAATGGCACAATCCGACTTGTCAAATTACCAGAATATCCGGAAAAGACCGAATCATCAAGAAATATATTTTCTTGATATATTTAGAGATTATATAGAATGAAAGAGTTATGTAACATGGTTTATGATGAGGGTGTGATCTGTGAACCTTTCTCACGTTCCATTAGAAACTCAACATGACTTACTGTAATATAATCACGTTGATCAAGTGTCATTATATTATACTAACTCATGCTTCAGTTCCCAACATTACTTCAAAACATTCATTTTTTTTTCGAATTTTTCAGATTTTAGAAACTAAAATAGTTTCTTTTATGATGTAACACAGATAGCGCGAAGAGGTAATGATTTCAGATAAGAATGGTTTCGAAAAATATCTTCAGAAATATGGAGGATATTTATAATGGGAGATACGATGATATCTTAGAATATTTAAGATAAGATGATGATGAAGAATATTGTCCGCAAAGGTTTTAGAGTAAGGAGCAAGGTATTCGCTAATGATTTCAGCAGACTCTGAATCATTTGAATTCTTTGAAGGTAGATTTAGTCTTTGTGATTTGTCCACAGCCTCCTTCATGGTCTGCTCAATCCGTTTTTCAATTCCAAACCTTCTCTTTTTCTATGCTTTACCACCATACCATTCTTTATCATCAAACTTTTGACTGTTAAGGTCGTTTACAGTTTTTGCTGCTTCATCAACATTTTTCCAAAATTCGGAGAACTAGTTTCGTAATTTGGGGTGTTTTTCGAAAACTTCACATTCGAAGTATGTAAGTCCAGGAGGTAGACGTTATATGCACACATATAACTGTTGGCGTAGACGTGCTACAAGAATTCAAGATACTGATTGCTAATTCCCGATAGTTGGTATGGCAATTGCCGTTACAAGATGTGGATGAGTACATGATACAGTTTCAATGAGTATATGGATTTTTCGGAAGGTCAAAGATCAATGAAGTTGTTGGTAAATTTACTGCTAATGTGGTGGAACATGAAAGGTTCCCCAGTAACGAAAACGTATATGCCAAAATTACAAGTCTGAAAGGTAGTCGTTGACTGGTTGAATGGTTGATAATACTGGATACTTTGAAAAGGAATTGCAAGGTTGTTTTTGGTAAAAACAATACCAAAGGATCTTTCACAGTTTTGAAGTCAAAGTATAGCTTTGAAAGATGTAGAGATCTAAGAATGATTTCACCGGTTCAGAGTTATGACTTGGATTCTGATCCGTCAATATCAGAATATGTAATTGAATTTGTATGAAAACGATTGTATATCGCTGTGAGCATAGTTAATAATTTTTTAATCAAAGTTGAAGAATGTACAATATAACATATTAATTGTGAACTTATATATTTCCCGAGTAATACCTACCCGTTAAAGATTTCACAATTAATATTTTGTACAAAAGAATTTTTATTACCGTTTTTATGAAAATATATGTATGTATATTTTCTTCAGATGTAATACAGATTTAATGAGTTAATATCATATTAAGCTCATTTGATTTTCAGCTTGAATTAGAAATGAATAATCTCTAAAATATTAAAGATTACATAATCTTTGCGGAGTATTTCGCTAATGAAATCAATACTTCATTATTTATTCTTATTGATATTCCTTGGTGAAGGGTGTTGATATTCGTGGAATTCTTGCAAACTTCGCAAGGTGCAAATGATGTTTTCTAGAAAGTTTCGAGTGTATCGAAGATGAAAGTGTAAAATCAACCATATTATTGAATAATACACTTGGTTTATTATGAAACGGAATTCTTTGGATTGAAACAGAGATTGTAGTTAACGAAGGTTAAGTTGTTAACGAAGGATGTACATCATAGCATATTAGTAATATGAATTTAACCGAGTAGTATTTACCCTTTTTCAATTCATACTTAATAGCTTAGTACGAAAAGATTTATGATGGTTTAATAAATATATATAAGATATACATATAAATTCTTCAGAGGGAATGAGTTAATATTTCATAACTCGTTGATACAAATATACGCGTTGTTGACTTGTAATAATATCCACGGTGCTTTCTTGAACTGGCGGAGCTTGTGATGTTAGAGGTGCTGATGATTCTAATGATGTTGACAGCACTAACTGTGCTGGTGAGGCTAATGGTACTATTGATGATGTTGGTAAAACAAGTCTAGCTTGTACCTTACGCATCATTCTTGTCAGGGTTTCTATTCTTCCTTCTATTTATCTGATTTACGGTTAGAACTGGGATAAATAATCTCTAAGATTTTAGAGATTACATAATCACCGTAGAATATTTCTTCGATGAAGTTATGAATCAGTACTTCATCATTTATTGTTGTTGGCACTCCTTGGTATCTACGGTGCGTATGATGTTGATATCTGAAGTACAGTTTTTAGATGTGATATTGAGGTGTGGGATGCGGATGTGGTTGTTGGTGGTGGTAATGGTACTGTTGTTGTTGATGATGGTGGTACTGGTTATGCTGCTGGTGCTGCTGCTGGTGTTTGTAACCTTCACACCATATTCTCCAAAGCCACTACCCGAGCGCGAAGCTCGTTGACTTCTTCTATTATACCAGGATGATCGGTGGTTCAGACGAGCGGACGAATAAGATTTAGAATGTGAGATAGTATATAATCATGACTAGATACTCTGGAAATGAGAGAGAAAATGGTATTACGAACAGGTTCGCCGGTAAGTGCTTCAGGTTCTTCGCCAAGAGGGCAATGTGGTGGATGGAAGGGATCGCCTTCTTCTTGTCTCCAATGACTAAGTAAGCTACGAACCCATCCCCAATTCATCCAGAATAGATGATGGCTAATTGGTTGATCCATTCCAGTTACACTGTCTTCGGAGTTCATGTGAATATCCATATTGGAATAGCTGTCAGAATTTAAGGAATTTGAACTAGATACGTGATCCATCTTGTATAATCAGGGAATTGATTTTTGATATAAGATAGATTATAGAATTTAGACTGGTACTCCTCAATACATAATTTACATATGTATATATAATACCAAAATCCCGTAAATTACGGAGAAATTTTCGGAAGATGTCAGGAAAAGTTTACAGTAACAGATATGCTAAGATATGAATTTTGTCGGTACACTATCTATGCAGTAAATGCAGTAAGATGTGTCTAGACTTAGGAATGATAAGCAAGTAATTTTTGACGATAAATGGTAAGCAAAACTTGGTAAAAACATATACGGTCATAGTCCAGACTCACTAATGCATCCTAACAATAACCAGTTAGACACACTCATGCAAGACCTAGTTCACTAGGACCAACGCTCTGATACCAACTGTGACGATCGCTCCAAATCCATATAGACAATACGTCATTCATTGATTTCATTGCGAGGTATTTGACCTCTATATGATACGTTTTGTAAACATTGCATTCTTTTGAAAAGGCACACCATAAATGAATATTTAAATCAAAGGTTTTCGACATCTGATGATTTCTACATATAGACAATCACCGTAAATAATAGTTTACAATAGTACTTCCGTTGACAATGCAGTCAAAATAAGATACATGGTGATAATTTGGTGAATGCAACGTTTCCTTGAAAAGTATGTCATGTAAGACTCCATGCACATAGCTTGTCTAACATATAAGCAACAGCGGAAGACTTCTAGGAAACCTGAGAATAAACATGCTAACAAGTGTCAACACAAAGGTTGGTGAGTTCATAGTTTTAATGTTTCGCATAATCTGTGTATAAAGGTGGATCACAAGATTTCAGTTGTTTCATCCAGAAACGTTTATCAAAATATTCTACAAGATTGAGCACCCTGGTAACTAAACTTAACGTATATATAATTTGTACCCTTTGTATAATCATCTTAATAATACACGCAAACCAACGTGTACGCTTCTCAAATAGCATACGTCCGTTAAAAGGCTAGTGCTCTAGCTCGGACGGGGATATCAAGCCCTATGGATCCATATATAACTACTCGCGCCCACCAGTTCTTATAACCGGCAGTTACTAGTTACCAAAGCTAAGGGATTTTCGGTTCAAACTAGGTGTAGAATTGAGGACTGTTTGGCTCCAATAACCCGGTCCACGTACAAATCCAACTATTACTACGAACCAGAAAATTTTGATGTCTATCAATTTAACCACTTAAAATAAATTTTCGTAATTTTAAGAAATTTAGAGAAGAAGTAGAAAAAAAAATTCTAAGTCCTAAAAACTAGAATAGCGAGAAATAAGAGAGAAAAAGATTGCGCGTCGAAAAATGTCGAAAAAGAAAAAATGGTTGAAAAATAAAAGGTGACGGAAAAATAAAAGAAACTTATAAAAACTTAAAAATACTTAACTAATTTAACCTTATTACTATAACTAACTTAAAATTATAATCGCAAATTGAAATTACTAATTGGAATGATAATTGATACATAGTAAAAGGTCTAAAAATATTAAAACTTACAAGAGAAACTAAATCCCAAATGGAAATAACTTAAAAAAAAAAAAACTAAAACTTAAAAAGGCGTCGCAAAATTCTAAAGCACCTAAATCTTAGTCTAAAGAAAAAGCACTTAAGGAATTCTACGGCAAAGCCTAAAAATCTAGGAGTAAAAATGACTATAGCGAAAACTAAGTTTAAAATTAATTATGAGCTAAAAAATACAAATATTACGCTACAATGATTAAAAAGGTACAAAATATAAAAATATACAAAAAGTTGTAAAAAGTACAATTTTTATAAAAATATTATTTTTATATTATTTATTTAATAAAACTACAAATAATACAATTTTAATAAAACTAATTAAACAAAATACATAAATATAAAGTAAAAAGTAAAAATAAAACTAAAATTAATAATAATAATAATAATTAAGTAATTAATAATAATAATAATAAATTAAAACCCGTGATTAGGGTTTTGTCCGTGTGTCAGAGGGCCTCCGCGAGTTGCGGTGAATAAAGAGGAAAACCCCGCGAGTCGCGGGGTTCAGAAAAACAGTTGACAGGTTTCACTTTTACGCGTTTTTCTTTATTTTTTTTTTATTATTTTCTTTTTTTCTGTTTTTAGTTTAAATAAACGATTTTTAATAAAATTTATATTTTTATAAATTAAAATAAAGATAAAGAAACTTATAAAACTTAAATATTTAACAAAATCTTAAAAATACTTATATTTTTGTTTTTCTTTTTATATTTTTGAATATTTAAAACGTATTTTTACAAAAACGAATTTTTAATAAAAGTAACTAAAAATTTTTTTTTTTATTAGCGTTGCGCTTCCGGCTTTTAAGAGTAATTCCCCGGCAGCGGCGCCAAAAATACTTGATGTTTCGCGAGGTGTATATAAAATAGTTTATAATTTTAGCAGGAAATACTATTAAATACGATACAATTTTACACAAGATATTTATTTATTTATAGAATGGATATACTTAAACCTTGCTACAACACTTATAGGCAGTGTACCTAATCGTACAGTAGTGTAGTTTTTAGTAAGTCCGGTTCGTTCCACAGGGAAATCTTTAAGCAAAGCTCAACGCTATATTAGTTTACTTTTATAAAAATACAAATATATATATAAGTGATATTATTATTATAAAGGGGGGTTTTTACCGTTTAATGACCGGTTTGTCGATTTTAAAACTTTAGTCGCAGTTAAAACCTAATGTAAAATATAAAATAAATACAAGACTTTAAATTAAAGCGTAAAGTAAATAACGATAATGAAATTGCGAATAATAAAAATGCGATAAAATTAAATTGCGATAATTAAAAAGTACGATAATTAAAAGTGCGATTAAATAAAATAACAATAAATAAAAGTGCGATAATTAGAAGTGCAATTAAATATAAAATAAAGGAAATTAAATATGAAATAAAAGAATTATGCTTATTTAAACTTCCGTAATCATGATGTTTGACGTGTTGATTTTAGTTTTATGCCCATGGGTTAATTGTCCTTTGTCCTGGATTATTCAATATGTCCGTCTGGTTTTTGTCCATAACAGTCCATCAGTCATAAATATAAATTGCAAGTGTCCTTGTCAAATTATTATTATACCCGAAGATAAATATTCCAACTAATTGGGGATTCGAATTGTAACAAGGTTTTAATACTTTGTTTAATGAATACACCAGGTTATCGACTGCGTGTAAATCAAGGTTTTACTACTTTGTTAACAATTACACCAATTACCCTTGAATGTAATTTCACCCCTGTTTTAATTATTCTAGTGGCTATTAATCCATTCCCGTGTCCGGTTAAATGAACGATTATTCGTACATATAAATACCCCGCCCATCGTGTCCGATCGAGTGTATATGGTAATTTATAGGGACGCCCAATTGCAAATCTTTATATTAACATTAACAAACTTTCATTTAGTTAAACAAATATAAAGCCCATTAATAGCCCATAGTCTAGTTTCCACAAGTGTCGTTCTTTTATCCAAACCCCAATTATGGTACAAAGCCCAATTACCCAATTTTAGTAATTAGCCCAACATCATGATTACTTCGTTTTAAACAAGCATAATAATAACTTAGCTACGAGACATTAATGTAAAAAGGTTGAACATAACTTACAATGATTAAAAATAGCGTAGCGTTACACGGACAGAATTTCGACTTACACCCTTACAACATTCGCTAACATACCCTTATTATTAGAATTATAATTAAAATATAAATTATAAATATAAATATATATTACTTCGTATGAAGAGAAGAAAAAAATGATGATGTGTTTTGATCAGAATTCGGGTTGATTTATAGCCAGGAATGGTTTTTGGGGCTCCGCGACTCGCGGCAAAATGGCCTTCAAACTCCGCGAGTCGCGGAGAGGTATTTTCACTTTACACCCTTGGAGTTTCTGGCTGCCGATAGTTTTTAATATATATATATAATATATATATAATTAATATAATTAATTATATATTATATTATATTTATATACATAGTTAACTTGTAATTTTTAGTCCGTTGCGTCGAGCGTTAAGAGTTGACTCTGGTCCCGGTTCCAGATTTTCGAACGTCCTCGCGTACAATTTAATATCTTGTACTTTGCGTTTTGAATCTTGTACTCTTGTGATTTCGAGACGTTTCTTATCAATAATTGGAACCTTTTTGATTGTCTTTTGTTCTTTTGAGCTTTTTGGTCGTTTGCGTCTTCAAATCGTCGAATCTGTCTTTTGTCTTCACCTTTTATTATTTAAACGAATATCACTTGTAAATAGAACAATTGCAACTAAAAGCTTGTCTTTCTTGAGGAATAATGCTATGAAATATATGTTCGTTTTTAGCATTATCAAATATTCCCACACTTGAGCGTTGCTTGTCCTCAAGCAATATTGTCTTGAAATACTAGAATCACTTCTTTATTCTTCACACTTTGTACATCAGTGATTTCTATACGGAGGTATAAACAATGGTAGTAACGATATGGTTTACAGTCCCACATGACTATAAAAATTTAGATCCATTAAGGAAATTGGATCTTTATGAAAACATTTGATCTTTTGAAATCTAGTTTTTACCCTAGATAAGTTTTCCGGAATAACCCTTTACCGGTGTTTGCAAAATATTTTTGTGGGTTTGGTGGGTTTCAGATTTGAAAATTTTAGCTCAAAACTTGCGGTTTTGTGTCACCCACTTGCTAACCTTGTATTTGGAAAGCAACACGTCCAGTTTACTTGTCCCGTATATTACCTTTCGGCAAACTACCGTCCGGTTGTAAAGGAAAGCGTTGAACAAGCAACTGTTTAAGGCAATGTCCCGTGACATGCTTTTGATTATGGTCTATAACGTGTCGGACGCAATTACTATCCTTGGTAGGAGCAATAGTAAAGCTCACCCTTATAATTTTTCGGTCTGGCACAAGGTCCTGTCTTTGACCATGCTATGCAACCACCGTTCTTACGGTTGACACCCGATTTAGTTCAGGTGACCTAATGAATTCCAGGTGAATTCCTAGGATTTTACGTTCAATGGTAATGAACGCATTGAAAATAGGGTTTTCAGAAAACAAATCGGTTTATAATTTTGATCAAAATATTTTCTCGTTCAAGCTCGAGTTTAGATATCATTGAATTCCATGAGTTTGTAATTCTCAATCTTTAAGGTCAATCTCTAGGATTGAGTAATATCAGTCTTAAAAGCTGATTTTTAATCTTTAAGGAGATTATCCTTTCTGGGGATCTGATTCATTAGTCTTATCCAGCTAATTTGCACGGTGCCTCCCCATTGTACGAGATAAATCCTTCTCATGGTTAGGATAAATTTGACCACTTGGCGACCCTGTTTAATGCTGAGGTCCGTGGATTTCCTGCTGATTTTAGTGATGACTTTTCTAGATTTTTCGTCAACCTACAGCTGGTCTGAACGACAACTTCATGACCTAAATCAAGAAGCGCGTTTCTTTTTCGGAAGACTTTACTTCCTTTTAATGATGGAATTGATTCATCGTGTAGATCCATCTCTTCTTTTCTTTCATTGGGTAAAACAGTTTAGTTTAGTCCAAAGCAAAAGTATTTTCAGTTATTTGTTACAGATATATGTGACATATGTTTAAGATAACTTGGTAAATTTTCCCACACTTGGCTTTTTATTTTTCTTTTTATCGTCCTCTATTCCATTTTAAATGAATTTTAACATTTTAGTTTGTTTCTCAATTTATGTCCTTTCCGAGGTAACAATAATTTCGGTGTTAAAACCTAGTTTTATCGTTCATAAATATGTATAAACATGATTTTAATTCATTTAATTGAAAATTTCGAAAAATTTTACTAGAATTGGGTAGTCAGTATATAAGACTAGGGCTGTTCTTTTTTATCAGAGAGCACTAGATTCTAATACAACTACTGCTTTACTAGTATTTTTAATGGTAACCAAGTGTATAAAGTAAAAAAAAATTTTTAAAATCCGAAAGAATTTAACCCCTTCCCACACTTAAGATCTTGCAATGCCCTCATTTGCAAGAAATCAGTAACAATTTAAATTATTGAGGGTGATTTGTGTGAAAATGATTAAATTTTTACCAAAGTTTCCAAATATATTGGCGTTTGTTTGCTGAATGATAAATGGTGCACGTCATTTGTTCATTCCGTCTTGTTGTTATTTCACATATATTTTGCATCTTGTCGTCAAAATTAGTTGCTTTTGCTGAACTTAATGCCAGTCTTTGAAAATGCGTTGTTTTACCCTGTTTTGTACATAAGATAAACTGCAAACATATATACATATTTTTGAAGTTTGGTTTATTACCCCACATTCAAAAATTATTAAAATCTAAGAATAAAAGTTAGATAATTATAAAAATAATTACAATATTAACAAAAATATTAAATACATCAATAATTACAAATTACATAATAATAAAAAAAAAATAAGTAAACTAAGGATGATATTGGTACCAATAGGGGTTCCACGCATAACCATAAGTGCTATAGAATGCCTCGGCAGGGTCATACGTAGGATATGGTGGCTGCATCTCTATCGACCAAGGAGGGAAGACGGGTTTCGGAGTAGGAATATAGTTTCTACCTATGTGTTGGCAATGTGCTATGATCTGGTTCTGATGAACTTGCCAATCTTCAAATGCTCTCTGTCTAGCATTTTCGTATTCCTGAGAAGCTATAAACCTTTGCATTTCTTGCATCTGGTTCCCCCCTCCTACATTACCTTGTTCCTGGTTTCTCTCTACCTGTGGATGTCTACCATTGTATCGTACTGCGGCGTTATTTCGCCGCTTCAACACTTTCGCACCATGGTATACATTTAAACCTATAGTGTCGCGGGGTTCCGGCTCTTCTACTAATAATCCCCCCCGACTTATATCCACACCGAGATATTCACCAATCAAAGTAATAAAAATACCACCTCCTATTATGCTATGTGGACGCATCCCTCGAACCATAGCTGATAAATAATAACCCACACAATATGGTATACTTACAGCGCTGTGTGGGTCTCGAATACACATATGGTAAAACAAATCTTGTTCATTTACCTTTTCTTTGTTTTTACCCCTTTGTGTAATCGAATTAGCTAAAAATCTATGTATTACTCTTAATTCGGCTCTATCTATATCCAAATAAGAGTAGTTTCCCCCTTTAAAACGGTGGTGGCTTGTCATTTGACTCCACACACCGTGTGTATCAAAATTCTCATCTATTTTCCTACCGTTTAGTATCAATCCTCTACAATCGGCAGACGCTAATTCCTCAGGCGTATATATACGTAAAGCCTGAGCCATGTCCAGTAAAGACATGTGGCGCATCGAACCGCCTAACAAAAATCTAATAAAAGAACGATCGGTTAAACTAGCTACCCGATCATTCAACTCTATACTACATAACAACTCTTCACACCATACTTTATATACAGGTCTGCGTATGGTGAATAAACATATCCAGTCATTAAAATAAGAATTACCATACCTCTGTACCAGTAATTCCCTAATTGGCCCGGCCAATTCTACAGCTTCCAAGGGTCCCCATTCTATGACCCTTGGTACCTCAACAACCTTAGAGTGAAGAGTATGCAAACCCCGTTGATATTTTGGATAATCTATCCAAAGTCTGTCAAATCGCAGGTTCGGGTGCAACTGTTCCAAGTGCATATCTGAAAAGGTCATGACTGGATGAGGTACATCCTGCTTGTAGTAGTTATCTACCTCCTGTTGTTCCAAGTTCTCAGCAGGAGCATGACGGGCTTGGGATGAAGATTCACCCCTTTCATTCTGCAAAACACATCAAACACAAATTTTGTGCATCCAAATATGCATTAGTGTCAGCAAAATCATCAATTAAAATAATTACAATGACATTATCAATTTATATCAAACTTAAGCTTATTTCCACATTTTTATCAAATCTACACTTTTTCAAATAAGCATATACGAAAATTTTCGCCAAGTTCATAAGCATTCAACTCAAATAACATGTCAAAATAATCATTACTAGCAAATAAACAAGTCTCAAATGGCATTATCTTTCAAAAATCAAGTTCATGAATTTTGGATTTGAAAAAGTCCACTTTAATTCTCAAAATCATGTTTATGCTCAAAGTTTGGATCATTTAACTACCTAGACATGTTACACTACTCAATTTAGCAACAATTCATGACAAAAATCGGCCATAACCTGTTTATATCAAAAAGCCCCAAATTGCTCAAGAACACAAACCCTAGATTCTAAAGATTTTGAAGTTTTTGGCTTCAAATCATGTTAACAAGCATCAATCTAGGTTATACATGCATAATATACTAACAATTTAACACTAATTACACTAAAAATTAACAAAATTCAAATTATGAAAATATGCTCAAGAACACACTAAAATTAGGATTTAAAGGTGATTTGGGGTGTAATTGTACCTGTTTTCTTGAGTAGTTCCTAGATATCATCCTTCTCAACATGATTGTAGTGAAAAATTTGAAGATTAACGGTGAAAAATTGAGTTTTTGGGATGATTTTTGTGGGTTTTTTCGGGTTTTTTTTCGAGCTGTATTTGGGTGTTTATGTGTGTGTGTGAGTGATCAGTCGAGCAGCTCTTTTATTTTTTTTTTCTGGGTTTTGGACCCTCCGCGAGTCGCGGAGGTTTTTACTGAAAACTCCGCGAGTCGCGGAGTTTTTTTTTTTTTTTTTTTTTTTTTTTTTTTTTTTTTTTTTATAATCTTTAACTTATAAAACAATTAAGAAATTAATTTTAAAATTTTGTTTCCTTTGTTATTTAGGACGAGGTCGTTTCGGATCGATGTCCTAGTCCGTCCCTCGACAAAATTTTAAAATTTGTCTTTTTGTAGCGATTGTTTTAAAAGCTAAGATTTTTGGGTTTTTTCAATGTTTTTGGCATACTTTAAATCAATAAGATTAAAAATAATGATAATAAAAGTTCTCGTCCCTCCCTCGGGTAAAGCAATTTCGGTTCAAAGACCTAGTCTTCAACTTACGACGAATTTTAAAAATCATATTTTTAACTTAATGAGATAAAGTAAATTTTTTTAAATTCACACAACTTAAATATAAAATTCAAAATTAATATTAAAAATTCAAAATTCACACCAAACTTAAAATTTGAAATGCATAAAATTAAAATTTCATATTTTAAAACTTAAAAATTCACACCAAACTTATATTAATTTTTCAAATATTTACAATTTTAAAAATATTGTTTTTACAAAGTTTACAATATTAATTTAAGATTTAAATATTAATTTTAAAAACATGGTAAAAAATAAAATTAAAAATCTTTTTGTCTTTTTATCCCACTTTTATCAATATTATCAAAAATATGCGCCCCTCTTTTCGGTAAAGTAATTTCGGTTCCAAGACCTAATTTAACTCATGACGAATTTTTAAAATATTTTGGGTTGATTGATTAAAGATATTTATACCTTAAGAATAAACGTTAAATTTCGCAGTGATGTAATAAATTTTTGAACGATATTAATAATTTCGGTCGCCAAACCTAATTTTATTTAATACCAATTTAATACTTTTTAGCGAACAAATTAGCGTTTATTATCAAAAGGTTAAAAATAAAAATAAAAAATAAAAACTGTACAGACATACCTGTTAAATAGATTTCTTAGTTATATGATCTATTATATTCATAAGATAGTCGGTTTAATTGGTCTTCCATGGCTGCATAGGCGTAACCTCGAGCATTCATTGTCTTTTCTTCTAAACATATGAACGGTCCGTCTCTGCATAAAGTAACAAATTCGGTATTTGAATAGGTTTGATTATTTGAACATTTATCTCCATGTGACCATTTTCCGCATTTGTGACATTTTTCTAGGTGTCGTGCTCTTCTTTTCGCTGCGGATTTTGATTTTCCTTTACCAAATTGTAACTTATTATCTTCGCATCTGGATCCTTTTCTAACTCCGTCCATTCTTTCTCTGATTACTGATACTAATTCACTCGGGAGTATGTCATTATTACGTTTAGTGATCAAAGCGTGTAGCATTAGACCATGGTTTAATTCACAGGCAGTCTTCATTTTGTAAAAACCTAAAAAAAATAAAAATTCAGAATGGGGGGAGAAGACTAGTTCTTTAGGGTCTGCTAGGGAAAGACCATACGTGTTCCATTTTCGAGAACTACACGAAAACAGACAATCTAACTCTAACAGAAATATATATTATCCTTTAAAGACTTGATTCTCCCCACACTTAGTTTGCTGTGGTATCGAAATTGTGATTAACTTCGTTGTCGAATTCCATCGGACCATGTATGTAATGTTTAACTCTGTGACCATTAACTTTAAATTCAATCCCATTTGAATTTATTAATTCTATCGTTCCGTATGGGAAAACTCTTTTGACTATGAATGGTCCAGACCATCTTGATTTCAATTTTCCAGGAAATAGCTTGAATCGTGAATTGAAAAGAAGAACTCTGTCTCCTTCTTTAAATTCTTTTGAACTTCTGATTCTTTTATCATGCCATTTCTTCGTTCTTTCTTTATAGATTAACGAATTTTCATATGCTTCATGTCTTAATTCTTCTAATTCGTTTAGTTGACTTAATCGTAGACGTCCAGCTTCATGTAAATCAAGATTACATGTCTTCAAAGCCCAAAATGCTTTGTGTTCAATTTCTACTGGAAGATGACATGCTTTTCCATACACAAGTCTAAAAGGTGTTGTTCCAATTGGAGTTTTGTAGGCTGTTTTAAAAGCCCAGAGTGCATCCTCCAATTTAATGGACCATTCCTTCGGATTTGATCCTACGGTTTTCTCTAGAATACGTTTTAAAGCTCGGTTGGTATTTTCAACTTGTCCACTTGTTTGTGGATGATATGCGGTGGAGATTTTATGAGTTACTCCATATCTTTTAAGAACTTTCTCAAGTTGATTATTACAGAAATGAGTACCCCGATCACTTATTAAAGCTTTCGGTGTTCCAAACCTTGCAAAAAGACGTTTTAAAAAGTTGACTACAACTCGTGCATCGTTAGTTGGGAGAGCTTGTGCTTCCGCCCATTTAGATACATAATCAATGGCTACGAGTATATATAGATTATTATGAGATTTTGGAAATGGACCCATAAAGTCAATACCCCAAATGTCAAATACTTCGCAAACTTGGATGACATTTTGTGGCATTTCATCACGTTGACTTATTTTTCCGGCCCTTTGACATGCATCACAGGATTTGCAAAGAAGGTGTGCGTCTTTGTAAATTGTAGGCCAATAGAATCCAGCTTCATAAACTTTTCTTGCTGTTAGTTGAGGCCCATAATGCCCTCCTGTTGGTCCTGTGTGACAATGGTTTAATATTTTACTAGCTTCATCTCCAAATACACATCGGCGTATTATTCCATCGGGACAACTTTTGAACAGATGTGGATCTTCCCAGAAATAGTGTTTTATATCACTGAAGAATATCTTTCGTCTTTGGTACGATAATCCTTTTTCAAGGAATCCACAAACTAAGTAGTTTGCATAGTCTGCAAACCATGGGATTTCTTTATAATCTATCTTCAATAGATATTCATCAGGAAAGTTGTCTTGTATGGCCGATTCATTCAGAACTTCTAATTCGGGATTTTCAAGACGAGAAAGATGATCAGCGGCGAGATTTTCTGCTCCCTTTTTATCTCGGATTTCAATATCAAACTCTTGTAAGAGTAAGATCCAACGGATTAATCTTGGTTTAGCATCTTGTTTTGAAAATAGGTATCTAAGAGCAGAATGGTCGGTATAGACCACCGTTTTTGCTAGAACGAGATATGATCGAAATTTGTCAAAAGCAAAGACAATAGCAAGGAGTTCTTTTTCAGTAGTTGTATAGTTCGTTTGTGCTCCTTGTAATGTCTTACTAGCATAATATATAGGTTGAAATCGTTTTTCAATCCTTTGTCCTAAAACGGCTCCCATTGCAAAATCACTTGCATCGCACATTAGTTCAAATGGTAGATTCCAATTTGGTGTTATCATGATCGGTGCATTAGTGAGTTTTTCTTTAAGAATATTAAAAGATTTGATACATTCATCTGAAAAGATGAATGGCGCATCCTTTTCTAGGAGTTTATTCATAGGAGTGGCAATTTTAGAAAAATCTTTTATGAAACGTCGGTAAAAACCGGCATGCCCTAGAAAACTCCTAACTCCTCTAACATTGGTGGGATGTGGAAGTTTAGCAATTACATCTACTTTAGCTCTATCCACTTCAATTCCTTCTTTTGAAATTTTATGTCCAAGAACGATGCCTTCTTTAACCATGAAATGGCATTTCTCCCAATTAAGTACTAGATTTGATTTTTCGCATCTAATTAGCATTCGTTCCAGATTAACTAGACATGATTTAAATGTATCACCGAAGACTGAAAAGTCATCCATGAATACTTCCATGCATTCTTCTATCATGTCATGAAAAATCGCCATCATACACCTTTGAAAGGTTGCAGGGGCGTTACAAAGTCCAAATGGCATGCGTTTGTAAGCAAAAGTACCATAAGGGCACGTGAATGTGGTTTTCTCTTGATCTTCGGGTGCTATTGGAATTTGAAAATATCCGGAAAATCCATCTAGAAAACAATAGTAACTATTTCCGGCTAATCTTTCCAACATTTGATCTATGAAAGGTAAGGGAAAGTGATCTTTTCTGGTGGCGTCATTTAATTTTCTATAATCAATACATACACGCCATCCTGTTACAGTCCTAGTAGGAATAAGCTCATTTTTCTCATTTGTAATGACAGTCATACCACCCTTCTTAGGTACGCATTGAACTGGGCTTACCCATGGACTATCAGAAATTGGATATATCAAACCTGCATCTAGCAGTTTAATAATCTCTTTCTTAACTACATCTTGCATATTAGGATTTAGTCTTCGTTGGCGTTGCACATACGTTTTATGACCTTCTTCCATAAGGATTTTATGTGTGCAATACGAAGGACTTATTCCTTTAATATCATGAATCTTCCATGCAATGGCTGGTTTATGAGCTTTCAACACAGAAATGAGTTGTGATTTCTCATTTTCAGTAAGAGAAGACGATATTATTACAGGTAATTCAGATTCACCATGTAAATAAGCGTATTCCAAATGGTTTGGAAGTGGCTTTAACTCTAATTTCGGAGGTTCTTCTATCGATGATTTATATCGATATCTGTCTTCTTCTTTTAGCATTTGAATTTCTTCTGTTGTTGGTTCATATCCATTAGCTATAAGTGTAGCTAACATTTCAGCTTCATCAATTGGTTCATTTCCTTCTCCTAAAGAACATTCTCCTGTTCCTTGTAATTCTGGAAATTCTTCTAATAATTCTGCATGTGCATCTATAGTTTTAATATAATAACATGTATCATCTGCAGATTGTGGTTGTTGCATTGCTCTATCAACTGAAAAGGTAACACTCTCATCCTCTATACTTAGGGTCAGTTTCTTACCGAACACGTCTATCATTGCTTTAGCCGTGTTTAAGAATGGTCTTCCTAATATGAGAGGAACTTGAGAATCTTCTTCCATGTCTAAAACAACAAAATCTACTGGAAATACTAAAGTACCAACTTTAACTAGCATGTTCTCCATTATCCCTCTAGGATATTTTATTGATCTATCGGCTAGTTGTATGCTTATTCTGGTTGGTTTCAATTCTCCAAGGTCTAGTTTAGCGTATAGTGAATACGGCATTAGATTTATACTAGCACCTAAGTCAGCCAATGCTTCTATTGAACTAAGACTACCCAGAAAACATGGAATTGTGAAACTTCCTGGATCAGATAGTTTTTCTGGTATCTTATTCAACAGCACTGCTGAACAATTAGCATTCATAGTAACAGCCGAGAGTTCTTCCATTTTCTTTCTATTCGTGATTAGATCTTTCAAGAATTTAGCATATCTTGGCATTCCTGAAATCACATCAATGAAAGGAAGATTTACATTTATCTGTTTAAACATATCCAAGAATTTGGATTGCTCGGCTTCTAGTTTTTCTTTCTTCATTTTACTCGGATAAGGAAGTGGTGGTTGGTATGGTTTAACATAAGGTTTATCCTTTACTGTGTTATCTTCATTAACCTTTTCAACTACCGGTTCTTTTTCCTTATCTTGATCAGGTTGTGGTTCTTGTGTAGTAGGAATAGTTTCATCAGAAGTTACAGGTATTTCAGGTGGTTTAAGTGTTGTACCACTTCTTGTGGTAATAGCTTTAGCTGTTTCATTCCGGGGGTTAGCATTTGTATCACTAGGTAAACTTCCCGGTTTTCTTTCACCTATTAACCTTGCTAGGTTACTTACTTCTTGTTCTAGATTTTGAATAGAAGCTTGTTGATTTCTAAATGCTTGAGCATTTTGTTCATTGGTTTGTTTTTGAGATGTGAAAAACTGCGTTTGAGTTTCAACTAGCTTCGTCATCATATCTTCTAAATTCGGCTTTTTATCATCGGTTTGTTGTGGTGGTTTGTTTTGAAAATTCGGTCTTTGCTGATTGTAAGTATTATTGGATACTTGTTGATTGCTAGGACCTTGTTGGTTATTGTATGGAATATTTCGGTTATAATTCTGGTTTTGATTGTAAATCGGTCTTGGCGGTTGATAATTATTCTGATAATTATTTCCAGGCCTTTGGTTTATGTATGAAATATTCTCTCTTTGTTCCATTGTTAATTCAATACTGAGACAATCTTTTGTCAAATGTGGTCCTCCACACTGCTCACAACTAATTCGTATAGCATGAATATCTTTAGTCATCTTTTCCATTCGTCTCTCGAAAGCATCTATCTTTGCGGAAATGGAATCTAAGTCATGGCTAGAATCGGCTCTAGCTGCTTTAGATGATCTAATGATATCTTTTTCTTGGTGCCACTCATGTGAGTGGGAAGCAGTATTATCAATAATTTTGTAAGCATCAGTTTCGGTTTTCTTCATAATAGAACCACCAGCTGCTATATCTATGTCTTTCCTTGTAGTGATGTCGCATCCTCGGTAGAATATTTGTACTATTTGACAGGTGTCTAAACCATGTTGCGGACATCCTCTTAATAACTTTCCATATCTTGTCCACGCCTCATATAGAGTTTCATTTGGCTTCTGTGTGAACGTAACAATTTCTGCTTGAAGTCTTACGGCTTTTGATGCAGGAAAGAATTGTTTAAGAAATTTGTCAATTAAAACATCCCATGTATCAATCGCCCCTTCAGGTAACGATTCCAACCAATCTTTGGCTTCTCCCTTTAAAGTCCAGGGAAATAACATGAGATATATTTGTTCATCCTCCACTTCTCGTATTTTAAATAGTGTGCAGATCCTATTAAAGGTACGTAGATGTTCATTCGGATCTTCCTTCGGCGCACCACTAAATTGGCATTGATTAGTCACCATGTGTAGAATTTGTCCTTTGATTTCATAATCTGGCGCATTAATGTCTGGATGAGTAATTGCGTGACCTTGGCCAGTGCGTTTAGCTCTCATTCGGTCTTCCATACTTAAAGGTTCCAGATTCTCCATAATTGAATTTGTTGAATCGGTATCACTAGATGCTTCAGATTTAATAGTTCGTTCCTCAACAATCTCTGTTTGAATGATTGGTGGTTCCGGAGGAAAGTTTAATGGTTCAGGATCTATGAACCGTTCCTGAATATTTTCTGGATTCTCAATTGTGAGGTTTGTTTCAAAAACTGGATTATCGGAAATTTGAACTGAAGTACTTGGTCGACTGGATGACGATTCTAAAGAAAAATCAACGGCGGTTATATTTGTTAAACGATGTCTTGATCGAGTTACAGGTGGTGAACGTACAAAAGGTGATGAACGTCTTGCTCGGTGCATTCACAGAATATCCTATTAGTTTTTAAAAGGAAAGAAAAATTATAATAAGTTATCCAATCAATAGACTTTTCTGATTTTGCCCACGTTTCGAATAGCCAAAAGATGCAGCAGAGGGGCAGGATTCGTTTGGTCTCAATATAATTGAGGACTGTTTGGCTCCAATAACCCGGTCCACGTACAAATCCAACTATTACTACGAACCAGAAAATTTTGATGTCTATCAATTTAACCACTTAAAATAAATTTTCGTAATTTTAAGAAATTTAGAGAAGAAGTAGAAAAAAAAATTCTAAGTCCTAAAAACTAGAATAGCGAGAAATAAGAGAGAAAAAGATTGCGCGTCGAAAAATGTCGAAAAAGAAAAAATGGTTGAAAAATAAAAGGTGACGGAAAAATAAAAGAAACTTATAAAAACTTAAAAATACTTAACTAATTTAACCTTATTACTATAACTAACTTAAAATTATAATCGCAAATTGAAATTACTAATTGGAATGATAATTGATACATAGTAAAAGGTCTAAAAATATTAAAACTTACAAGAGAAACTAAATCCCAAATGGAAATAACTTAAAAAAAAAAAAACTAAAACTTAAAAAGGCGTCGCAAAATTCTAAAGCACCTAAATCTTAGTCTAAAGAAAAAGCACTTAAGGAATTCTACGGCAAAGCCTAAAAATCTAGGAGTAAAAATGACTATAGCGAAAACTAAGTTTAAAATTAATTATGAGCTAAAAAATACAAATATTACGCTACAATGATTAAAAAGGTACAAAATATAAAAATATACAAAAAGTTGTAAAAAGTACAATTTTTATAAAAATATTATTTTTATATTATTTATTTAATAAAACTACAAATAATACAATTTTAATAAAACTAATTAAACAAAATACATAAATATAAAGTAAAAAGTAAAAATAAAACTAAAATTAATAATAATAATAATAATTAAGTAATTAATAATAATAATAATAAATTAAAACCCGTGATTAGGGTTTTGTCCGTGTGTCAGAGGGCCTCCGCGAGTTGCGGTGAATAAAGAGGAAAACCCCGCGAGTCGCGGGGTTCAGAAAAACAGTTGACAGGTTTCACTTTTACGCGTTTTTCTTTATTTTTTTTTTATTATTTTCTTTTTTTCTGTTTTTAGTTTAAATAAACGATTTTTAATAAAATTTATATTTTTATAAATTAAAATAAAGATAAAGAAACTTATAAAACTTAAATATTTAACAAAATCTTAAAAATACTTATATTTTTGTTTTTCTTTTTATATTTTTGAATATTTAAAACGTATTTTTACAAAAACGAATTTTTAATAAAAGTAACTAAAAATTTTTTTTTTTATTAGCGTTGCGCTTCCGGCTTTTAAGAGTAATTCCCCGGCAGCGGCGCCAAAAATACTTGATGTTTCGCGAGGTGTATATAAAATAGTTTATAATTTTAGCAGGAAATACTATTAAATACGATACAATTTTACACAAGATATTTATTTATTTATAGAATGGATATACTTAAACCTTGCTACAACACTTATAGGCAGTGTACCTAATCGTACAGTAGTGTAGTTTTTAGTAAGTCCGGTTCGTTCCACAGGGAAATCTTTAAGCAAAGCTCAACGCTATATTAGTTTACTTTTATAAAAATACAAATATATATATAAGTGATATTATTATTATAAAGGGGGGTTTTTACCGTTTAATGACCGGTTTGTCGATTTTAAAACTTTAGTCGCAGTTAAAACCTAATGTAAAATATAAAATAAATACAAGACTTTAAATTAAAGCGTAAAGTAAATAACGATAATGAAATTGCGAATAATAAAAATGCGATAAAATTAAATTGCGATAATTAAAAAGTACGATAATTAAAAGTGCGATTAAATAAAATAACAATAAATAAAAGTGCGATAATTAGAAGTGCAATTAAATATAAAATAAAGGAAATTAAATATGAAATAAAAGAATTATGCTTATTTAAACTTCCGTAATCATGATGTTTGACGTGTTGATTTTAGTTTTATGCCCATGGGTTAATTGTCCTTTGTCCTGGATTATTCAATATGTCCGTCTGGTTTTTGTCCATAACAGTCCATCAGTCATAAATATAAATTGCAAGTGTCCTTGTCAAATTATTATTATACCCGAAGATAAATATTCCAACTAATTGGGGATTCGAATTGTAACAAGGTTTTAATACTTTGTTTAATGAATACACCAGGTTATCGACTGCGTGTAAATCAAGGTTTTACTACTTTGTTAACAATTACACCAATTACCCTTGAATGTAATTTCACCCCTGTTTTAATTATTCTAGTGGCTATTAATCCATTCCCGTGTCCGGTTAAATGAACGATTATTCGTACATATAAATACCCCGCCCATCGTGTCCGATCGAGTGTATATGGTAATTTATAGGGACGCCCAATTGCAAATCTTTATATTAACATTAACAAACTTTCATTTAGTTAAACAAATATAAAGCCCATTAATAGCCCATAGTCTAGTTTCCACAAGTGTCGTTCTTTTATCCAAACCCCAATTATGGTACAAAGCCCAATTACCCAATTTTAGTAATTAGCCCAACATCATGATTACTTCGTTTTAAACAAGCATAATAATAACTTAGCTACGAGACATTAATGTAAAAAGGTTGAACATAACTTACAATGATTAAAAATAGCGTAGCGTTACACGGACAGAATTTCGACTTACACCCTTACAACATTCGCTAACATACCCTTATTATTAGAATTATAATTAAAATATAAATTATAAATATAAATATATATTACTTCGTATGAAGAGAAGAAAAAAATGATGATGTGTTTTGATCAGAATTCGGGTTGATTTATAGCCAGGAATGGTTTTTGGGGCTCCGCGACTCGCGGCAAAATGGCCTTCAAACTCCGCGAGTCGCGGAGAGGTATTTTCACTTTACACCCTTGGAGTTTCTGGCTGCCGATAGTTTTTAATATATATATATAATATATATATAATTAATATAATTAATTATATATTATATTATATTTATATACATAGTTAACTTGTAATTTTTAGTCCGTTGCGTCGAGCGTTAAGAGTTGACTCTGGTCCCGGTTCCAGATTTTCGAACGTCCTCGCGTACAATTTAATATCTTGTACTTTGCGTTTTGAATCTTGTACTCTTGTGATTTCGAGACGTTTCTTATCAATAATTGGAACCTTTTTGATTGTCTTTTGTTCTTTTGAGCTTTTTGGTCGTTTGCGTCTTCAAATCGTCGAATCTGTCTTTTGTCTTCACCTTTTATTATTTAAACGAATATCACTTGTAAATAGAACAATTGCAACTAAAAGCTTGTCTTTCTTGAGGAATAATGCTATGAAATATATGTTCGTTTTTAGCATTATCAGTGTATAACAATCCTAATGCTCGAGATCGACATACAAAAGTTATCCAAAGTCGTTTCAAAAAGTCAATTTTGACAATAGTTCAACAAAACGAGACATACCTTATATAAGGATTCATTTACTCGGTTGGTAATATTCAAAAATCCAATTTATCAATCGCGTAAACAAGTTGTTTAAATCTTAATTATAGATTCAAAAGCAATTTCAATTAACGTTAATCATAATTCAGTTGATCATATCTTTTAATCCGTTCATCGAAATTATTCGATATCTAAATGAAAAGTTATTGATTTTTCACCAGCTTTCCAAAAACATGTATATCATATACCTTTTACCAGTAATATATGTATTTACTTCGTGATTCATCATAACTGTTTAACGACAAAATTTAGCATACAAGCATGCATAAATATATATACTCGAGCACTAGACATGGATACACAATTAATGTATAAAAGATAAAATATGAGTGCTTACGTATCAATATTGAGATTCAATATTGTAGGAAAATACGTAGACGCAACAGAGATGATAAACACTAGATTTGATTCACAAATATACCCTCGAACATTACCCATAACCTCCTTGACAATAACCCATAATTTCCTTAGCTCTATCCCGCTCAAAAACCCATTTTGAAGGTGACACGCTCATAATCTCGTCGTAGTATTTTAGGTATATATACTACTAATAATAATATTATAATAAGATTAATAATAATAATATTAATCTTAATAATAATAATAATAATAATAATAATAATAATAATAATAATATAAAAAAAATAATAATACAGAGGAATGAATCGAGCTTTTATAGTATGTGGCCTGCTACAGTACCTCATGCGATCGCATGAGTTTTCAGTGTTTTTGCCATGCGATCGCATGGCCACATTATCCTGTTTTTGTTTGCTAGTTCGTCGACATCAAATAGTGTACTGTAGCAAATAGTGTTACTGTAGCAAATAGTGTTTACTACAGCAATAGTGTTTACTGTAGCAAATAGTGTTTACTGTAGCAAGTAGCACTGTAGCAAAATACGATTTCACTGTAGCAAATAGTGTTTTACTGTAGCAAATAGTGTTTTACGGTAGGAAAGTCATTTTACTGTAGCAAATAGTGTTTTACGGTAGGAAAGTCGTTTTTACTTGTACATATATATATATATATATATACATACATATAATTGTTCATGAATCGTCGAGAGCAGTCAAATGTAATTTAATACATGAAACAGTTCTAAAATTTTAAGATTCAACTTCATAGACTTTGCTTATCGTGTCGGAAACATTAAATCACTTAAAGATAAAGTTTAAATTTGGTCAGAAATTTCCGGGTCATCACACATTTCTTTTACACTTGTTGCAAAATTTGGTGCAGAACCCCGAGTGATACTTTTCACACCTTTGGCATAGCTGCTTCTGATTGTTGTTGTTGTTGCGGTTGTTATTGTAGTTGGGATGATTGTTGTAGTTGCTGTTGTTGTTGTTGTTGTTGTTGGGCCGTTTGTTGTAGTTGCGATTGATGTTGCGATTGTTGGGATAATTGTTGCGATTATTATTGTAATTGCTGTTGTTGTTATATTGGTGATTCTTATCACCGTTTTCCTCCCACTTTCTTTTGACTTGCTTCACATTGGCCTCTTCAGCCGTCTGTTCTTTAATTCTTTCCTCAATCTGGTTCACTAGTTTGTGAGCCATTCTACATGCCTGTTGTATGGAGGCGGGCTCGTGTGAACTTATATCTTCTTGGATTCTTTCCAATAATCCTTTCACAAACGCGTCGATCTTCTCTTGCTCATCTTCGAACGCTCCCGGACACAATAGGCACAATTCTGTGAATCGTCTTTCGTACGTGGTAATATCAAATCCTTGGGTTCGTAACCCTCTAAGTTCTGTCTTGAGCTTATTGACCTCGGTTCTGGGACGGTACTTCTCGTTCATCAAGTGCTTGAATGCTGACCACGGTAGTGCGTACTCATCATCTTGTCCCACTTGCTCTAGATAGGTATTCCACCATGTTAACGCAGAACCTGTGAAGGTATGCGTAGCGTACTTCACTTTGTCCTCTTCAGTACACTTACTTATGACAAACACCGATTCGACCTTCTCGGTCCACCGTTTCAATCCGATCGGTCCTTCAGTTCCATCAAATTCCAAAGGTTTGCAGGCAGTGAATTCTTTGTAGGTGCATCCTACACGATTTCCTGTACTGCTAGATCCAAGGTTATTGTTGGTATGTAGCACAGCCTGTACTGCGGCTATGTTTGAAGCTAGAAAAGTACGGAATTCCTCTTCATTCATATTCACGGTGTGTCGAGTAGTCGGTGCCATTTCCTTCAAAATAGTCAAATGGAACAAGTTAATCATACAGAATATTAAGAGTAGTTAATAGTATTTCGTAGCATAATATGAACTCATTTATAAAAGCTTTTTCTTCATATTAGCGTTTTATAAGTTTAAATTCGGGTAGTACCTACCCGTTAAGTTCATAATTAGTAGCTAATATACAATTCAACTACTACAATTCTATATGAAAAACTGATTATAATAATATTTCGCGTTCAAACTTTTATACAATATTTTACAAACTTATAATACCGCTTATTTTACATAAAGCATGAAATATAGCACACAATAACTTTGATACAAGATAGTTGTGAAGATAATTCTAGCTACTACACAAGTCGTTCAGCAAAGGCAATAAAGACACGTAATTCATACGTCCAAAAACAAGTCATGCATTCTGGTTTTACTAGGACTACTTCCCATCCTTGGTCTTGTGGAACATAACCGTTATGGCCGTTGATAAGACAGCGTGTTGTAACGTCGTCAAAGGGACGAGGGTTACGTAATAACCAACAGTCTCGTAATAACCTAAAAACCTCATTTCTTACCCCAATTACCGACTCCGTCACTTGTGGGAACGTTTTGTTTAATAGTTGTAGCCCGATGTTCTTTTTCTCACTTTGGTGAGAAGCGAACATTACTAACCCGTAAGCATAGCATGATTCTTTATGTTGCATGTTAGCCGCTTTTTCTAAATCATGAAGTCCTATATTCGGATACATTGAGTCAAAATAATTTCTTAACCCGTTGCGTAAAATAGCATTTGGGTTCCCCGCAATATATTCGTCAAAGTAAACACATCGTAACTTATGGGTTTCCCAATGTGATATCCCCCATCTTTCAAACGAAAGTCTCTTATAAACCAAGACATTCTTGGAACGTTCTTCGAATGTCTTACAAACTGATTTTGTAGCGACCCCGACAAATCGTCAAGTGACGGCGTCGGCTACGTGGGTCCCATTACCTGATTATAAGTCTTTAAGATAACGTTTGACCAAAATATGTCGCCTTCATTTCAAAATAAAGATTGTTTCAAAGTTTACAAGAATTGTTCAACCAAAAGTTAAGTTACAACGTTATAGATACGATTGAAATCTAGGCGACACGGTTTAAAGTAAAGTCAAAAGACGCTCCATGAAATGCATGTATACTCGACATCGGATGCAAGTATCAAATAGTAAGCGGAAGCATGTTTCACATATCGTGCAAGACCTGAGAAAAACATAGAAATCTGTCAACGAAAACGTTGGTGAAATCATAGGTTTAAGTAAGTAAGTACAAGTGAACCACAAGATTTGCATCAATGAAATAATAGTAATACATTCCAAAAGTTTGTTTCACGAGCACCCAATTATCAATGCTTAACATTTCCTTCCATTGAACCCCATCACTTAGTGCTAGAACATACACTGTTTCTCGAAAATATATTTCATTCGTAAACGGTAGCGAACCGTTTGAATGAGGGTTTGTCAAACCCATATGGATCCATACAACATAAGTTCTCGCTTACACCCGGCAAGTGTAACTAATGATAATCGAATTGAGGATTTTGTTCTAAACTCGTATGTAGAATGTTTGTTTTCCTGTACTTGTGTTCACTTAGTAAAGAAATGTTTATGTTTTCTCATCCCAAATGTAAGTTCAAAAAGAGTAAAAGTGGGACTATGATCTCACCTTTGATTGCAAGTGTAAATAGGTACTTCAACAAGTAATGTGCGCAAAGGACAACGCTAGTCTCGACCTAAACAAAGGTTGTATCAATAACGATAGTCACGAAGGGTCAAAGTTGTTCAATTAGTCATATGGCTCGACACGACTCGATTATGTAGCATGTGAAGCAAATTGTCAAGTTTCATGCAAGATACAAGTATAAAAGCATGTTAGGAAGATTGCATAAAAGTTTGGTTAAGTTTGACTAAAAGTCAAACTTGGTCAAAGTCAACGAAAAAGTCAACACGTTCGGGTCGGGTCTCGGACAAATTTTCTATGCTAGTTATTCATATATAAGCATGTTAAAACAAGTTGCATGTGAATTGGAGGTCTAGAACATGGCAAACATTTTTGATAAAATGGAAAAGTTGGACAGAATCTGGACAAGGCAAATGTCGCGCCGCGGCAAGGGGTGTCGCGCCGCGACATAACACATGGTCTGGTGTCAGGTCGTTTTCAAGGTTCAAGTCTTGGTCAAAACTTCAAACAAACGCAAAACGCAAACCGCAAACAATTAGAAGACGTATCTTATACCGTTGGAAAGCTCTTTTGACAAGGATCACAACTAAACACAAATCCTCAAACAAAAACATCATTTACAACAATCGAATTCTCGTCATGTGATCAATAAACGTTCATTTCAAAGCCTCAAGTTCATCAATATGCATTTTAAGTTCCGGGAATCCAATTTACACATATGATATGCCGTTTTGAAGGTAATGAAGCATACATTACAACTAATCACTAACAATTAACATTCCATGGCATTCAAGCATCCAAAAATTCATTTCAAGAACTAGCAAACCCTAGTCAAGCAACACCAAAATCAATAATCACGTTTTTGAAGTTTCTTTGATCAATCTATATATCAACATGAAGCTAATGATGCTAGTAACACTTTTAAAACATGAACTTTAACAATCTAACAACCTTTAATCATCCAAATCAAAGATTAAGCATACAATTTTCATTTTCAAGCTAGTTACACTAAAATCAACAAATCAAGCAAACAAATCATATATTCATGTTATACACGAGCCATAGTCACTAACTAACAACATTTCAAGTAATTAAAACGAATTTAGAGAAATTTAGTGTTTTAGAAATGTTACCCAAAATCAATGAGGTTGGTATCAAATCGAAGAGGATGAAACGAGGATTCCAAAAGTACAATTTATTTTGATGTTTGATTCCTTGCTTGAATTTGGATGATGATTGAAGATGATGAAGAATTTAAGGTTTGAGTTTTTGGTTGAGAGAAAAGAAGAAAGAAAAGAAATTAAAAATGTGGGGAATGGTGGAGAAGTAGTTGACTTAGTCAACTACTAGTGATTAGTTTGGCCATATGGCAAAAATGGTCCCTCGAGTTTGTAGTCGGGTGCGGGAATTAACCAAACGAATATTTTAAAAACGCTCGAGTAAACGGGTGACGTTATATTTAAATAACGAGGATATTATGAACGTTAGTTAATGAAGATACAATTTAAATCGCGAAAGATATTATTTAAAAAAAAAGACGGTGTTAAAATAAATTTAACGGAAAAACGCTGGATGTTACATTATCCACACCTCAAAAGAAATTTCGTCCCGAAATTTAGTTGGAAGTAGTATTTGTTGAATCTTCCTCCAGATCTCGTGTTGCCAATTCTACGAATAAGTGAAGGTACGTCCTTGGACATTTCAGCGAACTTGACGGTCGGGATCATATGTTGTTTTAAGGTTTGGTTTCACGATCCCTGGTTTTAACTGGTTTTCCCATGAAGAGAAGTTTGTCATCAATAGTTGGTGTATCTGGCAGGATTGCACGTTCCTGTTCCGCAGGACACGTTTCCAAATTTGTTACACGAAATGTAGGGTAAACGGAAACTTAATTTAGTCGAAAGTTCTAAGCGGTAGGAAGCGGTCCCAATACGCCCCAAGGTTTCAAAAGGTTCGATATTGCGGCTAGCCTTTCTCGATTTCCCCAAAATGGATTACACCTTTCCAAGGTGCGGTTTCTCAACATTATGCGGCTACACACTGGGATTTGTGAGGTTTTCATCTAAGTTTGGTATAACTCTTCTGGCGACCATGGGTTGTCTCGAGCCCTTCTCGGACTTGAAAGATCTCAATTGTTGTTTCTTGATGGAGTTCAGATTCGGTGATTTGCTTTGATTGAATGAACAGGGGTATGACGTTAGCAGTCATATGGGGTTTCGGAAAGTGCGTGCGAACACACGAGTGGTAACTACTGTTGTAAGAGTGATCTACTAAAGGTGACAATACGAGTTCGTGACATGTCTTTTCAAGACGTAAATCGTTCGTTTGCTTGGTTCATCGGTTTGTGGGTGGTACGCGGTACTCATGTCTAAGCGGGTCTCCAAGGTTTCTTGTAAAACTAGAAGTGAAACGAGTATTTCGATACGGGATAATTGACAAGGATACACCGTGTTGGAATAGAATCTCTTAAGATATGTTTGAACAAGTCAGTTAGGGTTCGAAAAATGTTCGTTAGGACTATTCACCCTCGTGGCGAATACTAATGTAATATGAGGAGTTTCTCTATCCATAGAGAAATGTTACAAGGAGTTTCCTTAAACGGAAATGTGAGCGATAAAGATAGGAGTGAAATGAGGACTTAGAATAGGATGAGCTTACATCTCGAGGTTGCCATATCGTGCCTCTAGTTGTCAAAAGTTGAAGTCTGAAAGAGAAACGAGATCGTACACGTAGTTGTATAGTTCGGGGTTGAATAATAGTTGGCCGATTATCAGGAACACAATGACATTAAGTCAAAGAAGAGTGAAGTATCGTTGGATTGTGTGTTATCTTAATTTCCAGTAATATCAGACGGTAACTATAACGACCCGTTCCTAATCCATCCGGACAACGTCCATATCGATTACAAACGAATTATAATAGTTGATAACATCGCGAGGTATTTGACCTCTATATGATACATTTTACAAACGTTGCATTTATTCTTAAAAAGGCAAACTATCATTACATCAAAATTGATATGCTCGTCTAACATTTTTCAATATCCAAATGGCTTAATATTAGCCCTTAATGATCTTCAATGACTCGAATGCAACGTTCGTGTATCATGGCTTAAATGGTCCCAACTAGTATCCTTTATATGAGCTAATGCACAGCGGAAGACTTAATTCGTACCTGAGAATAAACATGCTTAAAAGTGTCAACCAAAAGGTTGGTGAGTTCATAAGTTTATCGTATCAACAGTTATCAAAAGTTTCAATAGACCACAAGATTTCATAGTTATAAATATCTGTACACTCGCAAGTGTATAAAAGCATTCTAAGTGGTTGAGCACTTGGTAACCATACTTAACATTTAATCACGTCGCATATTCCCTTTAATATGAAATCTTACTACACCGTACCAAGGTGTAGTCGCAAAACGAAGTACTGTGCAACCGTTGAATACTGGTCGTCCAGTCCGGTTGGGGTTGTCAGGCCCGATAGATCTATCAACAAGATTCGCGTTTACAATACCGCTGTAAATATTAGTTACCAAGCTACAGGGAAGTATGCCAGTGGTACAACTCAACGTAGAATGTGTTTTTAGTACTTGTGTCTATTTCGTAAACATTTATAAAAGCTTCGCATGTATTCTCAGTCCCAAAAATATATATATATTGCAAAAGCAATTAAAAAGGGAGCAAATGAAACTCACCAATTGTATTTTGTAGTAAAAATACATATAACATCATTGATAACTTATAAGGTTGGCCTTCGATTCACGAACCTAATTAATTATATAATTATATATCGATTAATATCTAAATAACAATTTAAGTCAATTTATAGTGTACCAACCCTAATGCTCGAGACTAATATGTAAAAGTTAACAGAAATTTGTTTGACTCAAAAAGATTTCCAAAAAATACAGTTATATATCACTGTTTTATATTCTCAAATATTTTGACAATACTTATTAAAGTAAATAATAATGTAATTCTTTTATGATATCTTAAAATTATACTAACTTTTGATATAAAGATACTTTTCACTTTTAGATAATATTTTTAAATAATAATTTTAATATTAATAATATTGATAATTGAAATTTTTATAGTTTTAACATAATTAATATTTTTAATTACAACAAAAATAATAAGTTTATAGTTTTGATAAAAATATTAGTTTCTTTAAAATATTAATAACAACAAACATAATAATCGTAAAAATAATATTTTTAGTAAAATGATATTTAGTAGTTTTAATAATAACAACTAAAATAAAAATTTTATAGTTGTTAATAAAATTATTAGTTTTCCCATAAAATTATAATATCAATAATAATAGAAATTTATAACAACAACGTAATGTTAAAATATTCATTTTTGGTAATTTGTACAAAGTTCAATTGATTATAACTTCAAATTCATCCGCCGAATCCATTCGACATCTAAATGAAAAGTTTATAGTTTTTCGCCACCTTTCCAAAAACATATTATTCATATACCTTATCTTAACCGCAGAGGTAACTAATTCAGATTCTATTCTAAAATATAATTTGTTAAAAATAAATAAAATAACAGGTACGATCCTAATTTCTCGAGCACTAGTCAGGGATACACTAAAAGTAAATAAAAGTTAAGTTTAGAGTGCTCACGTATCAATATTGAGATTCAATATTGCAGGATAATATTTAGACGCAACGGAGATGACAAACACTAGTTTGTCTCATAAGCAAAACCCCCGATCCATACCCATAACCTCCATAGCTATAACCCATAATCTAGCTCAATCACTCCCACTCATGAAACCATTTTTGGAAACATTTGGGCAGAACCTTGTCGTAGTATTTTATGTATAAGCTGATAATATCACTCCTAATACTACTAATAATACTTGTTTATGCTACTAATAATAATACTTGAATTAATAATATTAGTAGATAAGTAAATAAATAAAATAAATAAATAAATCTTACGGAGTAATATAGAGAGAAAGAGAAGTTTAGAAAAAAAATAAGTGTAAATGACCAAATCCAGCGAATTTATGGTGTCCACTTTTTTTATGTCGGCAAACATTACACGATTCGTGTAGATGGGTACACGATTCGTGTAAGGTGTCTTCACGAAAGTTGTAGATTTTTGAGTTACGGTCGTCTGGACACCAAGATCACCCTTTTTCGAGTCCGAATGAATTAGTTATGATTTTTCTCGTGCAAGTGCGCAGGTTTAGTGATTTCCAAAGTTTTAACTTAAAATCATGTGATGAAATGTTGTAGTCTTTTGGTGCTTATTAAAAATCTTTATTTTATTAAAATGACTCGTTAATAATTTGACCAAGACAGTTTCAGATATTTATAAAATTTATATTATCTTTTACACTTGTCGATAATTATAGTAATCTTATATCGAAACCAAATATTACATATCTAATACCTTGTTAACGTTATCAATTAATAAATATATATCATATATACACATAAAAGTTCGTAAATCGTTAGGCTTGGTCAATGGGTAACTAATCATTCAAATATAGATTTCAGACTTTCTAGACTCAACATTAAGGTTTTTGCTTATCGTGTCGGAAATATATAGAGTTTAAGGTTTAAATTTGGTCGGAAATTTCCGGGTCGTTACAGTACCCACCCGTTAAAGAAATTTCGTCCCCGAAATTTGGTAGAGGTTGTCATAATAACATATAGGAATGTTTTCATGACGAATATGTAGTGATAACAAAGTTTTATCATTATTAGATATAGATAAAACATTTCGATTATGTGAAGCGTACTAGCGAAGCTAAAAGGGAGTGAAATGAGTAAATATAGAATTGTTGTAACCGATGACATGATTATGATTGATTTCCGGAATTTAAGGGTTTCGAGAAAAATCTTATGTAATAAGATTTGGCTTTGCGGCGATCAGGATCTTCTTTGATTTAACGCAGCAATCTGTTTTGATTTCTTTGTCGAACATCTCACTATAAATTTACCTCCTTCTTTTCCTTACTGCCCACACCTTCTATTCTTTCTCTTTAGTTTCTACTTTAAGACATTCACTAAAAATGCTCCATCCCATTCTAATCCTTGTTATATTTCTAACTTTCATATCTTTCATTCTTCTTTTTCATCTATCACTAGAAGAATCTATTTTCTTTTATCCTTTCCTTGGAATTATAATGTCTTTAATTCTCCCGTGCCTTTACGTTGCCATACGTATTGATATGCACGGTTTGTAGTTTCAAGGTTGTGGTTAGGTTTTATATCTTCCCGTCCTCGAACCAAGCGAATAATGATCCGAATTTCGTAGGTATGAGATTCAGAATGAACATAGATATTGCTCTTAGAAAGAAATGGTAATGGTATGATTTTGATTAGTAAAAATTACCAGAATATTTTGGGAAATTAGAACTATCAGGGTGATACGTTCTAATATGTTTGAAGATTGTATAGAATGTAAGAGCCGCGTAACATGGCACATGAGGATGGTACTGTGAATCATCACATTTCATTAAAAACTTATCATAACTTAATGTAATATAATGAAGTTGATCAAGTTTCATTATATTATACTAATTTATGCATCAGTTCTCAACACTGCTTCAGAACATTCTTATTTTAACCTGAAGGTTTCAGAATTTAGAAACTAACACAGTTTCTTTTACGTTGTAACGTAGATATTACGGAGGAATGAATGATTTCAAATAAGGATAGCTTCGAAAACATCTTCAGAAATATTGAGGATATTTATAATGAATGATATGATAATGTTTTAGAATTTCTAATGTCGAAGGATGATGATGAAGATTGACCCGTAAGGGTTTAGATTCGGAAGCAAGGTGTTTGCTATGGAATTGTCATGATTCTTTTATGTACAAGTTTAGTCCTTGTAATTTGTTCAGAGTCTCCTTCACGATTTGCTCAATCCGGTTTTCAGTACCAAATTTTCTATCGAGCATTCCTAACACTTCCTCTTTTTATCATCAAGTTTTGGTCATTATGACTGTCTTACAACATGTTGCTTCGTCGGTATTTCAAGAACTACTTCATAGTTCAAGACGTTCTTCAGAAACTTCACATTCGGGGTATGAAGTTCTTAGAGATAATATCATAAGTATAGATGAAGAAATTCTGCAAGATTTTCAAAATACGACTTGCGGATTCCGTCCTAGGAATGTCAAGCTGCTGGTACATCTGCTGATAACGTTGTGAATTATAAAAGATTCTTCGGTGGTAACGGCGAAAGAACAAGGTATAGATTTCGAGATTATAGTAGGAGTAGTCTTACTGAGAAGCCGAAGTGGAGCTGTGACAAAATTAGCTTCTTGAAAAGGAATTGTAGGGTTGTTTTGCTAATGAATGACGGAGGATTCAACACAGTATGTGTTAAACTTATGAATTTGGTTTCGAGAGTTTTCCGGCGTATAAATCTTTGCTTCGGTAGACGAGGCGCGGCGGTTTCGACTTCTCGATCGAAATGTTTTCAAGAATCATGAAAGGATTTGAATACGAATTGTAATCGTCAAGATACGAATGAGGTTTGAGATAAAATCAAGTGGCGAACTTGAAGAATTGTTTAGTTTCATATGTTATATTCTATATTTTAATTCATTTTACTTGTCCATAGTTAGCAGTCTGTTAGTTCGATTGTCCAATAATACAATAGTTAAATAATATATATATATTATAATATTCGAATTAAATAATACATATCGTGACCCGTGTACCGGTCTCGGTATTGATCACAACTCAAACTATATATATAGATGGGTCGATATGATAAATCGAAACCTTGTATACGTGTCCCGTTATATAAAGTGCGTAAAATAAATAAATGTATATCATGACCCATGCACCGGTGTTGTCTCAGAATTAATCCGACGTGTTGCGTACATGTGTCCCGACAGTAGTACAGTGCGGAAATTAAATTTGCGGGAATGTAAATTGCGGAAATGTAAATTGCGAGAATGTAAATTGCGAGAATATAAATTGCGATAAATTAAATGTTAATCAGTTAGCTGGGAACAGTTAGCCGGAACAGTTAGCGTGAAATCCTTAATAGATTTTCAATTAGTTAAATCGTGTGTTTCTAACAATTTTAATATATCCAATGTTTTCTTCATTATGCCACTTGTTGGATTCTGATAAGTCAAAATCCGAATATGAAATGAGAATGGTTATTCTGGGATGAGCGGATACGAATACCGGTGGTTGCGAGTAAAATAATAGATGACCGTTGAATCAGATTCAAAGAATGTACAGTGTACTTATTAATGTGAATTCTAAATATTCCTCGGGTGCTACCCACCCGTTAAAATATTTTCATCATTAACAGTTTGTACGAAAGAAATTTTTAATTACAATCTTTATGAAAATATACTTGCATATATATTTTCATCGGATGTAATTATGGATTTAATGAGTAAAGAAAATATTATACTCATTTGATTTACTGTTGGCACTTGATTTCATGATCTCTGAACATTAGAGATTACGTAGTTGTCATGTTAAACGGAAGTAAATGAGGTAGGACGTAAGGCGAAGGTAATCGATGTCGAACGAAAATTTAGTAGATGGAACGATACGTAGAACGGTGACTATACTCATGGTATAGTTTATGACGTTGAGGTTTATGACGCGACTGTGGCTGCTGCTGGTGTTTGTAACCGTAACACCATATTTTCCATTGCTGTCACACAAACGCGAAGTTTATTAACTTATACTTGTACACCGGATTGATTGGCGATTGAAGCGAGCGGATGTATAAAATTCGGAATATGAGATGGTATATAATTATGATGAGATATCCGTAAAAAGGAGAAAAGAAATGGTTTCTCGAACAGGTTCGTCGGTAAGTGTTTCAGGTTTATCGCCAAAAGAGTAATTTAGTGGATGGAAAGGTTCTTCAATGTGAAATGATTTCCGGATGTCGTATGATATTCTAACTATATAGAATATCTATATATATTACCAAAGATTTCGTAGTCTTCAAAGAAATTTACGGCGTGTATCAGGCAAATCTAGGATGCGCTAAGATATGAATTTCGTCTATACACTATCGATGCACTAAATGCAGTAAGACGTGTCTAGGCTTAAGAATGCTAAGCAGGCAATTCCCTAAAGATGATAAGCAGATGATTTCCGACTAATGTGATAAGCAAAACTTTTTGACAAGCAGACACGGTCAAAGTCCAGTCTCACTAATGTATCCTAACAACCACCAGTTAGACACACTAATGGGTGACCTGGTTCGCTAAGACCAACGCTCTGATACCACCTATAACGACCCGTTCCTAATCCATCCGGACAACGTCCATATCGATTACAAACGAATTATAATAGTTGATAACATCGCGAGGTATTTGACCTCTATATGATACATTTTACAAACGTTGCATTTATTCTTAAAAAGGCAAACTATCATTACATCAAAATTGATATGCTCGTCTAACATTTTTCAATATCCAAATGGCTTAATATTAGCCCTTAATGATCTTCAATGACTCGAATGCAACGTTCGTGTATCATGGCTTAAATGGTCCCAACTAGTATCCTTTATATGAGCTAATGCACAGCGGAAGACTTAATTCGTACCTGAGAATAAACATGCTTAAAAGTGTCAACCAAAAGGTTGGTGAGTTCATAAGTTTATCGTATCAACAGTTATCAAAAGTTTCAATAGACCACAAGATTTCATAGTTATAAATATCTGTACACTCGCAAGTGTATAAAAGCATTCTAAGTGGTTGAGCACTTGGTAACCATACTTAACATTTAATCACGTCGCATATTCCCTTTAATATGAAATCTTACTACACCGTACCAAGGTGTAGTCGCAAAACGAAGTACTGTGCAACCGTTGAATACTGGTCGTCCAGTCCGGTTGGGGTTGTCAGGCCCGATAGATCTATCAACAAGATTCGCGTTTACAATACCGCTGTAAATATTAGTTACCAAGCTACAGGGAAGTATGCCAGTGGTACAACTCAACGTAGAATGTGTTTTTAGTACTTGTGTCTATTTCGTAAACATTTATAAAAGCTTCGCATGTATTCTCAGTCCCAAAAATATATATATATTGCAAAAGCAATTAAAAAGGGAGCAAATGAAACTCACCAATTGTATTTTGTAGTAAAAATACATATAACATCATTGATAACTTATAAGGTTGGCCTTCGATTCACGAACCTAATTAATTATATAATTATATATCGATTAATATCTAAATAACAATTTAAGTCAATTTATAGTGTACCAACCCTAATGCTCGAGACTAATATGTAAAAGTTAACAGAAATTTGTTTGACTCAAAAAGATTTCCAAAAAATACAGTTATATATCACTGTTTTATATTCTCAAATATTTTGACAATACTTATTAAAGTAAATAATAATGTAATTCTTTTATGATATCTTAAAATTATACTAACTTTTGATATAAAGATACTTTTCCCTTTTAGATAATATTTTTAAATAATAATTTTAATATTAATAATATTGATAATTGAAATTTTTATAGTTTTAACATAATTAATATTTTTAATTACAACAAAAATAATAAGTTTATAGTTTTGATAAAAATATTAGTTTCTTTGAAATATTAATAACAACAAACATAATAATCGTAAAAATAATATTTTTAGTAAAATGATATTTAGTAGTTTTAATAATAACAACTAAAATAAAAATTTTATAGTTGTTAATAAAATTATTAGTTTTCCCATAAAATTATAATATCAATAATAATAGAAATTTATAACAACAACGTAATGTTAAAATATTCATTTTTGGTAATTTGTACAAAGTTCAATTGATTATAACTTCAAATTCATCCGCCGAATCCATTCGACATCTAAATGAAAAGTTTATAGTTTTTCGCCACCTTTCCAAAAACATATTATTCATATACCTTATCTTAACCGCAGAGGTAACTAATTCAGATTCTATTCTAAAATATAATTTGTTAAAAATAAATAAAATAACAGGTACGATCCTAATTTCTCGAGCACTAGTCAGGGATACACTAAAAGTAAATAAAAGTTAAGTTTAGAGTGCTCACGTATCAATATTGAGATTCAATATTGCAGGATAATATTTAGACGCAACGGAGATGACAAACACTAGTTTGTCTCATAAGCAAAACCCCCGATCCATACCCATAACCTCCATAGCTATAACCCATAATCTAGCTCAATCACTCCCACTCATGAAACCATTTTTGGAAACATTTGGGCAGAACCTTGTCGTAGTATTTTATGTATAAGCTGATAATATCACTCCTAATACTACTAATAATACTTGTTTATGCTACTAATAATAATACTTGAATTAATAATATTAGTAGATAAGTAAATAAATAAAATAAATAAATAAATCTTACGGAGTAATATAGAGAGAAAGAGAAGTTTAGAAAAAAAATAAGTGTAAATGACCAAATCCAGCGAATTTATGGTGTCCACTTTTTTTATGTCGGCAAACATTACACGATTCGTGTAGATGGGTACACGATTCGTGTAAGGTGTCTTCACGAAAGTTGTAGATTTTTGAGTTACGGTCGTCTGGACACCAAGATCACCCTTTTTCGAGTCCGAATGAATTAGTTATGATTTTTCTCGTGCAAGTGCGCAGGTTTAGTGATTTCCAAAGTTTTAACTTAAAATCATGTGATGAAATGTTGTAGTCTTTTGGTGCTTATTAAAAATCTTTATTTTATTAAAATGACTCGTTAATAATTTGACCAAGACAGTTTCAGATATTTATAAAATTTATATTATCTTTTACACTTGTCGATAATTATAGTAATCTTATATCGAAACCAAATATTACATATCTAATACCTTGTTAACGTTATCAATTAATAAATATATATCATATATACACATAAAAGTTCGTAAATCGTTAGGCTTGGTCAATGGGTAACTAATCATTCAAATATAGATTTCAGACTTTCTAGACTCAACATTAAGGTTTTTGCTTATCGTGTCGGAAATATATAGAGTTTAAGGTTTAAATTTGGTCGGAAATTTCCGGGTCGTTACAGTAACGGTGAAATAACAGAGGTATGTAGTGTGGTACGTGATGACAAGAATATTGATCGGATCCACAATTTAGTATTCGAATTCTTCGTGCAAAATAACGAATTTCCGTCCTGTTGATTTCGAGTCGAGGGAGTATGCCTTTCGGCGTCCAAGTAGAAATATTTCCATATTTGAGTCCCATCTGGTGTTGTAAGAATTTAGCTAGAAATGTTGGTGTGAAGAATCACGCTCAAGGTTCGATCGCGGAGAGATTAAAGTCGTGTAATACGAGAAAAGTCAGAAATGAATCTTTGGTAACAACCGGTGAGATCTAAGATTTTTACGAATACAAGTCTGAGTTGGGAGAGTTTCCTGATTACATGTGGCTTGATTTCGAGATTGATTGTAACGCTTTGACCATTAACTTCATGGTCTAGAAAATTGGACTTCGTTCAACAGAAATTCTCACTCGGAGAATTTGGTATAAAGTTGCTCTTTTCTCAAAAGTTCGAGCGTAAGATGGTGATGTTGTTCGTTTTCCTTCTTTACTTGAATAAGTTAAGATGTCATCTATAAATGTGATAACAGATTTGTCTAGATAAGTTGCATACGTGGTTTAGGAGGTTCATGAATACGGACGAGCCTTGGATAAATCGAATGGTACTAAGAGGGATTTACAACTAACGTTGCGAGTTCGGAAAAGACTCAGGAGACATCGTCTCACTTAACCCCCAATTGATGATAACCGGAACGGAGGTCGATTTGGAACATACGGGATTCGTGCAAATAATCATGAGGTCATGGATGCGAGGGAGAGGGTATCGGTTTCCAACCGAAAATTACTCAGTTCACGATAATCTATACAAGATGATGGGGAAACTTTTTTTTTTTTTTTTTTTTTTTTAACGAAAAGGTTCCGAGCTCCCTAGTTCTATAGGTGTCAAGTCAAAAGTCTTAACGTATATCCTCCAATAAAATTTATCGATACGCAATGGTTTTCCGTTGGTCACTTGAATGGCGTAAGTAATATCTAGGGGGAGGGGTGGAGTGCAAGGAGTAGGCTCCAAAGCCTTGGATACAAAACATTTATCGATACCCGAATCGGATAAACATGAAACATAAGAGTCGTTGAGAAGAAACGTACCCGTAACTAATTGTCGTTCCGGGAATCCTATGTGTTAAGGTTGAAAGCTCATTCGCGTACATTAGGGTGGGCGTTCTTCTTGGGACATGCATTCTTAAAATGACCCAGTTGTCCACATTCAAAACAAGCACCCCTTCTGCGTGCACTGGGCACCTTTTTAGCGACGGGGGCGACACCCTTACAACTATGGGCCACATGGCCACTTCTTTGACACTTGATGCAAAATGGTCCGCCACATTTTCCATAATGATGTTTGTGGCACGTGTTGCAAAAAGGTCGTGTTCCAGCATAATTTTTCCTGCCGCCGGGGGTGAAAGGCTTCTTGGTGGAGTCGTTGTGGTTGTGGTTGCTTGATGAAGAGGCTTCCTGTTTTCTTTTGTTGTTAACTGGTTGGGCCTCGGCCGTTGGTGCCAGCGCTTCAATTTCATCCACCGTTTTTATAAATCGGCGGGCTATCATCACAGCCTCTTGTAGGTCGGCGGGTCTTAATGGCATTACCCCGTGTGGAATGCTCTTAGGGAGGCCATCCATGTAAAACTCAACTCCTTGGGGCCCGGGAGCCCGGAGGTTTGGACAAATTGAGGTTAGTTCGGCAAACCGTTGATTATAAGCTTCGAGGTCATCTCGGGCTATTTTTAAATTTCTTGGCCCCTGTTCGAGCCTTCGAGTCTCTTCGCGCGGGAAGTATTCGGTGGTCATTCTTTCTCTTAATTCGGTCCAAGAGAGTGTAAGGGCTTCATCGATACCCACCGATTGTACATACGTGTTCCACCATGAGAGAGCAATACCGGTGAGAGTGGGGGTGGAAAACTTGACCTTATCTTGGTCCCGACAACCGCTTATGCTAAAAACGGCTTCTGTTTGTTCGAACCATCGGGTGAGAGCAACCGGTCCTTCGGTTCCATTGAAAGTGGGAGGATTGTACTTCATGAAGTTCTTGTAGGAGCAACCTTCGCTTGAATTACCGGCTCCATGATTGTTGTTGTTAGAAAAGTGATCGGCCACGGCCGTACCCACGGCGGTGGTTATCATTCGTTGAAGAGCTTGTTCAAGAGTTTCGAGAGGAGTGTTGTGTTGACCTTGGTGAGCCATTGTTCCTTCATGACACAAGAATATCATTGGTTAGTATTTTCAACAATACTAACCACAGTATGGAATAAGGATAGAGAGAAAATTTTTCCTTGACTCGCCTTAAATTCTTTACGTCATAATGTCGGAACGTCCATGTGAATCACCGTAATATAATCCCGGAAATTATATTACCCTGATTCTCATGTGCATTTAACATTACTTCATAAAGTCAAGGTGGCGCATCAACAAAATTTATCAACGTAAGATCAAGATCGAATACGAGTTAGATATGATAGAAGAGTTCGAGTATAAATGCACAATTTGTCAAATAATTCCTACTTCAGTCTATATGCCGGTTGTAGTCTAGATTCACCTATGTACCCTATGACTCGGGGTGGACACAAATGAACTCTAAATCCCTACAACCAAGGCTCTGATACCAACTGTAGCGACCCCGACAAATCGTCAAGTGACGGCGTCGGCTACGTGGGTCCCATTACCTGATTATAAGTCTTTAAGATAACGTTTGACCAAAATATGTCGCCTTCATTTCAAAATAAAGATTGTTTCAAAGTTTACAAGAATTGTTCAACCAAAAGTTAAGTTACAACGTTATAGATACGATTGAAATCTAGGCGACACGGTTTAAAGTAAAGTCAAAAGACGCTCCATGAAATGCATGTATACTCGACATCGGATGCAAGTATCAAATAGTAAGCGGAAGCATGTTTCACATATCGTGCAAGACCTGAGAAAAACATAGAAATCTGTCAACGAAAACGTTGGTGAAATCATAGGTTTAAGTAAGTAAGTACAAGTGAACCACAAGATTTGCATCAATGAAATAATAGTAATACATTCCAAAAGTTTGTTTCACGAGCACCCAATTATCAATGCTTAACATTTCCTTCCATTGAACCCCATCACTTAGTGCTAGAACATACACTGTTTCTCGAAAATATATTTCATTCGTAAACGGTAGCGAACCGTTTGAATGAGGGTTTGTCAAACCCATATGGATCCATACAACATAAGTTCTCGCTTACACCCGGCAAGTGTAACTAATGATAATCGAATTGAGGATTTTGTTCTAAACTCGTATGTAGAATGTTTGTTTTCCTGTACTTGTGTTCACTTAGTAAAGAAATGTTTATGTTTTCTCATCCCAAATGTAAGTTCAAAAAGAGTAAAAGTGGGACTATGATCTCACCTTTGATTGCAAGTGTAAATAGGTACTTCAACAAGTAATGTGCGCAAAGGACAACGCTAGTCTCGACCTAAACAAAGGTTGTATCAATAACGATAGTCACGAAGGGTCAAAGTTGTTCAATTAGTCATATGGCTCGACACGACTCGATTATGTAGCATGTGAAGCAAATTGTCAAGTTTCATGCAAGATACAAGTATAAAAGCATGTTAGGAAGATTGCATAAAAGTTTGGTTAAGTTTGACTAAAAGTCAAACTTGGTCAAAGTCAACGAAAAAGTCAACACGTTCGGGTCGGGTCTCGGACAAATTTTCTATGCTAGTTATTCATATATAAGCATGTTAAAACAAGTTGCATGTGAATTGGAGGTCTAGAACATGGCAAACATTTTTGATAAAATGGAAAAGTTGGACAGAATCTGGACAAGGCAAATGTCGCGCCGCGGCAAGGGGTGTCGCGCCGCGACATAACACATGGTCTGGTGTCAGGTCGTTTTCAAGGTTCAAGTCTTGGTCAAAACTTCAAACAAACGCAAAACGCAAACCGCAAACAATTAGAAGACGTATCTTATACCGTTGGAAAGCTCTTTTGACAAGGATCACAACTAAACACAAATCCTCAAACAAAAACATCATTTACAACAATCGAATTCTCGTCATGTGATCAATAAACGTTCATTTCAAAGCCTCAAGTTCATCAATATGCATTTTAAGTTCCGGGAATCCAATTTACACATATGATATGCCGTTTTGAAGGTAATGAAGCATACATTACAACTAATCACTAACAATTAACATTCCATGGCATTCAAGCATCCAAAAATTCATTTCAAGAACTAGCAAACCCTAGTCAAGCAACACCAAAATCAATAATCACGTTTTTGAAGTTTCTTTGATCAATCTATATATCAACATGAAGCTAATGATGCTAGTAACACTTTTAAAACATGAACTTTAACAATCTAACAACCTTTAATCATCCAAATCAAAGATTAAGCATACAATTTTCATTTTCAAGCTAGTTACACTAAAATCAACAAATCAAGCAAACAAATCATATATTCATGTTATACACGAGCCATAGTCACTAACTAACAACATTTCAAGTAATTAAAACGAATTTAGAGAAATTTAGTGTTTTAGAAATGTTACCCAAAATCAATGAGGTTGGTATCAAATCGAAGAGGATGAAACGAGGATTCCAAAAGTACAATTTATTTTGATGTTTGATTCCTTGCTTGAATTTGGATGATGATTGAAGATGATGAAGAATTTAAGGTTTGAGTTTTTGGTTGAGAGAAAAGAAGAAAGAAAAGAAATTAAAAATGTGGGGAATGGTGGAGAAGTAGTTGACTTAGTCAACTACTAGTGATTAGTTTGGCCATATGGCAAAAATGGTCCCTCGAGTTTGTAGTCGGGTGCGGGAATTAACCAAACGAATATTTTAAAAACGCTCGAGTAAACGGGTGACGTTATATTTAAATAACGAGGATATTATGAACGTTAGTTAATGAAGATACAATTTAAATCGCGAAAGATATTATTTAAAAAAAAAGACGGTGTTAAAATAAATTTAACGGAAAAACGCGGGATGTTACAGATTTCGCCGTAAATAGTTGTGTCGAAGAATTCTGACCGACTCTAGACAAGATTTCATCAATCATGTCTTCGGGTAGGTCTCTTAAAATATTAGGTTGTCTATCCATTTTGTGTTTTTATACTGTAAAATAGACAAGAGTTAGATTCATAAAAAAAATACTTATTAATACAAGCAATTTTTACATATATCATAAAGCATAAGCACACTATATTACATATATTACACCACACGAATACAACTATCTTATTCTGACTCGCTCGTTTCTTCTTCTTCGGTTTTGGTTCGTTTTGCCAAGTTTCTAGGGATATATGATGTTCCCCTAATACGAGCTGTCGTTTTCCACAACGGTTTAGAAAAACCTGGTGGTTTAGAGGTTCCCGGGTCATTGTTACAACTTAAGGGCTTCGGGGGTTGACGATACATATAAAGTTCATCGGGGTTGGAATTAGATTTCTCTATTTTTATGCCCTTTCTCTTATTATTTTCTTTTACCTTTTTAAATTCAGTTGGGGTAATTTCTATAACATCATCGGAATTCTCGTCGGAATCCGATTCATCGGAGAATTGGTAATCCTCCCAATATTTTGCTTCCTTGGCGGAAACACCATTGACCATAATTAACCTTGGTCGGTTGGTTGAGGATTTTCTTTTACTTAACCGTTTTATTATTTCCCCCACCGGTTCTATTTCCTCCTCCGGTTCCTCCTCTTCCGGTTCTGATTCTTTTTCTGGTTCTGATTCTTCTTCCGGTTCTTCTTCAGGAACTTGTGAATCAGTCCAATATATATTCGACTCTTCGTTATTATTAGGTGAGTCAATGGGATTTGTGCTAGAGGTAGACATCTATCACACAATATCAAACATGTTAAGAGATTAATATATCACATAATATATACATGTTAATAATATATAGTTTCCAACAAAAATGTTAAGCAATCATTTTTAAAGAAAACACGGTCGAAGTCCAGACTCACTAATGCATCCTAACAAACTCGATAAGACACACTAATGCAAATTTTCTGGTTCTCTAAGACCAACGCTCGGATGCCAACTGTAATGTCCCGTTCTTATTGATTAAAAACGTTCCATATTAATTGATTTCGTTGCGAGGTTTTGACCTCTATATGAGACATTTTTCAAAGACTGCATTCATTTTTAAAACAAACCATAACCTTTATTTCATAAATAAAGGTTTAAAAAGCTTTACGTAGATTATCAAATAATGATAATCTAAAATATCCTGTTTACACACGACCATTACATAATGGTTTACAATACAAATATGTTACATCGAAATCAGTTTCTTGAATGCAGTTTTTACACAATATCATACAAACATGGACTCCAAATCTTGTCCTTATTTTAGTATGCAACAGCGGAAGCTCTTAGTATTCACCTGAGAATAAACATGCTTTAAACGTCAACAAAAATGTTGGTGAGTTATAGGTTTAACCTATATATATCAAATCGTAACAATAGACCACAAGATTTCATATTTCAATACACATCCCATACATAGAGATAAAAATCATTCATATGGTGAACACCTGGTAACCGACATTAACAAGATGCATATATAAGAATATCCCCATCATTCCGGGACACCCTTCGGATATGATATAAATTTCGAAGTACTAAAGCATCCGGTACTTTGGATGGGGTTTGTTAGGCCCAATAGATCTATCTTTAGGATTCGCGTCAATTAGGGTGTCTGTTCCCTAATTCTTAGATTACCAGACTTAATAAAAAGGGGCATATTCGATTTCGATAATTCAACCATAGAATGTAGTTTCACGTACTTGTGTCTATTTTGTAAATCATTTATAAAACCTGCATGTATTCTCATCCCAAAAATATTAGATTTTAAAAGTGGGACTATAACTCACTTTCACAGATTTTTACTTCGTCGGGAAGTAAGACTTGGCCACTGGTTGATTCACGAACCTATAACAATATATACATATATATCAAAGTATGTTCAAAATATATTTACAACACTTTTAATATATTTTGATGTTTTAAGTTTATTAAGTCAGCTGTCCTCGTTAGTAACCTAAAACTAGTTGTCCACAGTTAGATGTACAGAAATAAATCGATAAATATTATCTTGAATCAATCCACGACCCAGTGTATACGTATCTCAGTATTGATCACAACTCAAACTATATATATTTTGGAATCAACCTCAACCCTGTATAGCTAACTCCAACATTCACATATAGAGTGTCTATGGTTGTTCTGAAATATATATAGATGTGTCGACATGATAGGTCGAAACATTGTATACGTGTCTATGGTATCTCAAGATTACATAATATACAATACAAGTTGATTAAGTTATGGTTGGAATAGATTTGTTACCAATTTTCACGTAGCTAAAATGAGAAAAATTATCCAATCTTGTTTTACCCATAACTTCTTCATTTTAAATCCGTTTTGAGTGAATCAAATTGCTATGGTTTCATATTGAACTCTATTTTATGAATCTAAACAGAAAAAGTATAGGTTTATAGTCGGAAAAATAAGTTACAAGTCATTTTTGTAAAGGTAGTCATTTCAGTCGAAAGAACGACGTCTAGATGACCATTTTAGAAAACATACTTTAACTTTGAGTTTAACCATAATTTTTGGATATAGTTTCATGTTCATAATAAAAATCATTTTCCCAGAATAACAACTTTTAAATCAAAATTTATCATAGTTTTTAATTAACTAACCCAAAACAGCCCGCGGTGTTACTACGACGGCGTAAATCCGGTTTTACGGTGTTTTTCGTGTTTCCAGGTTTTAAATCATTAAGTTAGCATATCATATAGATATAGAACATGTGTTTAGTTAATTTTAAAAGTCAAGTTAGAAGGATTAACTTTTGTTTGCGAACAAGTTTAGAATTAACTAAACTATGTTCTAGTGATTTCAAGTTTAAACCTTCGAATAAGGTAGTTTTATATATATGAATTGAATGATGTTATGAACATTATTACTACCTCAGGTTTTGTGGATAAACCTACTGGAAATAAGAAAAATGAATCTAGCTTTAAAGGATCCTTGGATGGCTTGAAAGTTCTTGAAGCAGAATCATGACACGAAAACAATTTCAAGTAAGATTTCCACTCGAAATAAGATTGTTATAGTTATAGAAATTGAATTAAAGTTTGAATATGATTATTACCTTGTATTAGAAAGATAACCTACTGTAAGTAACAAAGATTTCTTGATCTTGGATGATTACTTGGAATGGATTTAGAAAACTTGGAAGTAAACTTGCAATCTTGGAAGTATTCTTGATTTTATGAAACTAGAACTTTTGGAATTTATGAAGAACACTTGGAACTTGAAGATAGAACTTGAGAGAGATCAATTAGATAAAGAAAATTGAAGAATGAAAGTGTTTGTAGGTGTTTTTGGTCGTTGGTGTATGGATTAGATATAAAGGATATGTAATTTTATTTTCATGTAAATAAGTCATGAATGATTACTCATATTTTTGTAATTTTATGAGATATTTCATGCTAGTTGCCAAATGATGGTTCTCACATGTGTTAGGTGACTCACATGGGCTGCTAAGAGCTGATCATTGAAGTGTATATACCAATAGTACATACATCTAAAAGCTGTGTATTGTACGAGTACGAATACGGGTGCATACGAGTAGAATTGTTGATGAAACTGAACGAGGATGTAATTGTAAGCATTTTTGTTAAGTAGAAGTATTTTGATAAGTGTCTTGAAGTCTTTCAAAAGTGTATGAATACATATTAAAACACTACATGTATATACATTTTAACTGAGTCGTTAAGTCATCGTTAGTCGTTACATGTAAATGTTGTTTTGAAACCTTTAGGTTAACGATCTTGTTGAATGTTGTTAACCCATTGTTTATTATAACAAATGAGATATTAAATTGTTATATTATCATGATATTATGATATATAATATATCTTAGTATGATATATATACAGTTAAATGTCGTTACAACGATAGTCGTTACATATATGTCTCGTTTCGAAATCATTAAGTTAGTAGTCTTATTTTTACATATGTATTTCATTGTTAATACACTTAATAATATATTTACTTATCATTTAACATAATTAACCAAGTGTATCAATATCTTAATATGATTCATATGTACATAGTAAGACGTTGTTATAACGATAATCGTTATATATATCGTTTTCGAGTTTCTTAAATTAATAGTCTCATTTTTATGTATATAAATCATTGTTAAAATACCTAAAGAGATACATACTTATAATAAAATCATGTTAACTATATATATAACCATATATATGTCATCGTATAGTTTTTACAAGTTTTAACATTCGTGAATCACCGGTCAACTTGGGTGGTCAATTGTCTAATCAAGTCTTAACAAGTTTGATTGCTTAACATGTTGGAAACACTTAATCATGTAAATAACAATTTCATTTAATATATATATAAACATGAAAAAGTTCGGGTCACTACAGAAAATATGTTCCATGACCCTTGTTACAAAACGCATCCAATTAACCGACTAAATAACTAATAAAATTCAATAAAAAATATTCGTTATTTCTACGAAATTATAAAAATAGGGGCACAAAAGTAAACTTACATATAAGCTCCGGAAGAGGATGCTACACTTCTCACTCAAGAACTTTCTCTCACAAGAACTTGGTGTGCTTGGTGAAGAATGAATCTGGAAATGAAGTCTCCAGATATAATTTGGGCCTAAAAACCCGCCTATGTAATATTTACAATTTAACCCCACGAGTTGCAAAAGTTACAAAACTGCACAATCTGTTAAGCACCTTATGTGTGACGCCCAGAATCTCAGCGTGGCGGGCCGTATAACTGAATTTGAAACCAGTGGGTGTTACAACTCTCCCTCACTTGGATAAGATTGCGTCTCCGCAGTCCAAGCCACATAACAAGACGGAAGATATACTTCTGCACAAATTCCTCTGATTCCCAAGTAAACTCTGACCCTTTTCGATGCCGCCATTGCACCTTAAAGGTATTTATTTGCTTATTCCTATTTTCTTTCACCTTCTCGTCCAAAATCATAATCGGTTCTTCAACATACTCTAACTTATCACTGAGAGCAATTTACCCACATCGAGTCATCCACAAGACACTTGTGGAGATGAGAAACATGAAAATGTGTTATGAATCCCTACAAGCTCTTGGGGTAACTCTAAATGATACGCAACTTCGCCAACTCGAGTCAAAATCTTAAATGGCCCAATGAACCGAGGACCAAGCTTACCTCGTTTCCGGAACCGTGTCACACCCTTCCATGGTGAGACTTTAAGCATCACCATATCACCTTCTTGGAATTTAATCGGTCGTCTTCGCTTGTCCGCCTACGACTTTTGTCTATCTTGCGCCGCCTTAAGTCATGCACGGATCATTTCAATCTTTTGATTAGTTTCCAAAACCAGATCGGTGCTCCCAATTTTCTTGTGCCCGACTTCACCCCAACAAATCGGAGTTTGACACTGTCTTCCATAAACCATCTCATACGATGGCATTCCAATACTAGCATGGTAACTATTATTGTACAATAATTTTACAAATGGTAGATGTTCATCCCAATTATGTCAAAATCAATTGCGCACACACGCAACATATCCTCCAAAGTTTGAATGATCCGTTCGCTTTGACCATCCGTTTAAAAATGATAAGCGGTGCTCAACTTCAATTGAGTTCCCATCTGTGTGGGCTAAAGATTAGAAAGCCCTAGTGGATTTACTAATCAGTATTGAGCTATATCTTGTCGTGTATCTGATACATCGTGAGATATAGTTATTGGAAATACACGATGAGAGGTAGCATCGATTGGGGTTTCCATTCATTCATAATATGATTTCAATTTCTCTCAATAATATTGATATCCCCTTTTGTATTCTGAGGATTAATACTTTTAATCTCTTATTGATTACTTTCTTTTGTAACGTTGATTAAATAAAAGAAAGATGTTGTTTACTTGTTTGATCGCAATATTCAGTCTTTATTATATATATTTCTTCACATATGCATATTCATGTTATTTGAAATCTACTCATACTATTAAGCTACTCATTAAAGTTTGAAAATAAGTTTTTGTCTTTGAGATTTTTTAAATTATATTTTTAGGATCCAGGAGAAATAGTGGTCTTGAAACAATTATGTTATTAAACTCGTGCTACTGTCGTTCCATACACTTCCCAATATATTAAATACGGTAAACATTGTTGTTCTAAGACCAATGCTACTAAAAAAAAGACTAAAGTGCATATTTTGTCTTTGTGCTTCTATGATCATATATTTTTTCCCGATACTTATGTAAAGAGCGCATAATAAATTTAGTTAAGAATATCTTTATAACAACGTAAATTGCCCAAATAATTCATAATCACTCGTTATGCTTAGACTTTGTTCCACAATTTTATTTTGCAAGAGAAAAAAGATAGCCGGAAAAAATGAAGTTATTTTAGTGTTCTTAAGTTTTAGTAGGAAAAAATGAAAGAGAGTGATTTGATAATTTAAGTCTACTTTTTCTTCAAATTTTTTCTTTCAATTAAAATATCTCACTTCATTCATTTTCAATCCTTTTACATTTTATTTCTTTTCTTTAATAAATAAACTAAGAACAAAGCCTTATTACGAGCATATCAGTATAGAGTAATGTGACAACATTTTTATTTTAAGAACAATAAAAAAAAATATGTTTTCACATTATCACTCATTTATTACATTATATACAACAATAAAAATAAAAATAGTACTGTATATTAAAAGATTTTAATTATTTCAACAGATATTAGTATTCCAGTGTTTTAAAATAGTAAAATATGTCAAAAAATATAATAGCAGTGGGTGACGGTTAATTATTAGTATGAAATATATAATATTATTTTGGCAGATGTCGTAATTTATAACAAATTATTTTTAAACAACATTATTTCGATAGAGTAGTAGGATCAATAGGGAAGTAACCATTCATGGGGAAGCGGGGGGAAGCAAAAACTCTTTTTTTTTTTTTTTTTCGTTTTTTGAAAAAACTTTGTTCACGAACATTATAGATGAGATGAAAATATGAACATTTAGTAGAGACACTTTGTGATAAATGTTTTTATTTTGGCGGGAAAACGCTCGAAGAAGTAATATATAACAATTATCGTGTTTTTCGAGCGTATTTTGAGGTTTTAGCTATTGGGGTTTAGATATTAGGGTTTAGATATTAGGGTTTAGATATTAGGGTTTATAGGGTTTAGATATTAGGGTTTAGAAATTTAGGGTTTAGGGTTTAGATTTAGGGTTTAGATTTAGGATTTAGATTGAGTTTTTAACACGAACGGTTTAGAGTTTAGGTCCATAAACCCAAAGCACCAAACCCTAAACCCTAAACCCTAAACTCTAAATCGGGCTAAATTTTACTTCACAAGACATGAAAAAAAAAAACGTTCATATTCTTCACGAACAATATTATCTTGAATGTTATTTTTGTCGATCGTTTTCCCGCCTAAATAATAACATTCATCACGAAGTATCTCTTTTAAATGTTCATATTTTCGTGTGAGCTTGATGCCGGAAAAAAAAATTCAAAAAAAAAAAACGGAAAAAAAAAGTTTTGCTTCCCCCGTTTCCCCCCGATTGGTTACTTCCCTATTGATCATGCCCCTTTCGATAGATTTCACTATTTTTATGTTTTCGGATATATATATGAATTCATAGACATTTCTAAATATGAATTTAATCTATCTTCGTTGTATGGGGCATAGCCCCTTTTTCGATTGATTCTCAATAAAAATTTAGCTGCTATAAAAATTTAGTTGATGTTCGAAAAGAAAAAAAAATGATGTTATTCTAACTTCATTATTAAAACTCCAAATTTTACGGGTCTTAAACTAATTAGTATATATATATATATATATATATATATATATATATATATATATATATATATATATATATATATATATATTAAAAAGTAAAAATGATATTTCTTATTTATTCAAATAGTAATAAATTGTAAATATACCTTTTATCTATTTAATTCACAATTAAAATTTTGTTGCATATTTAAAAATTGAAATTGAATAATGTGTAAATTATTATTATTTCAAATTTTGTTAAAATTCTCGTCACTCACATTTCAAGAACTAGACACATTTCTCAAAATTTGTTTATAAAACCCAAATCATCAAAAATAAAAAAAACAAACCCTTTCAAACAAACGAACAAAACCAAATAAGGAGGGGCAAATTCGTCATATTAAAAAATTATAACGTTATCTTCCTTTTAGAACCCCACATGTATTCAAATTCCAAATCACTTTTCAATACCCTTCTTGTCTCTTGCTACAGTCCCCCAATTTATACATACACAATTCTGTATCTATTTATGTTCCTATACATACACCTACACTAATTTCTATACCTACAGTAATCTGTATCAATACTGTACAGTTTTCTTCACTTCAACACATTCCCCAAAATACTCAGCTTTTTACGAAACCTAACGTCAAACTCGCAGGTTTTGTTGATAAAGAATTTTGAAAAAAATGGAGGTTGAAATGGAGGATGATAATAGTAGCGGTAACACCGCCGTTGAGTTTATGTTTACGGCGGTGGAAATTGATCTCGATTACGAGTTTGATACGCCTAGGTTTTTCGATTTTACGCGTGAAGAATCGGTTGATGAAGCTCGTGAAGCTGAAATGTGGTTTGATTCTGCTCAAAGCTGTCCGCCTTCTCGTAAGTTGTTGAAGTTTGTATGCATTATTGATTTAAGTTATTTTAGTTGATTTCCGTACTGATTGAGGTTATTATTTGCTGGATATTGTTTATGAAATGAAATAGGGGAAATTAGCGATGCAATTAGGTTTAATTTGATTTTATTTAGCTTTTGTAGTTTAAAATGTACTGTATATGATATATAATTTTGACTTTTGAGGTCAAACATCGATTTTTAGACTGGAAATTTATAAGTTTCTAGGATAATATCAGTGACTGATGCAATTCGGTTGAGTTACTTCTTATACATTAAAATTTATTATTTTTTATATAGTTTTATTTTGAAATTTATTTGATGTATAATTTTGACCTTTTAGGTCAAACATAGATGTTAGGAAAAGAATATATAAATTTCAAGAACGATATTGGTCGATAAATGCAAGGTATACATACACAAAATCTGGACTTTTAAGTGTATGAATGTTAGATGTACTCGCAGAAACTATTAAGGCCCCGTTTGGCTCACAGAATCTAATGGGATTCCGGCGGAATTTGAATTGAATTTAGACACGACGCATGTCTAAATTCAATTCCAATTCTGCCGAAATCCCATTGGATTCCGTGAGCCAAACTGAGCATAATAGAGGATAAATATAGTAGAACATTCATCAATTTTTGAATTTGAAATTCTAGGTTTGACTTTTAATGTATATGAATGTATTCAGTTTTTTCTGCACGTAAGTGGAGTTATGGTAGTACTTAGAACTGTTAGGTAATGATAGTTTTAAAGTGATATTACACGGTTATTGAATATATCTTGTGGATTTTTACGTTCTAATAATAGAAAATAGAAATCTATATGCTTATGTTAGGTGTGGGGTAAACTCTGGTTGCAGTTCAGGCTTATGCAGCTTAATGTTGATATATGTCTTACATATACGTGGTCCATGTCATGTTATGATTGTAGAAAATTTATATAATATCCATATTTACCAAGTGGTCCTGCTCATCAGTCATTATTTAGGTAGTCCATCATATATGAAATTACCATCCCGTAGCCAGTGGTGGAAGTAGGATTTTTTTTTCACCGGGGGAGAATTTTTTTTTAAAAGCGTAGCAACTTTTTTTGTGCAAAATTTGGAGGTCATGGGGCAATTTTTGGAGGTTTTGGGGCAAAATATGGAGGTTTTGGGGAAAAAAAATCCACTTGGGGCAAAATCGAAAAATCCAAAATTTTTGCACTAAAAATTGCAAATCCGGGCGGCTGCCACCCCTGCCCCTATATTATTTTCGCCCCTGCCCGTAGCGGTTTTGAGGTCTTTCCTGCTGCGGTTATTTCTTTGTTGTACTTACCATATGGTTTGCTATTTTGACCGCACCATTTTAGATTGTATTGTATTCATGCTAATAACAATTTGATTTGGGTATGGTTTAATAGTAAAGGACCGAATGTGTTTGGCATCATTTTGTTTGATTAGGTGATAAAGATTTGAAGCATATTTGCTAGCATTTATATCACATCTGTTAGATATTGGACAACCTGACGAATTTGGTAGTGATGTTATTTCGTGTATTATAAGACGTTATATTAAAAGTCCATGTACATACAATCTAATACCTCATGATGATAATGTGACTACTATCAATGAACATGGTACAGTGTCAGATTTTGATGACACTAAGAGTTTTTATAACTCAAACTTCCGTTTTCTGCTTTCTATTTTAGGAAAGGCAACCCTACAAGTTAACCTACCTCACATAATACATCACATGAGTAGATACATACATACCACGAATTTTAAACTGAAACCTCTTGGTTGAAGGGTTCCCCAAATAGTATTCAAATGCCCATAACTTAATCGAAAATTCAATTTTACTCGAGTTTTGAATAAAATATAAGTAGCATTTATAAAAGACCATTTTTTTTTTTCTGCTATTTGTACTTTATTTTTTATTTTTATTTGTATAAATAAAAGCTTATGCAAGTATACATTAAATGCATCTGTGTTGCTCACCTATGGATGATATTCAATTTCAGCGTTTGCAGTCAGATTACTCTCACGAGAACAAAACGAAAGTACCAACCCTTCTACCTCATCGGAAGGTTTTGGTAACTGTAATATGTTGGAAAGTGTCTCCAATGCCGTACAAGCTACAGAAGATTTCACAATGGATTTGAGCAAAACAGGCATCAATTAGACTGCTGATTTCATCTCTATATCCAATGTTATACTTGTTCACTAAAAACATAATGCAAATTATACAGGGATTATAATTTGTGTTGGATTAATGTAACCTTTATATATGTGTGATTAGCTAACTATCAGCATTAAATCTTTTTTAGATGCTGATGGGACAAATAGGGGAGTTCCGTTAGATGTGATGGGTTATCTGCATGCATTCCAGAAGCAAAATCCTACTAGTAGTATACAGAAAGATAGCACAAGAAATGGCATTTATAAATCTAAAACAAGAAAACCATCATGCCCTAGGGCTTCAACTTTGATGAAACCCACAGCAAGTCAATTGGCTAAACAAAATCCGGAACGTTTAATGGATAATTTCAGGTACTTACTGCTAACTTGTGTATTCTCAACACTACACGATATTATATCATTGTGCCCTTTTCTAGTACATTGGTATTGCTTAACTAGTTTAAGAAATTATGATAATACATACTTCGCTTGTCATCTCCTGTGCTTATTTTGAAAAGAACTGATATCATTGTGTGGTAGGCTCCAAAAAGTGGGGAACAATTCCGGTGTTGAAAGTCAAGCTGCTAAAAGACAAAAGCTTGAGGGAGGTCATTTGTGTAAGGTTAGAAATAAAAGATGATATTTTTAGTCCTCTGAGTTGATAATCTTGTTATGTCTCTGTATTGTTGTTCTCTTGGTTTTCGTTAGTCCCCTAAGTTGATAATCTTGTTATTGCACTGTATTGTTTTTGTTCTCTTGGCCATCGTACATAGGTTATGTAGGATTCTTTGTTTCGGGTCGTAGGTTTTTTTTAAATTTTTTTTTTTTTTTTTCATCGCTCTTTCTTTTTCTTTATGAATTATGAACATCTGAAATGTTACTTGACAGGTCACAGACACGAAGCAACAAGCTAGTTATGTTCACAAGGCACCAAAAAGGGTACATTGCATTCGGTACTATTAAGTGGTTCACTAAATCTTCTGAAACTTACGTTAGAATTTTGTTTTTTAATGGTTTATAGGAAGGCCGTGTCGAAGGTAGTTTAGGTCATGGCAGGCTGCGAATAACTGTTCCTATACCACCTGATCTTGCAACAGCTCAAAGGGCACAAAGAATAAGGTCGGATGAACACATTACTATATTACTATATGTTTCATAATTTATATCATCTGTATGATATGCACATCAAGTATGTTTCATAATTTATATCAACAGTTGGCTTAGTGTAATGTTTTGGTTTCAGGAAAAAAGATGAAAGCGGAAACGAACATGTGGTATCAAGAGCTCCTGGGTTTCGAGCTCGTCTACTCAACAGAAAAGTTTGTACTTAAATAAGTATCTTAAGTTATATTCCATCACTTTTTATTATTTGTTATCTATAGATCTTGTTTGTCCCATACAGATATTTGAAGCACCTTCATTGTTGCATCAAAAGAGCATTCCCCAGTTACCAGAGTTTCAGGTAAGCTGTTGCTTCATATTTTTTTCTTTTAATTTTTTGTGGCAATGACCAATCCTAAAACAAAAAATAAAAATAATAACAAGATTAAAAAATTAAAAATATTGATATTTCTTACCAGGAATTTCACTTGAAGACAACAGAGAGAGCTCTACAAAACACTACTGCAGTTCCCTCAACTTCACGACATTCCAGTAAGGTTAGAAATCAAATCCAAGAAACGTACCAAATTTGAAACTTTTAAATTGTGAATTATGAATATGAGTATGAATTATGATGTCCAAAAGATAATGATGATAATGTGATCTAAATGTAGTGTTTTCTTATACAGGTGCCACATAAGCCGAATTTTGCATTTTCCGCAGAAAGTAGCAGTAGAGAATCCAGAGGGTATATTTGTAACTTTACTACTTAGTTTGTGTATCTATGTGTCAATGATTTAACATTCTCTCTCTATCTCTCAGACCACATGTTCCAGATGCTGCAAAGCAAGAAACAGTTCACAAATTCAAAGCTCTACCATTGAACAAGAAGGTAATGGTTTAGCAGTGGTGTAAATATCACCTTAAATCAATCAATTTATAATTTATAACATGTTATAATATGAATAACTAAAGAACTCAAAAATGTGTTTTTACTAAATGCAGATATTTTCAAGCAAAGGAGATCTAGGAGTTTTTAGAAGTAGCAAGAGAGAGACTACAGTAACTACGGTATGTAACTACCCTTTTTGCTTCATTATTCCATGATGTCATAGATTTAATAATCTTCTGATTTTCTTAAGGCATTTAATTTTCAAACCGAGAAGCGAGGTCAGCATGTGCCGCCAGTTGATCTATTTAACAAGGTAAAATTTATCAATATTTTTGCAGTTCTCCTATCGGTCTGTTATACATTTATATCTAAAATGTCTATAATCCTTACTTTCTCTTTGTGATTTTAGCTCTCATTGGCATCAGAATCTGGTTCGCAGTTACATAGGCCTACGTCTAGACCACCTTCTATATTTACGAAGGTTATCCCTATTTCTTTTCATGGCGATAATTAATCTAGATTCTTGTTAGTAACATATTAATGATTGCATTTTTTTTAGCTTTTACTGAGTTGTCTGTTTATTTTGGTATAAGGGTTTAAAAGAAAACAGAGTATGCTCCGTTATACAACAAAGTGAGGTAAGCACACCAAAATTTGGATCAAAACAGTTTAACAACAATAAGGTGATCTCTGAAGGCCCTCCTTTGTCAACAATCAACAGGTAAACACTCTTCCAGTCCTTATTAAATTCTCATGTGCGTTTTCTCATTTATCTTTGCTACAGAAACTTGGGACTCCATTAACGCGATGAAAACGGTTTGATTTGGAGGGATTGATGGAGGAGTAAAGCAAGACGCCTAATACATTGGCATCCATGCGTTACGTCAAGATATTGATATCCAGTGATGCTGCCAGCTAGAACAAACAATCTTTTTTAACCAACATCATACGGATAAATGCTAAACTTGTTAACAAAGATGCTATAAAAACTAAAGTTTTACAGCTCCCAGTGGTTTGTTTCTACTCTCTTTTACGGTGTTTAGGAGCATTAGTATGTTCAGAAAGAGAGAAAAAAGTTTCAAGTCTAGTGACTTCACTGGTAATTGAATATAGTCTGTTAGCAATTTTTTTTTATGAAAAAGTTGATGCTAGTTGATGTTAGATGCATTTATAGTATATAAGGTAAAACTAACATATGTTGGACCTATCGTACATCTAACAAAAATTCATAAGAGAAATTTATTTCGGGACGAATATAGTACGGAGTAATACATTTGGGAGAGCAAGGGATGAATAGAGTAAAATACAATATTTTTACCAGTCATAAAGTGCAATTTTTTTTGAGGTGTTTTGTGGATCATGATTCATGAGTCGCTTCAAGTAGAGATATATTCGTCTAAATGTTGTGACCCGTTGGATCATTTGTTGGGTCTAAATGTCCACTTTTCTGATAAACATATGATAAACGAGTAGAATCTAGTTCAAAATCCACGTGATATGACACACACATGTTGGTGTAGGGACATTAAAGAACCTGCTGGTCGCTATTTCTCATGATTTGTGAGCTTATTGGTTTTTTTTTTTTTTTTTTTTTTTTTTTTTTTTTTTTTTTAATGAAGTCACCCAACTGGTTATAAAGTTTTCGTTTTGTCAGAAAAAAGAAAAATTAAGCAATGGTGATAAATTCAACAAATTTTTTGATAAATCTACTCATTTTATGGACAGACAGATTGTACTACAAACAACCGATGCATCATGTGAGTGGATTTATCAAAAAATCATTACCCAAATCATAAACTATTGTTGGCGAAATTGAACCGACAATTTCACATCATAGCCAAAAGAATAGGGACTCATAACGAAAAAAAAAAAAAAAAGGTGCTAAAATTGGAGAACACTTTGTTTCTAGCCGGCCAATAGGGTCCCATACTCTCGCGAACATGAAATATTCAACTTGAAACTTCTAATAAACTTCAATATCATTAATCAGCATTTTTCATTATGTGTTGTTTGGTGTTATATGCTAATTATATTAATATACTACGTACAAACAAAAAAATATATTGAAACGTGTTAGGCTTCACCTATAAGTTTGGACTTTAAAGCAACATCTTTTAAGTCCAACACGCCACTCCCTTTTACTTTCAAGATTCAATTTCATAACTTATAACTTATATTTGTAATACTTAGTCTTTCTCACTGTGTGTTCTTGGTGTTGTGTGTGAGATTAGACCATCTAACTTTCTATTATAGTCTCTATACTACTATATATAGAAAGTTCTTGAAACCAAACAGAAAAAATATCAAATGGCTTATTTGATCATCCCCTCAAAACTAAACAGTTCTTCATCTTCAATTCTTGATCAGAATCAGAGCTCCTTGTTCATTTTCAAGAACTCAAAAAAGATCAAGAAGACTCATTCCCCTGTAAATAAAAATCTAGCCTTTTTCTAATTTATTTTATTATTACTATTAATATATTTTGTCAAAAAGTTTGAATTTTTTTTAATGGGTATTTATATTCTTGTAAAATAATCAGGTTGCAAGATTATTTGGGCCATCTATATTTGAAGCATCAAAGTTGAAGGTGTTGTTTTTGGGAGTTGATGAAAAGAAGCATCCTGGGAATCTTCCAAGAACATACACACTTACACACAGTGATATTACTTCTAAGTTGACCCTTGCAATCTCTCAAAACATCAATAATTCTCAGGTATTTTGAATTTTTTTGTTTTTTTTGTGTGTGTGTGTGTGCATAGGTTGAGTTTTGATTTGATTAATATGAATCATGGGAGGGGATAGGTCAATTTGATCAACTAATCATATTAGTTTTATTATTAATAACTAGTTAATTATATTAATGTATTTAATTAGAATTAGAATAATCTATCTAATTTGTTCTCAAGGCATGTGTTAGGCCGCGTAAGTCAATTATATATCACAATCATAAATTTATAGTTAATAGACATCTATCATTCACAAATGAATTCAGAGAGTTCATTAAATCCATACTATACTAACTGTCAGGAATTTAGGACCAAACCAAGACATCACGAACCCACGAATGACAAACGAATTATAAACAATAAATAAAGCATAACGACACGGGTATTTAATGTGGTTATATCCCAACTCCAAACACGGAGAAGGGTTTACTCCACGGACGCAAACCAGAGAATTTTCTTTATTATTTTCGTGCACACCATACAATGAGATCATGGTTACAATATATAGGCAAAACAGAAAAAAGAAACAAATCAGCTCGACTTGCTGGCCAAGGTAGGGGTCGCGCTTCGCGAGGTCTTCCAAACACGAGAATCATCTCTCAAACGCGAAATTTCCAGCAGCACTTGATTCTTGTTTCTTTTTCATTCGTTACTTGTTCAATGTCTACATACTCAACACTAACTACTAATATTATTTAACTGGAAAGATGTACTCTATTTAATTAAGATTTCTAACTATACAAATGAAACAAACCTAACAGAGCTTTTAATAATGTTAAATTTTATTTATGTCCCATATTGCAGCATTCCTGTTTTGACAGTTTTATTTTGATACTACATACAGAGTATTTGTATACTAACTCATCTTACTTTGTATGTGATTAATATACTATAAATACATATAGAAGATTTAAATCGCACAAATTACAGTACAATACAAATTAAGGATCATAAAGATACCTATATATCATTGGTTCAAGCAAACTTGTTTGGTACTTGATTAGCATCAGTTAGAGACTCTTGATCAGATTAAACAGGTCAGGTCTGGATCAGATAATACGGGTCATGTTGAGGATAAACAGTTCCATATAACCTGATGGATCATGGGTTAAAACAGACCCAGATATAACCTGATGGGTCGGGTTCATAACAGACCCAAACCTGACCTGCTTCTTCCTTATGTTCATTTAGTTCCAACACCAAATACCTCACTTTAAAGCACAGTAGCTCATTCACGTACTACATAATTTTGGACACTATACCGTTACGAATCCCTTGTTAAAAGCCACATAAGCATATGAAATTTCACTTATAAATAACATTATATACATATAAATATACATATTTAGGTCAATTCCATATGTATTTAGTGTAATCTAACTTTTTGAACCGTTCTTGCTATAAATGAACAAATATATTCTCCTTACTCTACAACACCATTTTTCACATTCTCATTCGTGTTGCAACTTATGGACTGAAGTGTAACCGTGGTTAGTTGGGTAACTGCAGTTGCAAGGGTGGTCTAACAAAATATACAGAGACGAAGTGGTTGCAGAATGGAAAAAAGTGAAAGAAAACATGTCTCTTCATGTTCATTGTCACATAAGCGGCGGTCATTTTTTTCTCGACTTATTCGCTCGCCTCAGATTCTTCATTTTCACCAAAGAGCTACCCCTGGTACGTATGTACAACAATCAATGCATAAGTGTTTAATTTACATACCCTTTTCGTACAACGATCAATGCATAAAGGGGTTCAATACTTAAACTTGAACAGGTGTTGAAGGCATTTGCACATGGAGATGGTAATTTGTTAAGAAATTATCCAGATTTACAAGAAGCTTTGGTTTGGGTTTATTTTCACTCCAACATTCCAGAGTTTAATAGGGTGGAATGTTGGGGCCCACTTCAAGAAGCTGGTGGGTCCTCGTCTAGACGTGGACCCACCACGCCACTCGATCAAATTCCAAAACCATGCAAAGAGGTTTGCGCGTGTTGTTTCCCACCAATGACATCGATCCAGTGGTCTGAAGATCCGGCTAACGATCAACTAGGTGATGATCGAGGCTTAAATCAGCAAATTTGATAAGCTGATAGTGGTCCCTGATATGACATTTTTTGGGTCTTAAGATGATAAATTAGACCCAAACAAAAGATGAAATGAAATTATAAGGGATGGTGAAGTTGAAGCTAGGTGTTCATGATGTATTTGATATATTCATTGTAGCATGATTCAGTGTCCTCTATTTGAATTGTAGATAGATGTAGATATAATTGATTTGTATTACTTTTACCTTTTTTTTTTTTTTTTTAATGTGTTATAATTACTGTACAGTTAATTTATCTTTGGTCTGATTTCTGTATAGGACACCACACTTTATTTGCATTTCACATAAGACAAAAATATCACGGATGGTCCCTGTGGTTTGTATTAGAAATCATTGGTGGTCCACGTGCTTTTCTTTCGTCATGGATGGTCCCTCTAGTTTGCATTTTGAATCACCGATGGTCCCTGTGGTGCATATCGTCAGGGACCATCCTTGACGAAAAATGCAAACCACAAGGACCATCGGTGATCCAAATGCAAATCATAGGGACTGTCCTTGACGGGAAACAATACATAGATATGATTTCTGATACAAACCACATAGATCATTCGTGATTTTTTGTCTTCGGAGAAAGACTCCAAATTAATGAAGTCTTCGTTTTAAATTATTTTTCAACATAAACAGTTCTCAGATTTTGAAAAAAAGAAATGAACTTGGTCAAGGTTATCGAGACATCAAGTGTTAGAATAACCGGAATAGAGTACCTTGAATTCAGATTTTTGAAGGCTTTGAGATTCTTTTAGATTATTTGAAACTTATTTTCCCTTTTGTAGGTGAAAATTCCATAGATTTGATGTTATGTATCAGGTTTAAAATGAAATTCGGCTTAGAGTAACAAATAAAACCAATTAAATCAAATATGAAAATAAAAAACAGCTCGAAATAAAGGATCAAACTTATATCTTAACAAGCTGAAAAATTTGGTGCGTGTCAATGAAAAAACTAAGTACATTAATGAAAGTTAACATTTGCTTGATATGTCAATCCTAAGTTCCAATTAGCCGGAGCGACATTGTTAGCCACGATGGTCTGTTTGGTTGTGTAGGAGGTTATCCTGAACGAAAGTGCTTGACCTTTAAGAGTCGCAAATGCTTGGTACGAGGCTCCCCAATTGTGGCTCATTTTGATCCACGCGGTTTTGGTTCCTTTGACCCACATTTGGCTAATGTCACCAGCACCACCAACATTCATTACATACACCAGCAGCCAGTATCCATTTCCCTGAAAAGAGAACCTGATCCCACCTTTCCTAACACAAGATACCCTATATGAAAGCAACAATATCAAATCAACAAAGCTTCATTAATATTGTACTTTGTGCATAAATACTTGTATGACAAAAGGGCCTTTCGCCTAGCTAACAGTACGTGGGGAACTCATCAGCCAGAAGGTTGTGGGTTCAAGTCTTGTTAGAGATAATGTGGATATATGTGTGATTGTACATAATTTTTGAATTACAATATAAAATTCTATGTATTATACATGACAATTGAAACTCATACTTTCAAATTTGTGCCAATTGAGTCAAACTTTTGGATCAAGTGGGTCTTGAAAATATAAGAGGGGGTCAATATAGACCCATCTTAAGCCCATTAATATATTGCAGGGTCTATTTAAACCCATTAAAACCCATTTCAAACCCATTCCAATATTGACCAAATTTGCATTTTTGTCAGTTTTTATAGTTTCGTATTTCAGTTTAGCATTTCAGTTTCACGTTTAAGTTTAAATTTCGTGTCTGAGTTTCAATTTCGTGTTTAAGTTTCTATCTTGCGTTTCGCGTTTTGCATTTCACTTTCCAATTTTCATTTTCTTGTTTGTCAAAATAGTTTTCAGATTTCGCATACCAAAAAATTCATTTTTCAGTTTCGCGTTTCAATCCTGACCAGTTTGAATCATAAAAGAATCCAAAAAGTCCGAATAAAACTGAAAATACGTTTCACGTTTTAATTTCGCGTTTCAATGTGAATACTGAAAATTCCGAAAAAAAATCTGAACCATTTCACCCATATCCATTTCGACCCAAACTCATTCGGGTCTCGACCCAACCCATTTAGATTCGACCCGTTTGACTCATCTGTTAATCTGACCCATGACCCATTTTGACCCAAACTCGTTTGGGTCTCCTCAAGACCCGACCCGTTCGTTTGTATGTAAAAAAAGGGAAAAAGTTTTCTGTGGCTTGTAACGGGTATATATGGAAATCTACCTGCGGTACATGACAGGTACAATACCCGCCTTCCATTGCGCGATTTGTTCGAAGGCGGGTTTAGCCATGTCAAAATGGGTTCGTGGAGGATTGCACCATCCACCGTTATTTGAGTTTTGAGACCAATTAGGTGGGCAGAGGTTTGTAGCTGTGATGGTGGCTATACTTTTAGAACACCATGGTGATTGGACACACCGAATTTGAAAACATTGACCACATGCGAATCCATTGTTATAGATCGCCGAACTCAATGCTGCTGTATTCGTTCCATACCCGTTTGTCACCACGTTACCATATCCACAAGAGCCCCCTGCATAAAGCTTTAAAATAATTAATTACGGAGTACAATAATATACTCACCATTAACAAAGAAATTGCATGAGTCTAGCTTAATTCGGTTATTATAAAAGATAACACAATTGTATGTAACTATGTACCCATGGTTGAAGCGGCTGACTCGTCTCCATAAAATGTGGCATGGGCTAGAGTCCAAGGACTCGGCCGATAAACAGCTGGTGCGCGATATGCAACCGCTGTTACACAACCCAAATGAGAAATTGTCATTGTAATGAGTACACAGAGTCCCAATAAAGGATGAAATTGAGCCATTGTGTATCCTTAAGTTGGGCTGAAATTAATTTAATTATTAATAGCTTGTGTACAACTTAAGTAACTCACCGTTGTTGCATAGTGAAATTTGATTTTAATAGCAGGTTGCATTCTTTTATATATATATATATATATATATATATATATATATATATATATATATATATATATATATGGGTGTATGGGATAACAATAGGAATATAAAATGACAAGTCCTCACGAAGAGTTTTCAAATTTGCCTAGTTTTTCAATGTCAAATATGAAATAGGATATGATATTTGTGCCATGAAATAACTTGGAACGTGCAAGCAGGTTTTATCTCATTTAAATAATATTATTATTATTCACATTATCTTCAATTCAGTTAACGTTTTAGTTGAGCCTAAAACACACTGACACACATCATATCAAAAATTCAATGAGAACTAAGATTAATAGTAGAACATTCGAAATTTAAGTTCTAACTTCATATTGAAATGATCTAACTTCATATATTGTTTTTGGCGAAAAAGCAGAAATTTGAATTAATTTGATACGAAAATTTGAAAGAGATCTAACTAATAAGTGTCTAGTAAATCTGAGATCGTACGATTTATTTGAACTATGTAATATCGTAGATCAATAATTATTTACAATTAACAGTTTTGAAATCATCTTTAAGTTATCTTTAAATTCTTTTCAGATATCTTTTAGCCTTTTAGATATCTCAAATTTTCTTTTCCTATTTTAGTTAAGGAAATAATAACATCTCTAATCACATCAAGAACTTGTAAAAAGTAGGATAGAATTGAAGGATAAATTAAGAAGCCCGTTAGAAATAAACTAAATCGTTAGCTATGGCGCCTTTAGTGCAAAGTGACGATCTTGGTAGCGATTGCAATCCTTCTGACCTTGATCTTCCTGATTTGGGCTTGAAAACTAACCCAGTTGACTTTGTTTCAACCCATAAGGGGCCGGATTTGGGATGTTCAATTGATGGGCCTGTTGAGTTGATTGATTTGGGCTCAAAGCCCATATGGATGCTACTGCTTCAGGAGGTGGTTCCAGGAGTTCCCGGTCTTGATTCTCGGCAATCGTTAGCTAGTTGCGATACCCCTTCTTCTTCGACGATTTTACCTGTTGACGATTGTTGTGCTTCTTGGTCGACCAAATGTGCTAGTTTTTTCGAGGAGGCTACGAAAGAATTCAAAGATTGTTGGGTAGAGGAAAAGTGCTTAGCTCGATGGCGACCCCGAAGCAGAAGCAAAAACAAAAGAGAATTCCAAAGCCAAAAAAGGTTCATGATGAGGAATTGAGAAATTTCAATGTCGAGGGGATGTGAAGTTCGTGCTTTGCTCGTGTGGTTCTCTCATCGTTTGGCTTACTTCCATTTTCGTATTAGTGTTGTTAGAGTTTAGTTGTGTTAGCGACGTGAATGTTTCAAATCACCAAAGCTTCAACAATAATGTACTTTGTGCATAAATACTTGTATGACAAAATGACCTTTAGCCTAGCTAGCGGTACGTAGGGAATCCATTGGCTCAGTGGCGGTACCAGGAATTTTTTTCACCGGGGGCAAAAAAAAAATTCAAAACCGTAGCAAATTTTTTGGGCCAAAAATGGAGGTCTTGGGGCAAATAATGGAGGTTTTTAGCTAAATTATGGAGGTTTGGGGCAAAATTTGAAGGTTTTGGGGCAAAATATGTAGGTTTTGGGGCAAAAAAAAATCCACCAAGGGCAAAGTCGAAAAATTCAAAATTTTTACACTATCAATTGCAAATCCACTGGGGGCGGACGCCCCCGCTTGTCCCTTCATAAAATCGCCCCTGCATTGGCTTGTGGTTCAAGTCTTGTTAAAGATAATGTAAATATGTGTGATTTTACATACTTTTGAATTACAATATAGAACTGTATTATACATGACAATTTGTAAGTAACTAGAAAAAGGAGAGAGAGGGGGGGGGGGGGGGGGGGTTTGAATAGTTACTTAATACAATTTTTGAAACTTTTTTCGATGATCAATAAGATTTGAACAATACTTGATCACCTTAATCAACTCAAACAAATGTGTGGTGTGTTTATGTTTGTAATAGTGCGGAATATAAAGTAAAGAACATAAACATAAGGATTTATAGTGGTTCGGGTGGATGTTAACTAATCTACCTTAATCCACTTCCCGATTCACTATGTAACATCCCGTTTTTCCTCGATTATGACTTAAGGTGCGTATTTAACCTCGTGTACGATTAATATTGCATCTATGGTCGTTTGTTTATAGTTTAAATCTTGAAAATGCGGAAAAAATGGTTGAGCAGGCTCATCATCGCGTTTTGGTATGTCTCATCGCGTCCTGGCTCGTCGCGAAACGCGACAGAGCTGGCTGGGACGCGACAGCTTCTGAAAACCCAGTTCTGTACACCTTGTCGCGTTATGGTGGGTTTTGTCGCGTTTTGGGTGTCGCGTAACGCGACAGGTTGTCGCGAAACGCGACAGATGTCGCTGTTTTACATTTTTGTCCATTTTAAATGGAATCTTTTGGGGGTATTGTTGTCTTTTCACCTAGGGCCGGTTTTGGGAGACTAAAATCTGGTTCAAGCTTATCCTCTCCTCATTTATTTCATTTGCATTTAATTAAATCAAAGTTTAGAGAGAGAGTGAGATTGTAAGAGTGAGAAAGCCCATTTTGGTGAAGAAGAAGGTTGAATCTTGCCCAAACCCAAGTGTTAAAGTTGTTCCTTGCGCCTCTAGCTACACTTTGATAGTTGGTATGTCTTAACTCTATGATTTGAGTTTTATTTAGTTTAAGCTAGGGTTTGGTTCATGTGGAGCATTGTGTGACCCATTTGAGGGTTAAATGGGTGGGTTTTGGGTTATATTGATGAAAGAAAACCCTAATGACCATAATCTAGAGTTTTGGTCAAATGAAATGAGATTTGTAAGTGTAAATTGTGTTGTTAAGCATTAAAACACTTGATTAATGTTGAAGGAATTGTAAATGGGTCATGTTTGACTAAGTTTGAATGTGTAAATGTTAAAATGGGTCAAAAGAGTAATGTTGATCTAGTTTGGGTGAATTGGGTATGAAATTACCCTAAGTTACGTTAGTTGAGGTTAGTAGACTTTAATTCACTAGCTTTAGTGATTAAAGTTGAGTCTTGGCCAATTATGGACGGTTTTGTGGTAGTTGAGTCATTTAATGCAAATTGGGTCATTAAATGCTCAAGTAAGTGTAATGTGGTTAATTCCACTAGTTGGTGTATTGAATGTGTACTTAATGAATTAGGTACATTGCCTTGAAGTTCGGACGTGCATAATCATCATCCTTGTGTCAAGGTGAGTGGAATAAGTATACTTGCATGTATATGATGTGCTTATTTGTACGTAAGGATATGCGTTGTCCTAGTTAGCGATATATGTGTTGTACACTAACGAACTATGAACGGATATGTGTTGTCTAATTTAGCGATATATGTGTTGTACGCTAACGGTTTATTAAATGGATATGTGTTGTCCAAGTTGGTGTTATATGTGTTGTACACTAATGGTCTTATGAACGGATATGTGTTGTCCAAGGGTTGGTGATATATGTGTTGTGCACTAACGGTTGTTATGAACACCGATGGGAATTTTGAGTACCATTCCTTTTTGCTATTAGTTAACCATGGTTGTGTGAATGTGTATTTAGCATATTAAATTATGAACTATATGCTATTGTCGGTTGCTAGCTCCTTGTGAATTGTGGATTGTAGTTTATGCATGATGTTTGCATGTTTGTCGAATAGCTAGCTTGTATGCGGTATTGTGTAAGTGTTTGCAAGTAGATATATTATATATGTGTATGTATAATTATTGCATTCACTAAGCATTAGCTTACCCCTTTCGTTGTTTATCTTTTTAGATGAAGGTGTGGACAAGGGCAAGGGGGTTATTGGGCACTAGGTGTCCTTGTTGATGTTATGATGAAGCTTTGGAAGTTGACCTACGTTTTGGGTAGTTTAGTCCCAAACCATGCTCAAGGGGTCGTTTGGATTATAAACTATCATTTGTAGTTGGTCAAACTTGTATCACATTTGTTAATGGCCTTTGTGCCTTTTTGTAAACATTAAACTCGTTGTATGTTTTTAATGAAGCGTGTGGAATGGTTTACATATTTAATTGGCGCGTAAATGTGTATCATTTAAAAAAAAAAATATTTATCGTACGGAGTACGAGTTGGGTTGTTTCACACTAATCGGGATTTTTTGCTTCACTAAGCACATTTCTTCAAATCCGGTGGAGATCCGATTTACAAGCCTTGTACTTCTCCTTAGACAACAAATCTAATCCTTCTACCCCTTTGAAAGATTACCGCCAACTTAGATCAACTTGTCTTCAATTTGGACAAGTATTAATCTCTAATGAGATTAATCAACTCCCTAGTTCTCTATTGGTTGGTAAACATGTCATTGATGACACAAACCCACTTTAATCATGTAGTGACCCGAACTTTTCTATGTTTATATATATTAAATGAAATTGTTATTTACATGATTAAGTGTTTCCAACATGTTAAACAATCAAACTTGTTAAGACTCGATTAATTGAAATAGGTTTCATATAGACAATTGACCACCCAAGTTGACCGGTGATTCACGAACGTTAAAACTTGTAAAAACTATATGATGTCATATATATATATATATATATATATATATATATATATATATATATATATATATATATATATATATATATATATATATATATATATATATATATATATATATATATATATATATATATATATATATATATATATATATATATATATATATATTTAACATGGCATTATGATAAGTAAACATATCATTAAGTATATTAACAATGAACTACATATGTAAAAACAAGACTACTAACTTAAGGATTTCGAAACGAGGCATATATGTAACTACATTTAATTGTATATATATCATATTAAGATATATTAATACATCATAATATCATGATAATGTAATAATTTAACATCCCTTTAGATATAATAAACAATGGGTTAACAACATTTAACAAGATCGTTAACCTAAAGGTTTCAAAACAACACTTACATGTAACGACTAACGATGACTTAACGACTCAGTTAAAATGTATATACATGTAGTGTTTTAATATGTATTCATACACTTTTGAAAGACTTCAAGACACTTATCAAAGTACTTCTACTTAACAAAAATGCTTACAATTACATCCTCATTCATTTTCATCAACAATTCTACTCGTATGCACTCTTATTCGTACTCGTACAATACCCATCTTCTAAATGTATTTACTATTGGTATATACACTCCAATGATCAGCTCTTAGCAGCCCTTGTGAGTCACCTAACACATGTGGGAACCATAATTTGGCAACTAGTATGAAATATCTCATAAAATTACAAAAATATTAGTAATCATTCATGACTTATTTACAAGTAAACAAAATTACACATCCTTTATATCTAATCCATATACCAACGACCAAAAATACCTACAAATACTTTCATTCTTCAATTTTCTTCATCTAATTGATCTCTCTCAAGTTCTATCTTCAAGTTCTAAGTGTTCTTCATAAATTCTATAAGTTCTAGTTTCATAAAATCAAGAATACTTCCAAGTTTGCTAGCTTACTTCCAATCTTGTAAAGTGATCATCCAACCTCAAGAAATCTTTCTTATTTACATTAAGGTATCTTTCTAATACAAGGTAATACTCATATTCAAACTTTGATTCAATTTCTATAACTATAACAATCTTATTTCGAGTGGAAATCTTACTTGAACTTGTTTTCGTGTCATGATTCTGCTTCAAGAACTTTCAAGCCATCCAAGGATCCTTTGAAGCTAGATCTATTTTTCTTATTTCCAGTATGTTTACCTACTAAAATTAAGGTAGTAATGATGTTCATAACATCATTCGATTCATACATATAAAACTATCTTATTCGAATATTTAAACTTGTAATCACTAGAACATAGTTTAGTTAATTCTAAACTTGTTCGCAAATAAAGTTAATCCTTCTAACTTGACTTTTAAAATCAACTAAACACATGTTCTATATCTATACGATATGTTAACTTAATGATTTAAAACCTGGAAACACGAAAAACACTGTAAAACCGGATATACGCCGTCGTAGTAACACCGTGGGCTGTTTTGGGTTAGTTAATTAAAAACTATGATAAACTTTGATTTAAAAGTTGTTCTTCTGGGAAATTGATTTTTCTTATTAACATGAAACTATATCCAAAAATCATGATTAAACTCAAAGTGGAAGTATGTTTTCCAAAATGGTCATCTAGACGTCGTTCTTTCGACTGAAATGACTACCTTTACAAAAACGACTTGTAACCTGTATTTATGACTATAGAATTATACTTTTTCTGTTTAGATTCATAAATTTAAGTTCAATATGAAACCATAGCAACTTGAAACACTCAAAACGGATTTAAAACGAAGAAGTTATGGGTAAAACAAGATTGGATAATTTTTCTTGTTGTAGCTACGTGAAAATTGGTAACAAATCTATATTAATCATATCCTAGCTAACTCATATTGTATTATACATGTATTCTAATATATTATGTAATCTTGAGATACCATAGACACGAATACAATGTTTTGACATATCATATCGACCCATATATATATATATATATATATATATATATATATATATATATATATATATATATATATATATATATATATATTTCGGAACAACCATAGACACTCTATATGCAGTAATGTTGGAGTTAGCTATACAGGGTTGAGGTTGATTCCAAAATATTATATATACTTTGAGTTGTGATCTAGCCTGAGGCTTGTATACACGAGGTCGTGGATTGATTCAAGATAATATATATTGCTTTATTTTCTGTACATCTAACTGTGGACAACTAGTTGTAGGTTACTAACGAGGACATCTGACTTAATAAACTTAAAACAGCAAAACGTATTAAAAATGTTGTAAATATATTTTTAACATACTTTGATATATATGTACATATTTGTTATAGGTTCGTGAATCGACCAGTGGCCAAGTCTTACTTCCCGACGAAGTAAAAATCTGTGAAAGTGAGTTATAGTCTCACTTTTAAAATCTAATATTTTGGGATGAGAATACATGCAATTTTATAAATGTTTTACAAAATAGACACAAGTAAATGAAACTACATTCTATGGCTGGATAATTAAACCGAATATGCCCCTTTTTAGTCTGGTAATCTAAGAATTAGGGAACAGACACCCTAATTGACGCGAATCCTAAAGATAGATCTATTGGGCCCAACGAGCCCCATCCAAAGTACCGGATGCTTTAGTACTTCGAATTCATCATGTCCGAAGGGAGTCCGAAATGATAGGGGATATTCTATATGCATCTTGTTAAGGTCGGTTACCAGGTGTTCACCATATGAATGATTTTTATCTCTATGTATGGGATGTATATTGAAATATGAAATCTTGTGGTCTATTATTACGATTTGATAAATATAGGTTAAACCTATAACTCACCAACATTTTTTGTTGACGTTTAAAGCATGTTTATTCTCAGGTGATTATTAAGAGCTTCCGCTGTTGCATGCTATTTATATGGACAAGATTTAGTGTCAGCATGCTTGTATAATATTGTTTAAAACTGCATTCGAGATTTATTTTGTTGTAACATATTAATATTTGTAAACCAATATGTATTGGTAGTGTGTAAGTGTCTTGTTAATCTAAGTGGTGTCTAAGTGGTGTCTTGTTAACCTTGTCGATAAAATAAAGGTTATGGTTTGTTTAAAAAAAACGAATGCAGTCTTTGAAAAACGTCTCATATAGAGGTCAAAACCTCGCAACGAAATCAATTAATATGGAACATTTATAATCAATATGAACGGGACATTTCAAATCACAAAGCTAGCTAGTATTCAAATTTAAACTTGTTTGTAATTAAGTAGGTGTGATAATAATGTCTTGACAAATTAAGCAAGTAATAACAATTAAGCATGTTGCAAGACATCAAGTTAATCAAGTTTAAACTTATTCATAGACTTAATTTTAGACTTGAGCAAACCTATGTGTGTTAATGTTTTATTGTCTTTTAAGTTTAACAGATTATGACATTCCAAATATTATCCAAGTAACACGAGCATATAATGAAGTAGTCCAAATGCTAGTTGGTGGAATCCATCTTGTAACATATAGCAAGATATGGTTCATACATACATATATTAAATAACTACTTATCATTTAACACTTAACACATAGTCAAATAATACACAAGTAATAATAGAAAGTAGTCAAGTAATATTCATGTAATGACTAGCAAGAGATCACTAAGTAATCTTGGAATTAAGCATATAGTGATAACATAGTATTAAACTAAGGCTATGTAAGTTTTACTTGCAAAGTTGCATTTGTAAGATTAATGTATAACCTTACATTAATGTCCAACACATGTACATGAAAAGAGCAACTCTTGGTTGGGAGTTGGTGACCATCCTAAGAATGTCTAGATACATTTTAGATGTACATGTTTTCCTAAAACACTTATGTGTTTTCTTTAATCGAGGCTCAATCGTCATTAAGGTGTCATTAGGCGTGATTAACCAAGATTAGTGTTCTAGTGACCAAAACTCCTTTGGGAATGAAGAAGGCAACTATTCTAAGCATGTTTGAACATGTTTCATGATTTATAGATGCCCCGAAATGGTCGAACCAAAATTGATGGATTTTGGGACAGAAGCTTTTACGGTCAATCCACGGTCAACCATGAAGTCGACCGTGCAATGCAGATTTCACAAATCTGGGTGCAGGTCTCCACGGTCTGACCTGCACTTGACCGTGGTCCTAACCGTGTAGTTTACATTTTTCGTTTTAAGCTTTCTTTGGTTTTGGTCTTTTGCTAGATCAAGTATGGATTAGTGAACTTGTTTATTTATGCCAAGATGTCTACCATCACCTTTAGCTATGTGCATATGTCATCATCAAAACACTTATTGTTATGGGTTAAGATTAGTATAGTCATTAAGCATAATGCCATGTTAACCCACATTCTCCCCCAACACAATTGAAATTCATACTCTTAAATTTGAACCAATTGCGTCAAATTTTTGGGTCAAGTGGGTCTTGAGAAAACATAAGGAGGAGGTCCAATATATGACCATTTTAAGCCATTTAATATATTGCAGGGTCTATTTAAACCCGTTGAAACTCATTTCAAACCCATTGACCAATTTTGCATTTTGTTTCCGAATTCATATTTTAGTTCTTAATTTCGTTTTTAGTTTAGTGTTTAGTTTTGCATTTCAGTTTTCAGTTTTCAGTTTTCAGTTTTCAGTTTCGTGTTTAAGTTTAAATTTCACGTTTAAGTTTCTAATTCGCGTTTGAGTTTCTATTTTGCATTTCGCGTTTTGCATTTCACTTTCCACTTTTCATTTTCCTGTTTGTCAATTTAGTCTTCAATTCTGCGTATCAAAATTCATTTTTCAGTTATACGTTTCAATTCTGACCGGTTTGAACCATAAAAAAAATCCAGAAAGTCCAGATAAAACTAAAAATACATTTCACGTTTTAATTTCGCATTTCAATTTGAACACCGGAAAATCCGAAAAAAAGACAAAACCGTTTCACCCATTATCCATTTCGACCCGAACTCGTTCGGGTCTTGACCCACCCATTTAGATACGACCCGTTTGACCCGTCTAAAAATCTGACCCATGACCTAAAATGTCCCGTTCATATTGATTATAAACGTTCCATATTAATTGATTTCGTTGCGAGGTTTTGACCTCTATATGAGACGTTTTTCAAAGACTGCATTCGATTTTAAAACAAAGCATAACCTTTAATTTATTGTTAAAGGTTTAAAAATGATAATCAAAAGTATAGCATATTCACACGACCATTACATAATGGTTTACAATAATATTACACAACAACATATGTCTTCGAATGCAGTTTTCAAACAATATTATACAAGCATGGACTCCAAATCTTGTCCTTAATTTAGTATGCAATAGCGGAAGCTCTAAACAATTACCTGAGAATAAACATGCTTAAAACTTCAACAAAAATGTTGGTGAGTTATAGGTTTAGCCTATATATTTATCAATTCGTATTAATAGACCACAAGATTTCATATTTCCATTTCTTGTAAACAGCATGCATGCATAAAAATCATTCATATGGTGAACACCTGGCAACCGACATTAACAAGATGCATATAAGAATATCCCCTATCATTCTAGGACATCCATCGGACATGATAAAACAACATCGAAGTACTAAAGCATCCGCAACCATGGATGGGGTTCGTTAGGCCCAATAGATCTATCTTTAGGATTTGTGTCAATTAGTAGATCGGTTTACTAATTCTTAGGTTACCAAGCAAAAAGGGGCATATTCGGCTTCGATCATTCACCCATATAATGTAGTTTTATTTACTTGTGTCTATTTCATAAAACCATTTATAAAACTGCATGTATTCTCATCCCAAAATATTAGATTTTAAAAGTGGGACTATAACTCACTTTCACAGATTTTTACTTCGTCGGGAAGTAAGGCTTGGCCACTGGTTTATTCATGAACCTATAACAAATATGTACATATATATCAAAGTATGTTCAAAATATATTTACAACATTTTTAATACGTTTTATTGTTTTAAGTTTATTAAGTCAGCTGTCCTCGTTAGTAACCTACAGCTAGTTGTCCACAGTTAGATGTACAGAAATAAATTGATATATATTATCTTGAATCAATCCACGACCCAGTGTATATACGTCTCAGGCTAGATCACAACTCAAAGTATATATATTTTTGGAATCAACCTCAACCCTGTATAGCTAACTCCAACATTACTGCATATAGAGTGTCTATGGTTGTTCCAAATAATATATATACATGGGTCGATATGATATGTCAAAACATTTGCATACGTGTCTATGGTATCCCAAGATTACATAATATATTAGAATACATGTATAATACAATATGAGTTAGCTAGGATATGATTAATATAGATTTGTTACCAATTTTCACGTAGTTACAACAAACAAAAATATCCAATCTTGTTTTACCCATAACTTCTTCGTTTTAAATCCGTTTTGAGTGATTCAAGTTGCTATGGTTTCATATTGAACTTAAGTTTATGAATCTAAACAGAAAAGTATAAGTTTATAGTCGGAAATATAGGTTACAAGTCGTTTTTGTAAATGTAGTCATTTCAGTCGAAAGAACGACGTCTAGATGACCATTTTGGAAAACATACTTCCACTTTGAGTTTAACCATGATTTTTGGATATAGTTTTCTTGTTCATAAGAAAAATCATTTTTCCAGAAGAACAACTTTTAAATCAAAGTTTATCATAGTTTTTAATTAACTAACCCAAAACAGCCCGCGGTGTTACTACGACGGCGTATATCCGGTTTTACGGTGTTTTTCGTGTTTTCAGGTTTTAAATCATTAAGTTAGCATATCATATAGATATAGAAAATATGTTTAGTTGATTTTAAAAGTCAAGTTAGAAGGATTAACTTTTGTTTGCGAACAAGTTTAGAATTAACTAAACTATGTTCTAGTGATTACAAGTTTAAACCTTCGAATAAGGTAGTTTTATATATATGAATCGAATGATGTTATGAACATCATTACTACCTTAGGTTTTGTGGATAAACCTACTGGAAATGAGAAAAATATATTTAACTTCAAAGGATCCTTGGATGGCTTGAAAGTTCTTAAAGCAAAATCATGACACGAAAACAAGTTCAAGTAAGATTTCCACTCGAAATAAGATTGTTAAAGTTATAGCAATTGAATCAAAGTTTGAATATTTGTATTACCTTATATTAGAAAGATACCTTACTGTAAATAAGAAAGATTTCTTGAGGTTGGATGATCACTCAAAGGGATTTGCAAGATTGGAAGTAAGCTAGCAAACTTGGAAGTGTTGTTGGTGTGTTCTTGAGTAGTTGTTTTATAACTTGGTTTATGTATGGATTTATGAACTAGATTGAGCTAGATTTTGTTGAAGATGATGAAGAACACTTAGAACAAAGGAAGAACACTTGAGAGAGAGTAATTTGATTCAAGAAAATTGAAGTGAAAATGTGTTTTGTGAGTACTCTAATTCACGTGAATTAGGGGTTCCATATAGGCTCCATTAGTTTGTAATTTTGTGAGATATTTCATGCTAGATGTTAAATGATGGTTCCCACATGGTTAGGTAACTCACATGGGCTGCTAAGAGCTGATCATTGAAGTGTATATACCAATAGTAAATACATTTAGAAGCTGGGTATTGTACGAGTACGAATACGGGTGCATACGAGTAGAATTGTTGATCAAAATGAATGAGGATGTAATTGTAAGCATTTTTGTTAAGTAGAAGTACTTTGATAAGTGTCTTGAAGTCTTTCAAAAGTGTATGAATACATATTAAAACACTACATGTGTAGTGACCCGTCCTTATCCACCTGGACGATGTCATCAACATTTGGTCCCATTGCGATGATCGACTCCAATTAATGTCCTTAAAATGAGCTAATGCACAGCGGAAGACTTAATTCGTACCTGAGAATAAACATTCTTAAAAGTGTCAACCAAAAGGTTGGTGAGTTCATAGGTTTATCATAACAATCATTTCAATATATTAATAGATCACAAGATTTCCGTTTATAAATATATGTACACTCTCAAGTGTATAAAGTATTCTATAAGTTGTAGGCACCCGGTAACAAGCCTTAACGTTCATGTTTTACCCTCTGAAGTACACCAGATCAGGTGTGTTTAAAATAACCTCGAAGTACTAAAGCATCCCATAGTCAGGATGGGGTTTGTCAGACCCAATAGATCTATCTTTAGGATTCGCGCCTACCGTACATAGACAAGTAGTTTAATGTTACCAAGCTAAGGGTATATTTCTGGTTTAAACCCACGTAGAATTAGTTTTAGTACTTGTGCCTATTTCGTAAAACATTTATAAAACAGCGCATGTATTCTCAGCCCAAAATATATTTTGCAAAAGCAATTAAAAAGGGAGCAAATGAAACTCACCATACTGTATTTTGTAGTAAAAATACATATGACGATAATGAATATGTGTAAGGTTGGCCTCGGATTCACGAACCTATATCATTTTTATATATATTAAAATATATAATCGTAATCAAACAAATTTATTCTTAATTTATATATCTTATATAGCTACTTTGTAATAAATGTATTTTTTATATACTTTAAATAGATAATTAATATTTATCACAAAAATATTAATATAATTATGTTTTATGTCATAAATATATTTTGATATAGAAAATCTTTATTTAATATATTAATACTAATAATAATAATAATGATAAAAGTAATATAAATTTTAATAAAAATGATAAATTTAGAAATAATGATACTTTTAGTAATGATAATAATAATAATACTACTAATATTTAATGATAATACTACTGATAGTAACAATAATGATAATACTAATATTTCTAAAAATTATAAGATGATACTAATAATAATAATAATAATAATAATAATAATAATAATAATAATAATAATAATATCAAATAATACCTTAGAAGCATTAAAAAGAAATAAAATGCCCGGGACGGGACTCGAACCCGCGACCTCCCGCTCACTCTCATACACTCTGAACCATTCGTCTGTTACGCAATATCTGAATTATACCCCAAAAATATATTATATAACATATGAACTCGTCAGTTCCCTCTTACTCCTCCTCTAAAATTCGGCCCAAAATATACCACGGCCCAACAGCAAAATTTCAACAACCCATCTACACATTGTAGTCCAATAAATTCTCATGGATTGTTTGGTTTCCATAACTGTTCGACCGAAGTAAAATAAGAACACAGCAGCCCTACATAAACTATATTTGATGACCAAAACTTTTTGTATCAAGTCATCCTTATTTCCTTTTCTTCTTCTTAATCTCATCATCATGTAATACTATTATTATCATCTTAATTCTAATATCATCATCGAAATCATTTATATCATATCTATCATGATCATAATTATAATTACATCATCTTTGCTGCGGCTTCCTCCCATCTCAATTGTTAACACCACAACTTACTCTCAAAACAGTTTTTACGGCTCACTTACTAAAATGTATCTCGGTCCAGTAAAGAAATCTCTTCCCAACTAGTATAAACAACTTCAGCCCAAATAGAAAACTGAATCATGTGGCCCAACATCATACAAGGGTTTTTCGGTGCTCTTATTTTTAATTTGAATAGAAACAGACAATCATTAGAACCGAATTATTATAGTAACAAATTGATGAGGTGGTACTATCCGAAATGTAACAGAGAAAGAATATAAAAAAAAATCAAAAGCAACCTTTTGTTCATCAATTAGCCGTCCCCATGTGTATCTACTACTTGGATTCCTTTTTCATTAAACTATTATTTAGAACAACACATGCCACCCATGTCATAGTGTCGGCCATGAAATTCCATGCTTGACCCACATGTATGAAAATGCTTCAATTTTTTATAATGCCTTTTATTAAAGAGACTTTAATATATTACTTGATATTTATAATTTATAAGTTGTAAACATATCCAATTCAGTTTGTCACCTTAAATGGTTTGGACCGAAACAGTGAAACAGAAATAAAATCGTATGTCTCATGGTTTAAAAGGTGGCTTGAAGACAAGGTGGTGTATGTTGATGAAGAAGAAGGTGTGGCTGTAAACAGAAACTAGTAACATAGCAACTGCAGTACATCGGATAGAAATAAGTAGATTATATGGTGGTTTGGTGCCTGGTTAAAGATGAAGAAGATACAACATGATAGTGGTGTCTTATGAGAATGGAAGGTGGTACAATGGTTCAAGGTTAGAATACGGTTGGGATGGATGTTTGAGTCGACAGAATGAAACAAAAGTAGATGTGCAGGTGGTGGGTTTGTGATGATAGTTAGTGATGGGGTGGTAGCTTGTTGGTTCATGGTGGTTTTGTTGATGAATGCTTAAATAGAAAACAAAATGAGCAAGGTTAACGATGATATATGGTGGTGTTAAAATGGGTTTAAGGTGATGTTTGAATAGAAAAACATAAACAGAAGTGGATTTGATGAGTTGAGGAATTGGAACTACTCCATTGTAATATGAATTTATTGTTTATTATATGAGTATTCATTCAACAAAATTTTTAAAACAGACAAAAATAAAATAGAAAAAGATTAAAAAGGTGAGATAGATTGATAACTGAATTTGGATTATGTTAGTCACTGATTTCCTGGTTCGTACAAGATTAGGAATTGAAGAATCAATTAAGTACAGTTGAAAACTATTGATAATTGATTTGGTTTCCTCAATCATACGTATATGATCTTATATATTTATTATTATTAATTAATACTTATAATTATAATAATCTAAATACAACTAATAATAATAATAATATTGATAATAATAATAAGAGTTATAATAATAATAATAATAATAATAATACTGATATTAATATTAATATTATTAATAATAATGAAACTAATAATAATAATATTAGTATAGCATTTTATATTTTACTTATATAATAACATATATTGCATATTTAATATTTATACATATATATATTCAAACTAATATATATATAGTTATGTTTTAAATATCAAGTTTTATTACTTAGATAAATGTATTAATTATATATATATATATCAAATCAATTAAACTCAAGGTATAACATCATATATTTAATACTTTGTTATCGTTGAAAATTCATGTTCGAAATCATTTTTTGAAAATAACAAGTTTAGGTTAAGTTACTAAATCACATAATAGACTATTAATATATTTAATTTATAATACGTAATTATTTATATATACATATACATTTAAATTTAAAATCAAAAGTTCGTGAATCGATGAAATTAGTCGATGGTCAGATGATTTCATATGATAGTTTAAACATTTTTAGACTTGATTTAATAGGCTTTGCTTATCATGTCGAATTCATATTAAAATTAAGATTAAATTTAGTCGAAAATTTCCGGGTCGTCACAGTACCTACCCGTTAAAGAAATTTCATCCCGAAATTTGAGTGAGGTCATCATGGTTAACCATAAAAATGTTTTCATGACAATTATGAGTTAGTTAATTAGAGTTTTATCACTATTGATAAATATAGATAAAACAATTCGATTATAGGATGCGTACGAGTGAAGCTATCACAAAAGATTGAGATAGAGATTTAACTTTTAATGTAGTCACGGTGGATTTCCGGAAGTCAAGGGGTTTAAAAGAAAATCTTAGAAATATATAAGATTTGATTCTTCGGGATTTATGGCATTTAAGATCTCTTTAATTAAATGCGACCATCTGTCTCGATTGTTTTGTCTGGTGTTTTCATTATAAATGAACTTCTTCCGTTCCATTATTCTCCCCATTCCTATAATTTTTTTCTTATATTATACATCCAAAAGATTATGAAAATGTTTAATCCAGTTCTAATCCTTGATATTTTCCTAATTATCATTTTTTTTCATCCTTCTTTTCAATCTTCCATCAGAAAAATCTGTTTACTTCTACTATTGCCTTGGGGTGATACTATTCCTAATTATACCGTGTCTTTATATTCCTATTCGTATTAATATCCACGGTTTGTAACTTCCGTGTTGTTATTGGACTTTATATTTTCTCTTATATTTTGGAGCTCTTTGCCTTTTGATTATCCTCTCGTCCTCTAGTAGAGCAAGTAACGGCCCAGAACTCGTAAGTATGGAATTTTGGATAAACATCATGTTCTAAATAAGAAGGAATGTATTAGCACTATTTGATTTGTCAAATTACCAGATTCACTAAGGATAGAACTATCAAGAACATAATTTCTTGATATGTTCTGAGGTTGAACAGAATGAAAGAGTTATGTAACATGGCACATGACGAGGGTATGATCTACTGTGAACCATCATCACGTTTCATTAGAAACTCAGCATGACTTACTGTAATATAATCACGTTGGCCAAGTGTCATTATATTATACTAACTCATGCTTCAATTCCCAACACTACTTCAGAAACATTCATAATTCATACTTAGGTTTTACAGAAATTTCCGATATAATGAAATACGGATAGCACGAAGAGGTATATAATTTCGGGCGAAAGGTTGAAGTTGACTTGTTGTAGCTGTGACAAATTTTGCCATTTTGAAAGGGATTACCAAATTACTTTGGGTAATAATAACACTAAAGGAATTAGCACAGCTACGTGTTAAACGTTTACTCAGGTTCTGAGTGTTTTCAAGTGCATAGCTATATGCAGAAATCTTTTCTTCCGTAGACGAAGTGCGGTTGGTTCATCCTCTCAACTGAGGTGTTTTCAAGAATCATGAAAGGTTTGAATGCAGATTGTAATCTTCAAGATACAAATGAGGTTTGAGATGAAAACTGTAGTGACCCGAACTTTTCCATGTTTATATATATTAATTGAGATTGATATTTACATGATTAAATGTTTCCAACATGTTAAGCAATCAAACTTGTTAAGACTTGATTAATTGAAATATGTTTCATATAGACAATTGACCACCCAAGTTGACCGGCGATTCACGAACGTTAAAACTTGTAAAAACGACTTGACGATATATATATGGATATACATATGGTTAACATGAGATTATGATAAGTAAGTATCTCCATAAGTATATTAACAATGAGTTATATACATATAAACAAGACTACTAACTTAAGGATTTCGAAACGAGACATATATGTAACGATTATCGTTGTAACGACATTTAAATGTATATATATCATATTAAGATATATTAATATATCATAATATCATGATAATATAATAATTTAACATCTCATTAGATATAATAAACAATGGGTTAACAAATTAATTGAGATCGTTAACTTAAAGGTTTCAAAACAACACTTACATGTAACGACTAACGATGACTTAACGACTCCGTTAAAATGTATATACATGTAGTGTATTTAGATGTATTAAAATACTTTTGGAAGACTTCAAGACATATATCAAAACACTCATACTTAACGAAAATGGTTACAGTTACTTTCCCATTCTTTTCTTTCATCAAGAATTCTAGTCGTATTCTTACCCGTATTATACACAGCTTCAAAACGTACTTACTATGGGTATATACCAATAGGAACTAGCATGGGATTCCACTCTTGATTATGTCATGTATGACTAATCAATTTTAACTTCTACCATGAGCTAGTCAACTAACTAGAACTCCTTTTAACCCCACTCACCACTCACCAATTAACACTCATCATTCACTCCATTTCACTTCCAAATCTCTTTCTAATTCTCTCTCAACACACCCACACTATTATGAACGTATTTTTCCAGTAGTTAATCATCATCTTCATCAAAAATCACTTCAAGAATCAAGCTATAATCATCATAGGAAGAACACTTCAAGAATACTTCAAAAATCCCTTCAAGTTTACTAATTTACTTCCAAGCTTTCTAATCCATTCCAAGTAATCATCTAAGATCAAGAAACCTTTGTTATATACAGTAGGTTATCTTTCTTATTCAAGGTAATATTCATATTCAAACTTTGATTCAATTTCTATAACTATAAACTATCTTAATTCGAGCAAAAATCTTACTTGAACTTGTTTTTGTGTCATGATCCTACTTCAAGAACTTTCAAGCCATCCAAGATCCTTTGAAGCTAGATCATTTCTTGTCACTTCCAGTAGGTTTACCTACTAAACTTGAGGTAGCAATGATGTTCATAACATCATTCGATTCATATATATAAAACTATCTTATTCGAAGGTTTAAACTCGTAATCACTAGAACATAGTTTAGTTAATTCTAAACTTGTTCGCAAACAAAAGTTAATCCTTCTAACTTGACTTTTAAAATTAACTAAACACATGTTCTATATCTATATGATATGCTAACTTAATGATTTAAAACCTGAAAACACGAAAAACACCGTAAAACCGGATTTACGCCGTCGTAGTAACACCGCGGGCTGTTTTGGGTTAGTTAATTAAAAACTATGATAAACTTTGATTTAAAAGTTGTTATTCTGAGAAAATGATTTTTATTATGAACATGAAACTATATCCAAAAATTATGGTTAAACTCAAAGTGGAAGTATGTTTTCTAAAATGGTCATCTAGACGTCGTTCTTTCGACTGAAATGACTACCTTTACAAGAACGACTTGTAACTTATTTTTCCGACTATAAACCTATACTTTTTCTGTTTAGATTCATAAAATACAGTTCAATATGAAACCATAGCAATTTGATTCATTCAAAACGGATTTAAAATGAAGAAGTTATGGGTAAAACAAGATTGGATAATTTTTCTCATTTTAGCTACGTGAAAATTGGTAACAAATCTATTCCAACCATAACTTAATCAACTTGTATTGTATATTATGTAATCTTGAGATACCATAGACACGTATACAATGTTTCGACCTATCATGTCGACACATCTATATATATTTCGGAACAACCATAGACACTCTATATGTGAATGTTGGAGTTAGCTATACAGGGTTGAGGTTGATTCCAAAATATATATAGTTTGAGTTGTGATCAATACTGAGATACGTATACACTGGGTCGTGGATTGATTCAAGATAATATTTATTGATTTATTTCTGTACATCTAACTGTGGACAACTAGTTGTAGGTTACTAACGAGGACAGCTGACTTAATAAACTTAAAACATCAAAATATATTAAAAGTGTTGTAAATATATTTTGAACATACTTTAATATATATGTATATATTGTTATAGGTTCGTGAATCAACAGTGGCCAAGTCTTACTTCTCGACGAAGTAAAAATCTGTGAAAGTGAGTTATAGTCCCACTTTTAAAATCTAATATTTTTGGGATGAGAATACATGCAGGTTTTATAAATGATTTACAAAATAGACACAAGTACGTGAAACTACATTCTATGGTTGAATTATCGAAATCGAATATGCCCCTTTTTATTAAGTCTGGTAATCTAAGAATTAGGGAACAGACACCCTAATTGACGCGAATCCTAAAGATAGATCTATTGGGCTTAACAAACCCCATCCAAAGTACCGGATGCTTTAGTACTTCGAAATTTATATCATATCCGAAGGGTGTCCCGGAATGATGGGGATATTCTTATATATGCATCTTGTTAATGTCGGTTACCAGGTGTTCACCATATGAATGATTTTTATCTCTATGTATGGGATATGTATTGAAATATGAAATCTTGTGGTCTATTATTATGATTTGATATATATAGGTTAAACCTATAACTCACCAACATTTTTGTTGACGTTTTAAAGCATGTTTATTCTCAGGTGATTATTAAGAGCTTCCGCTATCGTATACTTAAATAAGGACGAGATTTGGAGTCCATGCTTGTATGATATTGTGTAAAAACTGCATTCAAGAAACTTATTTTGTTGTAACATATTTGTATTGTAAACCATTATGTAATGGTCGTGTGTAAACAGGATATTTTAGATTATCATTATTTGATAATCTACGTAAAACTTTTAAACCTTTATTGATGAAATAAAGGTTATGGTTTGTTTTAAAATGAATGCAGTCTTTGAAAAACGTCTCATATAGAGGTCAAAACCTCGCAACGAAATCAATTAATATGGAACGTTTTTAATCAATAAGAACGGGACATTTCAGTTGGTATCAGAGCGTTGGTCTTAGAGAACCAGAATTTTGCATTAGTGTGTCTTATGTAGTTTGTTAGGATGCATTAGTGAGTCTGGACTTCGACCGTGTTTACTTGAAAAATGATTGCTTAACAAATTTTGTTGGAAACTATATATTTTTAACATGTGAATATTATGTGATATATTAATCTCTTAACGCGTTTGATATTATGTGATAGATGTCTACCTCTAGAACAAGTCCCATTGACTCACCTAATAATAATGAAGAGTCAAATGTAAATTGGAATGATTCGTGGACTGATTCACAAGTTCCCGAAGAGGAACCGGAAGAAGAGTCGGAACCAGAAGAAGAATCGGAATCGGAAGAAGAGTCGGAACCGGATGAAGAAATAGAACCGGTGGGGGAAATAATAAAACGGTTAAGTAAAAGAAAATCCTCAACCAACCGACCAAGGTTAATTATGGTCAATGGTGTTTCCGCTAAGGAAGCAAAATATTGGGAGGATTACCAATTCTCCGATGAATCGGATTCCGACGAGAATTCCGATGATGTTATAGAAATTACCCCAACTGAATTTAAAAAGGCAAAAGAAAATAATAAGGGAAAGGGCATAAAAATAGAGAAATCTAATTCCAACCCCGATGAACTTTATATGTATCGTCAACCCCCGAAGTCCTTAAGTTGTAACAATGACCCGGGAACCTCTAAACCACCAGGTTTTTCTAAACCAATGTGGAAAATAACGGCTCGTATTAGGGGAACATCATATATCCCTAGAAACTTGGGAAAACGAACCAAAACCAAAGAAGAAGAAACAAGCGAGTCGGAATAAGATAGTTGTATTCGTGTGGTGTAATATATGTAATATAGTGTGCTTATGCTTTATGATATATGTAAAAATTGCTTGTATTAATAAGTATTTTTTTTATGAATCTAACTCTTGTCTATTTTACAGTATAAAAATACAAAATGGATAGACAACCCAATATTTTAAGAGACCTACCCGGAGACATGATTGATGAAATCTTGTCTAGAGTCGGTCAGAATTCCTCGGCACAACTATTTAAGGCGAGATCAGTTTGTAAGACATTCGAAGAACGTTCCAAGAATGATTTGGTTTATAAAAGGCTTTCGTTCGGAAGATGGGGGATATCACATTGGGAAATCCATAAGTTACGATGTGTTTACTTTGACGCATATATTGCGGGGAACCCAAATGCTATTTTACGCAACGGGTTAAGAAATTATTTTGACTCAGTATATCCAAATATAGGACTTCGTGATTTAGAAAAAGCGGCTAACATGCAACATAAAGAAGCATGTTATGCTTACGGGTTAGTAATATTCGCTTCTCACCAAAGTGAGAACAAGAACATCGGGCTACAACTATTAAACAAAACGTTCCCTCAAGTGACGGAGTCGGTAATTGGGGTAAGAAATGAGGTTTTTAGGTTATTACGAGACTGTTGGTCATTACGTAACCCTCGTCCCTTTGACGACGTTACAACACGCTGTCTTATCAACGGCCATAACGGTTATGTTCCACAAGACCAAGGATGGGAAGTAATCCTAGTAAAACCAGAATGCATGACTTGTTTCTGGACGTATGAATTACGTGTCTTTATTGCCTTTGCTGAACGACTTGTGTACTAGCTAGAATTATCTTCACAACCATCTTGTATCAAATTTATTGTGTGCTATATTTCATGCTATATGTAAAATAAGCGGTATTGTAAGTTTGTAAAATATTGTGTAAAAGTTTGAACGCGAAATATTATTACAATCAGTTTTTCATATAGAATTGTAGTAGTTGAATTGTATATTAGCTACTAAGTATGAACTTAACGGGTAGGTACTACCCGAATTTAAACTTATAAAACGCTAATATGAAGAAAAAGCTTTTATAAATGAGTTCATATTATGCTACGAAATACTATTAACTACTCTTAATATTCTGTATGATTAACTTGTTCCATTTAACTATTTTGAAGGAAATGGCACCAACTACTCGACACACCGTGAATATGAATGAAGAGGAATTCCGTACTTTTCTAGCTTCAAACATAGCCGCAGTACAGGCTGCGCTATATACCAACAATAACCTTGGATCTGGCAGTACAGGAAATCGTGTAGGATGCACCTACAAAGAATTCACTGCCTGCAAACCTTTGGAATTTGATGGAACCGAAGGACCGATCGGATTGAAACGGTGGACCGAGAAGGTCGAATCGGTGTTTGCCATAAGTAAGTGTACTGAAGAGGACAAAGTGAAGTACGCTACGCATACCTTTACAGGTTCTGCGTTAACATGGTGGAATACCTATCTAGAGCAAGTGGGACAAGATGATGCGTACGCACTACCGTGGTCAGCATTCAAGCACTTGATGAACGAGAAGTACCGTCCCAGAACCGAGGTCAATAAGCTCAAGACAGAACTTAGAGGGTTACGAACTCAAGGATTTGATATTACCACGTATGAAAGACGATTCACAGAATTGTGCCTATTGTGTCCTGGAGCATTCGAAGATGAGGAAGAGAAGATCGACGCGTTTGTGAAAGGATTACCAGAAAGAATCCAAGAAGATATAAGTTCACACGAGCCCGCCTCCATACAACAGGCATGTAGAATGGCTCACAAACTAGTGAACCAGATTGAAGAAAGAATTAAAGAACAGACTGCTGAAGAGGCCAATGTGAAGCAAGTCAAAAGAAAGTGGGAGGAAAACGGTGATAAGAATCACCAATACAATAACAACAGCAATTATAACAATAATCGCAACAACTATCCTAACAATCGCAACATCAATCGCAACTACAACAAACGGCCCAACAACAACAACAACAACAACAACAGCAACCACAACAATCATCTTAACAACAATAATAACCGCAACAACAACAACAATCAGAAGCAGCTATGCCAAAGGTGTGAAAAGTATCACTCGGGGTTCTGCACCAAATTTTGCAACAAGTGTAAAAGAAATGGTCATAGCGCGGCGAAGTGTGATGTCTACGGACCAGGGGTTAACAGAACGAAAGGAACAAATGGTGTCGGAACAAGTAATGGCGGAGCAAGTAGTGTCGGAGCAAGTTATGCCAATGTAGTTTGTTATAAATGTGGAAAACCGGGCCACATTATTAGAAATTGCCCGAACCAGGAGAACACGAATGGACAAGGCCGCGGAAGAGTTTTCAATATTAATGCGGCAGAGGCACAGGAAGACCCGGAGCTTGTTACGGGTACGTTTCTTATTGACAATAAATCTGCTTACGTTTTATTTGATTCGGGTGCGGATAGAAGCTATATGAGTAGAGATTTTTGTGCTAAATTAAGTTGTCCATTGACGCCTTTGGATAGTAAATTTTTACTCGAATTAGCAAATGGTAAATTAATTTCAGCAGATAATATATGTCGGAATCGAGAAATTAAACTGGTTAGCGAAACATTTAAGATTGATTTGATACCAGTAGAGTTAGGGAGTTTTGATGTGATAATCGGTATGGACTGGTTGAAAGAAGTGAAAGCAGAGATCGTTTGTTACAAAAATGCAATTCGCATTATACGAGAAAAAGGAAAACCCTTAATGGTGTACGGAGAAGAGGGCAACACGAAGCTACATCTTATTAGTAATTTGAAGGCACAAAAACTAATAAGAAAAGGTTGCTATGCTGTTCTAGCACACGTCGAGAAAGTACAAACTGAAGAAAAGAGCATCAATGATGTTCCCATTGCAAAAGAATTTCCCGATGTATTTCCGAAAGAATTACCGGGATTACCCCCACAGCGATCCGTTGAATTTCAAATAGATCTTGTACCAGGAGCTGCACCAATAGCTCGTGCTCCTTACAGACTCGCACCCAGCGAGATGAAAGAACTGCAAAGCCAATTACAAGAACTTTTAGAGCGTGGTTTCATTCGACCAAGCACATCACCGTGGGGAGCTCCTGTTTTGTTTGTCAAGAAGAAAGATGGTACATTCAGGTTGTGTATCGACTACCGAGAGTTGAACAAACTTACCATCAAGAACCGCTACCCACTACCGAGAATCGACGACTTATTTGATCAACTACAAGGCTCGTCTGTTTATTCAAAGATTGACTTACGTTCCGGGTATCATCAAATGCGGGTGAAAGAAGATGATATTCCAAAGACTGCTTTCAGAACACGTTACGGTCATTACGAGTTTATGGTCATGCCGTTTGGTTTAACTAATGCACCAGCTGTGTTCATGGACCTTATGAACCGAGTGTGTGGACCATACCTTGACAAGTTTGTCATTGTTTTCATTGATGACATACTTATTTACTCAAAGAATGACCAAGAACACGGTGAACATTTGAGAAAGGTGTTAGAAGTATTGAGGAAGGAAGAATTGTACACTAAGTTTTCAAAGTGTGCATTTTGGTTGGAAGAAGTTCAATTCCTCGGTCACATAGTGAACAAAGAAGGTATTAAGGTGGATCCGGCAAAGATAGAAACTGTTGAAAAGTGGGAAACCCCGAAAACTCCGAAACACATACGCCAGTTTTTAGGACTAGCTGGTTACTACAGAAGGTTCATCCAAGACTTTTCCAGAATAGCAAAACCCTTGACTGCATTAACGCATAAAGGGAAGAAATTTGAATGGAATGATGAACAAGAGAAAGCGTTTCAGTTATTGAAGAAAAAGCTAACTACGGCACCTATATTGTCATTGCCTGAAGGGAATGATGATTTTGTGATTTATTGTGACGCATCAAAGCAAGGTCTCGGTTGTGTATTAATGCAACGAACGAAGGTGATTGCTTATGCGTCTAGACAATTGAAGATTCACGAACAAAATTATACGACGCATGATTTGGAATTAGGCGCGGTTGTTTTTGCATTAAAGACTTGGAGGCACTACTTATATGGGGTCAAAAGTATTATATATACCGACCACAAAAGTCTTCAACACATATTTAATCAGAAACAACTGAATATGAGGCAGCGTAGGTGGATTGAATTATTGAATGATTACGACTTTGAGATTCGTTATCACCCGGGAAAGGCAAATGTGGTAGCCGATGCCTTGAGCAGGAAGGACAGAGAACCCATTCGAGTAAAATCTATGAATATAATGATTCATAATAACCTTACTACTCAAATAAAGGAGGCGCAACAAGGAGTTTTAAAAGAAGGAAATTTAAAGGATGAAATACCCAAAGGATCGGAGAAGCATCTTAATATTCGGGAAGACGGAACCCGGTATAGGGCTGCAAGGATTTGGGTACCAAGATTTGGAGATATGAGAGAAATGGTACTTAGAGAAGCTCATAAAACCAGATACTCAATACATCCTGGAACGGGGAAGATGTACAAGGATCTCAAGAAACATTTTTGGTGGCCGGGTATGAAAGCCGATGTTGCTAAATATGTAGGAGAATGTTTGACGTGTTCTAAGGTCAAAGCTGAGCATCAGAAACCATCAGGTCTACTTCAACAACCCGAAATCCCAGAATGGAAATGGGAAAACATTACCATGGATTTCATCACTAAATTGCCAAGGACTGCAAGTGGTTTTGATACTATTTGGGTAATAGTTGATCGTCTCACCAAATCAGCACACTTTCTGCCAATAAGAGAAGATGACAAGATGGAGAAGTTAGCACGACTGTATTTGAAGGAAGTCGTCTCCAGACATGGAATACCAATCTCTATTATCTCTGATAGGGATGGCAGATTTATTTCAAGATTCTGGCAGACATTACAGCAAGCATTAGGAACTCGTCTAGACATGAGTACTGCCTATCATCCACAAACTGATGGGCAGAGCGAAAGGACGATACAAACGCTTGAAGACATGCTACGAGCATGTGTTATTGATTTCGGAAACAGTTGGGATCGACATCTACCGTTAGCAGAATTTTCCTACAACAACAGCTACCATTCAAGCATTGAGATGGCGCCGTTTGAAGCACTTTATGGTAGAAAGTGCAGGTCTCCGATTTGTTGGAGTGAAGTGGGGGATAGACAGATTACGGGTCCGGAGATTATACAAGAAACTACCAAGAAGATCATCCAAATTCAACAACGGTTGAAAACCGCCCAAAGTCGACAAAAGAGCTACGCTGACATTAAAAGAAAAGATATAGAATTTGAAATTGGAGAGATGGTCATGCTTAAAGTTGCACCTTGGAAAGGCGTTGTTCGATTTGGTAAACGAGGGAAATTAAATCCAAGGTATATTGGACCATTCAAGATTATTGATCGTGTCGGACCAGTAGCTTACCGACTTGAGTTACCTCAACAACTCGCGGCTGTACATAACACTTTCCACGTCTCGAATTTGAAGAAATGTTTTGCTAAAGAAGATCTCACTATTCCGTTAGATGAAATCCAAATCAATGAAAAACTCCAATTCATCGAAGAACCCGTCGAAATAATGGATCGTGAGGTTAAAAGACTTAAGCAAAACAAGATACCAATTGTTAAGGTTCGATGGAATGCTCGTAGAGGACCCGAGTTCACCTGGGAGCGTGAAGATCAGATGAAGAAGAAATACCCGCATCTATTTCCAGAAGATTCGTCAACACCTTCAACAGCTTAAAATTTCGGGACGAAATTTATTTAACGGGTAGGTACTGTAGTGACCCGAACTTTTCCATGTTTATATATATTAATTGAGATTGATATTTACATGATTAAATGTTTCCAACATGTTAAGCAATCAAACTTGTTAAGACTTGATTAATTGAAATATGTTTCATATAGACAATTGACCACCCAAGTTGACCGGCGATTCACGAACGTTAAAACTTGTAAAAACGACTTGACGATATATATATGGATATACATATGGTTAACATGAGATTATGATAAGTAAGTATCTCCATAAGTATATTAACAATGAGTTATATACATATAAACAAGACTACTAACTTAAGGATTTCGAAACGAGACATATATGTAACGATTATCGTTGTAACGACATTTAAATGTATATATATCATATTAAGATATATTAATATATCATAATATCATGATAATATAATAATTTAACATCTCATTAGATATAATAAACAATGGGTTAACAAATTAATTGAGATCGTTAACTTAAAGGTTTCAAAACAACACTTACATGTAACGACTAACGATGACTTAACGACTCCGTTAAAATGTATATACATGTAGTGTATTTAGATGTATTAAAATACTTTTGGAAGACTTCAAGACATATATCAAAACACTCATACTTAACGAAAATGGTTACAGTTACTTTCCCATTCTTTTCTTTCATCAAGAATTCTAGTCGTATTCTTACCCGTATTATACACAGCTTCAAAACGTACTTACTATGGGTATATACCAATAGGAACTAGCATGGGATTCCACTCTTGATTATGTCATGTATGACTAATCAATTGTAACTTCTACCATGAGCTAGTCAACTAACTAGAACTCCTTTTAACCCCACTCACCACTCACCAATTAACACTCATCATTCACTCCATTTCACTTCCAAATCTCTTTCTAATTCTCTCTCAACACACCCACACTATTATGAACGTATTTTTCCAGTAGTTAATCATCATCTTCATCAAAAATCACTTCAAGAATCAAGCTATAATCATCATAGGAAGAACACTTCAAGAATACTTCAAAAATCCCTTCAAGTTTACTAATTTACTTCCAAGCTTTCTAATCCATTCCAAGTAATCATCTAAGATCAAGAAACCTTTGTTATATACAGTAGGTTATCTTTCTTATTCAAGGTAATATTCATATTCAAACTTTGATTCAATTTCTATAACTATAAACTATCTTAATTCGAGCAAAAATCTTACTTGAACTTGTTTTTGTGTCATGATCCTACTTCAAGAACTTTCAAGCCATCCAAGATCCTTTGAAGCTAGATCATTTCTTGTCACTTCCAGTAGGTTTACCTACTAAACTTGAGGTAGTAATGATGTTCATAACATCATTCGATTCATATATATAAAACTATCTTATTCGAAGGTTTAAACTCGTAATCACTAGAACATAGTTTAGTTAATTCTAAACTTGTTCGCAAACAAAAGTTAATCCTTCTAACTTGACTTTTAAAATTAACTAAACACATGTTCTATATCTATATGATATGCTAACTTAATGATTTAAAACCTGAAAACACGAAAAACACCGTAAAACCGGATTTACGCCGTCGTAGTAACACCGCGGGCTGTTTTGGGTTAGTTAATTAAAAACTATGATAAACTTTGATTTAAAAGTTGTTATTCTGAGAAAATGATTTTTATTATGAACATGAAACTATATCCAAAAATTATGGTTAAACTCAAAGTGGAAGTATGTTTTCTAAAATGGTCATCTAGACGTCGTTCTTTCGACTGAAATGACTACCTTTACAAGAACGACTTGTAACTTATTTTTCCGACTATAAACCTATACTTTTTCTATTTAGATTCATAAAATACAGTTCAATATGAAACCATAGCAATTTGATTCATTCAAAACGGATTTAAAATGAAGAAGTTATGGGTAAAACAAGATTGGATAATTTTTCTCATTTTAGCTACGTGAAAATTGGTAACAAATCTATTCCAACCATAACTTAATCAACTTGTATTGTATATTATGTAATCTTGAGATACCATAGACACGTATACAATGTTTCGACCTATCATGTCGACACATCTATATATATTTCGGAACAACCATAGACACTCTATATGTGAATGTTGGAGTTAGCTATACAGGGTTGAGGTTGATTCCAAAATATATATAGTTTGAGTTGTGATCAATACTGAGATACGTATACACTGGGTCGTGGATTGATTCAAGATAATATTTATTGATTTATTTCTGTACATCTAACTGTGGACAACTAGTTGTAGGTTACTAACGAGGACAGCTGACTTAATAAACTTAAAACATCAAAATATATTAAAAGTGTTGTAAATATATTTTGAACATACTTTAATATATATGTATATATTGTTATAGGTTCGTGAATCAACAGTGGCCAAGTCTTACTTCTCGACGAAGTAAAAATCTGTGAAAGTGAGTTATAGTCCCACTTTTAAAATCTAATATTTTTGGGATGAGAATACATGCAGGTTTTATAAATGATTTACAAAATAGACACAAGTACGTGAAACTACATTCTATGGTTGAATTATCGAAATCGAATATGCCCCTTTTTATTAAGTCTGGTAATCTAAGAATTAGGGAACAGACACCCTAATTGACGCGAATCCTAAAGATAGATCTATTGGGCTTAACAAACCCCATCCAAAGTACCGGATGCTTTAGTACTTCGAAATTTATATCATATCCGAAGGGTGTCCCGGAATGATGGGGATATTCTTATATATGCATCTTGTTAATGTCGGTTACCAGGTGTTCACCATATGAATGATTTTTATCTCTATGTATGGGATATGTATTGAAATATGAAATCTTGTGGTCTATTATTATGATTTGATATATATAGGTTAAACCTATAACTCACCAACATTTTTGTTGACGTTTTAAAGCATGTTTATTCTCAGGTGATTATTAAGAGCTTCCGCTATCGTATACTTAAATAAGGACGAGATTTGGAGTCCATGCTTGTATGATATTGTGTAAAAACTGCATTCAAGAAACTTATTTTGTTGTAACATATTTGTATTGTAAACCATTATGTAATGGTCGTGTGTAAACAGGATATTTTAGATTATCATTATTTGATAATCTACGTAAAACTTTTAAACCTTTATTGATGAAATAAAGGTTATGGTTTGTTTTAAAATGAATGCAGTCTTTGAAAAACGTCTCATATAGAGGTCAAAACCTCGCAACGAAATCAATTAATATGGAACGTTTTTAATCAATAAGAACGGGACATTTCAAAATCAAGTGGCAAACTTGAAGAATTATTTAATTTCATATTTTATAAATAATATTTTAGTTCATTTTAATTGTCTAATGTTGGTAGTCCTTAGTTGATAGTCCACAGTTAGCAATTCAATAATTCATATATAGTTTAATATATAATATTCGAATTAATTAATACATATTGTGACCCGTGTACATGTCTCAGACTCGATCACAACTCAAAATATATATATTATCATAGAATCAACTTCAACCCTGTATAGAGAACTCGATCATTACTGCATATAGAGTGTCTATGGTTATTCCAAATAATATATATATATATATACATGCGTCGATATGATATGTCAAAACCTTGTATACGTGTCCCGACATTTAAAGTGCGTAAAATAAATAACAAAAATTAAATGACAATAACTAAAATTGCGAGAATATTAATTGCGATAATTAAATGGTGATAAATAAAATGTAACCAGTTAACTAGGAACAGTTAGCTAGAAATAGTTAGCGTGGATTCTTAACAATATTTCAATTAGTTAATTCGTTTGTTTCTAACAAATTTTATTTTGTCCAATGTTTTCTTCATTCTGCCACTTGTTGAATTTTGATAGGTAAAAATTCAAATATGAAATTGTATGAAAATGGTTATTCCGTGGATGAACGAATTCGTATATCGATGAATGTAAGTAAGATAGTGAATGACTGTTGAATCAGATTCGAAGAATGTACAGTGTAACTTATTAATGTGAAATCTAAATATTCCTCGGGTATTACCTACCCGTTAAAATATTTTCACCATTAACAGTTTGTACAAAAGAATTTTTAATTACAATCTTTATGAAAACATATATACATATATATTTTCTTCAGATGTAATCATGGATTTAATGAGTTAATATGATATTAATCTCATTTGATTTACCATTAGAACTAGAATACATAATCTCTAAACATTGGAGATTACATAATCGTCATGTAGAACAAAGATAGTCGGTGTAGAACGATACGTAGGACAAAGATTATGCTCGAGGTACAGAATGAGATGTTGAGGCATGTGATGTTGAAACTTGGGTTGTTGGTGGTACTGGTGTTGATGTTGGTGGTGATGGCACTGTTGATGTTATTGATGGTGGTACTGGTTATGCTGCTGGTGCTGCTGCTGGCGTTTGTAACCTTTGCACCATATTCTCTAAAGCCACTACCCGAGCGCGAAGCTCATTTACTTCTTCTATTACACCGGGGTGACTGTCGGTTTGGACGAGAGGATAAATAAAATCTAGAATTTGATGTAATATATAATCGTGGCGAGATACTCTAGAAATGAGAGAGAAAATGGTGTTTTGGACGGGTTCGCCGGTAAGTGCTCCAGGTTCTTCACCCAAAGGTGAATTCGGTTGGTGGAAGGGATCACCTTCTTCTTGCCTCCAATGATTAAGTAGACTACAAACCCATCCCCAATTCATCCAGAATTGGTGATGACTAATTGGTTGATCCATTCCGGTTACACTGTCTTCGGAGCTTGAGTCGAAATCCATATCGAAATAGCTGTCGGAATCTAAGGAATTTGAATTAGTTGCGAGTTCCGCCTTATACGGTTAGATAAAGGATTTTTGATATGAGATGATTTTTGGATATCGGATGATATTCTAATTGTATAGAATACCTAAATATAGTACAGAAGATCCCGTATATTACTGAGGGAATTAAGGAAACATATCAGATAAAGTCTAAAATAATAGATACGCTGAGATATGGATTAGCAGATAAGATAAGATATGACTTTGTCTATACACTATAAATGTAGTAATTGCGATAAGACGTGTCGAGACTGAAGATTGGTAGGTAGATATTTTTCGACAAAGAACGATAAGCAAAACTTTTGACAAGCAGACTAGGTTCAAGTCTAAACTCATTAATATATCCTAATAACTATTAGGTGAAAGTCCAGACTCATTAATGCATCCTAACAACTACTAGTTAGACACACTAATGCAAGACCTGGTTCGCTACGACCACCGCTCTGATACCACCTGTAGTGACCCGTCCTTATCCACCTGGACGATGTCATCAACATTTGGTCCCATTGCGATGATCAACTCCAATTAATGTCCTTAAAATGAGCTAATGCACAGCGGAAGACTTAATTCGTACATGAGAATAAACATGCTTAAAAGTGTCAACCAAAAGGTTGGTGAGTTCATAGGTTTATCATAACAATCATTTCAATATATTAATAGACCACAAGATTTCCGTTTATAAATATATGTACACTCTCAAGTGTATAAAGTATTCTATAAGTTGTAGGCACCCGGTAACAAGCCTTAACGTTCATGTTTTACCCTCTGAAGTACACCAGATCAGGTGTGTTTAAAATAACCTCGAAGTACTAAAGCATCCCATAGTCAGGATGGGGTTTGTCAGGCCCAATAGATCTATCTTTAGGATTCGCGCCTACCGTACATAGACAAGTAGTTTAATGTTACCAAGCTAAGGGTATATTTCTGGTTTAAACCCACGTAGAATTAGTTTTAGTACTTGTGCCTATTTCGTAAAACATTTATAAAACAGCGCATGTATTCTCAGCCCAAAATATATTTTGCAAAAGCAATTAAAAAGGGAGCAAATGAAACTCACCATACTGTATTTTGTAGTAAAAATACATATGACGATAATGAATATGTGTAAGGTTGGCCTCGGATTCACGAACCTATATCATTTTTATATATATTAAAATATATAATCGTAATCAAACAAATTTATTCTTAATTTATATATCTTATATAGCTACTTTGTAATAAATGTATTTTTTATATACTTTAAATAGATAATTAATATTTATCACAAAAATATTAATATAATTATGTTTTATGTCATAAATATATTTTGATACAGAAAATCTTTATTTAATATATTAATACTAATAATAATAATAATAATGATAAAAGTAATATAAATTTTAATAAAAATGATAAATTTAGAAATAATGATACTTTTAGTAATGATAATAATAATAATACTACTAATATTTAATGATAATACTACTGATAGTAACAATAATGATAATACTAATATTTCTAAAAATTATAAGATGATACTAATAATAATAATAATAATAATAATAATAATAATAATAATAATAATAATAATAATAATAATAATAATAATAATAATAATAATATCAAATAATACCTTAGAAGCATTAAAAAGAAATAAAATGCCCGGGATGGGACTCGAACCCGCGACCTCCCGCTCACTCTCATACACTCTGAACCATTCGTCTGTTACGCAATATCTGAATTATACCCCAAAAATATATTATATAACATATGAACTCGTCAGTTCCCTCTTACTCCTCCTCTAAAATTCGGGCCAAAATATACCACGGCCCAACAGCAAAATTTCAACAACCCATCTACACATTGTAGTCCAATAAATTCTCATGGATTGTTTGGTTTCCATAACTGTTCGACCGAAGTAAAATAAGAACACAGCAGCCCTACATAAACTATATTTGATGACCAAAACTTTTTGTATCAAGTCATCCTTATTTCCTTTTCTTCTTCTTAATCTCATCATCATGTAATACTATTATTATCATCTTAATTCTAATATCATCATCGAAATCATTTATATCATATCTATCATGATCATAATTATAATTCCATCATCTTTGCTGCGGCTTCCTCCCATCTCAATTGTTAACACCACAGCTTACTCTCAAAACAGTTTTTACGGCTCACTTACTAAAATGTATCTCGGTCCACTAAAGAAATCTCTTCCCAACTAGTATAAACAACTTCAGCCCAAATAGAAAACTGAATCATGTGGCCCAACATCATACAAGGGTTTTTCGGTGCTCTTGTTTTTAATTTGAATAGAAACAGACAATCATTAGAACCGAATTATTATAGTAACAAATTGATGAGGTGGTACTATCCGAAATGTAACAGAGAAAGAATATAAAAAAAAAATCAAAAGCAACCTTTTGTTCATCAATTAGCCGTCCCCATGTGTATCTACTACTTGGATTCCTTTTTCATTAAACTATTATTTAGAACAACACATGCCACCCATGTCATAGTGTCGGCCATGAAATTCCATGCTTGACCCACATGTATGAAAATGCTTCAATTTTTTATAATGCCTTTTATTAAAGAGACTTTAATATATTACTTGATATTTATAATTTATAAGTTGTAAACATATCCAATTCAGTTTGTCACCTTAAATGGTTTGGACCGAAACAGTGAAACAGAAATAAAATCGTATGCCTCATGGTTTAAAAGGTGGCTTGAAGACAAGGTGGTGTATGTTGATGAAGAAGAAGGTGTGGCTGTAAACAGAAACTAGTAACATAGCAACTGCAGTACATCGGATAGAAATAAGTAGATTATATGGTGGTTTGGTGCCTGGTTAAAGATGAAGAAGATACAACATGATAGTGGTGTCTTATGAGAATGGAAGGTGGTACAATGGTTCAAGGTTAGAATACGGTTGGGATGGATGTTTGAGTCGACAGAATGAAACAGAAGTAGATGTGCAGGTGGTGGGTTTGTGATGATAGTTAGTGATGGGGTGGTAGCTTGTTGGTTCATGGTGGTTTTGTTGATGAATGCTTAAATAGAAAACAAAATGAGCAAGGTTAACGATGATATATGGTGGTGTTAAAACGGGTTTAAGGTGATGTTTGAATAGAAAAACATAAACAGAAGTGGATTTGATGAGTTGAGGAATTGGAACTACTCCATTGTAATATGAATTTATTGTTTATTATATGAGTATTCATTCAACAAAATTTTTAAAACAGACAAAAATAAAATAGAAAAAGATTAAAAAGGTGAGATAGATTGATAACTGAATTTGGATTATGTTAGTCACTGATTTCCTGGTTCGTACAAGATTAGGAATTGAAGAATCAATTAAGTACAGTTGAAAACTATTGATAATTGATTTGGTTTCCTCAATCATACGTATATGATCTTATATATTTATTATTATTAATTAATACTTATAATTATAATAATCTAAATACAACTAATAATAATAATAATAATATTGATAATAATAATAAGAGTTATAATAATAATAATAATAATAATAATACTGATATTAATATTAATATTATTAATAATAATGAAACTAATAATAATAATATTAGTATAGCATTTTATATTTTACTTATATAATAACATATATTGCATATTTAATATTTATACATATATATATTCAAACTAATATATATATATATATATATATAGTTATGTTTTAAATATCAAGTTTTATTACTTAGATAAATGTATTAATTATATATATATATCAAATCAATTAAACTCAAGGTATAACATCATATATTTAATACTTTGTTATCGTTGAAAATTCATGTTCGAAATCATTTTTTGAAAATAACAAGTTTAGGTTAAGTTACTAAATCACATAATAGACTATTAATATATTTAATTTATAATACATAATTATTTATATATACATATACATTAAAAATTTAAAATCAAAAGTTCGTGAATCGATGAAATTAGTCGATGGTCAGATGATTTCATATGATAGTTTAAACATTTTTAGACTTGATTTAATAGGCTTTGCTTATCATGTCGAATTCATATTAAAATTAAGTTTAAATTTAGTCGAAAATTTTTGGGTCGTCACAACATGTATATACATTTTAACTGAGTCGTTAAGTCATCGTTAGTCGTTACATGTAAATGTTGTTTTGAAACCTTTAAGTTAACGATCTTATTAAATGTTGTTAACCCATTGATTATTATATCTAATGAAATATTAAATCATTACATTATCATGATATTATGATGTATTAATATATCTTAATGTGATATATATACATTTAAATGTTGTTACAACGATAATAGTTACATGTATGTCTCGTTTCAAAATCCTTAAGTTAGTAGTCTTGTTTTTACATATGTAGTTCATTGTTAATATACTTAATGAGATACATACATATCATAATATCATGTTAACTATATACATATCTATATATATGTCATCATATAGTTTTTACAAGTTTTAACGTTCGTGAATCGCCGGTCAACTTGGGTGGTCAATTGTCTATATGAAACCTATTTCAATTAATCAAGTCTTAACAAGTTTGATTTCTTAACATGTTGGAAACACTTAATCATGTAAATATCAATTTCATTTAATAAAAATAAACATGGAAAAGTTCGGGTCATTACAGTACCTACCCGTTAAATAAATTTCGTCCCGAAATTTTAAGCAGTAGGAGGTGTTGACGTATCTTCTGAAAATAAGTGCGGGTATTTCTTCTTTATCTGATCTTCTCATTCCTCGATGAACTCGGGTCCTCTACGAGCATTCCATCGAACCTTGACAATTGGTATCTTGTTTTGCTTAAGTCTTTTAACCTCACGATCTATTATTTCGACGGATTCTTCGATGAATTGAAGTTATTCGTTGATTTGGATTTCGTCTAACGGAAGAGTGAGATCTTCTTTAGCAAAACATTTCTTCAAATTCGAGACGTGGAAAGTGTTATGTACAGCCGCGAGTTGTTGAGGTAACTCAAGTCGGTAAGCTACTGGTCCGACACGATCAATAATCTTGAATGGTCCAATATACCTTGAATTTAATTTCCCTCGTTTACCAAATCGAACAACACCTTTCCAAGGTGAAACTTTAAGCATGACCATCTCTCCAATTTCAAATTCTATATCTTTTCTTTTAATGTCAGCGTAGCTCTTTTGTCAACTTTGGGCGGTTTTCAACCGCTGTTGAATTTGGATGATCTTCTCGGTAGTTTCTTGTATTATCTCCGGACCCGTAATCTGTCTATCCCCCACTTCACTCCAACAAATCGGAGACCTGCACTTTCTACCATAAAGTGTTTTAAACAGCGCCATCTCAATGCTTGGATGGTAACTGTTGTTGTAGGAAAATTCTGCTAACGGAAGGTGTTGATCCCAACTGTTTCCAAAATCAATAACACATGCTCGTAGCATGTCTTCAAGTGTTTGTATCGTCCTTTCACTCTGCCTATTAGTTTGTGGATGATAGGCAGTACTCATGTCTAGACGAGTTCCTAATGCTTGCTGTATTGTCTGTCAGAATCTTGAAACAAATCTGCCATCCCTATCAGAGATAATAGAGATTGGTATTCCATGTCTGGAGATGACTTCCTTCAAATACAGTCATGCTAACTTCTCCATCTTGTCATCTTCTCTTATTGGCAGGAAGTGTGCTGATTTGGTGAGACGATCAACTATTACCCAAATAGTATCAAAACTACTTGCAGTCCTTCGCAATTTAGTGATGAAATCCATGGTAATGTTTTCCCATTTCCATTCCGTGATTTCAGGTTGTTGAAGCAGACCTGATGGTTTCTGATGCTCCGCTTTGACTTTAGAACACGTCAAACATTCTCCTACGTATTTAGCAACATCGGCTTTCATACCCGGCCACCAAAAATGTTTCTTGAGATCCTTGTACATCTTCCCCGTTCCAGGATGTATTGAGTATCTAGTTTTATGAGCTTCTCTACCATTTCTCTCATATCTCTAAATTTTGGTACCCAAATCCTTTAAGCCCTATACCGGGTTCCGTCTTCCCGAATATTAAGATGCTTCTCCGATCCTTTGGGTATTTCATCATTTAAATTTCCCTCTTTTAAAACTCCTTGTTGCGCCTCCTTTATTTGAGTAGTAATGTTAGTGTGAATCATTATATTCATAGCTTTTACTCGAATGGGTTCTCTGTCCTTTCTGCTCAAGGCGTCGGCTACCACATTTGCCTTCCCCGGGTGGTAACGAATCTCAAAGTCGTAATCATTCAACAATTCAATCCACCTGCGCTGCCTCATGTTCAGTTATTTCTGATTAAATATGTGTTGAAGACTTTTGTGGTCGGTATATATAATACTTTTGACCCCATATAAGTAGTGCCTCCAAGTCTTTAATGCAAAAACAACAGCGCCTAATTCCAAATCGTGAGTCTTATAATTTTACTCGTGAATCTTCAATTGTCTGGACGCATAAGCAATTACCTTCGTTCGTTGCATTAATACATAACCGAGGCCTTGCTTTGAGGCATCACAATAAATCACAAAATCATCATTTCCTTCAGGCAATGACAATATAGGTGCCGTAGTTAACTTTTTCTTCAACAATTGAAACGCTTTCTCCTGCTCATCCTACCATTCAAATATCTTCCCTTTATGCGTTAATGCAGCCAAAGGTTTTTCTATTTTGGAAAAATCTTAGATGAACCTTATGTAGTAACCAGCCAGTCCTAAAAATTGGCGTATATGCTTCGGAGTTTTCGGGGTTTCTGTGATGACCCGAGAATTTCTGACCAAATTTAAATTTTAATCTTAATCTATAATCGACACGATAAGCAAAGTCTGTAATGTGAAGTCTCAAAAACTTTGAACTGTGTTCATGTAAACATTTGACCTTAGACTGTTCTCGACGATTCACGAACCATTGTGTGTAATTAAATAAGTAAATAGATATATGTATTTAAATATAATTATAAGTGTATATATTAAGTTGAATTAATATAATACCATTTAATCAATTGAATTAAATATGTAGAGTAATATATCAAAATAATTAAGATGTTATTAAACATAAATATGTATAAATTCTATATATAAATAGTATAATATGTATGTTGTAACATACATATAAAATATATATAAATATTCAAATATTTAAATATGTTATAGAATAAATATTATGTATGTAATAAAATGAAAAGTTAATACATTACCTGAAATTACAAGTTTAATTATAATTATTATATTTTACTTCATTCATTATTATTATTAGTATTATTAATATTATTAAAATTGTAATACTAAAAATTGATACACTTGATTTATTATGGTTATTAATGTTAATCTCATTATTATTATAACTAGTAGAAAAGTTATAATGTTAGTTTTTAGTATTATTAGACATTATTGTTATTAATAGTTTATTATTGTTATTATTAGTATTTGTATTTTATTAATATCATTATCAATGTTATTATTAATATTACTTTGAACATTATCATTAATACTTGTTATTATCAGTATATTTATTATTTATTATTTTTACTAATAAATTATTATTAATATAATTAGTATTATTGGTAGATATTATTAATACCATTATCATTAAAAATTATTATCATTATTATTATAAATTATTATTATTATCATTACTATTGTTAATAGAAAATAATACAATATATATTATTATGATCAACTATAATAAAATTATTATTACTATTATTTTTTTTACTAGTAACAGTAGTATTTATTTTTTTATTATAAATGTAATTATTATTATTCTTAATAATTAATAATTATTAGTTATTAATATTAAATATATAAATTATATAAAATAGGAAAACTCGTAATATTCTGTTAGATGTATCGATCAAGCTATTTTATATTCTCAATCCTGTCTCCAAACTAATTAAAAGTCGTAAAGGAAATAGCAGATACCAACAAAATCTGTTTACCATCCTTTTCTTCTTTTAATTTTTTTTTATTTAGTTACCTGCTCTATATTCTGTTGAATTTTTTCTCTATAATAAATCAAACAAGTAATCACTGGTTATCAAGAATTCCATTGACTTTCCTCTCTTAATAACAATTACGTTTAATTTAGATAGAGTCTGATTTTTTTTTTTAAAATAGAAGTATATAAATGGGTCGTTCTCTGTTCTTGTTCATATTTTCAAAAGCTTCAAAAACTAATCAAATTTCAAAATCTGTTAATGAGGTATTGTTAGTAATCCTTTATTTAATCTATCTGTAAATTATTAGCCTTCAATTCCTCTTTATCAATTCTAATTTTGAGGTCAAACTTATTGTTCAAAAAGTCAAACGACTTGTTCATCCTAAAATTTGGTTTCAGTTTGATGTTTCTGGAACAAAGGATGATCCAGAAAGTTTCTAATAACGTTTTAACACCTTTTTTATGTTATGAACTTTATCTGAAACATCCTTAAATTATGGATTCGATTTGGAGTTCATGAAGAACTAAACCGAAACTGTTACAGCTCTTAATTTTAATTTTTTTTTGTTTTTACTGTTTTTAATTAATTGAACTAACCTTTAATCGGTTCTGTATAAACAATTGATCCTAAAACTAGTTGAGTAAATGATTTTACGATTACTGGTCGACTGAAATTTTTTTAAGAAGAAGATGAATTAATCAAAAGGAAATACGGGTTATTTATTTTTGGAAATGGATCTATATCAGAAGAGCACAAACGGAGGCATGGTTGTGGGTGTTAGCGGGTTAGCGTGTGGTCACGGGTTCGAGCCCCGTCGTGGGCATTCTTTTTAATAAAGCTTCTAAAAAAGGGTATAAATCTTTTATTTCATTTCTATTATTATTATTATTATTATTAATATTATTATTATTGTTATTGTTATTATTATTGTTATTGATTATTATTATCATTATTAATAATTATTGTTGTTATGATGTAAATTAGTATTATTACTAATATTAATTACACTACTATTATTTATCACTAATATAACTAATATTAATGTTATTACTAAGTATCATCAATAAATATTACTAGTATCATTTTATACATATCAGTATCATTACTATCATTATTTACTAAAAGTACTATTATCTTAAACCGATCACTTTTATTAAAATTTGTATTATCGTTATTATTATAAATATTACTAAGTATCATTATTATTAATACTAGTAATAGAATTATTGTCTAAACACCATTATTAGTATTGTTACTAATACGATCACTAAAAATTTATTTTAAAACTATAATTATTATTAACATTACTAATATCGTTACAAATATTATTATTATTTTTTTCATTTTACCAACTGTATTAAAATTATCATTTTTATTATCATTAATAAATTTATTATTAGTAATATCATTTATAGTATTAGTATTACTAAAACTATCATGATATTAAAACTATCCTTTTATTTAAAAATTACTTTATTATCATTATTAATTTTATGACAAGTGAATAATTTACATGTGAGAATATATTTATATTACACATAAGTATGTATTAATAATATTATCAAATTTTGTATAAATAATCATATATAATGAATTAGGTATTCTTAATATAATATTAACCAGATAAATATATACATGATATATAATTTAAAGATATAAAATATATATTTGTTCGATTACCATTACATGTATTAATATACATGATTGATATAGGTTCATGAATCCGAGGCCAACCTTGCATTATTTAGTTGTTCAATGTCGTTATATGTATTTTTACTATAAAATACAATACGGTGAGTTTCATTACTCTCTTTTTAACTGCTTTTGCAATATATATTTTTGGGACCGAGAATACATGCGCTGCTTTTATAAATGTTTTACGAAATAGATACAAGTACTTGAAACTACATTCTATGGCTGGATTATTAAACCGAATATGCCCCTTTTTAGTTTGGTAATCTAAGAATTAGGGAACAGACACCATAATTGACGCGAACTCTAAAGATAGATCTATCGGGCCCAACAAGCCCCATCCAAAGTACCGAATGCTTTAGTACTTCAAAATTTATATCATGTCCGAAGGAGGATCCCGGAATGATGGGGATATTCTTATATGCATATTGTGAATGTCGGTTACCAGGTGTTCAATCCATATGAATGATATTTTTGTCTCTATGCATGGGACGTATATTCAGAAGAAATGAAAATCTTGTGGTCTATTAAAATGATGGGAATGATTATTTATGTTAAACTAATGAACTCACCAACCTTTTGGTTGACACTTGAAAGCATGTTTATTCTCAGGTACGAAAGAAATCTTCCGCTGTGCATTTGCTCATTTTAGGGATATTACTTGGAGTCATTCATGACATATTTCAAAAGACGTTGCATTTGAGTCGTTGAGTTCATCAAGATTAATATTAAGTCAATTATAGTTAGATATGTTATGAAATGGTATGCATGCCGTCAACTTTCGATGTAATGAAATATTGTCTTTTCAAAAACGAATGCAATGTTTGTAAAATGTATCATATAGAGGTCAAGTACCTCGCGATGTAATCAACTATTGTGAATCGTTTATAATCAATACGGACTTCGTCCGGATGGATTAGGACGGGTCCTTTCAGTTGGTATCAGAGCAGTGATCTTAGCGAACCAGGTCTTGCATTAGAGTGTCTAACTGATAGTTGTTTAGATGCATTAGTGAGTCTGGACTTCGACCATGTCTGCATGTCAAAAGTTTTGCTTATCATCTAGTGTCGAAAATTATTTGCTTATCATCCTTAAAGTCTAGACACGTCTTATTGCCTCTATTGCATAGACAGTGTATAGATAAATTCATATCTTAGCGTATCTGTTATTGTTACCTTTGTCTGACAGCTTCCGTAGATTCCTCCGTAACTTATGGGATTTTAGTATTATATATACATATGTAACTTATGTATTGCAGGGTACTAATCTACATCATATAATCTATTTCTTATCGAAAATCCTTCATCTGATCGTACGAGATGAATCCCTTAACGAGTTCGAGTCCCTTAGATTTCGATAGCTATTCTGATAGTTATTCCAACAACTATTCCGATATGGAGTTTCACCTAAGCTCCGAAAGTTGTGTCACCAGAATGAATCAACAATTCATCTGATGGGTTCATAGCCTACTTAATCATTGGAGACAAAAAAAAAGTGACCCTTTTCATCAACCAAATTCATCTCTTGGCGAAGAACCTGAAGCACTTACCGGCGAACCTGTTCGAAACACCATTTTCACCCTCATTTCCCGAATATCCCGTCATGATTATATACTATCTCAAATTTAAAACCTTATTCATTCGCTTATTCCAAACCGATAATCATCCTAGAATAATGGAATAAGTCAACGAGCTTCACGCTAAAGTAATCAATTTAGAGAATATGGTGCAAAACTTACCAACTTCATCAACATCATCGGCACTAACAGTACCACCAACATCAATACCAGCAACACCAATAAATCCAGTTTCAACATCATATGCCTTAATAGCACATTCTGTACCTTTAATATAATCTTCGTTCTACGTATCGTTCTACATCAATTATCTTCGTGCTTCATGGCGATTATGTGATCTCTAATGTTATAGAGATTATGTATTCTAGTTTTGACGGTAAACCAAATGAGTTTAATACTATATTAACTCATTAAGTCCATGATTACATCTGAAGAAAATATATGTGTAAGTATATTTTCACTAAGATTGTAATTAAAAATTCTTTAGTACACACTGTTAATGGTGAAAATATTTTAACGGGTAGGTAATACCCGAGGAATATTTAGATTTCACATTAATAAGTTACATTGTACATTCTTCGAATCTGATTCAACAGTCATTTACTATCCTAATTACAATCACCGATATACCTATCCATTCACCACAAAATAACCATTTTCATTCAATTTCATATTTGGATTTTGACTTATCAGAATCCAACAAGTGGCATAATGAAGAAAACATTTGACAAAATAAAATTTGTTAGAAACAAACAAATTAACTATGAGAAATTTTATTAAGAATCCACGCTAACTGTTCCTAACTAATTGTTCCTAGCTAACAGATTACATTTTCTTTATCGCAATTTAATTATCACAATTTACATTCTCGTAATTTTATTTATCGTCATTTAATTTCTGTTATTTACTTTACGCACTTTATTTATCGTCATTTAATTTCTGTTATTTATTTTACGCACTTTAAATATCGGGACACGTATACAAAGTTTTGACATATCATATCGACTCATTTATATATATTATTTGGAATAACCATAGACACTCTATATGCAGTAATGATCGAGTTCTCTATACAGGGTTGAGGTTGATTCTATAATAATATATATAATTTGAGTTGTGATCGAGTCTGAGATGAATACGAGTCACGATACGTATTAATTAATTCTAATATTATATATATAATTATATATGAATTATTGAATTGCTAACTTTGGACTATCAACTAAGGACTATCAACATTGGACAATTAAAACTAATTAAAATATTGATTATAACATATGAAACTAAATAATTCTTCAAGTTGCCACTTGATTTCATCTTAAACCCCATTTGTATCTTGACGATTACAATCTACGTTCAAACCTTTCATGATTCTTGAAAACACCTCAATCGATAGGATGAATCAACCGCACTTCATCTACGGAAGGAAAGATTTATGCATATAGTTATGCACCTGAGAAACTCTCAACAACTGAGTAAAAGTTTAACACGTAGCCGCGTCAGATCCTTTGGCATTTATTAGCAAAAATAACTTTGCGATCCCTTTTCAAAGTAGCCAATTTTGTCACAGCTCCAACAAGTTCGCTTCGACTTTTCATTCGAAGTAACCTTACTATAATCCTGATATATACAATTACCCTTTTGATACCGGAGAATTTTTTTTATATTCCACCATATTACTAGCAGACGTACCAGCAACCTCGTTGTTTTTTGGCTTAAATCTCTCTGACAAATCATTATATTTATTCATTGAAACCCTATCATATACTCATCCGCATCTTGTAATGAGAACTGCCATAACAATTACTGGGAATTAGCAATCAGTACTTTGAAAACTTACAGCATATCTACATCAACAGATATATGTATACATATAACATTCCTACCTTAGAATTATGATCTTTTATTCTGAAATTCTGAAAAGCACTCAGTCTACGAATCAATATTCCAAATTTTGAGGAAGCTGAATGAACCAGCAGAAACCGTAGACAACAGTAAACGACCTTAACCGTCGAAAGTTTGATGATAAAGAATGGAGTATTGGAAACACTCAATAGAAAATTTAGTACCGAAAAGCAGATTATGCGAAACTATGAAGGAAGTCGTGGACAAATCACAAAGAATAAGTTTGACTTCAAAGAATCCAAATGATTCAATGCCTGCTAAAATCTTTAGCAAATACCTTGCTTCCGAATCTAAACCCTTACGAATAAATCTTCTTCATCATCCATCGATATTAGAAATTCTAAGATATCATCGTATCTTTCATTATAAATATTCTCCATATTTCTGAAGATATTTTCATAACTGTTCTTATCTGAATTCATTAATCTCATCGTGCTATCAGTGTTACATCATATAGAAACTGTTAGTTTCTATATTCTGTAAACTTTCGAGCTTAAAATATGAATGTTATTGAAGTAATGTTGGGAACTGATGCATGAGTTAGTATAATATAATGACACTTGATCAACGTGATTATATTATAGTAAGTCATGCTGAGTTTCTAATGGGACGTGATGATTCACAGATCATAACGTCATCATATGCCATGTTACATAACTCTCTCATTCTGCTTAACTTCTGAACATATCAAGAAAATATATTCTTGATAGTTCTATTCTCAGTGATTTCGGTAATTTGACAAAACAAATCGTACTACTACCTTTCTTTTCTACCTTGTATATTATGATAATTCGAAACTCCATACCTATGAATTCTGGACCATTACTTGCGAAAAGTAAACAAAAGCATGAAGCTCCAAAATAGAAAGGGGGTATAAACCGCAGCAAATAAGAGAGCACATTAACTATAAATGACAATAATTATAGGAAACAGAAGCAGGGACATTGAAATATAAGGGAAGATATAAAATTCAACAACAACGCAGAAATTACAAACCATGGATATTAATACGAATAGCAAAATAAAGACACGGTATAATTAAGAATAGTATCACCCCAAGGTAATAGTAGAAGTAAACAAATTCTTCTGATGGAAGATTGAAAAGAAGGATGACAGAAATGATGATTAGAAAAATATCAAGGATTAGAACTGGATTAAGCATTTTCACAATCTTTTGGATGTATGAAATAAGAAGGAAAGTATAGGAATGGTGAGAATAATGGAACGGAATAGCTTAATTTATAGTGGAAATATCAGACAGAGTAATCTAGGCAGATCACCGTATTTAATTATAGAGATCATAATTTTCTTACTCGCCGAAGAATCAAATCTTTTAGATTTCGAAGATTTTCTTTAAATCCCTTGAATTTCGGAATTCAACCCTGACTCTGTCAAAATTTAAGACGCACCTTAAATCCTAAAATCAACCGTGACTACGTCACCGGTTAAGACGAATCTCATTTACTCATTTCAATATTTTGTGATAGCTTCACTTATACGCTTCGAGTAATCGAATCGTTTATTCCAAATTATTCAACAATGATGAAACTCTACTTATCAACTCATATTCGTCATGAAAACATTTTTATTGTTAGCCATGACGACCTCACTCAAATTTCGGGATGAAATTTCTTTAACGGGTAGGTACTGTGATGACCCGGGAATTTCTGACCAAATTTAAACTTTAATCTTAATCTATAATCGACACGATAAGCAAAGTCTGTAATGTGAAGTCTCAAAAACTTTGAACTGTGTTCATGTAAACATTTGACCTTAGACTGTTCTCGACGATTCACGAACCATTGTGTGTAATTAAATAAGTAAATAGATATATGTATTTAAATATAATTATAAGTGTATATATTAAGTTGAATTAATATAATACCATTTAATCATTTGAATTAAATATGTAGAGTAATATATCAAAATAATTAAGATGTTATTAAACATAAATATGTATAAATTCTATATATATATACTAGTATAACATGTATGTTGTAACATACATATAAAATATTTATAAATATTCAAATATTTAAATATGTTATAGAATAAGTATTATGTATGTAATAAAATGAAAAGTTAATACATTACCTGAAATTACAAGTTTAATTATAATTATTATATTTTACTTCATTCATTATTATTATTAGTATTATTAATATTATTAAAATTGTAATACTAAAAATTGATACACTTGATTTATTATGGTTATTAATGTTAATCTCATTATTATTATAACTAGTAGAAAAGTTATAATGTTAGTTTTTAGTATTATTAGACATTATTGTTATTAATAGTTTATTATTGTTATTATTAGTATTTGTATTTTATTAATATCATTATCAATGTTATTATTAATATTACTTTAAAAATTATCATTAATACTTGTTATTATCAGTATATTTATTATTTTTACTAATAAATTATTATTAATATAATTAGTATTATTAGTAGATATTATTAATACCATTATCATTAAAAATTATTATCATTATTATTATAAATTATTATTATTATCATTACTATTGTTAATAGAAAATAATACAATATATATTATTATGATCAATTATAATAAAATTATTATTACTATTATTTTTTTTACTAGTAACAGTAGTATTTTTTTTTATTATAAATGTAATTATTATTATTCTTAATAATTAATAATTATTAGTTATTAATATTAAATATATAAATTATATAAAATAGGAAAACTCGTACGATTCTATTAGATGTATCGATCAAGCTGTTTTATATTCTCAATCCTGTCTCCAAACTGATTAAAAGTCGTAAAGGAAATAGCAGATACCAACAAAATCTGTTTACCATCCTTTTCTTCTTTTGATTTTTTTTTATTTAGTTACCTGCTCTATATTCTGTTGAATTTTTTCTCTACAATAAATCAAACAAGTAATCACTGGTTATCAAGAATTCCATTGACTTTCCTCTCGTAAGAACAATTACGTTTAATTTAGATAGAGTCTGATTTTTTTTTTAAAAAAATAGAAGTATATAAATGGGTCGTTCTCTGTTCTTGTTTATATTTTCAAAAGCTTCAAAAACCAATCAAATTTCAAAATCTGTTAATGAGGTATTGTTAGTAATCCTTTGTTTAATCTATCTGTAAATTATTAGCCTTCAATTCCTCTTTATCAATTCTAATTTTGAGGTCAAACTTATTGTTCAAAAAGTCAAACGACTTGTTCATCCTAAAATTTGGTTTCAGTTTGATGTTTCTGGAACAAAGGATGATCCAAAAAGTTTCTAATAACGTTTTAACACCTTTTTTATGTTATGAACTTTGTCTGAAACATCCTTAAATTATGGATTCGATTTGGAGTTCATGAAGAACTAAACCGAAACTGTTACAGCTCTTAATTTATATTTTTTTTGTTTTTACTGTTTTTAATTAATTGAACTAACCTTTAATCGGTTCTGTATAAACAATTGATCCTAAAACTAGTTGAGTAAATGATTTTACGATTACTGGTCGACTGAAATTTTTTTTAAGAAGAAGATGAATTAATCAAAAGGAAATACGGGTTATTTATTTTTGGAAATGGATCTATATTAGAAGAGCACAAATGGAGGTATGGTTGTGGGTGTTAGCGGGTTAGCTCACGGGTTCGAGCCCCGTCGTGGGCATTCTTTTTAATAAAGCTTCTAAAAAAGGGTATAAATCTTTTATTTCATTTCTATTATTATTATTATTATTATTATTATTATTATTATTATTATTATTATTATTATTATTATTATTATTATTATTATTATTATTATTATTAATATTATTATTATTATTGTTATTGTTATTATTATTGTTATTGATTATTATTATCATTATTAATAATTATTGTTGTTATGATGTAAATTGGTATTATTACTAATATTAATTATACTACTATTATTTATCACTAATATAACTAATATTAATATTATTACTAAGTATCATCAATAAATATTACTAGTATCATTTTATACATATCAGTATCATTACTATCATTATTTACTAAAAGTACTATTATCTTAAACCTATCACTTTTATTAAAATTTGTATTATCGTTATTATTATAAATATTACTAAGTATCATTATTATTAATACTAGTAATAGAATTATTGTCTAAACACCATTATTAGTATTTTTACTAATACGATCACTAAAAATTACTTTTAAAACTATAATTATTATTAACATTACTAATATTGTTACAAATATTATTATATTTTTTTTTCATTTTACCAACTGTATTAAAATTATTATTTTTATTATCATTAATAAATTTATTATTAGTAATATCATTTTTAGTATTAGTATTACTAAAACTATCATGATATTAAAACTATCCTTTTATTTAAAAATTACTTTATTATCATTATTAATTTTATGACAAGTGAATAATTTACATGTGAGAATACATTTATATTACACATAAGTATGTATTAATAATATTATCAAATTTTGTATAAATAATCATATATAATGAATTAGGTATTCTTAATATAATATTAACCAGATAAATATATACATGATATATAATTTAAAGATATAAAATATATATTTGTTCGATTACCATTACATGTATTAATATACATGATTGATATAGGTTCGTGAATCCGAGGCCAACCTTGCATTATTTAGTTGTTCAATGTCGTTATATGTATTTTTACTACAAAATACAATACGGTGAGTTTCATTACTCCCTTTTTAAATGCTTTTGCAATATATATTTTTGGGACTGAGAATACATGCGCTGCTTTTATAAATGTTTTACGAAATAGACACAAGTACTTGAAACTACATTCTATGGCTGGATTATTAAACCGAATATGTCCCTTTTTAGTCTGGTAATCTAAGAATTAGGGAACAGACACCCTAATTGACGCGAACTCTAAAGATATATCTATCGGGCCCAACAAGCCCCATCCAAAGTACCGGATGCTTTAGTACTTCGAAATTTATATCATGTCCAAAGGATGATCCCGGAATGATGGGGATATTCTTATATGCATATTGTGAATGTCGGTTACCAGGTGTTCAATCCATATGAATGATATTTTTGTCTCTATGCATGGGACGTATATTCAGAAGAAATGAAAATCTTGTGGTCTATTAAAATGATGGGAATGATTATTTATGTTAAACTAATGAACTCACCAACCTTTTGGTTGACACTTGAAAGCATGTTTATTCTCAGGTACGAAAGAAATCTTCCGCTGTGCATTTGCTCATTTTAGGGATATTACTTGGAGTCATTCATGACATATTTCAAAAGACGTTGCATTCGAGTCGTTGAGTTCATCAAGATTAATATTAAGTCAATTATAGTTAGATATATTATGAAATGGTATGCATGCCGTCAACTTTCGATGTAATGAAATATTGTCTTTTCAAAAACGAATGCAATTTTTGTAAAATGTATCATATAGAGGTCAAGTACCTCGCGATGTAATCAACTATTGTGAATCATTTATAATCAATACGGACTTCGTCCGGATGGATTAGGACGGGTCCTTTCAGTTTCCCACTTTTGAACGGTTTCAATCTTTGCTGGATGCACCTGAATACCTTCTTTGTTCACTATGTGTCCGAGGAATTGAACTTCTTCCAACCAAAATGCACACTTTGAAAACCTAGCGTACAGTTTTTCTTTCCTTAACAACTCTAGCACTTTTCTCAAATGTTCTTCGTGCTCTTGGTCATTTTTTGAGTAAATAAGTATGTCATCGATGAAAACAATGATAAACTTGTCAAGGAATGGTCCACACACTCGGTTCATGAGGTCCATGAACACAGCTGGTGCGTTAGTCAACCCAAACGGCATAACCATAAACTCGTAATGAACGTAACGCGTCCTAAAACCAGTCTTTAGAATATCATCCTCCTTTACCCGCATTTGATGATACTCAGAACGTAAATCAATCTTCGAATAAACCGACGAGCCTTGTAGTTGATCAAATAAGTCGTCGATTCTCGGTAGTGGGTAGCGGTTCTTGATAGTTAGTTTATTCAACTCTCGGTAGTCGATACACAACCTAAATGTACCATCATTCTTCTTAACAAACAAAATAGGAGCTCCCTACGGTGATGTGCTTGGTCGAATGAAACCACGCTCTAAAAGTTCTTGTAATTGGTTCTGAAGTTCCTTCATTTCACTGGGTGCGAGTCTGTATGGGGCACGAGCTATTGGTGCAGCTCCCGGTACAAGGTCTATTTGAAATTTAACGGAACGGTGTGGAGGTAGTCCCGGTAATTCTTTCGGAAATACATCGAGAAATTCTTTTGCGACGGGAACATCATTGATGTTCTTTTCTTCGGAATTGACTTTTTCGACGGGTGCTAGCACAGCATAGCAACCTCTTCTTATTAGTTTTTGCGCCTTCAGGTTACTAATAAGATTTAACTTCGCGTTGATCTTTTCTCCGTACACCATTAAGGGTTTTCCTTTTTCTCGTATAATGCGAATTGCATTTTTGTAACAAACGATCTCTGCTTTCACTTCTTCCAACCAGTCCATACCGATTATCACATCAAAACTCCCTAACTCTACTGGTATCAAGTCAATCTTAAATGTTTCGCTCACCAGTTTAATTTCTCGATTCTGACATATATTATCTGCTGTAATTAATTTACCGTTTGCTAATTCGAGTAAAAATTTATTATCCAAGGGCGTCGGTGAGCAACTTAGTTTAGCACAAAAATCTCTACTCATGTAGCTTCTATCCGCACCCGAATCAAATAAAACATAAGCAGATTTATTGTCAATAAAAAACGTACCCGTAATAAGCTCCGGGTCTTCCTGCGCTTCTACCGTATTAATATTGAAAAATCTTCCGCGGCCCTGCCCAGTAGTATTCCCCTGATTCGGGCAATTTCTACTAATGTGGCCCGGTTTTCCACATGCAAAGCAAACTATGGCGGCATTATCTGTTCCGACATTATTTGTTCTTTTAATTCTATTAAACTTTGGTCCGTAGGCCTCGCACTTTGCCGTACTATGACCATTTCTTCTGCACCTGGTGCAAAATGACGTGCAGAACCCCTGGTGATTCTCTTCACACCTTTGGCATGGCTGTTTTTGGTTTTTGTTGCCATTGTTGTTATTGAGATTGTTGTTGGGATTGTTATTGTTGCTATTGTTGTTGTTGTTGTTGTTGTTGTTGTTGTTGGGACGGTTATTGTAGTAGTTGTTGGGACGTTTGTTGAAGTTGTTGTTGCGATTGATGTTGCGGTTGTTGGAATAGTTATTGCGATTGTGGTTGTGATTGTTGTTGTTGTATTGGTGACTCTTGTCATTGGTTTCTTCCCACTTTCTCTTGACTTGTTTCATGTTAGCCTCTTCAGATGTCTGCTCTTTAATCCTTCCTTCGATCCGGTTCACTAATTTGTGAGCCATTCGACTTGCCTTTTGTATAGAGGCAGGCTTGTGTGAACTCACATCTTCTTGAATCCTTTCCGGTAACCCTTTTACAAATGCGTCGATCTTCTCTTCTTCATCTTCGAACGTTCTGGGACACAATAGGCACAATTTGGTGAATGGTCATTCGTACGTGGTGATATCGAAACCTTGCGTTCATAATCCTCTAAGCTCTACCTTGAGCTTGTTGACCTCGTTTCGGGAACGATACCGCTCGTTCATCAATTGCTTGAATGCTGACCACGGTGGTGCGTAAGCAGCATCTTGTCCTACCTGCTCGAGATAGGTATTCCACCATGTTAGCGCCGTACCTATGAATGTATGCGTAGCGTACTTTACTTTGTCTTCTTCAGTACATTTACTTATGGCAAACACCGATTCAACCTTCTCGGTCCACCGTTTCAATCCAATTGGACCCTCGATTCCATCAAATTCCAAAGGTTTGCAGGCAGTGAATTCTTTGTAGGAACATCCTACACGATTTCTTGTGGAATTTGTTCCACTGCTAGAACCAGAGTTATTGTTGTTATTTTGCATTGCGGCCTACACTGCGACTATGTTCGCAGCAAGGAAAACATGGAAGTCTTCCTCACTCATGTTCAAGTTCTGACGAGTTGTCGGTGCCATTTCCTTCAAAAATAGCCAAAAGAATTGAGTTAATCATATAGAATTTAAGAGTAGTCAATAGTATTTCGTAGCATAATATGAACTTATTTATAAAAGTTTTTTCTTCATATTAGCATTTTATAGTTTTAATTCGGGTAGTATCTACCCGTTAAGTTCATACTTAGTAGCTATTATACAATTCAACTACTACGATTCTATATGAAAAACTTATTACAATAATATTTCACGTTCAAACTTTTATACAATATTTTAGAAACATACAATACCACTATTATACATATAGGATGAAATATAGCACATAATAACTTATTACTCGGTAGCTATAAAGGCAATTCTAGTTAATACGCAAGCCGTTCAGCAAAAGAAATAAAGACACGTAATTCATAAGTCCAGAAACAAGTCATGCATTCTGGTTGTACTAATATTATTTCCCATCCTTGGTTATGTAGCAGATAACCATTACGATCGTTAGCTAGGCAGCATGTTGTAACGTCGTCAAAAGGACGAGGGTTTCGTAATGCCCAACAGCCCCGTAACAATCTAAAAACCTTGTTTCTCACCTCAACTACCGAGTTCGTCACTTGTGGGAATGTTTTATTTAAAAGTTGCAACCCAATGTTCTTTTTCTCAATTTGATGAGAAGCGAACATTATTAACCTGTAATCATAACATGCTTCTTTATGTTGCATGTTAGAAGCTCTTTCTAAAGAACGGAGTCCTATGTTGGGATATGTTGAGTCAAAATAGGTTCGTAACCCGTAGCGTAAAATTGCATCTGAGTTTCCCGCACTAAATGCCTTAAAGAAAACTTGGCGTAACTTAAAGTCTCCCCAATGTGATATACCACATCTTTCAAAGGAAAGCCTTTTATATACTAAGGCATGCCTGGAATGTCTTTCAAACGTTTGACAAACTAATTTTGCCATAACTAATTGTGCTGATGAATTCTGCCCGACTCTAGACAAGATTTCATCAATCATATCTCCTGGTAGGTCTTCTAAAATTTTTGATTGTCTATCCTTAACGTCCATTTTGTATTTTTATACTGTAAAATAGACAAGGATTAGATTCGTAAAAGATAATTAACAAACAATACAAGCAATTTTTACATAGAACATAAAAGTACTAGCACACTACAATACATATAATACACAACATGATTACAACCCTCTAATCTGAATCACTGGTTTCTTCTTCTTCGAACTTGGTTCGTTTTCCTAATTTTCTAGGGAAATATGGTGCTCCTCTAATACGAGCCGTCGTTTTCCACAATGGTTTAGAAAAACCTGGTGGTTTAGAGGTTCCCGGGTTATTGTTACAATTTGGGAGATACGGATGTTGCCGATACATATAAAGTTCATCGGGGTTGGAATCAGGTTTCTCTATTTTTACACCTTTCCCCTTACTATTTTCTTTTGCTTTATTAAATTGGATCGAGGTAATTTCTATAACATCATCGGAATCCTTATCGGGATCCGATTCATCAGAAAATTGGTAATCTTCCCAATATTTTGCTTCCTCGGCGGAAACACCATTGACCATTTTTAACTTTGGTCCGTTGGTTGAAGATTTTCTTTTATTTAATCGATTTACTGTAGGTATCAATATTTCTTCCTCTGGAACCTCTTCTTCTTCCGGTTCCTCTTCTTCCGGTTCCTCCTCTTCCGGTTCCTCTTCTTCTGGTTCCTCCTCTTCCAGTTCCTCTTCGGGAATTTGTGAATCTTCCCAAAATATATTCGACTCTTCATTATTATTAGGTGAGTCGATGGGATTTGTACTAGAGGTAGACATCTATCACACAATATCAAACATGTTAAGAGATTAATATATCACATAATATTTACATGTTACAATTTGTAGTTTCCAACAAAAGTGTTAAGCAATCGTTTTTAAAGAAAACACGGTCGAAGTCCAGACTCACTAATGTATCCTAACAAACTCGATAAGACACACTAATGCAAATTTCTGGTTCTCTAAGACTAACGCTCAAATACCAACTGAAATGTCCCGTTCATATTGATTATAAACGTTCCATATTAATTGATTTCGTTGCGAGGTTTTGACCTCTATATGAGACGTTTTTCAAAGACTGCATTCGATTTTAAAACAAAGCATAACCTTTAATTTATCGTTAAAGGTTTAAAAATGATAATCAAAAGTATAGCATATTCACACGACCATTACATAATGGTTTACAATAATATTACACAACAACATATGTCTTCGAATGCAGTTTTCAAACAATATTATATAAGCATGGACTCCAAATCTTGTCCTTAATTTAGTATGCAACATCGGAAGCTCTTAACAATTACCTGAGAATAAACATGCTTAAAACTTCAACAAAAATGTTGGTGAGTTATAGGTTTAGCCTATATATTTATCAATTCGTATTAATAGACCACAAGATTTCATATTTCCATTTCTTGTAAATAGCTTGCATGCATAAAAATCATTCATATGGTGAACACCTAGTAATCGACATTAACAAGATGCATATAAGAATATCCCCTATCATTCCGGGACATACATCGAATATGATAAAATAACCTCGAAGTACTAAAGCATCCGTAACCATGGATGGGGTTCGTTAGGCCCAACAGATTTATCTTTAGGATTCACGTCAATTAGTAGATCGGTTTACTAATTCTTAGGTTACCAAGCAAAAAGGGGCATATTCGGCTTCGATCATTCACCCATATAATGTAGTTTCATTTACTTGTGTCTATTTCGTAAAACATTTATAAAACTGCATGTATTCTCATCCCAAAATATTAGATTTTAAAAGTGGGACTATAACTCACTTTCACAGATTTTTACTTCGTCGGGAAGTAAGGCTTGGCCACTGGTCAATTCACGAACCTATAACAAATATGTACATATATATCAAAGTATGTTCAAAATATATTTATAACATTTTTAATACGTTTTACTGTTTTAAGTTTATTAAGTCAGCTGTCATCGTTAGTAACCTACAACTAGTTGTCCACAGTTAGATGTACAGAAATAAATCGATATATATTATCTTGAATCAATTCACGACCCAGTGTATACACGTCTCAGGCTAGATCACAACTCAAATTATATATATTTTTGGAATCAACCTCAACCCTGTATAGCTAACTCCAACATTACTGCATATAGAGTGTCTATGGTTGTTCCAAATAATATATATACATGGGTCGATATGATATGTCAAAACATTTGCATACGTGTCTATGATATCTCAAGATTACATAATATATTAGAATACATGTATAATACAATATGAGTTAGCTAGGATATGATTAATATAGATTTGTTACCAATTTTCACGTAGTTACAACAAGCAAAAATATCCAATCTTGTTTTACCCATAACTTCTTCGTTTTAAATACGTTTTGAGTGATTCAAGTTGCTATGGTTTCATATTGAACTTAAGTTTATGAATCTAAACAGAAAAAATATAAGTTTATAGTCGGAAATACAGGTTACAAGTCTTTTTTGTAAAGGTAGTCATTTCAGTCGAAAGAACAACGTCTAGATGACCATTTTGGAAAACATACTTCCACTTTGAGTTTAACCATGATTTTTGGATATAGTTTTCATGTTCATAAGAAAAATCATTTTCCCAGAAGAACAACTTTTAAATCAAAGTTTATCATAGTTTTTAATTAACTAACCCAAAACAGCCCGCGGTGTTACTACGACGACGTATATCCGGTTTTACAGTATTTTTCGTGTTTTCGGGTGTTAAATCATTAAGTTAGCATATCATATAGATACAGAACATGTGTTTAGTTGATTTTTAAAGTCAAGTTAGAAGGATTAACTTTTGTTTGCTAACAAGTTTAGAATTAACTAAACTATGTTCTAGTGATTACAAGTTTAAACCTTCGAATAAGGTAGTTTTATATATATGAATCGAATGATGTTATGAACATCATTACTACCTTAGGTTTTGTGTATAAACCTACTGGAAATGAAAAAAATAGATTTAGCTTCAAAGGATCCTTGGATGGCTTGAAAGTTCTTGAAGCAAAATCATGACACGAAAACAAGTTCAAGTAGGATTTTCACTCGAAATAAGATTGTTAAAGTTATAGCAATTGAATTAAAGTTTGAATATGAGTATTACCTTATATTAGAAAGATATATTACTATAAATAAGAAAGATTTCTTGAGGTTGGATGATCACTCAAAGTGGATTTGCAAGATTGGAAGTAAGCTAGCAAACTTGGAAGTGTTGTTGGTGTGTTCTTGAGTAGTTGTTTTATAACTTGGTTTATGTATGGATTTATGAACTAGATTGAGCTAGATTTTGTTGAAGATGATGAAGAACACTTAGAACAAAGGAAGAACACTTGAGAGAGAGTAATTTGATTCAAGAAAATTGAAGTGAAAATGTGTTTTGTGAGTACTCTAATTCACGTGAATTAGGGGTTCCATATAGGCTCCATTAGTTTGTAATTTTGTGAGATATTTCATGCTAGATGTTAAATAATGGTTCCCACATAGTTAGGTGACTCACATGGGCTGCTAAGAGCTGATCATTGAAGTGTATATACCAATAGTAAATATATTTAGAAGCTGGGTATTATACGAGTACAAATACGGGTGCATACGAGTAGAATTGTTGATGAAAATGAATGAGGATGTAATTGTAAGCATTTTTGTTAAGTAGAAGTACTTTGATAAGTGTCTTGAAGTCTTTCAAAAGTGTATGAATACATATTAAAACACTACATGTATATACATTTTAACTGAGTCGTTAAGTCATCGTTAGTCGTTACATGTAAATGTTGTTTTGAAACCTTTAAGTTAACGATCTTGTTAAATGTTGTTAACCCATTGATTATTATATCTAATGAGATATTAAATCATTACATTATCATGATATTATGATGTATTAATATATCTTAATATGATATATATACATTTAAATGTTGTTACAACGATAATCGTTACATGTATGTCTCGTTTCGAAATCCTTAAGTTAGTAGTCTTGTTTTTACATATGTAGTTCATTGTTAATATACTTAATGAGATACATACATATCATAATATCATGTTAACTATATATATATATATATATATATATATATATATATATATATATATATATATATATATATATATATATATATATATATATATATATATATATATATATATATCCATATATATGTCATCATATAGTTTTTACAAGTTTTAACGTTCGTGAATCGCCGGTCAACTTGGGTGGTCAATTGTCTATATGAAACCTATTTCAATTAATCAAGTCTTTAACAAGTTTGATTGCTTAACATGTTGGAAACACTTAATCATGTAAATATCAATTTCATTTAATATAAATAAACATGGAAAATTTCGGGTCACTACATGACCCATTTCGACCCAAACTCGATTGAGTCTCGACCAGATCCGTTCGTTTGTATGTATAAAAAGGGAAAAGGTTTTGTGTGGCTTGTAAAGGGTATATATGTAATAGCCCCTTTTCTGTTTGACTGCGCGCCGCACAAAAGTTAGCGCGCCGCACAGATCTCCTGGAAACTCCAGGGACTGTTTTTTTCATATTGCAAAGTTTGAGGGTTTATTATCAATTTCGTACTATATGTGAGATTTCAGATATGGAGCTCAACAATTGAGCACCCATTTTGATTTGAGAGAGAAAGAAATAAATAGAAAGAAGAGATTAGAGAAGAGAGATGTGAGATCTTAGTTCAAGTGTTTTTTGCTTTCAAATTGAAGAGAAGTACACAAGAAGAAGGCTTAATCTCTGCTAGCATTTCCATCCTTTCATCTTGATTAATTTTTGGTAAGAAACCCTAATTTGCTTTCATAAATTTAGGGCTTTTGTAAGATTACTTCTATTTTTAGTGGGTTAGACTAGTAATGGGTGTCTTTAAGCTATTCTTGAAGATTCATTCTTGTCTAGGGTTAAGAATAGGTGTTTTAAAACATTAACCCTAATTTAGTTAATGATGAGCTAAATCTTCTCTAGCTGAATTTGGGGTATGAAATTGGATGATTTACTAAGAATGAACTTAGTAGTACTTAATTTGTTAATTTCTAACTTTTTAGTTGTGTCAAGAAGCTTTCATACTTAAAGTGTTGTTTTATGAAATGAATGAAGATATATGTATGTGTATTATTGGAAGAGTCTTAATTAAGCTAAAGGTGTCATTTGGGGAAAGGAATGGAGAGTGCTTTGTTAGTTCACAAATTGGTTGTGATTATGTTTAGTAGGTGAGTTTAGGTTGTAATGTATATGTGCTAGTTTTATATGTAATATGTTGCTAAGGAGATTGTCTTTGTTTACACTCATTTTGTGGAAGTCTACTTGTCAAGGTGAGTATATAAATTTGTAAATGGGTCATATGTTATTTATTTGCATTTAGCAAGTAGTGACATGTGATTTAGATGGGGATTCAATCCCAAACTATGTTTTAGGTAACTAGCATAAGCTAGTATGATTAGGTGGAAATAAGCCATGGGCGGTTGTCACAAATTTTTTTTGACTTCGGATCCGATGACTTGCCATGTAGTAAGTGTTACTACTTGATTATGTTTGTATGCGTGATTAGTGTTATAGTTATTTACACATTTGTATATTTACTAAACTTTATCCTTACTTTATTAAGTTATTTTATGTTTCAGGAGAAGTTGGAGCTAGTAGTAAAGGTAAGGAAAAGATTTGAAGGTTTTGCTAGAAGATTCTCCCTTTTGGTAAGTGGTAGCCCTATGTCCCATCCTCGCAAGGAAATAACCACTTGATGTATTAACGCCCCTCAAATGTTGAAGTAATTCTCTTTTGTATAAACGGAAGTGTTGTTTAAATTGTATGTTATAACTTTTGATAAATTCTTATGTAAAATGGTAAAATGCTTAGATTATGGTTTACATAGTCTTGTATGTTGATTTCAAAAATAATTTAGAAGAAGTGAATGGAATCGGTTGTGTTTGGAAAATTTATGGGTCAATTTAACTTAAAAGCTGCAGGCCCATTTCCCGTACAACAGCGCGCTGCACAAACCTCTGCACGCCGCACTGTATAACGTGAAATGATGCCAGCAGCTGGGATAATATTTGAAGGCCTGGGTTCTGTTATAGCGCGTGCCACGCGTACTGCGCGCTGATCAGTCATTATTTGAAACGATCGTTTATACTTAAACAAGGTAAAAGTGATCACAATTAAGTGAAAAACAAGATACTTTGATGTGATTTTGTGTTTTACAGATGAGAAAAAAATTTGGTGTGAAACGATGCGGAAAACGGCATTTGAAGTCAAATTGCGGACAAGATTGGAGGAATCGGAAAAACAAGTCAGGATTTTAACACTGGCGTAATTTACTCCAGGTGGGCGTAAATTACGCCCATACTCAGCTCAAGATCAGGAATTGTGGCACTTCTTGGCGTAGAAATATGCCCAGTACTTCACAAGCCGATGTAATTTACGCCAATGTATTTTCGCTGATGCCGGGAATTTTGAGTTTTTGCTTTGTGAACAAGTCAGTTAACCCATATATAAACAGAGCCTTAGGGTTACGAAAAGAACACTTTTTCCATCAGTTTTTAGTGCAGAGATCAACCCTAATCACACAAAAACACTTCACAAACATCATAATTCAAGGATTCAAGCTAAGATTAAAGAGGTGTTCTTCATGCTACTTCAAGATATCACCATGATCATCATCACCAACATGCGTGGCTAGTTTCCTTATCTTTATTCCTTCCATGAACAACTAAAGCATGTGTTTTTCATTCAAGTTTATGTGGTTTGTAATGTTATAATACTTATGTCTTTTGGATTGTGATGTTATAAACCAATCATATATTGATCAATGCAAGCCTTATGATTTTGATTGTTGCAAGTTGAGTTATTGTTATTTAACATTGTGTTCTTGATCCAACTTAGTGTTAATTAGATTAAGGATAAATACATAGTGTTTTGGTTGCATAGTTCAATCTCAAAATAGTTAGAATTGATAGACCTAAAAAATCTTGTCTACGAGATTGGATCAATACTTGGTGAACATAAGACTTGTTTGAATGAATGCATGCTAGATTGAGATTATGAAGGGATAAAGGCTTTTAATCTCATTTTTTAGATATCAATCTTTCAATTGTTCTATTATTTTAAGTATTTAAGTTTTAATTTAGTTAGTTAATCTTAGTTACTCATTAGTTAAACAAACAACCAAATCCTGAAAATTGCTTGCTATTAACCACTATTTCATGTAGAACGAATCCTGCTTACCCTTACTAGTTAAAGGTAATTAGGTTATTTTTTATTAGTACTTCGACGCCGATCAAATTTTGGCGCCGCTGCCTGGGAAGTGTGTGCTTGATTTTCAAGCTCTTATTTTACTTGTTTTCTTATTAAATTAGAAAAAACCTAAAAATCCAAAAATAATGTTTCCTTTTTACTTAGTTTTTGTCAGTTTTACGCTCCGTATTCTTGTTTTTGTTGAAGTGCAGGTTAGTGTATGCAAACTCGAAAGTCAGTAAATCAGACTCTTGAGCCCTATAATCCGGAAATTGAGAAATCTGCAAAAGCTAATCGAAAAGCTACAAGGAGTTCGAAAAGCTCGACAGTGGCTTCAGCATCAACACAACCACCACCAGAGTCACATCCAATAGTTCCACCGAATTCTCCCAAATCAGATTCAGACGTTGAGAAGGAAGTTTTTATTCAAAGAACCATAATGGCTGAACGTAAAAGAGGAGTAGACTCATACTACCAACCGAGTGAATATGCGGATCATTCACCCATCGTTTTTCCGGTCCAAGCAGGGGGAAACACTCGGAGATTTGAGGTTCGACCTCAACTCATCTCTATTTTGCCAATCTACCGAGGTATGGCTAATGAAGAATCGTATGAGCACATCACTGAGTTCAATGAAATTTGTGCTACTAATCAGCTAAATGCATTCACTGACGATGAGGTACGCTTCGTTTATTTCCTTAATCATTAAAAGACAAGCAAAACGTTGGTTTCTATCCTTACCCGCCCGGTGTATAAATACTTGGGCGGAAATGAAAAAACGGTTTTTAGAAGAGTTTTACCCGATAAGTAAGACCTCAGATATGCGTACGCAAATAAAATCTTTTAGGCAATTGCCTGGTGAACTCTTTCATGAAGCGTACGAGCGTCTCAAGGAATTACTTAGGGCATGTCCACACCATGAAATACCAAAATGGGAATTAGTCAAAGTTTTTTTGTGATAGTTTGGATTCTCAAAATAGACAATTCCTTTTGGCAGCTAGTGGTGGGGCATTCCTAACCCAAACTAGTGATGATGAGTGGACCTTCTTTGAACAATTAAGCAAGGGTTCGAAAACCCAAGCTTCGGTCAATAGGAAGCAACCTAGCACATCCCGAGTGAATTATGTGTCCGACTTGGGCAGATCATCAAGGAACCTAAAGCAAGAATTAGATAATTTGAAAATGCTTATATTTAACAATCCAAACCAGGGTCTTGCTTGTAATGTTTTGCAGGTTCAGGAGGTTTGTGAGATTTGTGGAGATCCTTCTCATTTTACACACGGGTGTAGGAATGAGATTCCACCGGTAAATCAACAAATGATGGAAGAACAGGTTAATGAGGTCCAAGGGAGGAGATTTGATCCATTCTCCAACACTTACAATCCAGGTTGGAGAAATCATTCGAACTTTAGTTGGAGCAACAACAATGCTCATAATTCTAATAACCAAGGAACCCAACCAAGAACTCAAAACAACTTTCAAAACCAAAGAAACTACCAAAGAAACTACCAAAACCCGTATCCCAATAACCAAAACCAAAATCAAAACCAAAAACAAAGCAATGCTCCACCAAATCAACCATCGAGTTTGGATGCAAAGATGGATGCGTCTATTTCCGAGATGCAAAAAATAGTGGAGGTTCAAAATAAGTCAATTGGCGCATTGGCTAAAGAAATTGGTAATGTAGCAGAAAGTAAGGGAAATCGAGAATCGGGTACTATTCCAAGTTATACGGTGTTAAACCCAAATCATAAGGACCCGGGAAAAGGACATAATGTAAACATGGTAGGCACCTTGCGTCATGGGAAGAAGTACAACAAGAAAGTTGGTGAGAAAGAGGAAGTTCAGAGTGACTCAGGTAAGTCTTCTATCATTCTTTATGAGGAAGACAAGGTAAGTGAAAGTGATGACCATGGGAATGGGGTAAAAACAAAGGAACCAATCATTGATGAAGTTGGGAAACCGGAAACGGGACCAAAAACTGTTCCATTTCTCAAGGCCTTAGAATCCCAAAATCAATTGCCTTATGTGAAGAAGGGACCCCAACCGGAGGATATGTTGGGAACGTTTAAACAAGTTATGATTAATTTGCCCCTTCTTTATGCTATTAAGCAAGTCCCGTCTTATGCTAAGTTTTTGAAAGACCTTTGCACTCAAAAGAGGAAGAAAAGGGCATCTTTACCCAAAAATGTGGAGTTAACCGAGCACCTAAGTGCGGTTGTTTCTGGTACACTCCCACCTAAGTTTAAGGACCAAGGGACCCCATTAATAGCGTGATTGTAGGAAATGTGAATGTGAAAAATGCGTTGTTGGACCTAGGAGCGAGTATTAACATCTTACCCTTTTATCTAGTTGACCGTTTTGAATTAGGTTTAATGAAAAGAACCGCCATAATTATTCAACTAGCGGACCAATCGATTAAAATGCCTAGAGGAATGTTAGAAGATGTGATTGTGAAAGTGGAGGATTTCTATTACCCAGTTGATTTTGTTGTGATGGATATCAAGTCTAGGAATAGATATGCCCAACCCACTATAATCTTGGGGCGCCTGTTTTTGGACACAATAAATGCCCATATTATGGACATATCATTTGGAAACCGGAAAATGAGGATTGATATCTTTAATTCTCTTCATGCCCCATGTGTCCATGAATGTTACCAAGTAGACATAATTGATGAACAAGTTGAGAAACATGCTTCCCATTTGATAACAAATGATTTAGTGGAAGTATTTTGTCTAGGTGATGAGGATGATATTGAGTGTGAGGAAGTTAAGGCAGTTGAATTGGCTATAGCGAGTACAATGGACTCTAGGTTACCACCTTGGACTCATAAATATGAACCACTACCAAAGTCCATAGATACGAACACAAAGCCTTCATTAGAATCACCATCGACCCTTGAGCTTATGCCGTTACCATCTCATTTAAAGTATGTATTTTTGGGTACTAATGGCACCTTTCCAGTCATTATTGCATCAGATTTGACAGGTTTGTAGGAACAAGCTTTAATGGAGGTGCTTAATAAATACAAGGCTGCGGTGGGATGGATAATAACATATTTGAAAGGGATAAGTCCCTCAGCTTGTATGCATCGTATTGTTACAGATCCTGAGGTTAAACCTGCTCGTGACACTCAACGAAGGTTAAACCCGAATATGCAGGAGGTTGTAAAGAAAGAGATTCTAAAGTGGTTGGATGCAGGGATCATTTTCCCTATTTCAGATAGTCAGTGGGTGAGTCTGATTTGTTGCGAGGTGTATACGAAATAGCTTATATTTTACTACGAAATAATATTAAATACGATACAAGTTTACACAAGTTATTTATTTATTTAAAGAATGGATATACCTAAACCTTGCTACAACACTTATAGGCAGTGTACCTAATCGTAGAGTAGTGTAGTTTTTAGTAAGTCCGGTTCGTTCCACAGGGAGCTAATTGAAAACGTACTATATTTTTATACAACTATATTTATATAAATATATAATTATATATAGGTAGTATTATTATTATTATAAAAAGGGTTTTACTGTTTAATGACCGGTTTGTCGATTTTATATTTTTAGGTGTAAAGATAAATGACAATAATTAAAGTGCGTAAAATAAATAACGATAAATAAAATGCGATATATAAAATTGCGAGTAATAAAATGACGGTAAATAAAAGTACGATGAAATATGAAATAAAAGTATTATGCTTATTTAAACTTCCGTAATCATGATGTTCGACGTGTTGATTTTAATTTATTATCATGGGTTAATTGTCCTTTGTCCTGGTTTATTCGATATGTCCATACAGTTTTTGTCCATAACGGTCCATCGGTCATAAATATAAAGTGCGAGTGTCCTCGTTAAATTAATCTTATACCCGAAGTCAAATATTCCAACTAATTGGGGATTCGAACTGTAACAAGGTTTTAATACTTAGTTTAATGAATACACCAGGTTATCGACTACGTGCAATCTAAGGTTTTAATACTTTGTTAACAATTACACCAATTATCGTTGTATGTAATCCACTCCTGTTTTAATGAGATATGAATATTAATTTATCCAATTGACCAGTTTGAATTATCAATTACCCAACCCGAATAATTAATTAAATGATTGTAAAGGATGTCGTATAAACGTCACTAATAGTGACCTGAACTTTTCCATGTTTATATATATATTAAATGAAATTGTTATTTACACGATTAAGTGTTTCCAACATGTTAAGCAATCAAACTTGTTAAGACTTGATTAATTGAAATAGGTTTCATATAGACAATTGACCACCCAAGTTGACCGGTGATTCACGAACGTTAAAACTTGTAAAAACTATACGATGACATATATATGGTTATATATATAGTTAACATGATTTTATTATAAGTATGTATCTCATTAGGTATTTTAACAATGAGTTATATACATAAAAATGAGACTATTAATTTAAGAAACTCGAAAACGATATATATAACGATTATCGTTATAACAACGTCTTACTAGGTACATATGAATCATATTAAGATATTGATACACTTGGTTAATTATGTTAAATGATAAGTAAATATATTATTAAGTGTATTAACAATGAAATACATATGTAAAAATAAGACTACTAACGTAATGATTTCGAAACGAGACATATATGTAACGATTATCGTTGTAACGACATTTAACTGTATATATATCATACTAAGATATATTATATATCATAATATCATGATAATATGACAATTTAACATCTCATTTGTTATAATAAACAATGGGTTAACAACATTCAACAAGATCGTTAACCTAAAGGTTTCAAAACAACATTTACATGTAACGACTAACGATGACTTAACGACTCAGTTAAAATGTATATACATGTAGTGTTTTAATATGTATTCATACACTTTTGAAAAACTTCAAGAAACTTATCAAAATACTTCTACTTAACAAAAATTCTTACAATTACATCCTCGTTCAGTTTCATCAACAATTCTACTCGTATGCACCCGTATTCGTACTCGTACAATACACAGCTTTTAGATGTATGTACTATTGGTATATACACTCCAATGATCAGCTCTTAGCAGCCCATGTGAGTCACCTAACACATGTGGGAACCATCATTTGGCAACTAGCATGAAATATCTCATAAAATTACAAAAATATGAGTAATCATTCATGACTTATTTACATAAAAACAAAATTACATATCCTTTATATCTAATCCATACACCAACGACCAAAAATACCTACAAACACTTTCATTCTTCAATTTTCTTCATCTAATTGATCTCTCTCAAGTTCTATCTTCAAGTTCTAAGTGTTCTTCATAAATTCCAAAAGTTCTAGTTTCATAAAATCAAGAATACTTCCAAAATTGCAAGTTTACTTCCAAGTTTTCTAAATCCATTCCAAGTAATCATCCAAGATCAAGAAACCTTTATTACTTACAGTAGGTTATCTTTCTAATACAATGTAATAATCATATTCAAACTTTAATTCAATTTCTATAACTATAACAATCTTATTTCGAGTGGAAATCTTACTTGAAATTGTTTTCGTGTCATGATTCTGCTTCAAGAACTTTCAAGCCATCCAAGGATCCTTTGAAGCTAGATCCATTTTTCTCATTTCCAGTAGGTTTATCCAAGGAACTTGAGGTAGTAATGATGTTCATAACATCATTCAATTCATACATATAAAGCTATCTTATTCGAAGGTTTAAACTTGTAATCACTAGAACATAGTTTAGTTAATTCTAAACTTGTTCGCAAATAAAAGTTAATCCTTCTAAATTCACTTTTAAATCAACTAAACACATGTTCTATATCTATATGATATGCTAACTTAATGATTTAAAACCTGGAAACACGAAAAACACTGTAAAACCGAATTTACGCCGTCGTAGTAACACCGCGGGCTGTTTTGGGTTAGTTAATTAAAAACTATGATAAACTTTGATTTAAAAGTTGTTATTCTGGGAAAATGATTTTTCTTATGAACATGAAACTATATCCAAAAATCATGGTTAAACTCAAAGTGTAAGTATGTTTTCTAAAATGGTCATCTAGACGTCGTTCTTTCGACTGAAATGACTACCTTTACAAAAATGACTTGTAACTTATATTTCCGACTATAAACCTATACTTTTTCTGTTTAGATTCATAAAATAGAGTTCAATATGAAACCATATCAATTTGATTCACTCAAAACGGATTTAAAATGAAGAAGTTATGGGTAAAACAAGATTGGATAATTTTTCTCATTTTAGCTACGTGAAAATTGGTAACAAATCTATTCCAATCATAACTTAATCAACTTGTATTGTATATTATGTAATCTTGAGATACCATAGACACGTATACAATGTTTCGACCTATCATGTCGACACATCTATATATATTTCGGAACAACCATAGACACTCTATATGTGAATGTTGGAGTTAGCTATACAGGGTTGAGGTTGATTCCAAAATATATATAGTTTGAGTTGTGATCAATACTGAGATATGTATACACTGGGTCGTGGATTGATTCAAGATAATATATATCAATTTAATTATGTACATCTAACTGTGGATAACTAGTTGTAGGTTACTAACGAGGACAGCTGACTTAATAAACTTAAAACATCAAAATGTATTAAAAGTGTTGTAAATATATTTTGAACATACTTTGATATATATGTACACATTTGTTATAGGTTCGTGAATCGACCAGTGGCCAAGTCTTACTTCCCGACGAAGTAAAAATCTGTGAAAGTGAGTTATAGTCCCACTTTTAAAATCTAATATTTTTGGGATGAGAATACATGCAAGTTTTATAAATGATTTACAAAATAGACACAAGTACGTGAAACTACATTCTATGGTTGAATTATCAAAATCGAATATGCCCCTTTTTATTAAGTCTGGTAATCTAAGAATTAGGGAACAGACACCCTAATTGACGCGAATCCTAAAGATAGATCTATTGGGCCTAACAAACCCCATCCAAAGTACCGGATGCTTTAGTACTTCGAAATTTATATCATATCCGAAGGGTGTCCCGGAATGATGGGGATATTCTTATATATGCATCTTGTTAATGTCGATTACCAGGTGTTCACCATATGAATAATTTTTATCTCTATGTATGAGATGTATATTGAAATATGAAATCTTGTGGTCTATTATTATGATTTGATAATATATAGGTTAAACCTATAGCTCACCAACATTTTTGTTGACGTTTTAAGCATGTTTATTCTCAGGTGATTATTAAGAGCTTCCGCTGTCGCATACTTAAATAAGGACGAGATTTGGAGTCCATGCTTGTATGATATTGTGTAAAAACTGCATTCCAGAAACTTATTTTGTTGTAACATATTTGTATTGTAAACCATTATGTAATGGTCGTGTGTAAACAGGATATTTTAGATTATCATTATTTGATAATCTACGTAAAGCTTTTTAAACCTTTATTTATGAAATAAAGGTTATGGTTTGTTTTAAAATAAATGCAGTCTTTGAAAAACGTCTCATATAGAGGTCAAAACCTCGCAACGAAATCAATTAATATGGAACGTTTTTAATCAATAAGAACGGGACATTTCAGTTGGAATCCGAGCGTTGGTCTTAGAGAACCAGAATTTTGCATTAGTGTGTCTTATTGAGTTTGTTAGGATGCATTAGTGAGTCTGGACTTCGACCGTGTTTACTTGAAAAATGATTGCTTAACAAATTTTGTTGAAAACTATATATTTTTAACATGTGAATATTATGTGATATATTAATCTCTTAACATGTTTGATATTGTGTGATAGATGTCTACCTCTAGCACAAATCCCATTGACTCACCTAATAATAACGAAGAGTTGAATATATATTGGACTGATTCACAAGTTCCCGAAGAAGAACCGGAAGAAGAATCAGAACCGGAAGAGGAGGAACCGGAGGAGGAAATAGAACCGGTGGGGGAAATAATAAAACGATTAAGTAAAAAAAAATCCTCAACCAACCGACCAAGGTTAATTATGGTCAATGGTGTTTCCGCTAAGGAAGCAAAATATTGGGAGGATTACCAATTCTCCGATGAATCGGATTCCGACGAGAATTCCGACGATGTTAAAGAAATTACCCCAACTGAATTTAAAAAGGCAAAAGAAAATAATAAGGGAAAGGGCATAAAAATAGAGAAATCTAATTCTAACCCCGATGAACTTTATATGTATCGTTAACCCCCGAAGCCCTTAAGTTGTAACAATGACCCGGGAACCTCTAAACCACCAGGTTTTTCTAAACCGTTGTGGAAAACGACAGCTCGTATTAGGGGAACATCATATATACCTAGAAACTTGGCAAAACAAACCAAAACCGAAGAAGAAGAAACGAGCAAGTCGGAATAAGATAGTTGTATTCGTGTGGTGTAATATATGTAATATAGTGTGCTTATGCTTTATGATATATGTAAAAATTGCTTGTATTAATAAGTATTTTTTTTTATGAATCTAACTCTTGTCTATTTTACAGTATAAAAACACAAAATGGATAGACAACCCAATATTTTAAGAGACCTACCCAGAGACATGATTGATGAAATCTTGTCTAGAGTCGGTCAGAATTCTTCGGCACAACTATTTACGGCAAAATCAGTTTGTAAGACATTCGAAGAACGTTCCAAGAATGTCTTGGTTTATAAGAGACTTTCGTTTGAAAGATGGGGGATATCACATTGAGAAACCCATAAGTTACGATGTGTTTACTTTGACGCATATATTGCGGGGAACCCAAATGCTATTTTATGCAACGGGTTAAGAAATTATTTTGACTCAATGTATCCGAATATAGGACTTCATGATTTAGAAAAAGCGGCTAACATGCAACATAAAGAAGCATGCTATGCTTACGGGTTAGTAATGTTCGCTTCTCACCAAAGTGAGAAAAAGAACATTGGGCTACAACTATTAAACAAAACGTTCCCACAAGTGACGGAGTCGGTAATTGGGGTAAGAAATGAGGTTTTTAGGTTATTACGAGACTGTTGGTCATTACGTAACCCTCGTCCCTTTGACGACGTTACAACACGCTGTCTTATCAACAGCCATAATGGTTATGTTCCACAAGACCAAGGATGGGAAGTAGTCCTAGTAAAACCAGAATGCATGACTTGTTTCTGGACGTATGAATTACGTGTCTTTATTGCCTTTGCTGAACAACTTGTGTACTAGCTAGAATTATCTTCACAACTATCTTGTATCAAAGTTATTGTGTGCTATATTTCATGCTTTATGTAAAATAAGCGGTATTGTAAGTTTGTAAAATATTGTATAAAAGTTTGAACGCGAAATATTATTATAATCAGTTTTTCATATAGAATTGTAGTAGTTGAATTGTATATTAGCTACTAAGTATGAACTTAACGGGTAGGTACTACCCGAATTTAAACTTATAAAACGCTAATATGAAGAAAAAGCTTTTATAAATGAGTTCATATTATGCTACGAAATACTATTAACTACTCTTATTATTCTGTATGATTAACTTGTTCCATTTGACTATTTTGAAGGCAATGGCACCGACTACTCGACACACCGTGAATATGAATGAAGAGGAATTCCGTACTTTTCTAGCTTCAAACATAGCCGCAGTACAGGCTGCGCTACATACCAATAATAACCTTGGATCTAGCAGTACAGGAAATCGTGTAGGATGCACCTACAAAGAATTCACTGCCTGCAAACCTTTGGAATTTGATGGAACCGAAGGACCGATCGGATTGAAATGGTGGACCGAGAAGGTCGAATCGGTGTTTGCCATAAGTAAGTGTACTGAAGAGGACAAAGTGAAGTACGCTACGCATACCTTCACAGGTTCTGCGTTAACATGGTGGAATACTTATCTAGAGCAAGTGGGACAAGATGATGCGTACGCACTACCGTGGTCAGCATTCAAACACTTGATGAACGAGAAGTACCATCCCAGAACCGAGGTCAATAAGCTCAATACAGAACTTAGAGGGTTACGAACCCAAGGATTTGATATTACCACGTACGAAAGACGATTCACAGAATTGTGCCTATTGTGTCCGGGAGCGTTCGAAGATGAGGAAGAGAAGATCGACGCGTTTGTGAAAGGATTACCGGAAAGAATCCAAGAAGATATAAGTTCACACGAGCCCGCCTCCATACAACAGGCATGTAGAATGGCTCACAAACTAGTGAACCAGATTGAAGAAAGAATTAAATAACAGACTGCTGAAGAGGCCAATGTGAAGCAAGTCAAAAGAAAGTGGGAGGAAAACGGTGATAAGAATCACCAATACAACAACAACAGCAATTACAACAATAATCGCAACAACTATCTCAACAATCGCAACTACAACAAACGGCCCAACAACAACAACAACAACAACAACAACAACAACAACAACAACAACAACAACAACAACAACAACAACAACAACTACAACAATCATCCCAACAACAATAATAACCGCAACAACAACAACAATCAGAAGCAGCTATGCCAAAGGTGTGAAAAGTATCACTCGGGGTTCTGCACCAAATTTTGCAACAAGTGTAAAAGAAATGGTCATAGCGCGGCGAAGTGTGCGGTCTACGGACTAGGGGTTAATAGAATGAAAGGAACAAATGGTGTCGGAACGAGTAATGGCGGAGCAAGTAGTGTCGGAGCAAGTTATGCCAATGTAGTTTGTTATAAATGTGGAAAACCGGGCCACATTATTAGAAATTTCCCGAACCAGGAGAACACAAATGGACAAGGTCGTGGAAGAGTTTTCAATATTAATGCGGCAGAGGTACAGGAAGACCCGGAGCTTGTTACGAGTACGTTTCTTATTGACAATAAATCTGCTTACGTTTTATTTGATTCGGGTGCAGATAGAAGCTATATGAGTAGAGATTTTTGTGCTAAATTAAGTTGTCCATTGACGCCTTTGGATAGTAAATTTTTACTAGAATTAGCAAATGGTAAATTAATTTCAGCAGATAATATATGTCGGAATCGAGAAATTAAACTGGTTATCGAAACATTTAAGATTGACTTGATACCAGTAGAGTTAGGGAGTTTTGATGTGATAATCGGTATGGACTGATTGAAAGAAGTGAAACAGAGATCGTTTGTTACAAAAATGCAATTCGCATTATACGAGAAAAAGGAAAACCCTTAATGGTGTATGGAGAAAAGGGCAACACGAAGCTACATCTTATTAGTAATTTGAAGGCACAAAAACTAATAAGAAAAGGTTGCTATGCTGTTCTAGCACACGTCAAGAAAGTACAAACTGAAGAAAAGAGCATCAATGATGTTCCCGTCGCAAAAGAATTTCCCGATGTATTTCCGAAAGAATTACCGGGATTACCCCCACATCGATCCGTTGAATTTCAAATAGATCTTGTACCAGGAGCTGCACCAATAGCTCGTGCTCCTTACAGAATCGCACCCAGCGAGATGAAAGAACTGCAAAGCCAATTATAAGAACTTTTAGAGCGTGGTTTCATTCGACCAAGCACATCACCGTGGGGAGCTCCTGTTTTGTTTGTCAAGAAGAAAGATGGTACATTCAGGTTGTGTATCGACTACCGAGAGTTGAACAAACTTACCATCAAGAACCGCTACCCACTACCGAGAATCGATGACTTATTTGATCAACTACAAGGCTCGTCTGTTTATTCAAAGATTGACTTACGTTCCGGGTATCATCAAATGCGGGTGAAAGAAGATGATATTCCAAAGACTGCTTTCAGAACACGTTACAGTCATTACGAGTTTATGGTCATGCCGTTTGGTTTAACTAATGCACCAGCTGTGTTCATGGACCTTATGAACCGAGTGTGTGGACCATACCTTGACAAGTTTGTCATTGTTTTCATTGATGACATACTTATTTACTCAAAGAATGACCAAGAACACGGTGAACATTTGAGAAAGGTGTTAGAAGTATTGAGGAAGGAAGAATTGTACGCTAATTCAAAGTGTGCATTTTGGTTGGAAGAAGTTCAATTCCTCGGTTACATAGTGAACAAAGAAGGTATTAAGGTGGATCCGACAAAGATAGAAACTGCTGAAAAGTGGGAAACCCCGAAAACTCTGAAACACATACGCCAATTTTTAGGACTAGCTGGTTACTACAGAAGGTTCATCCAAGACTTTTCCAGAATAGCAAAACCCTTGACTGCATTAACGCATAAAGGGAAGAAATTTGAATGGAAGGATGAACAAGAGAAAGCGTTCCAGTTATTGAAGAAAAAGCTAACTACGGCACCTATATTGTCATTGCCTGAGGGGAATGATTATTTTGTGATTTATTGTGACGCATCAAAGCAAGGTCTCGGTTGTGTATTAATGCAACGAACGAAGGTGATTGCTTATGCGTCTAGACAATTGAAGATTCACGAACAAAATTATACGACGCATGATTTGGAATTAGGCGAGGTTGTTTTTGCATTAAAGACTTGGAGGCACTACTTATATGGGGTCAAAAGTATTATATATACCGACCACAAAAGTCTTCAACACATATTTAATCAGAAACAACTGAATATGAGGCAGCGTAGGTGGATTGAATTGTTGAATGATTATGACTTTGAGATTCGTTACCACCCGGAGAAGGAAAATGTGGTAGCCGACGCCTTGAGCAGGAAGGACAGAGAACCCATTCGAGTAAAATCTATGAATATAATGATTCACAATAACCTTACTACTCAAATAAAGGAGGCGCAACAAGGAGTTTTAAAAGAGGGAAATTTAAAGGATGAAATACCCAAAGGATCGGAGAAGCATCTTAATATTTGGAAAGACGGAACCCGGTATAGGGCTGAAAGGATTTGGGTACCAAAATTTGGAGATATGAGAGAAATGGTACTTAGAGAAGCTCATAAAACTAGATACTCAATACATCCTGGAACGGGGAAGATGTATAAGGATCTTAAGAAACATTTTTGGTGGCCAGGTATGAAAGCTGATATTGCTAAATATGTAGGAGAATGTTTGACGTGTTCTAAGGTCAAAGCTGAACATCAGAAACCATCAGGTCTACTACAACAACCTGAAATCCCGGAATGGAAATGGGAAAACATTACCATGGATTTCATCACTAAATTGCCAAGGACTGCAAGTGGTTTTGATACTATTTGGGTAATAGTTGATCATCTCACCAAATCAGCACACTTCCTGCCAATAAGAGAAGATGACAAGATGGAGAAGTTAGCACGACTGTATTTGAAGGAAGTCGTCTCCAGACATGGAATACCAATCTCTATTATCTCTGATAGGGATGGCAGATTTATTTCAAGATTCTGGCAGACATTACAGCAAGCATTAGAAACTCGTCTAGACATGAGTACTGCCTATCATCCACAAACTGATGGGCAGAGCGAAAGGACGATACAAACACTTGAAGACATGCTACGAGCATGTGTTATTGATTTCGGAAATAGTTGGGATCGACATCTACCGTTAGCAGAATTTTCCTACAACAACAGCTACCATTCAAGCATTGAGATGGCACCGTTTGAAGCACTTTATGGTAGAAAGTGCAGGTCTCCGATTTGTTGGAGTGAAGTGGGGGATAGACAGATTACGGGTCCGGAGATAATACAAGAAACTACCGAGAAAATCATCCAAATTCAACAAAGATTGAAAACCGCCCAGAGTCGACAAAAGAGCTCGCGGACAGTAAAAGAAAAGATATAGAGTTTGAAATTGGAGAAATGGTCATGCTTAAGGTTTCACCTTGGAAAGGCGTTGTTCGATTTGGTAAACGGGGGAAACTAAATACAAGGTACATTGGACCATTAAAGATTATAGATCGTGTCGGACCAGTAGCTTACCAACTGGAGCTACCTCAACAACTCGCAGCTGTACATAACACTTTCTGTAAAGACCCGTCCTAATCCATCCGGATGAAGTCCGTATCGATTATAAACGATTCACAATAGTTGATTACATCGCGAGGTACTTGACCTCTATATGATACATTTTACAAACATTGCATTCGTTTTTGAAAAGACAATATTTCATTACATCAAAAGTTAATGGCATGCATACCATTTCATAATATATCTAACTATAATTGACTTAATAATAATCTTGATGAACTCAATGACTCGAATGCAACGTCTTTTGAAATATGTCATGAATGACTTCAAGTAATATCTCTAAAATGAACAAATGCACAGCGGAAGATTTCTTTCGTACCTGAGAATAAACATGCTTTAAAGTGTCAACCAAAAGGTTGGTGAGTTCATCAGTTTACAATAATCATTTCATTTTCATCATTTTAATAGACCACAAGATTTTCAATATTATAAAACGTGCAGAAGTCCCATTCCAACTGCACAAAAAAATATCTTTCATATGAAGAACACCTGGTGAGGATTCAAAATATAATAGTAACCATCTGTGCCGGTCTTTCATCCCACGGCTGAATACACGTGCCTTCAAAATATAGAACCTCTGTGCCGGTCTTTCACCCCACGGCTGAACACATGTATATAAAATATAGGACCACCGGTGCCAAAATGTCGTAAATAATAAACCATGCACCCGGGAGCTCATACGCTCTAACGGAAACCGGGGACTAATGCGTGTCATAATAATCAACCCCAATCCCAGATAATTCTATCATAGAATGCAGTTAAGGTACTTGTGTCTATTTCGTAAAACAGTTATAAAAGCGCATGTATTCTCAGTCCCAAAAATGTAAAGAGTAAAAGGGGAGTAAATGAACTCACCGTATTGTATTTTGTAGTAAAAATACATATAACGACATTGAACAACTAAACAATGCAAGGTTGGCCTCGGATTCACGAACCTATATTATTCATATATATGTTAATACACATAATCGTAATCGAGCAGATTTATATGTTACTAGTGATATAAATGTTATAGTAATAATTTATATGTTTATATTTTAATATTATAGTATTTATTACTAATATTTATATATAACAAGTTATATACTTATTTTCCATTAAAACCATGTTTACAGTGTTTACTTATTCGTATATGCATCGTTTTGAATACAATTTTTACATCATTACGTATCTATACTTCTACGTATGTCGTATTAGTATTTATTATACATATCGTGGTTATATTCATAGTACTATTTTAATATATCATAACTTTAATCATACTTAATGCAATCACAATCATATATTATCTTATACTTAATTTAGTAATCATGATAATTATAATAATAACAAATAATAATTATAATTATAATGCTCTAATACTAATACTTAATAATAACTAATTGTTAATAATAATAATCATTTTAATTATATAACAATCAACAATAAGTAATAATAATAATAATAATAATAATAATAATCAAAATAATAATAATGATAATAATAATAAGAATGATAATAATAATAATAATAATAATAATAATAATAATAATAATAATAATAATAATAATAATAATAATAATAATAATAATAATAATAAAGGAAATAATGAAGATTAAGTAACTACCTCAAGTGAAATTGGTTCCCAAAAAAAAATTTGTGACAGCCCCTGGACTCGAACCCGTAACCACACACTAAACCTCCAAGTACCCAACCAATGATCTGTCTCGTTTTTTCCTGACTTAAACCCAACCCTTATCAGTATAACCCGTATTATTTATGTTTCCATTTTCTCCTTCTTCATCTCCATTTAACTCGACCAGATATCAATTCCCATTATCAACGAACTACTTTAATAGTTTTAGAATTTTAAATAAATACGAAAACTATCCATAACTGTTGTTTGAATTAATTAAACCGAAACAGAAAAAAAAAATTAAATGATACAGTAGGCCATAAAACCCGTTTATGAACTCTATATCATATTCAAGATTTTTGAATGTTTTAGACCATGATTACAACACGAAATATATTTCAAATCTCACCTTGAAACTTTTTGGATCATTAATTTAACTTAAAACCTCAAGAAACTTACGAATTTTGATATGAGCATACAGTTTGACTTTTTTGAAATAAACGTTTGACCTCAAAATTACTCTTGAATTTTATGAATTGATAACTCAAACTTTGCAGAGAGATTGTTTAAAACATTCCTAACAACACCACATTAAAGGATTTTTAAATGGACTTTGAATTTGATTTCTGGCTAATTTATCCAAGAACAGAGGTATCGCTTCAACAAATAAAAAAATTTCAATTTATTTGATTTCAACAATTGGTTTGTTGTGATTGATAAAGAAGGCTAAAGACTGGATGTGCGTACGATTAATGAGTAGTACTCATTTGACTTGTTGCTGGATTGTGTCGACAGAATATCATCGGGTACAAAAATATATATAAAAAAAACTTAAAAGCTAATTGGGGATGTTAACAGATTGTATCATTGATTGAATTCGTTACACGATCGACCAGACAAGTAAATAATTCCCATAAAGCTTGATGGTGAAAGAAAACAGAATACTATGTATACGAATATATGCAATAGTAAACTGTACCGTATATGTATAATAGTATATGTATTTATTTATACGATTTATATATCTGTTATATATATTTGTATATATATGAAAGCTGTATATGTCAATGTATATACCTAATTTTATATATATATAGCAGAGTTTATGTACTTGTATATATTTATTTATCTATATAATAATTAATCTTATTAATTAGCAATTATAACTATAATAATAATAATACTCTTAATATAATAATAATAATAATGATATTAATAAAAATAATAATAATAACTAATAATTTATTTAATTCATAATTAGTTTGAATTTTTAATCTTTCTCATAATAATTTTTATAATAAGGATCTTTATTTTGATATCCCTAAAATTATTAGAATTTGTTAATTAAAAATATAACAATAATAATAATAATATAATTAATACTAACATTGACATTAGTATTAATAGTAACAATAATAATAATATTATGATGCTATATCTTTAAAACATGTAATTACATTTACTATCTTTAATATCATAATTTTATTAATTATGTGTCATATTATAATATAACATTTATTGAATATTTATTATTTATATTTGTACATTACATCAATTATGAATTTAGATCATACATATAGATTCATAACAACTTTTTATCGTATATATGTATTTTTACATAATTAACTCTGATAATCAAATTGTATTTCATTATTTAAGGTTAATATATAAACTTATATATCTACATATATATTTACACATATTTATTTATAACTATTGTTCGTGAATCGTCGGGAGTAGTCAAAAGGGTAATTGAATATATGAAACATAGTTTCAAAATTTTCGAGACTCAACATTACAGACTTTGCTTATCGTGTCGGGAACATATAAAGATTAAAGTTTAAATTTGATCGGAAATTCCTGGGTCATCACAGTACCTACCCGTTAAAGAAATTTCGTCCCGAAATTTGAGTGAGGTCGTCATGGATAACAATAAAGATGTTTTCCTGACGAATGTGAGCTGATAAATAGAGTTTTATCTTCATTGAGTAGTATGAATAAGACAATTCGATTACTCGAAGAGTACGAATGAAGCTATCATTAAGTAGTGAAATAAGAAAGACAAATTTCATCATAACTTTTGACTAGTCATGGTTGAATTTAGAAAATAAGGTGCGTCTTGACTTTTGACGTTGTCTTGATTGAATTCCGGAATTCAAAGGATTTAAAGAAAATCTTCGAAATCTAAAAGATTTGACTCTTCGGCAAGTAAGGAAATTAAGATCTCTATAATTAAATACGGTGATCTGCATCGATTACTCTGTCTGATATTTCCATTATAAATTTACCTTTTTCGTCCCATTAGTTTCCACCACTTCTATACCTTCTTTCTCAGTTCATATATCCAAAAGATTATAATAATGCTTAATCCGGTTCTAATCCTTGTTCTTATTCTGACTATCGCAATGATTGTTCTTCTTTTCCAACTCCCACCTCAAGAATCTGTTTATTTCTACTATGCTCTAGGGATTATTGTATTTATAATCCTCCCGTGTCTTTATATTGCTATACGCACTGATATCCATAGTTTGTAACTTCGGTGTTGTCATTGGACTTTATATTTTCTCTTATACTTCGAAGTCCTTGCTTCTGTTTTTCTATAATCATTGTCATCTCCAGTTAATACTCCCCCTATTTGCTGCGATTTATACTCCAATTTTTATTTTGGAGCTTTGTCCCTTTGTTTCTTCTTCTTGCGATTGGGCATCTCCTGTAATGGTCCAGAATTCGCAGATATAAGTTTCAGAATGTACATCGTTAATGTCCTAAGAAAGAAATGGTAATAGCACAATTTGACTTGTCAAATTACCAGAATTCAAGGAAAGATATGACTATCAAGAAAAATATGTTCTTGATATGTTTATAGATTAGACAGAACGTAAGAGTCGTGTAACATGGCACATGATGACGTTATGATCTGTGAATCATCATGTTCCATTTAGAAACTCAGCATGACTTACTGTAATATAATCACGTTGATCAAATGTCATTATATTATACTAACTTATGCATCAGTTCCCAACATTACTTCAATAACATTCATATTTTAAGCTCGAAAGTTTACAGAATATAGAAACTAACAGTTTCTATATGATGTAACACTGATAGCACGAAGAGATTAATGATTTCAGATAAGAATAGTTATAAAAATATCTTCAGAAACATGGAGGATATTTATAATAAAAAATACGATGATATCTTGGAATTTCTAATATCGAAGGATGGTGAAGAAAATTTGTCCGCAAGAGTTTGGAGTCAGAAGCAAGGTATTTGCTAAAGATTTCATCAGAAACAGAATCATCAGGATTCTTAATGTACAAGTTTAGTCCTTTTGATTCGTTCAGAGACTCCTTCGTGGTTTGCTCAATCTGTTTTTCAGTAATAAATTTTCTATCGAGCGTTCCTAACACTCCCTTCTTTATCATCAAACTTTTTGCCGTTTAGACCATCTATAATTTTTCTGTTTCCTCTGCATTTAATGCTACCATATCTGAGTCATCGATTATCAATCCGAGGTGGTTTCAAAAGAATTGTGTTTTTAGATGATTAAACGCTGAGGGTAATATGGTGGAATATAAAAGGTTCCCCGGTAACAATAAAAGAGTACGCATATATATCATGGTTATAATAGGGTTGTTTCGAATGAAAAGTTGAAGTTGACTTGCTGGAGCTGTGACAAAACAGACTATTGTGAAAAAGAGTTGCAAAGTTATTTTCGGTAATAACAACGCCAAAGAAGTTAGTACAGATACGTGTTAAACGTTTACTCAAGTTCCGAATGTTTTCAGGTGCATAACTATATGCATCGATCTTTTCTTCCATAGATTAAGTGCGGTTGGTTCATCCTATCGATTAAGGTATTTTCGAGGATTATGAAAGTTTGAACGCAGATTGTAATCGTCAAGATACAAATGAGGTTTAAGATGAAATCAAGTGGCAAACTTGAAGAATTGTTTAGTTTCATATGTTATAACCAATATTTTAATTCATTTTAATTGTCCAATGTTATTAGTCCACAGTCGATAGTCCACAGTTGACAATCCAATAATTCATATATAGTTTAATATATAATATTCGAATTAATTAATACGTGTCGTGACCCGTATACATCTCAGACTCGATCACAACTCAAAGTATATATATTATTATAGAATCAACCTCAACCCTGTATAGAGAACTCGATCATTACTGCATATAGAGTGTCTATGGTTATTCCAAATAATATATATATGCGTCGATATGATATGTCAAAACCTTGTATACGTGTCCCGATATTTAAAGTGCGTAAAAATAAATAACGGAAATTAAATGACAATAAATAAAGTGCGTAAAGTAAATAACAGAAATTAAATGACGATAAATAAAATTGCGAGAATGTAAATTGCGATAAATAAAATGTAATCAGTTAGCTAGGAACAATTAGCTAGGAACAGTTAGCATGGATTCTTAACAAAATTTCTCATAGTTAATTTGTTTGTTTCTAACACATTTTATTTTGTCAAATGTTTTCTTCGCTATGCCACTTGTTGGGTTCTGATAAATCAAAATCCAAATATAAAATTGGATGAAAATGGTTATTCTGTGGTGAACGGATTTGTATATCGGTGGATGTAAGTAGGATAGTAAACGACTGTTGAATCAGCTTCGAAGATTGTACAGTGTAACTTATTAATGTGAAATCTAAATATTCCTCGGGTATTACCTACCCGTTAAAATATTTTCACCATTAACAGTTTGTACGAAAGAATTTTTAATTACAATCTTTATGAAAATATATATACATATATATTTTCTTCAGATGTAATTATGAATTTAATGAGTCAATATGATATTAAACTTATTTAATTTTTGGTTTGAGCTAAGATAAATAATCTCTAAAACTTTTAGAAACCACATATTCTTCGCAGAATATTTCTTCAATGAAGTTATGAATTAATACTTCATCGTTCATTGTTATTGGTACTCCTTGGTATCCATGGTGCGTATGACGTTGATGTTCGCGTGACAGATTGTGAAGTTGAGGTTTGCGATGCGGTTGTTTTTGGTGGTGGTAATGGTACTGTTGGCGTTGGTGGTGGTACTGGTTATGCTGCTGGTGCTGCTGCTGGTGTTTGTAACCCTCGCACCATATTCTCTAAAGCCACTACCCGAGCGCGAAGCTCGTTGACTTCTTCTATTACACCGGGGTGATTTTCGGTTCGGACTAGCGGATAAATATAATCTAGAATTTGGTATAGTATATAATCGTGGCGAGATACTCTGGAAATGAGAGAAAAGATGGTGTTTCGAACAGGTTCACCGGTACGTGCTTCAGGTTCTTCGCCAATAGGGCGATGTGGCGGATGGAAAGGATCACCTTCTTCTTGTCTCCAATGATTGAGGAGGCTACGAACCCATCCCCAATTCATCCAGAATAGATGATGACTGATTGGTTGATCCATTCCGGTCACACTGCTTTTGGAGCTTGAGTGGGATTCCAATTCGGAATCCGAGTGACTTGAACTAATGACGAATTCCATTTCGTACGATTGAATAAAGAATTTTTAGATATGAAATGATTTCCTGACTAACGGATGGTATTCTAATTACATAGAATATCCATATATATAGAACAAAAGGTTTCGTAGATTATAGAGGAATTTACGGGATACGCCAGGTAAGGTTTACAGTAACAGATACGCTAAGATATGAATTTTGTCTATACACTATTCATGCAATCAATGCAGCAAGACGTGTCTAGACTAAGAATGATAAGCAGATAATTTTCGACACAAAATGATAAGCAAAACTTTTTGACATGCAGACCAAGTCGAAGTCCAGACTCACTAATGCATCCTAACGACTACTAGTTAGACACACTAATGCAAGACCTGGTTCGCTACGACCACCGCTCTGATACCAACTGTAAAGACCCGTCCTAATCCATCCGGATGAAGTCCGTATCGATTATAAACGATTCACAATAGTTGATTACATCGCGAGGTACTTGACCTCTATATGATACATTTTACAAACATTGCATTCGTTTTTGAAAAGACAATATTTCATTACATCGAAAGTTGACGGCATGCATACCATTTCATAATATATCTAACTATAATTGACTTAATAATAATCTTGATGAACTCAATGACTCGAATGCAACGTCTTTTGAAATATGTCATGAATGACTTCAAGTAATATCTCTAAAATGAACAAATGCACAGCGGAAGATTTCTTTCGTACCTGAGAATAAACATGCTTTAAAGTGTCAACCAAAAGGTTGGTGAATTCATCAGTTTACAATAATCATTTCATTTTCATCATTTTAATAGACCACAAGATTTTCAATATTATAAAACGTGCAGAAGTCCCATTCCAACTGCACAAAAAAATATCTTTCATATGAAGAACACCTGGTGAGGATTCAAAATATAATAGTAACCATCTGTGCCGGTCTTTCATCCCACGGCTGAATACACGTGCCTTCAAAATATAGAACCTCTGTGCCGGTCTTTCACCCCACGGCTGAACACATGTATATAAAATATAGGACCACCGGTGCCAAAATGTCGTAAATAATAAACCATCCACCCGGGAGCTCATACGCTCTAACGGAAACCGGGGACTAATGCGTGTCATAATAATCAACCCCAATCCCAGATAATTCTATCATAGAATGCAGTTAAGGTACTTGTGTCTATTTCGTAAAACAGTTATAAAAGCGCATGTATTCTCAGTCCCAAAAATGTAAAGAGTAAAAGGGGAGTAAATGAACTCACCGTATTGTATTTTGTAGTAAAAATACATATAACGACATTGAACAACTAAACAATGCAAGGTTGGCCTCGGATTCACGAACCTATATTATTCATATATATGTTAATACACATAATCGTAATCGAGCAGATTTATATGTTACTAGTGATATAAATGTTATAGTAATAATTTATATGTTTATATTTTAATATTATAGTATTTATTACTAATATTTATATATAACAAGTTATATACTTATTTTCCATTAAAACCATGTTTACAATGTTTACTTATTCGTATATGCATCATTTTGAATACAATTTTTACATCATTACGTATCTATACTTCTACGTATGTCGTATTAGTATTTATTATACATATCGTGGTTATATTCATAGTACTATTTTAATATATCATAACTTTAATCATACTTAATGCAATCACAATCATATATTATCTTATACTTAATTTAGTAATCATGATAATTATAATAATAACAAATAATAATAATACTTATAATGCTCTAATACTAATACTTAATAATAACTAATTGTTAATAATAATAATCATTTTAATTATATAACAATCAACAATAAGTAATAATAATAATAATAATAATAATAATAATAATAATAATAATAATAATAATAATAATAATAATAATAATCAAAATAATAATAATGATAATAATAATAAGAATGATAATAATAATAATAATAATAATAATAATAATAATAATAATAATAAAGGAAATAATGAAGATTAAGTAACTACCTCAAGTGAAATTGGTTCCCAAAAAAAAATTTGTGACAGCCCCTGGACTCGAACCCGTAACCACACGCTAAACCTCCAAGTACCCAACCAATGATCTGTCTCATTTTTTCCTAACTTAAACCCAACCCTTATCAGTATAACCCGTATTATTTATGTTTCCATTTTCTCCTTCTTCATCTCCATTTAATTCGACCAGAGATCAATTCCCATTATCAACGAACTACTTTAATAGTTTTAGAATTTTAAATAAATACGAAAACTATCCATAACTGTTGTTTGAATTAATTAAACCGAAACAGAAAAAAAAATTAAATGATAATGATACAGTAGGCCATAAAACCCGTTTATGAACTCTATATCATATTCAAGATTTTTGAATGTTTTAGACCACGATTACAACACGAAATAAATTTCAAATCTCACCTTGAAACTTTCTGGATCGTTAATTTAACTTAGAACCTCAAGAAACTTACGAATTTTGATATGAGCATACAGTTTGACTTTTTTGAAACAAACGTTTGACCTCAAAATTACTCTTGAATTTTATGAATTGATAACTCGAACTTTGCAGAGAGATTATTTAAAACATTCCGAACAACACCACATTAAAGGATTTTTAAATGGACTTCGAATTTGATTTCTGGCTAATTTATCCAAGAACAGAGGTATCGCTTCAACAAATAAAAAAAATCAATTTATTTGATTTCAACAATTGGTTTGTTGTGATTGATAAAGAAGGCTAAAGACTGGATGTGCGTACGATTAATGAGTAGTACTCATTTGACTTGTAGCTGGATTGTGTCGACAGAATATCATCGGGTACAAAAATATATATAAAAAAAACTTAAAAGCTGATTGGGGATGTTAACAGATTGTATCATTGATTGAATTCGTTACACGATCGACCAGACAAGTAAATAATTCCCATAAAGCTTGATGGTGAAAGAAAACAGAATACTATGTATACGTATATATGCAATAGTAAACTGTACCGTATATGTATAATAGTATATGTATTTATTTATACGATTTATATATCTGTTATATATATTTGTATATATATGAAAGCTGTATATGTCAATGTATATACCTAATTTTATATATATATAGCAGAGTTTTATGTACTTGTATATATTTATTTATCTATATAATAATTAATCTTATTAATTAGCAATTATAACTATAATAATAATAATACTCTTAATATAATAATAATAATAATAGTGATATTAATAAAAATAATAATAATAACTAATAATTTATTTAATTCATAATTAGTTTGAATTTTTAATCTTTCTCATAATAATTTTTATAATAAGGATCTTTATTTTGATATCCCTAAAATTATTAGAATTTGTTAATTAAAAATATAACAATAATAATAATAATATAATTAATACTAACATTGACATTAGTATTAATAGTAACAATAATAATAATATTATGATGCTATATCTTTAAAACATGTAATTACATTTACTATCTTTAATATCATAATTTTATTAATCATGTGTCATATTATAATATAACATTTATTGAATATTTATTATTTATATTTGTACATTACATCAATTATGAATTTAGATCATACATATAGATTCATAACAACTTTTTATCGTATATATGTATTTTTACATAATTAACTCTGATAATCAAATTGTATTTCATTATTTAAGGTTAATATATAAACTTATATATCTACATATATATTTACACATATTTATTTATAACTATTGTTCGTGAATCGTCGGGAGTAGTCAAAAGGGTAATTGAATATATGAAACATAGTTTCAAAATTTTCGAGACTCAACATTACAGACTTTGCTTATCGTGTCGGGAACATATAAAGATTAAAGTTTAAATTTGATCGGAAATTCCTGGGTCGTCACACATTCCACGTCTCAAATTTGAAGAAATGTTTTGCTAAAGAAGATCTCACTATTCCGTTGGACGAAATCCAAATCAATGAAAAACTTCAATTCATTGAAGAACCCGTCAAAATAATGGATCGTGAGGTTAAGAGACTTAAACAAAACAAGATACTGATTGTTAAGGTTTGATGGAATGCTCGTAGAGGACCCGAGTTCACCTGGGAGCGTGAAGATTAGATGAAGAAGAAATACCCGCATTTATTTCCAGAAGATACGTCAACAACTCCAACTTCTTAAAATTTCGGGATGAAATTTATTTAACGGGTAGGTACTGTAGTGACCCGAACTTTTTCATGTTTATATATATATATATATATATATTAAATGAAATTGTTATTTACATGATTAAGTTTTTTCAACATGTTAAGCAATCAAACTTGTTAAGACTTGATTAATTGAAATAGGTTTCATATAGACAATTGACCACCCAAGTTGACCGGTGATTCACGAACGTTAAAACTTGTAAAAACTATACGATGACATATATATGGTTATATATATAGTTAACATGATTTTATTATAAGTATGTATCTCATTAGGTATTTTAACAATGAGTTATATACATAAAAATGAGACTATTAATTTAAGAAACTCGAAAACGATATATATAACGATTATCGTTATAACAACGTCTTACTAGGTACATATGAATCATATTAAGATATTGATACACTTGGTTAATTATGTTAAATGATAAGTAAATATATTATTAAGTGTATTAACAATGAAATACATATGTAAAAATAAGACTACTAACTTAATAATTTCGAAACGAGACATATATGTAACGATTATCGTTGTAATGACATTTAACTGTATATATATCATACTAAGATATATTATATATCATAATATCATGATAATGTAACAATTTAACATCTCATTTGCTATAATAAACAATGGGTTAACAACATTCAACAAGATCGTTAACCTAAAGGTTTCAAAACAACATTTACATGTAACGACTAACGATGACTTAACGACTCAGTTAAAATGTATATACATGTAGTGTTTTAATATGTATTCATACACTTTTGAAAGACTTTAAGACACTTATCAAAATACTTCTACTTAACAAAAATGCTTACAATTACATCCTCGTTCAGTTTCATCAATAATTCTACTCATATGCACCCGTATTCGTACTCGTACAATACACAGCTTTTAGATGTATGTACTATTAGTATATACACTCCAATGATCAACTCTTAGCAGCCCATGTGAGTCACCTAACACATGTGGGAACCATCATTTGGCAACTAGCATGAAATATCTCATAAAGTTACAAAAATATGAGTAATCATTCATGACTTATTTACATGAAAACAAAATTACATATCCTTTATATCTAATCCATACAGCAACGACCAAAAACACCTACAAACACTTTCATTCTTCAATTTTCTTCATCTAATTGATCTCTCTCAAGTTCTATCTTCAAGTTCTAAGTGTTCTTCATAAATTCCAAAAGTTCTAGTTTCATAAAATCAAGAATACTTCCAAGATTGCAAGTTTACTTCCAAGTTTTCTAAATCCATTCCAAGTAATCATCCAAGATCAAGAAACCTTTGTTACTTATAGTAGGTTATCTTTCTAATACAAGGTAATAATCATATTCAAACTTTAATTCAATTTCTATAACTATAACAATCTTATTTCGAGTGGAAATCTTACTTGAAATTGTTTTCGTGTCATGATTCTGCTTCAAGAACTTTCAAGCCATCCAAGGATCATTTGAAGCTAGATCCATTTTTCTCATTTCCAGTAGGTTTATCCAAGGAACTTGAGGTAGTAATGATGTTCATAACATCATTCGATTCATACATATAAAGCTATCTTATTTGAAGGTTTAAACTTGTAATCACTAGAACATAGTTTAGTTAATTCTAAACTTGTTCGCAAATAAAAGTTAATCCTTCTAACTTAACTTTTAAAATCAATTAAACACATGTTCTATATCTATATGATATGCTAACTTAATGATTTAAAACCTGGAAACACGAAAAACACTGTAAAATCGAATTTACGCCGTCGTAGTAACACCGCGGGCTGTTTTGGGTTAGTTAATTAAAAACTATGATAAACTTTGATTTAAAAGTTGTTATTCTGGGAAAATTATTTTTCTTATGAACATGAAACTATATCCAAAAATCATGGTTAAACTCAAAGTGTAAGTATGTTTTCTAAAATGGTCATCTAGACGTCGTTCTTTCGACTGAAATGACAACCTTTACAAAAACGACTTGTAACTTATATTTTCGACTATAAACCTATACTTTTTCTGTTTAGATTCATAAAATAGAGTTCAATATGAAACCATAGCAATTTGATTCACTCAAAAAGGATTTAAAATGAAAAAGTTATGGGTAAAACAAGATTGGATAATTTTTCTCATTTTAGCTACGTGAAAATTGGTAACAAATCTATTCCAACCATAACTTAATCAACTTGTATTGTATATTATGTAATCTTGAGATACCATAGACACGTATACAATGTTTCGAACTATCATGTCGATACATCTATATATATTTCGGAACAACTATAGACACTCTATATGTGAATGTTGGAGTTAGCTATACAGGGTTGAGGTTGATTCCAAAATATATATAGTTTGAGTTGGGATCAATACTGAGATATGTATACACTGGGTCGTGGATTGATTCAAGATAATATAAATCGATTTATTTTTGTACATCTAACTGTGGACAACTAGTTGTAGGTTACTAACGAGGACAGCTGACTTAATAAACTTAAAACATCAAAATGTATTAAAAGTGTTGTAAATATATTTTGAACATACTTTGATATATATGTACACATTTGTTATAGGTTCGTGAATCAACCAGAGGCCAAGTCTTACTTCCCGATGAAGTAAAAATCTGTGAAAGTGAGTTATAGTCCCACTTTTAAAATCTAATATTTTTGGGATGAGAATACATGCAGGTTTTATAAATGATTTACAAAATAGACACAAGTACGTGAAACTACATTCTATGGTTGAATTATCGAAATAGAATATGCCCCTTTTTATTAAGTCTGGTAATCTAAGAATTAGGGAACAGACACCCTAATTGACGCGAATCCTAAAGATAGATCTATTGGGCCTAACAAACCCCATCCAAAGTACCGGATGCTTTAGTACTTCGAAATTTATATCATATCCGAAGGGTGTCCCGGAATGATGGGGATATTCTTATATATGCATCTTATTAATGTCGATTATCAGGTGTTTACCATATGAATAATTTTTATCTCTATGTATGGGATGTATATTGAAATATGAAATCTTGTGGTCTATTATTATGATTTGATAATATATAGGTTAAACCTATAGCTCACCAACATTTTTGTTGACGTTTTAAGCATGTTTATTCTCAGGTGATTATTAAGAGCTTCCGCTGTCGCATACTTAAATAAGGACGAGATTTGGAGTCCATGCTTGTATGATATTGTGAAAAAACTGCATTCCAGATACTTATTTTGTTGTAACATATTTGTATTCTAAACCATTATGTAATGGTCGTGTGTAAACAGGATATTTTAGATTATCATTATTTGATAATCTACGTAAAGCTTTTTAAACCTTTATTGATGAAATAAAGGTTATGGTTTGTTTTAAAATGAATGCAGTCTTTGAATAACGTCTCATATAGAGGTCAAAACCTCGCAATGAAATCAATTAATATGGAACGTTTTTAATCAATAAGAACGGGACATTTCAACTAAATAGGACATTCGTAATCATTTTAATAATTATTAGATTAACTAATTTGAAGATAGGTTCGACAGATTCCAATGAGTTGTCGCTCAATTAGACAATACCCCCCATCTATTAATAGTCATAGTCCAATGTCCACAAGTGTCGGTCTTTTGTCCAAACCCGAATTATGGTACAAAATCCAATAACCCCATCTTAATATTTAGCCCAACATCACGATTACTTCGATTTAAATAAGCATAATAATAACTTAGCTACGAGACGTTAATTTAAAAAGGTTGAACATAACTTACAATGATTAATAATAGCGTAGCATTACACGGACAGAATTTCGAATTACACCCTTACAACATTCGCTAACATACCCTTATTATTATTAAATTAAAATTAAAATTAAAATTATAAATTTTATATATATATATATATATATATATATATATATATATATATATATATATATATCGTAGAGATTGAGAGATAGATTAGAAAAAGGTGGTGTTTTCGTGCAGAATTCGATGGCTTTTATAGGCCCACATTTTACTGTGCAGCTCCGCGAGTGCGGAGCTTTTGTTCTTCTAAACTCCGCGAGTGCGGAGGTTCGCATTCCAACTCACACAAATTGGATCCTAGGCTGCCGACGTTTATTTTTATAATATATAAATATAATATATATATAATTTACATAATTAATTATATATTATATTATATTTATGTGCATAGTTGGCTTGTAATTTTGGGTCCGTTGCGTCGTGCATTGAAAGTTGGTTCATGTCTCGGTTCCGGATTTTTGAACGCCTTTTCGTACGATTTAATATCTTGTACTTTACGTTTCACGGCTTGTACTCTTGTCATTTTTAGGCGTTTCTCATCAATAATTTGAACCTCTTTGATTGTACTTTGTACTTTTTGGAGTTTTGGTCATTTGCATCTTCAATTCGTCGAATCTGCCTTTTGTCTTCACCTTTTATTATTTAAACGAATATCACTTGTAAATAGAACAATTGCAACCAAAAGCTTGTCTTTCTTGAGGGATAATGCTATGAAATATATGTTCGTTTTTAGCATTATCAAATATTCCCACACTTGAGCGTTGCTTATCCTCAAGCAATATAGAACTTTGAATAAAAATATAATTGAATCACTTCTTTATTCTTCACACTTTGTACATCAGTGATTTCAATACGGCGGTATAAACAATGAAAGTAACGATGTGGTTTACAGTCCCACATGACTATGAAAATTTGGATCCTTAAAGAAATTGGATCTTTATGAAAACATTTGATCTTTTGAAAATTTAATCTAGCTTTTACCCTAGATAAGTTTTCCGGAATAACCCTTCACTGGTGTTTGCAAAATGTTTATGTGGGTTGTGTGGGTTTCAGATTTGAAAATTTAACTCAAAACTTATGGTTTTGTGTTACCCCCTTGCTAACCTTGTATTGGGAAAGCAACACGTCCAGTTTACTTGCTCCGTATATTACCTTTCGGTAAACTACCGTCCGGTTGTAAAGGAAAGCGTTGAACAAGCAACTGTTAAGGCAATGTCCCGTGACATGCTTTTGATTATGGTCTATATCGTGTTGGATGCAATTACTATCCTTTGTAGGAGCAATAGTAAAGATCACCCTATAATTTTTCGGTCTGGCACAAGGTCCTGTCTTCGACCATGCTATGCAACCACCGTTCTTACGGTTGACACCCGATTTGGTTCAGGTGACCTAATGAATTCCGGTGAATTCTTAGGATTTTACGTTCAATGGTAATGAGCGCATTGAAAATGGGTTTTTAGAAAACAAATCGGTTTGTAATTTTGATCAAAATATTTTCTCGTTCAAGCTCGAGTTTAGATATCATCGAATTTCATGAGTTTGTAATTCTCAATCTTTAAGGTCAATCTTTAGGATTGAGTAATATCAGGCTTAAATGCTGATTTTTAATCTTTAAGAAGATTATCCTTTCTGGGGGTCTGATTCATTAGTCTTATCAAGCTAATTTGCACGGCGCCCTCCCCATTTTACGAGACAGATCCTCTCATGGTTAGGATAAGTCTGACCACATGGCGACCCTGTTTGATGCTGAAGTCCGTGGATTTCCAGCTGATTTTCGAGAAAACTTTTCAAGGTTTTTCGTAGACTCTACAACTAGTCTGGACGACAACTTCCTGACCTAAATCAAGAAGCGTGTGTCTTTTTCGGAAGACTTACTTCCTTTTAATGATGGAATTGATTCATCGTGTAGATCCATCTTTCTTTCAAATATATTACAGTAAATTGGGTAAAACTGATTAGTTTAGTCCAAAGCAAAAGTACCTGCAATAATCTTGTACAAATATGTGATATATGTTTTGAAGAACTTGGTAAATTCTTCCCACACTTAGCTTTTATTTATTCTTTTCTTTGTCTTTTATTCTCCTTTATTCCATTTTAAATGAATTCAAGCGTTTTGGGTTGTTTCTCCATTTATGTTCTCTCCGAGGTAACAATAATTTCGGTATTATAACCTAGTTTTATCGTTCATAAATATGCATAAACATGATTTTGAATTCATTTAATTGAAAATTTTTCAAATTTTCACAAAATTTGGCAATTAAACTAAGTATAAACCCGAGAGAATTTATAACCATTCCCCACACTTGAGATCTTGCAATGCCCTCATTTGCAAGAAATCAGTAAAAATTTAAATTCATGAGGGTGATTAGTGTAGAAAAATGATTAAAAATACCGAGTTTGCAAACATATTGTTTTATATCACATTTGATATTTTACGCCTTGTCGTTAAAATTAGTAGCTTTTGCTGAACTTTAATGTCAGTCTTTGAAAATGCGTTGTTTTACCCTGTTTTGTATATAACATAAAATACAAACATATATATACATAATATTTTTTTTTGTAAAACCTTTATTTATTAAAACAATTTAAATGAATAATTTTTTAAAATTTTGTTTCCTTTTACTTTAGGTAGTTTCGGTATGTTTACCTAGTCCGTCCCACGATAAAATTTAAAAGTTGTCGTTTTTAAAGCGATTGTTTTAAAAGAAAAGATTTTTGAGTTTTTTAATTTTTTTGGTATACTTTAGATCAATAATATTAAAAATAATGATAACAAAATTTTTCGTCCCGCCCTCGGGTACAGCAATTTCGGTTCCATGACCTAGTCTTCAACTTACGATGAATTTTAGAAATCATTTTTTAAACTTGATGAAATAAAGTAATTTTTATTTTTTAAATCACACAAAAATTAAATTTAAAAATGCAAATTAATTTCATACAAAACCTACAAAACAAAAATTCAGAATAGAGGGAGAAAACTAGTTCTTTAGTGCCTGCTAGTGGAAAAGACCAATCGGATTCCATTCTCGGAACTACACGAGAACAGAATAACTAACTCTAGACAACGTTTTCTTTTTAGAACATTTGAATCTCTCCACACTTAGGTAGCCGCGGTGTCAAAATTGTGATTAACTTCATTGTTAATTTCTCTTGGACCATAATCAACTTGCATATCTGTGACTTTTGCTTTAAGCCATTGGTCTGATTCCTATGTAATATCCACAAATTCAACTAGTTTCGCCTTTTCTTTAGGCGATAGATTGGATACTAACCGGTTACATAACGTAAAGTTCCCCTTGGTTCTAGCATCACGAATCCATTTAATAAGTTTCTTCATTGAACTGTTAATAACGGGGTCATTTAATTTTGTATCAACAACGGGGTTTTTTGTTATCAGCTCATCATTAGGTGTTACTTCATCTTCCCCACACTTAGGTGCTTTATTATTGTTAAGCACTGCCGTTGGAGTTGGTAAAACAACATGGTTTTTACCAATCGTTTTTGGTTCAACGATTTTGGTTGGTGGAGATTTAGACTTTCGACTCACAAAGGTGATCGATTTTTCACCATCACCAAGTGTCATTCTACCCTCTCTTACATTAATGAACGCCTCGGTGGACGCTAAGAATGGTCGTCCTAAAATTAAAGGAACGTTTGAGTCCTCTTCTATGTCATTGACAATAAATTCGACTAAAAAGGTTAAATTACCCACTTGAACGGGTATGTTGTCAGCAATTCCAACTGGGTGCCTAATGGTTTGATCAAAGAGTCGGACACTCATCTCTGTTGGACTTAACTCACCTACTCCTAATCTCTTATATAATGAAAGAGGCATAACACTCACACTCGCACCTAAATCTGCTAGTGCATCATACATGACACAATCACTAAGTAGACAAGGAACAATAAATTCACCCAGATCACCCAACCTTGGTGGAGGTTTTGGTGGAACTGTCTTCACCTGGTTTACTTTTACGATTTTTGTTTCTTGCACTTTCTTATTCTTCTTCTTCTTTCCAGATGTATCACAAACTTTATTACCTATCACTTGCTCATACTCAACTCCTTTTCTTGAAAACGGGATGGGTGGTCTGTATGGTGCCACCACTGGCTTTACATACTCGGGTGGTGGTGGTGTTGTAACTTCTTCATTGATACTCACGTCTAAAACTTTCCCATCTTCTGGAGCTGATTTTTCAGAATTTGTTGAAACCATATTAACATTTTCATTTCGAGAATTTACTTCAGTATTACCCGGTAGCTTTCCTTGTTCCCTCTCACTCATAATGCTAGCAAGAGTACCTACGTATTTTTCTAGATTTAAAATGGAAGCTTGTTGAGTTCTTAATGACTGATCAAACCTCTCATTTGTTTGGGTTTGAGATGTAATAAATTGTGTTTGAGATTCCATTAGCTTTGCCATCATTTCTTCTAGATTTGACTTTTTCTCTTCGATTTGTTGTGGTGGTTTATACAAGCCAGGTCTTTGTTGATTGAAAGTGTTGTTTTGAGTTGGTTGGTTATTTGGACCCTGTTAGTTGTACGAGTTATTGTTGGGTCCATTTGGATTGTAAAGAATGTTTTGATTTCGATTGAAGTTTGGCCTTGGTGGTTGATAATTATTTGATAATTATTTCCCGGCCTTTGGTTCATGTAGGAAACATTCTCACGTTGTTCCATCGTTTGCTCAATGTGACAATCTTTCATTAAGTGTAGTCCACCGCATTGCTCACAACTGATTCGTATTGCGTGAATATCTTTATTCATCTTTTCCATTCGTCTTTCGAAAGCATCTATTTTTGCGGAAACGGAATCAAAGTCATGGCTAGAATCGGCTCTAGCTGCTTTAGATGAACGAAGGATATCTTTTTTCTGGTGCCACTCATGCGAGTGGGAGGCTGTGTTATCAATGATTTTGTAAGCTTCAGTTGCGGTTTTCTTCGTAATGGAACCACCAGCTGCTATGTCGATGTCTTTTCGTGTAGCAATGTCGATACCTTGGTAGAATATTTGTACTATTTGATAAGTATCTAAACCGTGTAGAGGACATCCTCTCAACAATTTTCTGAATCTTGTCCATGCCTCATATAGAGTTTCATTTGGCTTTTGCGTGAATGTAACTATTTCTCCTTGAAGTCTCACGGATTTAGATGCCGGAAAGAATTGTTTAAGAAATTTTTCAATTAAGACATCCCATGTGTCAATCGCCCCTTCAGGTAACGATTCTAACCACTCTTTGGCTTCTCCCTTTAAAGTCCAGGGAAATAACATGAGATATATCTGTTCATCCTCAACTTCTCGGATTTTGAATAGTGTACAAATCCTATTAAAGGTACAAAGATGTTCGTTTGGATCTTCTTTTGGCGTACCACTAAATTGGCAATGGTTAGTTACCATGTGTAGGATTTGTCCTTTGATTTCATAATCTGGTGCATTAACATCTGGCTTAATAATGGCGTGACCTTGGCCCGTGCGTGTAGCTCTCATTCGGTCTTCCATACTTAGAGGTTCTGTTACTTCCATAATTGAATTTGTTGAATCTGAATCACAAGAGGATTCTGATTTAATGGTTTCTTCCTCGACAATCTCTGGTTGAATGATTTGTGGTTCAGGATCTCTGAATTGTCCTTGAATATCCTCCGGGTTTTCAATTTTGAAGTCGGGTTCAAAAAATGGATTATCTGAAATTTGAGTTGGAGTACTTGGTCGACTAGATGACGATTCTAAAGAAAAATCACCGGCGACAATGTTGGTTAAATGTTTTGATCGAGTTACAGGTGGTGAACGTATGAAAGGTGGTGAACGTTTTACTCGGTGCATTCACAGAATATCTTATTAGTTATAAAAAGATAGAAAAATTATATAAGTTATCAAATTAATAGACTTTTCTGCTTTTGCCCACATTTCGAATAGCCAAAAGATGTAGCAGGGAGCCAGAACCCTTTAAATCGGAAGCTCACAACTCAGCCACTAACAAATCCAACTATTACTACGAAGCAGAAAATTTGGATGTCTATCAATTTAACCGCTTAAAATAATTTTTCGTTTTGAATTATTAGAGAAGAAATAGAGAAAATTCTAAGTCCTAAAAACTAGAGCGGCGAGAAATAAGAAAGAAAAAGAGTAGTGTCGAAAAACGTCGAAAAATAAAAAATTGAAAAATAAAATAAAAAAGTAGCGCGTTGAAACTTAAAATTCTAAAAATTAAATATTAAAAGTTGCGTCTAAAGGTATTAAAACTTAAAAGAAATTCTATATCCAAAACGGCAATATCTTAATTAGGCACTAAATTTTATTAAATACTAAAACGATAAGCGACGTCGTAAAATTCTAAAGCGCCTAAATTTTAGTCTAAAGAAAAAGTACTTAAGGGATTTTATGGCAAATCCTAAAAATCTAAAAGTATAAAAATAACTACGGCAAAAAACTATAACTTAAACTAATTACGAGCGAAAAATATAAATATTACGAATAAACGATTAAAAAGATACGAAATATAGAAATAATACTTAAAGTTATGAAAATACAATTTTTATAAAAATATTATTTTTATTATTGTATAAAAGTATTTATAAAACTAATTAACACTTAAAACTTAAAATACAACTTTAATTAAACTATGACTAATTAATATTAAATATAAACCCTAATTAGATTAATTAATAAAAATAATAATTAAATTAAACCCTAAAACGTAATTAATGCAGTCTGAGGTTCAGGCGTGTCAGGCAGCTCTGCGAGTGCAGAGGTCTGCTACCCAAAAACTCCGCGAGTGCGGAGGATGCAGATTCAAACGAGCTGCAGGCCCAAATTACGCAAGTCCAGTTTTTTTTTTTTTTTTTTTTTTACTTTATAATCTTTACAAAATTAATATAAGTAATATTTATTAAAGTAAACTTATGTTTTTAAGAACTAAAAAAAATACTTTTATACTTTATATAAATTATATATATATATATATATATATATATATATATATATATATATATTAATGTTTTTAACACTTATTATAAATATAAAATATTTTTACGAAATACGAAATAATATATTTTTACAAAAATATTGTTTACAAAAATATAGCGTTTTGCTTCGGCGCCCCCGGCAGCGGCGCCAAAAACTTGATGTGTTGCGAGGTGTATACGAAATAGCTTATATTTTACTACGAAATAATATTAAATACGATACAAGTTTACACAAGTTATTTATTTATTTAAAGAATGGATATACCTAAACCTTGCTACAACACTTATAGGCAGTGTACCTAATCGTAGAGTAGTGTAGTTTTTAGTAAGTCCGGTTCGTTCCACAGGGAGCTAATTGAAAACGTACTATATTTTTATACAACTATATTTATATAAATATATAATTATATATAGGTAGTATTATTATTATTATTATAAAAAGGGGGTTTTACCGTTTAATGACCGGTTTGTCGATTTTATATTTTTAGGTGTAAAGATAAATGACAATAATTAAAGTGCGTAAAATAAATAACGATAAATAAAATGCGATATATAAAATTGCGAGTAATAAAATGACGGTAAATAAAAGTACGATGAAATATGAAATAAAAGTATTATGCTTATTTAAACTTCTGTAATCATGATGTTCGACGTGTTGATTTTAATTTATTATCATGGGTTAATTGTCCTTTGTCCTGGTTTATTCGATATGTCCATACGATTTTTGTCCATAACGGTCCATCGGTCATAAATATAAAGTGCGAGTGTCCTCGTCAAATTAATCTGATACCCGAAGTCAAATATTCCAACTAATTGGGGATTCGAACTGTAATAAGGTTTTAATACTTAGTTTAATGAATACACCAGGTTATCGACTGCGTGCAATCCAAGGTTTTAATACTTTGTTAACAATTACACCAATTATCGTTGTATGTAATCCACTCCTGTTTTAATGAGATATGAATATTAATTTATCCAATTGATCAGTTTGAATAATCAATTACCCAACCCGAATAATTAATTAAATGATTGTAAAGGATGTCGTATAAACGTCACTAAATAGGACATTCGTAATTATTTTAATAATTATTAGATTAACTAATTTGAAGATAGGTTCGACAGATTCCAATGAGTTGTCGCTCAATTAGACAATACCCCCCATCTATTAATAGTCATAGTTCAATGTCCACAAGTGTCGGTCTTTTGTCCAAACCCGAATTATGGTACAAAATCCAATAACCCCATCTTAATATTTAGCCCAACATCACGATTACTTCGATTTAAATAAGCATAATAATAACTTAGCTACGAGGCATTAATTTAAAAAGGTTGAACATAACTTACAATGATTAATAATAGCGTAGCATTACACGGACAGAATTTCGACTTACACCCTTACAACATTCGCTAACATACCCTTATTATTATTAAATTAAAATTAAAATTATAAATTATATATATATATATATTGTTATAATTCAGTAGGCTTATAACTACCTTTAGTAGCTTGGTTCTTGACTGTAGAAATTTTATGAAGAGTAATTGATAGGTATTGGTTGATGAGTAATTGGAAGAAAGAAAGGATTGGCCAAAAGAAAAATATATGTTTTTTAAGTGTGTGTATTATGTGTTCATAACACACATATATATACCAAAAAAAAATTTACTGTACAATGTTTATAATAATAATAAAATTATAATCCATGACTTATAACACTCCCCCTTGGATGACAATTTTATTATAGAATAACTAGTACTGCCTCGTTAAAAACCTTGCTAAAGAAAATCCATTGGGATAAAACTTTAGCTAAGGGAAAAAGAGTGCAGCATAGAGTTGACTCCCCCTCAAGTAGGCAACGCCTGAGTTGTTACATCTTCTGAACATGCCTCATACCAATATTATGAACGTGTGTTCTGAAAATAGCAGTTGGAAGTGCTTTGGTGAAAAGGTCAGCAGAGTTTTTGCTGGACTGAACATATCTCATTTCAATCTGGTTGTCCTTAATGAGATTTTGAGTGTATGAGAAGAATCTAGGAGGTATGTGTTTTGTTCGGTCACTTTTGATATACCCTTCTTTCATCTGTGCTATGCAAGCTACATTATCTTCATAGATAGTTGTTGGACTTTTATCGCGTTCTAGTCCACAAGAATCAGTAATGAATTGTGTCATTGATCTCAACCAAAAACATTCCCGAGTAGCTTCATGTAATGCAATCACTTCGGCATGATTTGATGATGTTGCAACAAGTGTTTGTTTTTGAGAACGCCATGATATTGCGGTACCTCCATTTAGGAATACATATCCATTTTGAGATTTAGCTTTATGTGGATCAGATAAATAACCTGCATCTGCATAACCAACCAAATCTTGTTTCGATTCGTTAGAATAAAATAATCCTAAATCAGTAGTTCCTCGAAGGTATCGAAATATGTGTTTGATCCCATTCCAGTGTCTTTTGGTAGGAGCTGAGCTGAACCTTGCCAACAAATTAACTGCAAAAGAAATGTCAGGTCTTGTACAATTTGTAAGATACATAAGAGCTCCAATTGCACTAAGATATGGTACTTCTGGTCCCAGAATATCTTCATGATCTTCACAGGGACGAAATGGATCAGTGTCAACATTAAGTGATCTAACAACCATAGGAGTACTTAATGGTTTTGCCTTGTCCATATTAAAACGTTTTAAAATCTTTTCAGTATATGTTGTTTGATGTACAAGTAAACCATTAGGCATATGTTCAATTTGTAAACCATGGCAATACTTAGTTTTTCCGAGATCTTTCATTTCAAATTCTTTCTTTAGAAGTTGAATGGCTTCATGGATCTCTTTATTTGTACCTATGATATTAAGATCATCAACATAAACAGCTATGATCACATATCCGGATGTTGTTTTCTTAATGAAAACACATGGGCAAATAAGATTATTGGTATACCCTTTGCTTATCAAGTAATCACTTAATCGTTTATACCACATGCGACCCGATTGTTTCAACCCATATAAAGACCTTTGTAACTTGATTGAGTACATTTCTTTGGGTTTTGCATTGGTTGCTTCTGATACCTTAAATCCTTCAGGTATCTTCATATATATATCACTATCAAGTGATCCATAAAGATAAGCAGTCACAACATCCATGAGATGCATTTCTAAATTTTTAGAAACTGCCAGGCTGATTAAGTATCTAAAAGTAATTGCATCCATAACAGGAGAATAAGTTTCCTCATAATCAATTCCTGGTCTTTGAGAAAAACCTTGAGCTACAAGTCTAGCTTTATACCTTGTAACTTCATTTTTCTCATTTCTTTTTCGCACAAAAACCCATCTATATCCTACAGGTTTCACATCTTTAGGTGTGAGAATGATAGATCCGAAAACTTTTATTTTATTGAGTGATTCAAATTCAGCTCGTATTGCTCCTTTCCAATGATCCCAATCATGTCTATTTTGACATTCCATGACAGATTTTGGTTCTGGATCATCATCATCATTCATGATGTCATATGCAACATTATATGAAAATATCTCATCAAGATTTTTCATTTCATTTCGGTTCCATAATATTTTTGAATGTGCGTAATTGATTGAAAATTCCGTATTGACATCATCAATCTCCTCTGCAGAAGGAGTATTGATTTGTAGTTCTTCTTGAACACTTTCTTTTACCTCATTATCAGCTGATTTTCTTTTCCGAGGATTTTTATCTTTGGAACCAATTGGTCTCCCATGTTTCTGGCGTGGCAAAGACTCAAGAATAACATTATTGCCAGTTTTTGAAATTTCAATTCGAGCTGGAGCATTTGCTGCTGGTATATATGATTTAGTCACTCTTTTTGTATCTGTAAATGCATCAGGCAATTTATTTGCAAGTTCTTGCATATGCATTATTTTTTGAACTTCGGTCTCGCATTCTTTTGTGCGAGGATCAAGATACATTAATTGAGGTTCACACCATGAAACATCATTTTCTTTATTTTTTATTTCTCCCCCTAATATAGGGAATAATGTTTCATTAAAGTGACAATCAGCAAAACGTGCTGTAAAAACATCACCCGTCATGGGTTCAATATATCTTATTATTGAAGATGTTCCATATCCAACATATATTCCCATCCTTCTTTGAGGACCCATTTTAGTGCGTTGTGGTGGTGCGATAGGGACATAAACCGCACAACCAAATGTTCTAAGGTGGGAAATATTTGGCTGATGGCCAAAAGCAAGTTGCAAGGGAGAATATGTATGACTTGCGCTTGGTCTAATGCGAATCAATGATGCAGCATGCAAAATTGCATGGCCCCATACAGATACTGGGAGTTTTGTTCGCATTATCAATGGTCTAGCTATTAGCTGCAATCGTTTAATTAATGATTCAGCTAAACCATTTTGTGTATGCACATGGGCAACGGGATGTTCAACAATAATCCCAATAGACATGCAAAAGTTATTAAATGCTTGAGACGTAAACTCACCGGCATTATCTAGTCTCACCCTTTTAATAGTATAATCAGGGAAATGTGCTCTCAATTTAATAATTTGAGCAAGAAATTTTGCAAATGCCATATTTCGACTTGATAATAGACAAACATGAGACCATCTACTAGATGCGTCTATTAGAACCATAAAATATCTAAATGGTCCACATGGTGGATGAATTGGTCCACATATATCACCTTGAATTCTTTCAAGAAACATTGGTGATTCTTTTTCAACCTTAAGAGGTGATGGTCTTATTATCAACTTTCCAAGTGAGCATGATGTACATGGGATAAGTGCATCATGAGGGATCCTTTGATCCACCAATGGATGTCCATGTGTATTTTGTATTATTCTTTTCATCATTGTTGATCCTGGGTGGCCTAATCTCTCATGCCACAAATTGATCATTACAGGATCACATGATTTATCTTTAACTACCACATTTACTTCAGCTACATTTATATGTGTATAATGTAAACCGGAATGAAGTCTTGGTAGTTTTTCAATTACACGATTCTTATCAGTGATACTTAAATATTTTTCATTTTCTGTTGTCACTGACTGATAATCATATCCATTTTGGTATATGTCAGAGAAACTTAACAAATTTCTTTTTGACATGGGAGAAAATAAGGCATTATTTATCATAAAATTTGTACCATTTGGTAACATGAATTTTGCCTTTCCCATTCCTTTTATTAAGTCCACAGGACCTGATATAGTATGTATAGTTCCTTCCGTTGCTTTCAAGTCTGTGAAATATTTTTTAGATTTGAGTATGGTGTGAGTGGCACCACTGTCTGCAATACAAATATCTCCACCATTTGACTGATTTTTTACTCCAGCAGTATACATCATGAACTTCAAAAAAAATATGAGAAACAAATAATGAGTACATAATTCATCAATATATTACATTCAAAACATGTTACAAACGATAGCACATAATAAGGAAATATGTAGTAAACTAGATATGGTGTAGATTGAAAATCTACAACCATTTATTTAACGAGAGCATATAATAGGATATCTATATATATATATATATATATATATATATATATATATATATATATATATATATATATATATATATATATATATATATATATATATATATATATATATATATATATATAGATATTAGAAATTTATTCATTAAAGTAGTCACAAGTTGGCTCAGTGATTTTTGTATCAAGGTCATCCACAAGATTTGCTTCTTTTCCTTTTCCCTTTAGGGATTCTTGATACCGATTAACAGAATGCTGATTTGTTCGGCAGTTTTTAGACCAGTGGCCAATTTTACCACATCGGTAACAAGAATCTTCAACATTCTTTGAAGAGCCTTCTTCAACATTGTGATTTATGGGATTGTATGGTGTTTGGATTTTATAATTTTGTGGATTATTATTTCTTTGTCCACGACCACGACCACCACCACGACCATTACCATAAGGGTGATTTCGAACATAGTTATGATTTTTATTATTGTTATGGTAATTTCCATGATGATGGTTTTGGCCAATATGGCTACGACCTTGTCCACGCCCTCGTCCATGTGCATTTCTTCTTTTATTATTATTATTGTTAATAGCATTAGCTTCAGGAAATGCTAGCGCACCGGTAGGACGAGATTCTTGATTTTTCATCAGTAATTCTTTATTAACTTCTGCAACTAAGAGATAAGTTTGAAGTTTTGAAAAAGTTTTATAATTCTGCAATCTTAAATTTTCTTGCACAGTTATGTTTGCAGAATGCATTGTGGAGAAAGTTTTCTCCATCATATCAGCATCACTTATTTCTTGACCACAGAATTGAAGCTTTGAACGGATCTTGAACATGGCCGAGCTGTATTCACTTACCTTTTTGAAATCTTGGAACCTTAGATTTCTCCATTCTTCCCTCGCAGCCGGGAGTAATATTTCCTTTTGATTATCGAATCTACTCTTGATACTTTCCCATAAAACATGTGGATCTTTGATAGTGAGAAACATATGTTTTAAGGTGGTATCAATATGTTTGCGAATAAAAGCAATTGATTTTAATTTATCTTGATCGGAACAAGTATTATTTTCTTTTAAAGTTTCTAGAATACCCAATGATACAAGATTTATTTCTACGTCCATAACCCATGATGTATAGTTTGTTCCCGATACGTCTAAGGCATCAAACTCAAGCTTTGATAAGTTTGACATTTTCTATTTTCAGAAACATAAATCATAATCATAATCATAATAATTTTTTTATAGATAAATAACAACATGAAATTAGAATTAGTTTAGATTCATAAGTAGCAAACAAAGGAATAATGGTATGATTACAAATAATAAAGTCATAAGGGAATATAGGTTCATATTATATTATTAATGATATTATTATAATATATTTTTCTTATTTTAACCTTTAAGATTTACTTTTAATAAAAATACAAACTACTTTTTTTATTTTGACTTTTAAGATAAACTTTTAATAAAAATACAAACTACTTTTTCTATTTTAACTTTTAAGATTTACTTTTAATAAAAATACAAACTACTTTTTCTATTTTAACTTTTAAGATTTACTTTTAATAAAAATACAAACTACTTTTTCTATTTTAACTTTTAAGATTATAAATTTAAGAATAAACATTAGTATGCATGAAATAAATAATGATTAATTGCATAAGTAATCATAAATGTTAGATAACATATAAAGACCCCATCGTATTCGTATTGATCGGAATTAATCTCGACCCATGGTACCGTGTTGTCAAATGACGTGTTGCGTACATAAAGTACCGTGTTGTCAAATGACGTGTTGCGTACAATCATGAGGTCTTATTAACATAAATATAAATGTTAGTGAAGTTAATAAGAGTTAGATTACAGAAAATATAATTCAGGCGGTATAACCGACCATATATAACTTAAATAACATAAATATAAATGTTAGTGAACATAATTGTAAATGTTAGTATACATAAATAAATGTTAGATAACATAAATGTAAATTAGGTGACAGTGTCAACCATATATCATTTAGGTGGTATAACCGACCATATATTAGTTAGGTGGCAGAGCCAACCATTTTTAGTATAAATGTTGAGATAATCGTGCTGATAACGTGTTATAATTCAGTAGGCTTATAACTACCTTTAGTAGCTTGGTTCTTGACTGTAGAAATTTTATGAAGAGTAATTGATAGGTATTGGTTGATGAGTAATTGGAAGAAAGAAAGGATTGGCCAAAAGAAAAATATATGTTTTTTAAGTGTGTGTATTATGTGTTCATAACACACATATATATACTAAAAAAAAATTTACTGTACAATGTTTATAATAATAATAAAATTATAATCCATGACTTATAACATATATATATATATATATATATATATATATATATATATATATATATATATATATATATATATATATATATATATATATATATATCGTAGAGATTGAGAGATAGATTAGAAAAAGGTGGTTTTTTCGTGCAGAATTCGATGGCTTTTATAGGCCCACATTTTACTGTGCAGCTCCGCGAGTGCGGAGATTTTGTTCTTCCAAACTCCGCGAGTGCGGAGGTTCGCATTCCAGCTCACACAAATTGGATCCTAGGCTGCCGACATTTATTTTTATAATATATAAATAATATATATATATATATATATATATATATATATATATATATAATTTACATAATTAATTATATATTATATTATATTTATGTGCATAGTTGACTTGTAATTTTAGGTCCGTTGCGTCGTGCATTGAAAGTTGGTTCATGTCTCGGTTCCGGATTTTCGAACGCCTTTTCGTACGATTTAATATCTTGTACTTTACGTTTCACGGCTTGTACTCTTGTCATTTTTAGGCATTTCTCATCAATAATTTGAACCTCTTTGATTGTTCTTTATACTTTTTGGCGTTTTGGTCATTTGCGTCTTCAATTCGTCGAATCTGCCTTTTGTCTTCACCTTTTATTATTTAAACGAATATCACTTGTAAATAGAACAATTGCAACCAAAAGCTTGTCTTTCTTGAGGGATAATGCTATGAAATATATGTTCGTTTTTAGCATTATCAGAGTCTCACTCAAACAGTGCCAAAGAAAGCTGGAATCACGGTTATGGAAACAGAGGAATGAGAAAAGATCACAACTCGTCCCGTGAAGGGTTGGAGGGTATATATTGATTATAGAAAATTAAATGCTGCGACCTCAAAAGACCATTTTCCTTTGCCTTTTATTGACCAAATCATTGAAAAGTTGTCGGGTCAAAAGTTTTATTTTTTCTTGGATGCGTATTCGGGATACAACCAAATACCTATCCATCCTAACGACCAAGAAAAAACAACTTTTACTTGTCCATACGAAACTTATGCTTTTAGACAAATGCGTTTTGGTTTATTTAATGCACCTGCTACTTTTCAAAGGTGCATGATGAGTATTTTCTCGGAATTAATAGGTGAGTCGTTAGAAATTTTTATGGATGATTTCTCAATTTTCTGCAAGTCTTTTGAGTAATGTCTTAACATGTTGGAAAATGTTTTAAAACGGTATACCGAGAGTAACCTTGTCCTTAGTTGGGAAAAAGAGTCATTTCATGGTAAGGGAAGGGGTGGTTTTGGGACACATCGTGTCGGAAAGGGGATTTGTAGTGGATAGGGCCAAAGTGCAACTTATTTCAACATTGCCACCACCGACCAATGTTAAGGGGGTGAGATCATTTTTGGTTCATGTGGGTTTCTATCATAGGTTTATCAAAGACTTTATTGTTATTTCTAAACCATTATGCAATTTACTATTGAAAGATGCACCATTTAACTTTAATGACCAATGTAAGGAGGATTTTAGTACCCTTAAGTGTAAGTTGACCGAGGCACCTATTTTGCAATCACCCAATTGAACCAAACCCTTTGAGATTATGTATGATGCGAGTGACTATGCCGCTGGGGCGGTGTTAAGATAAAGGGTAGACAAGAAGCCGGTAGTCATATACTATGCTAGTAAGACCTTTTCGGATGCCCAAGTGAACTACACCACAACGAGAAGGAACTATTAGCGGTGGTATTTGCTTTAGATAAGTTTAGATCATATTTATGGGGATCTAAAGTAGTCGTTTTCTCGGACCATAGCGCCTTAAGACACTTGTTAAAGAAAGAGGAGACCAAGCCTAGGTTGATTAGGTGGATATTGTTGTTACAAGAGTTTGACTTAGAGATAAGGGATAAGAAAGGGGTAGAGAATGTAGTAGTGGACCATTTGTCTAGGATACCTCCACCACCTTTTGACCCTACTAAGTCGATCCAGGAAAACTTCCCGAATGAGTGTTTGTTTAGTGTTGTGCAGGTACCGTGGTTTGCGCATATTGTTAATTACTTGGTAACTAATAAAATACTGAAGCATTAGAACAAGCACAAGAGGGATTATTTTTTCTCATACGTTAAGCATTATATTTGGGAGGATCTGGTTCTTTACCGGATTAGACCCGACCAAATCATACGGAGGTGTGTAACGGAAGATGATCATAACGACATACTAGCTCATTGCCATACTTTTGCATGTGGAGGACACTATGGAATAAAGAAAACCGGGTATAAAGTACTTGACTCAGGTTTCTTTTGGCCTTCTATGTTCAAAGATGCATGTGAGTATGTTAAAAATTATGCTAGGTGTCAACGGATGGGGGAATTTATAGACGCAATGAAATGCCCATGAACCCGATTTTGGTTTGTGAAATTTTTGACGTTTGGGGCATAGACTTTATGGGACCTTTCCCACCATCCTTCGGGTTTGTGTACATATTAGTGGTCGTTGATTATGTCTCCAAATGGGTAGAGGCTGAGGCCACTCAGACCAATGACCATAAAGTTGTTCTTAAGTTTGCCAAGAAAAATATTTAATGTCGTCATGGTATTCCAAGGGCTATTATTAGTGATGGGGGTTCACATTTTAAGAACTCCCATTTTGCTAAACTTTTGAGGGATTATGGGGTAAATCCCTGTATTGCTACGCCTTACCATCCCCAAACAAGTGGGTAAGTGAAGGTATCTAATAGGGAACTCAAAATAATTTTAGAAAAAAATCGTGAATCCTAATCGCAAAGATTGGTCGTTAAGACTGGACGATGCGCTTTGGGCCTATCGGATGGCATATAAAACCCTTATTGTACTTCACCTTACCGACTTGTATATGGTAATGCATGTCGCTTACCTGTTGAAATTGAGCATCGTGCATAGTGGGCTATTAAACAAGTGAATATGAATATGGATGAGGCAGAAAAAGCAAGAAAGTTAGAACTGCCAGAGTTAGAAGAGTTGAGACGTGATGCATATGAAAGCTTAAAAAATTACAAGGAGAAAACAAAAGCGTTTCATGATAAGCAAATTATAAGGCGGATGTTTGCGGTAGGATAAAGTGTGTGGTTATTTAATTCGAGGTTGAAGTTATTTGCAGGAAAATTGAGAAGTAAATGGGACGGGCCATATGTTGTCACTAAAGTTACTCCGCATGGGGCCATTGAAATACAAGATCCAAAGGGCAGAGAACTATTTTTAGTTAATGGGCAACGATTAAAAATTGCTTCGAATTGGTCATTTGAAGACACCAAAGTAGTTGCAATGGTTCACTTTGAGCCAATGGAAGTCCATCAACTTAGAAAGATTCGGGTTGAAGAACCAAAGTAGTGTGTTAGTAAAGGGAGCATTGATGCATGGCTTGATCAAAATGTTACTATTAGACATGTGCCCAATTATGATACTTGGGATTATGATGGGCGATTTGATGATGCACCCGATGATGCGGTATCTGAGGTTATTTCGGATGAGTGTTTTGATGAATTTCATGAAGATTTGTCATTGGAAGAAGATGCTAGAGGAAGACCGGTGATTCTCCGGCAAGAAGAAGATCTGGGTGAGGTATTGTTTGAATTAAATTTCATCGGCGTATTACCTCATTTTGTTAATGATCATCATGAATTCAAAGTGATTGCCGATTCGGGATCTTCAATTAATATCATGTCATATGAGATGTACAAGCGATTGTTTCATGACAAGTGTTCTCTATGTTCATTGAGTGAATCAAATTCGGTAATTACACTAGGCAACAACACGAAGTGTAAGGCATATGGGCTACTTAGTTGTAGTGACCCGAAATTTTCCATATTTATATATATTAATTGAGATTGATATTTACATGATTAAATGTTCTCAACATGTTAAGCAATCAAACTTGTTAAGACTTGATTAATTGAAATATGTTTCATATAGACAATTGACCACCCAAGTTGACCGGTGATTCACGAACGTTAAAACTTGTAAAAACTATACGATGACATATATATGGTTATATATATAGTTAACATGATTTTATTATAAGTATGTATCTCATTAGGTATTTTAACAATGAGTTATATACATAAAAATGAGACTATTAATTTAAGAAACTCGAAAACGATATATATAACGATTATCGTTATAACAACGTCTTACTAGGTACATATGAATCATATTAAGATATTGATACACTTGGTTAATTATGTTAAATGATAAGTAAATATATTATTAAGTGTATTAACAATGAAATACATATGTAAAAATAAGACTACTAACTTAATGATTTCGAAACGAGACATATATGTAACGATTATCGTTGTAACGACATTTAACTGTATATCTATCATACTAAGATATATTATATATCATAATATCATGATAATATAAAAATTTAACATCTCATTTGTTATAATAAACAATGGGTTAACAACATTCAACAAGATCGTTAACCTAAAGGTTTCAAAACAACATTTACATGTAACGACTAACGATGACTTAACGACTCAGTTAAAGGGTATATACATGTAGTGTTTTAATATGTATTCATACACTTTTTAAAGACTTCAATACACTTATCAAAATACTTCTACTTAACAAAAATGCTTACAATTACATCCTCGTTTAGTTTCATCAACAATTCTACTCGTATGCACCCGTATTCATACTCGTACAATACACAGCTTTTAGATGTATGTAATATTGGTATATACACTCCAATGATCAGCTCTTAGCAGCCCATGTGAGTCACCTAACACATGTGGGAACCATCATTTGGCAACTAGCATGAAATATCTCATAAAATTACAAAAATATGAGTAATCATTCATGACTTATTTACATGAAAACAAAATTACATATCCTTTATATCTAATCCATACACCAACGACCAAAAACACCTACAAACACTTTTATTCTTCAATTTTCTTCATCTAATGATCTCTCTCAAGTTCTATCTTCAAGTTCTAAGTGTTCTTCATAAATTCTACAAGTTCTAGTTACATAAAATCAATAATACTTACAAGTTTGCTAGCTCACTTCCAATCTTGTAAGGTGATCATCCAACCTCAAGAAATCTTTGTTTCTTACAGTAGGTTATCATTCTAATACAAGGTAATAATCATATTCAAACTTTGGTTCAATTTCTATAACTATAACAATCTTATTTCAAGTGATGATCTTACTTGAACTTGTTTTCGTGTCATGATTCTGCTTCAAGAACTTCGAGCCATCCAAGGATCTGTTGAAGCTAGATCCATTTTTCACTTTTCCAGTAGGTTTATCCAAGGAACTTAAGGTAGTAATGATGTTCATAACATCATTCGATTCATACATATAAAGCTATCTTATTCGAAGGTTTAAACTTGTAATCACTAGAACATAGTTTAGTTAATTCTAAACTTGTTCGTAAATAAAAGTTAATCCTTCTAACTTGACTTTTAAAATCAACTAAACACATTTTCTATATCTATATGATATGCTAACTTAATGATTTAAAACCTGGAAACACGAAAAACACCGTAAAATCGGATTTACGCCGTCGTAGTAACACCGCGGGCTGTTTTGGGTTAGTTAATTAAAAACTATGATAAACTTTGATTTAAAAGTTGTTATTCTGGAAAAATGATTTTTATTATGAACATGAAAGTATATCCAAAAATTATGGTTAAACTCAAAGTGGAAGTATGTTTTCTAAAATGGTCATCTAGACGTCGTTCTTTCGACTGAAATGACTACCTTTACAAAAACGACTTGTAACCTATTTTTCCGACTATAAACCTATACTTTTTCTGTTTAGATTCATAAAATAGAGTTCAATATGAAACCATAGAAATTTGATTCACTCAAAACGGATTTAAAATGAAGAAGTTATGGGTAAAACAAGATTGGATAATTTTTCTCATTTTAGCTACGTGAAAATTGGTAACAAATCTATTCCAACCATAACTTAATCAACTTGTATTGTATATTATGTAATCTTGAGATACCATAGACACGTATACAATGTTTCGACCTATCATGTCGACACATCTATATATATTTCGGAACAACCATAGACACTCTATATATGAATGTTGGAGTTAGCTATACAGGGTTGAGGTTGATTCCAAAATATATATAGTTTGAGTTGTGATCAATACTGAGATACGTATACACTGGGTCGTGGATTGATTCAAGATAATATTTATCGATTTATTTCTATACATCTAACTGTGGACAACTAGTTGTAGGTTACTAACGAGGACAGCTGACTTAATAAACTTAAAACATCAAAATATATTAAAAGTGTTGTAAATATATTTTGAACATACTTTGATATATATGTATATATTGTTATAGGTTCGTGAATCAACCAGTGGCCAAGTCTTACTTCCCGATGAAGTAAAAATCTGTGAAAGTGAGTTATAGTCCCACTTTTAAAATCTAATATTTTTGGGATGAGAATACATGCAGGTTTTATAAATTATTTACAAAATAGACACAAGTACGTGAAACTACATTCTATGGTTGAATTATCGAAATCGAATATGCCCCTTTTTATTAAGTCTGGTAATCTAAGAATTAGGGAACAGACACCCTAATTGACGCGAATCCTAAAGATAGATCTATTGGGCCTAACAAACCCCATCCAAAGTACCGGATGCTTTAGTACTTCGAAATTTATATCATATCCGAAGAGTGTCCCGGAATGATGGGGATATTCTTATATATGCATCTTGTTAATGTCGGTTACCAGGTGTTCACCATATGAATGATTTTTATCTCTATGTATGGGATGTGTATTGAAATATGAAATCTTGTGGTCTATTATTATGATTTGATATATATAGGTTAAACCTATAACTCACCAACATTTTTGTTGACGTTTTAAGCATGTTTATTCTCAGGTGATTATTAAGAGCTTCCGCTGTCGCATACTTAAATAAGGACGAGATTTGGAGTCCATGCTTGTATGATATTGTGTAAAAACTGCATTCAAGACACTTATTTTGTTGTAACATATTTGTATTGTAAACCATTATGTAATGGTCGTGTGTAAACAGGATATTTTAGATTATCATTATTTGATAATCTACGTAAAGCTTTTTAAACCTTTATTGATGAAATAAAGGTTATGGTTTGTTTTAAAATGAATGCGGTCTTTGAAAAATGTCTCATATAGAGGTCAAAACCTCGCAACGAAATCAATTAATATGGAATGTTTTTAATCAATAAGAACGGGACATTTCAGTTGGTATCCGAGCGTTGGTCTTAGAGAACCAGAAAATTTGCATTAGTATGTCTTATCGAGTTTGTTAGGATGCATTAGTGAGTCTGGACTTCGACCGTGTTTTCTTTAAAAATGATTGCTTAACATTTTTGTTGGAAACTATATATTATTAACATGTATATATTATGTGATATATTAATCTCTTAACATGTTTGATATTGTGTGATAGATGTCTACCTCTAGCACAAATCCCATTGACTCACCTAATAATAACGAAGAGTCGAATATATATTGGACTGATTCACAAGTTCCCGAAGAAGAACCGGAAGAAGAATCAGAACCGGAAGAAGAATCAGAACCGTAAGAGGAGGAACCGGAGGAGGAAATAGAACCGGTGGGGGAAATAATAAAACGGTTAAGTAAAAGAAAATCCTCAACCAACCGGCCAAGGTTAATTATGGTCAATGGTGTTTCCGCCAAGGAAGCAAAATATTGGGAGGATTACCAATTCTCCGATGAATCGGATTCCGACGAGAATTCCGATGATGTTATAGAAATTACCCCAACTGAATTTAAAAAGGCAAAAGAAAATAATAAGGGAAAGGGCATAAAAATAGAGAAATCTAATTCCAACCCCGATGAACTTTATATGTATCGTCAACCCCCGAAGCCCTTAAGTTGTAACAATGACCCTGGAACCTCTAAACCACCGGGTTTTTCTAAACCAATGTGGAAAACGATGGCTCGTATTAGGGGAACATCATATATCCCTAGAAACTTTGCAAAACGAACCAAAACCGAAGAAGAAGAAACGAGCGAGTCGGAATAAGATAGTTGTATTCGTGTGGTGTAATATATGTAATATAGTGTGCTTATGCTTTATGATATATGTAAGAATTGCTTGTATTAATAAGTATTTTTTATGAATCTAACTCTTGTCTATTTTACAGTATAAAAACACAAAATGGATAGACAACTCAATATTTTAAGAGACCTACCCGGAGACATGATTGATGAAATCTTGTCTAGAGTCGGTCAGAATTCTTCGGCACAACTATTTACGGCAAAATCAGTTTGTAAGACATTCGAAGAACGTTCCAAGAATGTCTTGGTTTATAAGAGACTTTCGTTTGAAAGATGGGGGATATCACATTGGGAAACCTATAAGTTACGATGTGTTTACTTTGATGCATATATTGCGGGGAACCCAAATGCTATTTTACGCAATTGGTTAAGAAATTATTTTGACTCAATGTATCCGAATATAGGACTTCATGATTTAGAAAAAGCGGCTAACATGCAACATAAAGAAGCATGCTATGCTTACGGGTTAGTAATGTTCGCTTTTCACCAAAGTGAGAAAAAGAACATCGGGCTACAACTATTAAACAAAACGTTCCCACAAGTGATGGAGTCGGTAATTGGGGTAAGAAATGAGGTTTTTAGGTTATTACGAGACTGTTGGTCATTACGTAACCCTCGTCCCTTTGACGACGTTACAACACGCTGTCTTATCAATGGCCATAACGGTTATGTTCCACAAGACCAAGGATGGGAAGTAGTCCTAGTAAAACCAGAATGCATGACTTGTTTCTGGACGTATGAATTACGTGTCTTTATTGCCTTTGCTGAACGACTTGTGTACTAGCTAGAATTCTCTTCACAACTATCTTGTATCAAAGTTATTGTGTGCTATATTTCATGCTTTATGTAAAATAAGCGGTATTGTAAGTTTGTAAAATATTGTATAAAAGTTTGAACGCGAAATATTATTATAATCAGTTTTTCATATAGAATTGTAGTAGTTGAATTGTATATTAGCTACTAAGTATGAACTTAACGGGTAGGTACTACCCGAATTTAAACTTATAAAACGCTAATATGAAGAAAAAGCTTTTATAAATGAGTTCATATTATGCTACGAAATACTATTAACTACTCTTAATATTCTGTATGATTAACTTGTTCCATTTGACTATTTTGAAGGAAATGGCACCGACTACTCGACACACCGTGAATATGAATGAAGAGGAATTCCGTACTTTTCTAGCTTCAAACATAGCCGCAGTACAGGTTGCGCTACATACCAACAATAACCTTGGATCTAACAGTACAGGAAATCGTGTAGGATGCACCTATAAAGAATTCACTGCCTGCAAACCTTTGGAATTTGATGGAACCGAAGGACCGATCGGATTGAAACGGTGGACCGAGAAGGTCGAATCGGTGTTTGCCATAAGTAAGTGTACTGAAGAAGACAAAGTGAAGTACGCTACGCATACCTTCACAAGTTCTGCGTTAACATGGTGGAATACCTATCTAGAGCAAGTGGGACAAGACGATGCGTACGCACTACCGTGGTCAGCATTCAAGCACTTGATGAACGAGAAGTACCGTCCCAGAACCGAGGTCAATAAGCTCAAGACAGAACTTAGAGGGTTACGAACCCAAGGATTTGATATTACCACGTACGAAAGACGATTCACAGAATTGTGTCTATTGTGTCCGGGAGCATTCGAAGATGAGGAAGAGAAGATCGACGCGCTTGTGAAAGGATTACCGGAAAGAATCCAAGAAGATATAAGTTCACACGAGCCCGCCTCCATACAACAGGCATGTAGAATGGCTCACAAACTAGTGAACCAGATTGAAGAAAGAATTAAAGAACAGACTGCTGAAGAGGCCAATGTGAAGCAAGTCAAAAGAAAGTGGGAGGAAAACGGTGATAAGAATCACCAATACAACAACAACAGCAATTACAACAATAATCGCAACAATTATCCCAACAATCGCAACATCAATCGCAACTACAACAAACGGCCCAACAACAACAACAACAGCAACAGCAACTACAACAATCATCCCAACAACAATAATAACCACAACAACAACAACAATCAGAAGCAGCTATGCCAAAGGTGTGAAAAGTATCACTCGGGGTTCTGCACCAAATTTTGCAACAAGTGTAAAAGAAATGGTCATAGCGCGGCGAAGTGTGAGGTCTACAGACCAGGGGTTAATAGAACAAAAGGAACAAATGGTGTCGGAACGAGTAATCGCAGAGCAAGTAGTGTCGGAGCAAGTTATGCCAATGTAGTTTGTTATAAATGTGAAAAACCGGGCCACATTATTAGAAATTGCCCGAACCAGGAGAACACGAATGGACAAAGCCGCGGAAGAGTTTTCAATATTAATGCGGCAGAGGCACAGGAAGACCCGGAGCTTGTTACGGGTATGTTTCTTATTGACAATAAATCTGCTTACGTTTTATTTGATTCGGGTGCGGATAGAAGCTATATGAGTAGAGATTTTTATGCTAAATTAAGTTGTCCATTGACGCCTTTGGATAGTAAATTTTTACTCGAATTAGCAAATGGTAAATTAATTTCAGCAGATAATATATGTCGGAATCGAGAAATTAAACTGGTTAGCGAAACATTTAAGATTGATTTGATACCAGTAGAGTTAGGGAGTTTTGATGTGATAATCGGTATGGATTGGTTGAAAGAAGTGAAAGCAGAGATCGTTTGTTACAAAAATGCAATTCGCATTATACGAGAAAAAGGAAAACCCTTAATGGTGTACAGAGAAAAGGGCAACACGAAGCTACATCTTATTAGTAATTTGAAGGCACAAAAACTAATAAGAAAAGGTTGCTATGCTGTTCTAGCACATGTCGAGAAAGTACAAACTGAAGAAAAGAGCATCAATGATGTTCCCATTGCAAAAGAATTTCCCGATGTATTTCCGAAAGAATTACCGGGATTACCCCCACATCGATCCGTTGAATTTCAAATAGATCTTGTACCAGGAGCTGCACCAATAGCTCGTGCTCCTTACAGACTCGCACCCAGCGAGATGAAAGAACTGCAAAGCCAATTACAAGAACTTTTAGAGCGTGGTTTCATTCGACCAAGCACATCACCGTGGGGAGCTCCTGTTTTGTTTGTCAAGAAGAAAGATGGTACATTTAGGTTGTGTATCGACTACCGAGAGTTGAACAAACTTACCATCAAGAACCGCTACCCACTACCGAGAATCGACGACTTATTTGATCAACTACAAGGCTCGTCTGTTTATTCAAAGATTGACTTACGTTCCGGGTATCATCAAATGCGGGTGAAAGAAGATGATATTCCAAAGACTGCTTTCAGAACACGTTATAGTCATTACGAGTTTATGGTCATGCCGTTTGGTTTAACTAATGCACCAGCTGTGTTCATGGACCTTATGAACCGAGTGTGTGGACCATACCTTGACAAGTTTGTCATTGTTTTCATTGATGACATACTTATTTACTCAAAGAATGACCAAGAACACGGTGAACATTTGAGAAAGGTGTTAGAAGTATTGAGGAAGGAAGAATTGTACGCTAAATTTTCAAAGTGTGCATTTTGGTTGGAAGAAGTTCAATTCTTCGGTCACATAGTAAACAAAGAAGGTATTAAGGTGGATCCGGCAAAGATAGAAACTGTTGAAAAGTGGGAAACCCCGAAAACTCCGAAACACATACGCCAGTTTTTAGGACTAGCTGGTTACTACAGAAGGTTCATCCAAGACTTTTCCAGAATAGCAAAACCCTTGACTGCATTAACGCATAAAGGGAAGAAATTTGAATGGAATGATGAACAAGAGAAAGCGTTTCAGTTATTGAAGAAAAAGCTAACTACGGCACCTATATTGTCATTGCCTGAAGGGAATGATGATTTTGTGATTTATTGTGACGCATCAAAACAAGGTCTCGGTTGTGTATTAATGCAACGAACGAAGGTGATTGCTTATGCGTCTAGACAATTGAAGATTCACGAACAAAATTATACGACGCATGATTTGGAATTAGGCGCGGTTGTTTTTGCATTAAAGACTTGGAGGCACTACTTATATGGGGTCTAAAGTATTATATATACCGACCACAAAAGTCTTCAACACATATTTAATCAGAAACAACTGAATATGAGGCAGCGTAGGTGGATTGAATTGTTGAATGATTACGACTTTGAGATTCGTTACCACCCGGGGAAGGCAAATGTGGTAGCCGATGCCTTGAGCAGGAAGGACAGAGAACCCATTCGAGTAAAATCTATGAATATAATGATTCATAATAACCTTACTACTCAAATAAAGGAGGCGCAACAAGGAGTTTTAAAAGAGGAAAATTTAAAGGATGAAATACCCAAAGGATCGGAGAAGCATCTTAATATTCGGGAAGACGGAACCCGGTATAGGGCTGAAAGGATTTGGGTACCAAAATTTGGAGATATGAGAGAAATGGTACTTAGAGAAGCTCATAAAACCAGATACTCAATACATCCTGGAACGGGGAAGATGTACAAGGATCTCAAGAAACATTTTTGGTGGCCGGGTATGAAAGCCGATGTTGCTAAATACGTAGGAGAATGTTTGACGTGTTCTAAGGTCAAAGCTGAGCATCAAAAACCATCAGGTCTACTTCAACAACCCGAAATCTCGGAATGGAAATGGGAAAACATTACCATGGATTTCATCACTAAATTGCCAAGGACTGCAAGTGGTTTTGATACTATTTGGGTAATAGTTGATCGTCTCACCAAATCAGCACACTTCCTGCCAATAAGAAAAGATGACAAGATGGAGAAGTTAGCACGACTGTATTTGAAGGAAGTCGTCTCCAGACATGGAATACCAATCTCTATTATCTCTGATAGGGATGGCAGATTTATTTCAAGATTCTGGCAGACATTACAGCAAGCATTAGGAACTCGTCTAGACATGAGTACTGCCTATCATCCACAAACTGATGGGCAGAGCGAAAGGATGATAAAAACGCTTGAAAACATGCTACGAGCATGTGTTATTGATTTCGGAAACAGTTGGGATCGACATCTACCATTAGCAGAATTTTCCTACAACAACAGCTACCATTCAAGCATTGAGATGGCGCCGTTTGAAGCACTTTATGGTATAAAGTGAAGGTCTCTGATTTGTTGGAGTGAAGTGGGGGATAGACATATTACGGGTCCAGAGATTATACAAGAAACTACCGAGAAGATCATCCAAATTCAACAACGGTTGAAAACCGCCCAAAGTCGACAAAAGAGCTACGCTGACATTAAAAGAAAAGATATAGAATTTGAAATTGGAGAGATGGTCATGCTTAAAGTTGCACCTTGGAAAGGCGTTGTTCAATTTGGTAAACGAGGGAAATTAAATCCAAGGTATATTGGACCATTCAAGATTATTGATCGTGTCGGACCAGTAGCTTACCGACTTGAGTTACCTCAACAACTCGCGGCTGTACATAACACTTTCCACGTCTCGAATTTGAAGAAATGTTTTGCTAAAGAAGATCTCACTATTCCGTTAGATGAAATCCAAATCAACGAAAAACTTCAATTCATCGAAGAACCCGTCGAAATAATGGATCGTGAGGTTAAAAGACTTAAGCAAAACATGATACCAATTGTTAAGGTTCGATGGAATGCTCGTAGAGGACCCGAGTTCACCTAGGAGTGTGAAGATCAGATGAAGAAGAAATACCCGCATCTATTTCCAGAAGATTCGTCAACACCTTCAACAGTTTAAAATTTCGGGACGAAATTTATTTAACGGGTAGGTACTGTAGTGACCCGAACTTTTCCATGTTTATATATATTAATTGAGATTGATATTTACATGATTAAATGTTTCCAACATGTTAAGCAATCAAACTTGTTAAGACTTGATTAATTGAAATATGTTTCATATAGACAATTGACCACCCAAGTTGACCGGTGATTCACGAACGTTAAAACTTGTAAAAACTATACGATGACATATATATGGTTATATATATAGTTAACATGATTTTATTATAAGTATGTATCTCATTAGGTATTTTAACAATGAGTTATATACATAAAAATGAGACTATTAATTTAAGAAACTCGAAAACGATATATATATAACGATTATCGTTATAACAACGTCTTACTAGGTACATATGAATCGTATTAAGATATTGATACACTTGGTTAATTATCTTAAATGATAAGTAAATATATTATTAATTGTATTAACAATGAAATACATATGTAAAAATAAGACTACTAACTTAATGATTTCGAAACGAGACATATATGTAACGATTATCGTTGTAACGACATTTAACTGTATATATATCATACTAAGATATATTATATATCATAATATCATGATAATATAACAATTTAATATCTCATTTGTTATAATAAACAATGGGTTAACAACATTCAACAAGATCGTTAACCTAAAGGTTTCAAAACAACATTTACATGTAACGACTAACGATGACTTAACGACTCAGTTAAAGTGTATATACATGTAGTGTTTTAATATGTATTCATACACTTTTTAAAGACTTCAAGACACTTATCAAAATACTTCTACTTAACAAAAATGCTTACAATTACATCCTCGTTTAGTTTCATCAACAATTCTACTCGTATGCACCCGTATTCATACTCGTACAATACACAGCTTTTAGATGTATGTACTATTAGTATATATACTCCAATGATCAGCTCTTAGCAGCCCATGTGAGTCACCTAACACATGTGGGAACCATCATTTGGCAACTAGCATGAAATATCTCATAAAATTACAAAAATATGAGTAATCATTCATGACTTATTTACATGAAAACAAAATTACATATCCTTTATATCTAATCCATACACCAACGACCAAAAACACCTACAAATACTTTAATTCTTCAATTTTCTTCATATAATGATCTCTCTCAAGTTCTATCTTCAAGTTCTAAGTGTTCTTCATAAATTCTACAAGTTCTAGTTACATAAAATCAAGAATACTTTCAAGTTTGCTAGCTCACTTCCAATCTTGTAAGGTGATCATCCAACCTCAAGAAATCTTTGTTTCTTACAGTAGGTTATCATTCTAATACAAGGTAATAATCATATTCAAACTTTGGTTCAATTTCTATAACTATAACAATCTTATTTCAAGTGATGATCTTACTTGAACTTGTTTTCGTGTCATGATTCTGCTTCAAGAACTTCGAGCCATCCAAGGATCCGTTGAAGCTAGATCCATTTTTCTCTTTTCCAGTAGGTTTATCCAAGGAACTTAAGGTATTAATGATGTTCATAACATCATTCGATTCATACATATATAGCTATCTTATTCGAAGGTTTAAACTTGTAATCACTAGAACATAGTTTAGTTAATTCTAAACTTGTTCGTAAATAAAAGCTAATCCTTCTAACTTGACTTTTAAAATCAACTAAACACATGTTCTATATCTATATGATATGCTAACTTAATGATTTAAAACCTGGAAACACGAAAAACACCGTAAAATCGAATTTACGCCGTCGTAGTAACACCGCGGGCTGTTTTGGGTTAGTTAATTAAAAACTATGATAAACTTTGATTTAAAAGTTGTTATTCTGGGAAAATGATTTTTATTATGAACATGAAACTATATCCAAAAATTATGGTTAAACTCAAAGTGGAAGTATGTTTTCTAAAATGGTCATCTAGACGTCGTTCTTTCGACTGAAATGACTACCTTTACAAAAACGACTTGTAACTTATTTTTCCGACTATAAACCTATACTTTTTCTGTTTAGATTCATAAAATAGAGTTCAATATGAAACCATAGCAATTTGATTCACTCAAAACGGATTTAAAATGAAGAAGTTATGGGTAAAACAAGATTGGATAATTTTTCTCATTTTAGCTACGTGAAAATTGGTAACAAATCTATTCCAACCATAACTTAATCAACTTGTATTGTATATTATGTAATCTTGAGATACCATAGACACGTATACAATGTTTCGACCTATCATGTCGACACATCTATATATATTTCGGAACAACCATAGACACTCTATATGTGAATGTTGGAGTTAGCTATACAGGGTTGAGGTTGATTCCAAAATATATATAGTTTGAGTTGTGATCAATACTGATATACGTATACACTGGGTCGTGGATTGATTCAAGATAATATATATCGATTTATTTCGGTACATCTAACTATGGACAACTAGTTGTAGGTTACTAACGATGACAGCTGACTTAATAAACTTAAAACATCAAAATATATTAAAAGTGTTGTAAATATATTTTGAACATACTTTGATATATATGTATATATTGTTATAGGTTCGTGAATCAACCAGTGGTCAAGTCTTACTTCCCGACGAAGTAAAAATCTGTGAAAGTGAGTTATAGTCCCACTTTTAAAATCTAATATTTTTGGGATGAGAATACATGCAGGTTTTATAAATGATTTACAAAATAGACACAAGTACGTGAAACTACATTCTATGGTTGAATTATCGAAATCGAATATGCCCCTTTTTATTAAGTCTGGTAATCTAAGAATTAGGGAACAGACACCCTAATTGACGCGAATCCTAAAGATAGATCTATTAGGCCTAACAAACCCCATCCAAAGTACCGGATGCTTTAGTACTTCGAAATTTATATCATATCCGAAGGGTGTCCCGGAATGATGGAGATATTCTTATATATGCATCTTGTTAATGTCGGTTACCAGGTGTTCACCATATGAATGATTTTTATCTCTATGTATGGGATGTGTATTGAAATATGAAATCTTGTGGTCTATTGTTACGATTTGATATATATAGGTTAAACCTATAACTCACCAACATTTTTGTTGACGTTTAAAGCATGTTTATTCTCAGGTGAATACTAAGAGCTTCCGCTGTCGCATACTAAAATAAGGACAAGATTTGGAGTCCATGTTTGTATGATATTGTGTAAAAACTGCATTCAAGAAACTGATTTCGATGTAACATATTTGTATTGTAAACCATTATGTAATGGTCGTGTGTAAACAGGATATTTTAGATTATCATTATTTGATAATCTACGTAAAGCTTTTTAAACCTTTATCTATGAAATAAAGGTTTTGATTTGTTTTAAAAATGAATGCAGTCTTTGAAAAACGTCTCATATAGAGGTCAAAACCTCGCAACGAAATCAATTAATATGGAACGTTTTTAATCAATAAGAACGGGACATTTCATTAGTAATGTGATGGTTAGTGTTAAAGGAGTTTTTCTCGAGGTACCTTTCACTATTTTCGATATGCCAACGGATGAAGAAGTCCCTTTGTTAGTGGGACGTGGTTTTATTGCAACTGCGGGTGGTAAATTAGATCCGGCGGCGGGTGCTACTACTTTTGAAGGAGGAAATGGAATTTATCAGATTTTGTAATTCGGAGAACATGAGATTTCCTTTGGCGTATATAGTTGAGAGAGAGTTCATTGATGATTATGCTATGATGCTTGGGGTACAAGAGGGTGGACCGAATGAAGTGGTTAATGAAGAAGTGGTTGAAGATACCATCGATATGGAAGTGATCTATCAAAGTATTGAGTGTGGGGGGGGGGGAATCTACTCGATCAACGCTTAAATTCTGAATTGAGTGAAGATGAGAAAAGTGAGATTTTGTACGAGTCAATGAAACGAAAGTACAAAGAATTCAAAAAAAAGCTAGAAGTGACCATAAGTTGACCGAGAAAATGTAGGTTGAATTAAAACCGGAGGAACAAGAAGTTCTTCTAGAACTTATTGAAGAAGAAAAGTCATTTCAGTTTTGTTTAGAAAGACAATTAAGGCGGGAAAATGATGAGGGTTCAAGTAAGATTGAAACCATGCATGTGAAAATGATAGAAGAAGAACCTAAAGAAGAAAAGGACCGTATGTAAATGTGGAGGAGACTCGAGAAACACTTGAGAATATGTGGGGTAAGGAACAAACGAACAATTTTATGAAAAACACCAAAACTTCTTTTGTCGATGATGAGGGTTGGACAATTAAAGAGGTTGAGTACATTAAGCCTACACCACAATGTCAATACAAGCCTCGGAGAAGGTTGAGAGATCCGGGTGAGTTCTCGGTTGTGTGTTGGTTTTGGAATGAAAAGACTTACTCGGCATTGTTAGACTCGGGTGCAAGTGTTAATATGATGCCGGCCATAATTGCAAGGTCATTACCAAAGGCGTAATTTACACCAAGCTGGCGTAATTTACGCCAGGTAAGCTTCAAAGTCAGGAAAAAAAGGCATTATTGGGCGTATAAATACGCCAACTTTTTACGCCAATACAAGTGTGGGCGTAATTAACGCTAGCCCAACGTAAATTACGCCAGTGTAATTTTGCTGGTAGTCGGGTAGGGTATTTTAAATAGCCGAAAATTGAAATATACTCCCTCATTGTGCAGCCACTACCACGAACACCATCACCCAAAACCCAAATTTTTCATAGTCTAAACAACAAATCAGAGCTTAAACACTATCAATTCATCATTACACATCATTCAAACACTTTAATCTTTACAAAATCAAATAAATTGGGTGTTGAATTGTGTTCTTGACCAAAAACCCAAGTTTTAGGGTTTCAATTTTGGGGTTTAATTCTTTAAGTATTCATATAAATCAAGTAATTTAACATCAAGGTAGTCATCATTGTCATGCTTTCATTGTGTTTTGATTATTAATTTTGAGTTTAGTGATTTTCATATTTATGTGTTAGGGTTAATCCGAATTAGTGATGTTTATGCATTGTTTATGTTTTATCTAGTGTTACTTATGCTTAAACATGTGAATATAATATGTATGCATGATCAATTTGGGCATTTAGGTTAAAACTTGTTGATTGCTTACTAGTAGTTGACTAGGGTTGACTTTTTGACCAAAGTTGATGATGTTTTGTGATTATAATGTTTTTCTTTAGTTTTAAGTGTTGATTCAGATTAATGTTTGCTATGTGATGAGGTTAGTTTTTACTTTTTGGGGATGATGATTGCAATTGTTTATGATGGTTAAGATGAATTGGGTTGACTTATAGTAATGGGTGAATTAAGAAGATTGAATTAGGTGGTCTTGAAGTTAATGAATGCAAAAGTAGTTTGTTAAGATTGAGCACATTGGTGGATTTCGTTGAAAATTTAGTGAACAAGCTTAAGGTTTACATACATTGCAATGTGTTTATTAAAGCTATGTGTAACGCAATAACATGTAAAGTGTTTCATTTAAGTACTAAAGCGTTTGTTGAGCTTGGGTGATTGCAGAAAATGTTTGGAAGAGGGTGAGCTAAAAGAAGTCGCGGTAACCAACAACAAGAAGCTACCCCAAATTGGATGAATAAGAAATGGTTGATCGAGTTACCTTATGATTGGCAAGTGCATTTGTACACGAAAAAGAAGGAGCAACTTCTGAGAAATGCTTTCTATGAGCGGTACATAACTTTAAGTGTTTGGAGGAATTATGGGGTTTTTCAGGTATTCATAGATTGGGGATGGGGAGCTGTATTACAACCAGTTCAGATGGGATAATTCGAAAACTCAGTTGAATTGCACTTGGGACATGATTTATCCTACTCAAGTGTTTAAATGGATGTCGATGTTGAAATGGATTCCGGGGGATAATTTTCCACAAACGTTGATTTTAGAGGGTAAAGTGGAGAACAATGTGATTCCGATGAGAATGGAATCTTTCAATCAGTTAGCACATCCAGGTATTCTGTATGATTCAAGAATATCGATTATGGGAAAGAATGAGTATGATTATCCGACGTCTAAACAATTGTTCGAGGTGCCGGCTAATATGTATGTCACCATGGTTGAAACATTGTTTCATGTTGATCGACCCGATATTGAAAACTCAAACCCGATATTGAAAACTTTGAGTTTTTTAGAAGCAAGTTAAGGATCACTCCGAGGTTGTTATCAATAGTAATCAACTACAACATTCTTCCAAGGAAGAGTGATCTTAATTTGATTTGGATTCATGAGTTACCTTTACTGTATGCTATGGTAACTAATTGGATGGTACCTTCGTTGCGTCTGGTTATGATAAGTTGGATCTGGGAGTGTAGAGAGCAGTTGAAGATAAGGGCGGTGATCCCTTATATGAGGTTTTTATCTTTCTTTTTGTGGAGGAATCAGGGGATTGTGAACAACCCAACGATAAAGAAAGAAGCTATTGCTAAAGTGAAAGAAAAGGTGTCCGAACTTGAGTTTATGAAGTAGGGACTAGGGTTTGTGATTGAGGATCCGGCTCACTTAGAGTGACATACATTTGGGGTAGAGGATGATGATCTTCCTATCGAGGAAGAAGATTACGATTCAGAGGATACGTTTGAGCGGGTTGATTGGGCTGTTGAGGATGCAATCAATGGGGATAGTGATCCAGATTATAACCCTCATGGTGAGAGAACGAGTAGCGGTAGGCGATTTATTCAGATAGATGAACGGAGGTGGGCTCGGATGGAGGAGCAAAATGCCACCCTTCTTGATGCAACTAGAGCTCAAATTTACTTGACTGAGCGATATCAGCAGGATATTTTTGAAATGGATAAGCGGAGATGTCAGTATGAGGATATTATTCAGCAACAACCGATTACACCATACTATGAGCCAGTTGATTACACGACTTATACGTCTGGGTTTGCAGCAGGTGTGGAGTATGTTGTCCACCTACGCCATCCATTGCACCACCACAATTCTATCAGCAACCAACACCATTACCACCATATATGGCGAGAGCAAAGGAGGAAGGTAGGAAGTCGGTGTTCGACATGGCACCGTTATCAAGGAGTTTGTTTGAGAGCATATTTGGTCCCGATCCCTAGAATGGGATGAGCCTCTCTGATTTTAATCAGGTCATGTGCTCCGTTTGTAATAACAGCATGTACACTTTTCTTTTCTTTTATTTTTATTTTTATTTTTAGTTATATGATCTTTGTGGGTATGTTCACTGCAAGCCCTCACGAGAAAAACTCGTTCACCAGAGGGAATCGGGTGGTTTAAAGGTTTCTTGCACATGCTAAGTGCAAGCAGGATCCTTACGAAAGTGGACTAGTTAGATTTTATGTTTTCTTTTGTTTTTATTTTGTAAGAATAAAGTTGGATGAAGGAAACATGTTATGTGATGAAAAATGGGAAGTTCGTGTGCTTGTTACGGTTGTTATGGAAGTTGATTTTATCCCCGACTAATATTGTTCTTTTTCTTCTTCTCTATGTTTAATTTCCTCACTTTTACTTAAAAATTAATTTAACATGCATACGAGGGCGTAGCATGACTCAACTGGGGGGGAGGAAATTTGCACATTTGGCTTTGCTTAAGAATGGTTGTTGTTCAATGGTTTTATGAAGCAAATGGTTTTAATTGCCTAGGTGGTCAATTTTTTTTTAAGAATATAATGTTTACCCATGAGAGTACCCATAGTGATTAAGAATTAACTCAGAAGTTTTCGGACTTGGCCGGTGAGGAATGATAGTGTTAGGCAATTTATCGAATGTATTTGACCTTATTGACCTCGACTGTTTAACTTTAAGAAATTGTATTCTGTTGGAGAAAAAAAAAGATGAAAATGAGACCCCGTTGTTGTGCTCTAGGTAACATGAATGATAAAGAAACACTTTAGGATCTTCTTTTTAAGCCATTTTTATTTTATACCATTTTTGAGCTAGTCCACCCAGGTCGTTAGTACACAATTGTGTACTAGAATCAATTAGTTACCATTAGCAGCCTAAGCCTTTAGAATGAAAAACCAGAAAAAAGAGAAAAACTAACTTCCCATTCCTACCCTTATTTTTGGTTATTAATGTCGAATTTAATCTTACTTTATCTTGTTTAGATTTAGTAACAATAAGTGACAACGCAACTCATTTTTACTAAAACATAATTGGTTTAAATTAGAATCGCAATTATAACTAGCTATCATATTATAGTGTTTGTGGCTTTTTGATTAGTTTGACACAGAGTGGTTTCCTAGGTTCCACATTGGATTTCACGATTTACTCACTAGTATGAAGGTGCATAATAATGATGATTGTCACCAATGCAACATTTGTAGAGTTTACTCTTCCCTAAGCAAAGGTCGAAAGGGAGTACTTTATATCACAAACTATGACAATGATATTCACCACATCCCACATCCAACACCTACATCATATATATATATATATATATATATATATATATATATATATATATATATATATATATATATATATACATACATATATATATATATATATACATACATATATATATATATATATATATATATATATATATATATATATATATATCATTGTCACCATCAACATACATTCACCGTCACATCCTAAATGTTCCAAATGTGTATATGTTGTACTATCATTTAAGAAGAAGAAGAGGAGGAAGTTGAGAGAGACGAATTTAATATATATATATATATATATATATATATATATATATATGTGTGTGTGTGTGTGTGTGTGTGTGTGTGTGTGTGTGTGTGTGTGTGTGAAAAAAGAGAGTAGAAGAAGAGTATGCCAAAAATTGTGAAACGAGTGTCTTATAAAGCATGGACCACTGAGGCATAAAATTCGTCTCATTGAAGTATAGAGTCAAAATCAAAGCAACCCTTCTCATAACTTCACAAAAAGTACCTACACCTTCCAAATGATGCCTCATACAAATGGGCAATGTAACTAAAATCCACTTCAGTTAGCTTGTGATATGGGGTATTTCTAACTAGACTTAGGGGGTTCGTTGGTGTCGGGACTTAAAACCTATGCACTTAGTACTAGTGTAGACAAGGGTATGAGTTTGGCTAGTTGAAAAGTTAAGGAGGATAAAAGCACAAACATATGTACGATTCTAGTTATGATTAACATTCTGAATTAAAGTTAATTTATCTTTGTACGAATGAGGGTCACGTTAAAATTTCTAAACCTTAAAAAGTTTGATTGATTCGAGATTCGTAACCGCTTTGCACCAATTTTTATCCGAGTCATGACTAACCCGATAAAACTAACCGTATGTAATTTAACCCATTTTGTGTTTCATTTGGCATGTGACCTAGGAACATTTGTAGTTATTGTTAAAAAGATTAAGTATGGATCATGAGAAAGTTTGTGAAGAATATTGCTTTAACTTAGTTCTAAGTGTTGATCCATTTTATGATTGGAGAAATGATTGAGGTTTATAATGTTATGCATAGCGTTGGAATTAGTAAGGTAAGGAATTGTGCTTCGAGGAAAAAGCTTGTGGTTGATGTATTAGAGGCGAAAAATGTTTGAGGTATTGAGTGATTGACCCATATTGCCTTTACATCTCAATTCATAGTTAAAATTGTTTCATGAAAAATTGTTTGAATGATAAAAAGAAGATCACCTAGGTGTTGTTACTTTGTAGTTAAAATCAGATTTGCTTGAGGACAAGCAAAAGTCAAGTGTGGGGGTTTTGATCGATCATTATTTGACACGATCATTTATACTTAAACAGGTAAAAGTGATCACAGATAAGTGAAAAACAAGATACTTTAATGTGATTTTGTGTTTTACAGATGAGAAAAGAAGTTGGTGTGAAACGATGCGGAAACGGCATTTGAAGTCAAATTGCAGAAAAGATTGGAGGAATCAGAGAAACAAGTCAGGATTTTAACACTGGCGTAATTTACGCCGAGTGGGCGTAAATTACGCCCATACTCAGCTCAAGATCAGGAATTGTGGCACTTTTTGGCGTAGAAATACGCCCAGTACTTCACAAGCCGACGTAATTTATGCCAGGCTGGCATAAATTACGCCAATGTATTTTCGCTGATGCCGGGAATTTTGAGTTTTTGCTTTGGGAACAAGTCAATTGATGTAACAACCCGACTTTTTCCGTTACTATCGTTACTTGTCCGTTAAATATTTAACGGTGTTTACTTAGAACGTTATGTGTTTAATATATTTAAATGCATACTTGATCCTATTGGATTACTTGAATTAATATGTTATATTAATTTATGAACTTGTTTCGGATAGCGAAATAACTAAAAAACGTTACGATTAAGTAAATAGCCTAGAAAGCTTTTCAGTTTACGGAACTCAGAAAAACGACAAAATAATTATTTTTAATAATTATTGACTTTAAGAAAAACTTATTTATTTTATTATTTATTTAATGAATTAAATCCGGTAATTGCGTTTCAACGACTAGTTAACATTCCGGAGACCCGGTACGGTTAACGACACTCGAAACGGACCACGCGCATACGAGTAATTAAGCAAAACGAGCCCAGGAACACCCTAATTGGGCCATTCGGCCAAACCATCCCAAACCCACCTTAATTGGACTCAAGTTAGATAAATGGGTCACTAGTTAATCTAATTTGGCCCTAATTACTAGCTTTAAATAGGAAGCAAATCACTGGAACCTTATTTTTCCCAAACCTAGTCGACACTTTGCTCTCCTCCCCTCCCCTTTGGCCATCGACATACAACCCACCACCACCATCATCAAACTTCAAAATTAGACAAAGTTTTTTGCATCAAAGTTGCTCATTGCATCGTTCTACATCTAGTATTGTGCGTTGATTGTGCTAGAAAGGTATAATTGAAAACCCTAATTGTTATAAATCAGTTATTTTGTCAATTTTCTAGTGTAATCAAGTCTAGTGCTCAATTGATGATGTCTAGAGTTGTCGTTTATCGTTTAATTGCTCGATTGATATTGTTTGCATGAAAAATGAATTTGAATCTTGTGAATCTGATAAAATTGACTTGTGAACTGATCTTGATATGTGTTTAGATGAAAAGGTATCAAAAAACTATTAAGTTTGGACTTTGATTTCACTTGATTTCGTTTTCGTATGATCAAGATATGCTAGTTTGAAGTTTTGTCTAGGTTATGTTTGTAATCCGAATTTTCTGAGTTGTGTACTTTGTGATTTAGCTAATTAATTGTATACTAATGTAATCCTTGTGAAAAATCATGCATGTTAGACTTAAGATTTGCATCAAAAGCTTTTGTAATGCTCTCGGTATGTCAAAACGAAGGTTTGTGCTTTAAAGTGTGATGAATCTGTTTTCAAAGTAAAATGAAATGACCTAGAGTGAACTACAAATTGATTGAGGCTTTGATATTCTGGAATATGTTATTTTATATGTTCCTTGATGTATTTCATTTGTATGCTAACTTCTGAAAACGTGAATTGACATGAGTTATAAGCTTGACCAAATGATATGTCTGTTTGTTAACTAAAACTGAAGGGTCTGTAAAGATTGGTTAATCTGTACAAATTGGCTAAAGGAATGTGTTTGATTATTTTATCACTAAAACTTTGGAGTGTTTTGAGTCATCTCCAATTTAACTTTCATCAAAAGCTATTTTCAATATTAAATGAGAAATGTTTTAAAACTGATGTTCATGATGAAACTGATTTGGTAAACTGTAATTAGACCTTCTCTGATATCCGAATTGTAGACATCGTATGAGGGTCGGGTTAGATTTTTTGGAATTCGATTTTGAGTCTAGTTGTGATATGGAGTTTTTCATGTTTTCATGACTTATGTGTTAGGAGCTATACTCATTTCTTTCTGTGATGCGCGTATTTTAAGGACTTACGAGAAACTGCGAATGTGCAAATTGCTAAACTATGAGCTATAACATGTTATTTGATCTAGGTTTGACATGTTGACCATGATTGTATGACCTACTGAGATGTTTGACTTTAGTTGACCACTTTGACCTAGTTGACTTTTGAGTTGACTTTGGTTGACTTTTGTTGACTTGCTTGGACTAGTTGACTTTTAATTGCATGTTGAGTCAGTCTGAGCACTAGGACTTTGCGTACACTATGGGTTGACATAGTGTGACCTATATGTATACTTAAGGTGACCTATTTGTCTAGGTTGTGTTTTTCGATCGAGATTGTTCGATTACTGTACGATTTTTACAAAGAGATATTTCAGTGCTTTTGCTAAGGTGAGTCTACAGTCCCATTTTCTTTAACATTTTTGGGATGAGATACATGCTGATTTGAAACTGTTTTACAACTGTTTTACATATTAGGCACGAGTAACTTAAACGACTATACATATGAGTTCAGATCAAAAATCCCTTAGCTTGATTATATTAATTACTTTACGTAAGCTCGACTTATAGGGACGATACCGTTAGGTTTGACAAACCTCGCCTCAACCTACGAGGTGCTTATTCTATTGTAACCTATACACCTGATCAGTGTATGCTTAGAAAGGGTAAAGGGAAGACGTGTAGCGCTTTAGCTATCCGCAGGGTTAAAGCTTTATAATCAAGTGCTCATGATAATGTATACTTTTTACGATGCTTTTATTTCAGAAATCTCGTGGCCTAACTTACGATGAATGATACTCAAACTTGATGTTTACAAACTTGAAACTGGACATGGTAATGTCTACAAAGAGATGAAACAAAAAGAACTTTTTGATGTCACCCACAGTTGAAACTTGACGTCACTGATTACAAACAGTTTAACACTTGGCATTTGCTGTATGCAAATTTTTGAGAATTGATTTTCGACAAATGATTTATGAAAACTGTTTTATGAAACATATGATGAACTATTTACTTAAACCTGTAGATTCACTCAACTTTATGTTGACCCGTTTTGCATGTTTTATCTCAGGTATTAGTTGCTTCCGCTGTAGAACATTGCTGTTACATAGAAGTCAAGCCAAGCACTGGGACCAGAGTTATCAGTCCGTTAATGGATTTTGACGGGGTGTTATAGTTAACCCCTATATAAAGGGAGCCTTAGGGTTACAGAAAGAACACATTTTCCATCAGTTTTTAGAGCAGAGATCAACCCTAATCACACAAAACACTTCACAAACATCATCATTCAAGGATACAAGCTAGATTAAAGGGGTGTTCTTCATGCTACTTCAAGAAATCACCATGATCATCATCACCAACATGCGTGGCTAGTTTCTTTATCTTTATTCCTTCCATGAACAATTAAAACATGTGTTTTTCATTCAAGTTTATGTGGTTTGTAATGTTATAATACTTATGTCTTTTGGATTGTGATGTTATAAACCAATCATTTATTGATCAATGCAAGCCTTATGATTTTGATTGTTGCAAGTTGAGTTATTGTGATTTAACATTGTGTTCTTGATCCAACTTAGTGTTAATTAGATTAAGGATAAAGACATAGTGTCTAGGTTGCATAGTTCAATATCAAAATAGTTAGAATTGATAGACCTAATAAATCTTGTCTATGAGATTTAATCAATACTTGGTGAACATAAGACTTGTTTGAATGAATGCATGCTAGATTGGGATTGTGAAGGGATAAAGGCTTTTAATCTCATTGTTTACATTTTAATCTTTCAATTGTGCTCTTAGTTTAAGTATTTAAGTTTCAATTTAGTTGGTTAATCTTACTTACTCATTAGTTAAACAAACAACCAAATCCGGTAAACTGCTTGCTATTAACCACTATTTTTTGTAAAACGAATCCTGCTTACCCTTACTAGTTAAAGGTAATTAGGTTATTTTTGATTGGTACTTCGACGCCGATCACGCGCCACGCGGTATAGCATGGTCTGGGACAACTTTATATATATATATATATATATATATATATATATATATATATATATATATATATATATATATATATATATATATATATATATATATATATTATGTATATATATATATATACATATATGTATATATATATATATATACATATATGTATATATATATATACATATATGTATATATATATATACATATATGTATATATATATATACATATATGTATATACATATACATATATACATATACATATATGTATATGTATATGTACATATATATATATATATATACATATATGTATATACATATACATATATACATATGTATATGTACATATACATATATACATATACATATATGTATATGTATATGTACATATATATATATATATATATATATATATATATATATATATACATATGTATATGTACATATACATATATTCATATACATATATGTATGGTAGGATCAAGAGGGAAGTAACCAATGGGGAAGCAAATTTTTTTTTTTTTCGTTTTTTGAAAAAACTTTGTTCACGAACATTATAGATTGGATGAAAATATAAACATTTAATAAAGACACTTTGCGTTAAATGTTTTTATTTTGGCGGGAAAACGCTCGAAGAAGTGATATATAACAATTATCGTGTTTTTCGAGCGTATGTTGAGGTTTTAGATATTAGGGTTTAGATATTAGGGTTTATAGGGTTTAGATATTAGGGTTTAGAAATTTAGGGTTTAGGGTTTAGATTTATGATTTGGATTGAGTTTTTAACACGAACGGTTTAGAGTTTAGGGTTTAGGGTTTGGTGTCATAAACCCAAAACACCAAATCCTAAACCCTAAACCATAAACCCTAAACCATAAACCCTAAACTCTAAATCGGACTAAATTTTACTTCACAAAACATGAAGAAAAAAAAAAGTTAACATTCTTCACTAACAATATTATCTTGAATGTTATTTTTGTCGATCGTTTTCCCGCCAAAATAATAACATTCATCACGAAGTGTCTTTTCTAAATGTTCATATTTTCATCCAATCTATAATGTTCGTGAACAAAGTTTTTTCAAAAAACGAAATTTTTTTTTTTTTGCTTCCCCCCGCTTCCCCGATTGGTTACTTCCCCATTGATCCTGCCCCTATATATATGTATGTATTCTTTTTTTTTTTCAAATCAAGGGCGTTTCAATATATGGAAATCTACCTGCGGTACATGACGAGTACAATACCCGCCTTCCATTGTGCGATTTGTTCGAAGGCGGGCTTAGCCATGTCAAAAAGGTTTCGTGGAGGATTGCACCATCCACCGTTATTTGAGTTTTGAGACCAATTAGGTGGGCAGAGGTTTGTAGCTGTGATGGTGGCTATATTTTTGGAACACCATGGAGATTGGACACACCGAATTTGAAAACATTGATCGCATGCGAATCCATTGTTATAGATCGCCGAGGTCAATGTTGCTGTGTTTGTTCCATATCCGAGCTCAATACTGCTGTGTCAATTCAATTATTATATACAAAACATAACACAATATTGTGTACCCATGGTTGAAGCGGCTGAGTCGTGTCCAAAAAATGTGGCATGAGCTAGAGTCCAAGGGCTCAGCCGATAAACATCTGGTGCGCGATATGCAACCGCTGTTACACAACCCAAATGAGAAAATGTCATAGTAATGAGTACACAGAGTCCCAACAAAGGATGAAATTGAGCCATTGTGTATCCTTAAGTTGGGCTGAATTAATTTAATTATTAATAGCTTGTGTACAACTTAAGTAACTCACCGTTGATGCATAGTGAAATTTGATTTTAATAGCAGGTTGCATTCTATATATATATATATATATATATATATATATATATACTAGGTTTTTTAGCCCGTGCGTTGCACGGGTGTGTAAAAAACCGTGCAAAAAAATATAATTTGCAGTTCATATTGATATGTAAATAGCGATACTAAAAAAAATAGAAAAAGAAAAATAATTATTTATGAGTCCGTGTTGTTGACAAATTTTAAAAGATCTTTTGAGTTTAAGAGCCCGTGCTGTTGGCAAATTTTAAAAGTTCGTTTGAGTGGTGTTACAGTAACTTAATGTCTAAACAAAAATAATAAAAAGAAAGAGCCCGTGATGTTGACAAATTTTAAAAGTGATTTTGGGTGGTGTTAATTACTTGAAACCTGAAATTCTTTTATATTGTAACAAAATCATATTTATATTGTAACAGGTATTTAGTTTGCTAGTATATTGTAGCAGTTATTGAAATATGATTTTAAATATAAATGCTTATATATACGAAATATAATTTTCAATTCTATTAAAAAGCAAATTTTATTTTTAATATACGTGTTTTTAATTTATTTAAAATAAATAAAAGTTATTTTTGGGGATTGATCACCAAATCTTAGTACGGTTAGTTATTATTATCTTGTTTCTAATTAAACATTTTCGGATCATAAATTGCACTCGTATAATATCATTGTCTATAATAATTTTAAATAATATATATAATATATAATCTATATATATAACAATCCATAAATAACTTTCAACCGCAATCAATAAACTTTTTATTTATATATATATATATATATATATATATATATATATATATATATATATATATATATATATATATATATATACACACACACACACACACACACATATATATATATATATATATATATGTGTGTGTGTGTGTGTGTATATATATATATACACACACACACACACACACACACATATATATATATATATATATATATATATATATATACTAGATTTTTGAGCCCATGCGATGCACGGGGGATATAATATTACTGATTATAAATAATCTTTTATTAAATTAGTATCAACAACAGATACAAATATATTTTTTTAATCACCAAATAATTTTATTTTAATTTGTCGAACAATTATTTTTTGTACGTTGTTCGATTATTATATGATTAATGATTGTAGATAATTCATTAATTCGAGTAACAATTGGTAGTTGTTTTTAAAAATGTGAATGCAAACATTTAGAAGTTATGATACGTAATTAATAGTTGAATGATCTCATAAAAATGAAACATAGTTGTAATTTTTAACAAAAAAAACATTAAACATACATTATAGTTCAAAGATGTCCCAAAAACCAAATACATTAAAAACATTTCCTAATTTTAAGTCTACAAGTGTTGCAACACTTCTTTGAATACAACATTTTTAGTTTTGTTGGATATTTGATTATCCTTGTCTAGAATTAGTATCTTTATATTCCTTGCCGATTTGTTACCCGTGAAAGTGCAACATATAGTTGTCCATGACTAAAGACAGGTTTTGGTAGAAATAAACCGACATGCTCCAGTGATTGTCCTTGACTTTTATTTATGGTCATTGTAAAGCACACCGACAACGGATATTGTTTTCTTTGGAATCTGAAAGGTATTCTCTTGTCCGTAGGAATGATTAGCATACGTGATATAGCTGTTATCTTCCCCAAAGGAACTCTTCCGCAAACAATCTTAAATCTTAAAATGATATATCAATTAACATTATTACACAAAACACATTACCAAGAGTTGGATTACTGTTTCATAAATTTATCATTTTTTGTTTTTGTTAAAGTGTGTAAAGCATTGGTCGTTATTGATAGCATGTTTTTGACGAAACACTTTAGTCGTATACGTATTGAAACATAAGGATAGTTAGATTTGAGTTTCGTAAATGCTATAAGTAAATTGAATGAGAATGAAAAATGAGTTATTGATGTTAGTTCAAAAAAATAAAAATTGAAAAGAGTACTTTTTTTAGTAGAAGTAACATTCATAATTAATGGAACACAAAAGACATAGCGTACGATTGGCACCGGGTGAAAACTACCATTTCTCTTTATTGGTTCTAAGTAGTATTGTTCTGAAATATTACATGAAACTCTTGATACAGCCTTAATTGGTCATGATCTGTAATATCTAGTGTTGTTTTTGTCATAGTATTAATTTTATATGTCTTTCCCCCTTCATTTTTTTAAAGCCAAGCTTTATAAATTCTATATAAACTGTACAAAGCATACATATACAATGGATTATGCATGATTACAAAAGCAACCCTACTTTGAAGTACGTTGTTGGTTAACATACGACAGACCAATGTTAATGAACAATTAACTAACTTAATATCAGGTAATGCAAATAATCAATTTGTATTTGCAAATTTTAACAAATTTACATATGATTTTGGTTTTGGTTTGTTATGCAGGCGATACGAACAGGTTGGGCACATCTGAATGTTAATCTTGATGATCTAGACAAAGATGTGGTAAGACTCTGACTATACAACTTAATATCAGTTGCCTTGCATATTATTTTAATGCATTAATTAATGGTACCAAAATTAAGTAACAGTGATAATTCTATGCATTAATGGTACCAAAATTAAGTAACAGTGACATAGTGAAACCAATTTCAAGGTTCAATTACTTCCTTTTGATCAAAGCCTTAAATTTGCAGTACATAGTGAAACCAATTTCAAGTAAAACTAATAAACACTGAAATATTTATCTGAAACAAAAGGTTCAACTTTTACCAAGTCTATCAAAAGATTTTGGTTGGCATGATCCGGGGGCTACATTCATTGAGCAGTTATGACAGGGCTCAATCTTACTACACAATATGACGAAGCCTCACCCTGAAGATAGATCAAACAATAAAATCTGTAACTATAATATTTAATTAAATTAAATTAATGTTGTTGACCATATGTCAATCACGTAATACGTATTGTACAATTACTCGTATTAGGTCTTGGTATCATACTATGCATGGAAAAGGCGTTATCACATTCGGGGTTAGCCAGGGAATATGTGAAATATGTTAACACGTATGCAACATCCACAGGAGACATCAAGTAGTACGAAGCTATTGTTTGTCTCGGAGTAACAAACAGCAGCAGATTAGCCGTCATTCCAACACCCACTTTTCCAATATCATCCGAAGTCACTGAAGTGGTACCCCTTTTATACTCCCTGTAGAGATCATTTGTTGCTAACTGCAACAATGAATTATAGTAACTGTTATTCAGAATGATGAAATAAGCTTAGTATCTATTCACTCTAAAAGTGTCAAAATGGGTGTTAAGGTAATGGGTTATAGCATGTTCAGGTAGTCTTTATATGGGTCACGCAAGGTTGCATAAATCGGTCAGAACTTTTTAGGTGGTATTTGAAGGTTGACCAAGTTTGACTTTGAATGATTTTGACCGAGCATTGAAATGGATCAAAAACAACCCATTTACATGGTAATGGATCAAAAACAGCCCGTTGGTCAACACCACTTTCACAACCTTGGGTTATAGCAAGTTCGAGTAGTTTTTACTTTTTAGTATGAATCACATGAGGTTAGGTTAAACCTTTCCCAATAATATTAAATATATAAAAATAAAAAATTAATGTAATAAAAGTACACTTTGAAATACATTTACCCTATTTCACATGTTTCCTTTTAGCTATAAAAAAAGCTAAACCCATTTGACCCGTTACACATATAAAACATAACCAAAAACGACCCATTAATATATATTGAGGTACATACCAAATAAGACTCAAGTTCCCCACAATCTCCACCAACATATATTCAGTCCACACATACGCAAATAATTTTTAACTAATTAATAATAAATAAAATAAGTAAAATGAAATGCAAATATTTGAGTAAGAAAAGAAAACCTTCAACACCATCATCCATATCTTCTTCCATAGTGAAAAAAGGAACAGTTGATTCAATACTTTTCATGGCTCTCTTTTTATCTACATATAATTTTTGTTAGTTTGTGTACCATTATTTCATGAACCACTGGCAAGAATTGATGATAACGTTTGGTTCTAGATCAACCTCAGTCAAAACTTCATCATATCATTAAAGAGCTTGCCTGTTAAAGCAACAACCCATCCCTACATACACGGCCCCTTGAATCCCATCTGCCCCTGTCGAGTTGATCTACAGATTACAGTTTCAAACATATAAATAAGGGAAGTTCGAGTTTCTAAAAGCAGTGGTAATAAGAGATGTTTATCGAAAAAGACATTGTTTGGTCTAACATATCAATCATGGTAATTAACCTGTCAAATCTTATAGGGAATTGAACATAACATGTCTTCTTTACAAAAGCAGGACCCAAGCATCAATCCCTTGACTTATATAACCACTTTATTGTTGAAGTAATGATCACAAACAACATTACGAAGATAAGCACCGTTTGTTAGTACGGTGGACACTCTAATATGTAAAATAAATAACAGGTTGATCATATAACAATCAACAGATCATATGCACAGAAAAAAAGAAAACTTGATCCTATACTTATTATAAAAAAATAAAGTGATAGATAGATAATAGTAAATGTGAACAAACCAAAGCATTCATAACACCAGCTTTCTTGAAATGTCAGAGCCCGAGAGACGTCTCTCACGAGAAACCTGTATCAAATTCAGAACTTCACTCGAATACAGATTCCATAATATGGAGGCCCGCCCTGGTACATCCCACCAAGATGGCATCTTGGACCAGCTGGCGGCAGGTTAGATTGTGTTGGGTAACCTGAAGATGGACCATGATGTCCACCATCACCATACCCTCCTTGAGTTGGCTGTAATCTGTTCATAGATGATGCAAGATTGTTCAATGATAATTTCTACAAAAATCAAGGCTATTATTGGAACATCATTAAAATTTAACAAAATTTCAGTTAATATATGAATCGGTACCTTCGATTTCATCTTGAAAACTATCATCTAAATACTCTTACTTTTTATTCGTGGTTGTTTTTGGTGTTGTTATTATCACCTTCATTAGAATGAAATCCTTCTTCACAATCTATCAATGGCTCACAAGCTGAAATTTTAACATAAAAAACATTACTAAAGCTGTTTACGTAATCCGTAATCCTGAGTCAGAAAGAATGTCACAAACCCAACCTGAAATGATCATTAACACCAAAAGATATAAGTATAGAAAATTGATAATGATTTACTAAAAGATCGAAATGCAAAAATATAAAGGTTAGTATTTCAAATGAGAACTGCTTTAATGAATTAAAACAATGTAGCTGAATATGGCAGCCTGCATTTTTGTTTAGTATTAGTGCGAAGTTAGATTGACTTTACCTTGTAATCCAAATAACAATGTCATTGCAAGATCCTGCAACAAAAAGTAAAAACAGTTTATTTTACTACTACTTTACTAACAGATATTGGGAGCCAATTTGATTCATTCTGCTGTTAAAAAAAACAAAAAAACTCAAATTTGATTAAAATGATTTGAAAAAAGTGACTAAAATACCTCATGTTCTTTCTTCATTAGCATAATAAGAACAATAATCTCTGGAACAAAACCCTAAAGTCGCAAGCAACAACATAAACTCGAATTTCATTCAAACCCAGAATCGATTTACGAACATCAGTTACAACCCAAAATCGTTCGCACCCGACATCTTTAACAACATAACGTCGATCTGTTCGCTATGAAGGTTGTTCGTGTATTTGCCGGAATTTGTAGCGTCGACGGCAATGGTGGTTAGGTCATGGTAGAAATTGATGTTTCATTTGTAGAATATGATATGAATATGATGTTAGGTAAAAGTTAAATAATGAAATTGGGACTGAGCATATATGGGTTTGAAGCGAACACCCAAGTGTACAATTAAAACACAAATGTTTGTTTGATTAGATGAGATTAAGAGAAATCTACACCTTGAAATAAGTACTTGGAAATTGCCTTCCTGTTCTTATCTGGTATAATCTGAAAAGTAACAAAATTATGAGTTATTTTGCATTATATTGTAAGGATTGAAAAATTGTAAAGAATGAAGATGAATTACAATGATTGCTGCTCTGAAATGGAAGAACGACATTAATTAGGGCTAGGGTTTGAAAAAAATAAAATACCTGGAAAGATTTGAAGCTGCAAAATGGAGAGAGAATATATATATGTAAATCTAAATTTTTATCTTTTGATCTTGAAATGGTGAGAGAATATGGAGTATAATGAGAGGTTTTGCTTTGGAAAATGTACTATATTTTGAAATACAAATTTGAATTTCTTGTAAAATGTAGCTGATTCAATTGGAACAAAGGTTCCAGAAATCGGTTCTCGGGGAGTTCTCGACAGGGTCTCCAAAACGAGAACTCGGGAAGAATTCGGGGAGTTATCGGCGGTTGACTTTTGGGATTTTATTGAGTTTTTTCCGAGATTTGACCGATTTTACCGAGATTTAACCGATTTTTTTGAGATTTGACCGATTTTTCCGAGAATTGACCGATTTTTCCGATATTTGACCGATTTTTTGGAGATTTGACCGATTTTTGGTCGTTGACCGATTTTTTGGCCGATTTCAAAACGAGTTCTTGCCAGGAATGAAATTCCGAGTTCTCGCCGAGTTCTCCCGATTTTTGCAACCATGATTGGAACCCATGTGGGTTTAAAATGAGTTTTGTATCTATCTATCTATCTATCTATTTATCTATCTATCTATCTATCTGTCTATATGTATAGATAATGTGTGAGGTAAAATGGAATAGCAACAAAATGGTATATATGTGGCTTCTCTCCTAGTTGGCCCATAAATTAAGGGCTGAATGACATGTGGACAAATGGAAATAGATATATGTATAGTTATAGATTATATATATATGTATATGTATATATATATATATATATATATATATATATATATATATATATATATATATATATATATATATATATATATATATATATTGTTTGAGTGCGAAGCGAGTTAGACAAGGATTTGAAAAACGAGAAAAAAAAATTCGTTGCAGCTTTAAGCCACGGTGCGGCTTAACATTTGGATTGAGGTTCGAAAGTCCAATGCTGTCGGGTTCGAAATCATGCATTAAGCCACAACGCGGCTCCTCCAGGTGCGGCGTGGCTTAAGCCTATTCGGGAGTTCGACGAGGAAAAACGTGTTTTCTTGTTCCCAAAGTTATTTCCTTGTTGAGTATTGCATATTTAAGCATCTTATTGTAACCCATACATGCATCCACGAAAATTATCAATAAAAGAACTCTCTTTGGTGGCCGAGGATTAAAGTAATCATTCGTGATTACATATAACCTCGTTAAATTCTCTTGTCTTTATCGTTTTTGCTAGTTTCTTCATATACATCAATTATTTTCGTTTATTGTAAGTGGGTTTGATAACCTAGGGTTATCAAATCTTGTTAGGGCTCACGTGCTTTATTCCTAACAAGTGGTATCAAGAGCTTCTGTTTGGTTTCACAAGAACAATGGTAGAAAAGAGTGATGTCACTACAACAAAAATGACCTTACGGCACCCCCAAAAGTGTCCCATTATGTGCCTGTTTGGTACCCTTTTGCTTTTGGCACCCTTTGAATGTTGGTTACTAGATAAGCCGTACCTAAAGGGTCAAAAGGGTACCAGAAAATAATGACCTATAAGGACCCCCAGAAAGGTCCTATCATGTGACGATCTACGTTAGTAATGGGGTTTCGGGAACCTTTATTAAAGGTCCTAAACACGTTTTTGGACCCTTTATTGAAGGTCCTAAAAACTAAATGGGACCCTTTTTTACGATGGACACTGGTCCTTAAAAAACATATTAGGACCCTTTATTACGAAGGAAATTGGTCGTAAAAACATATTTGGGACCCTATATTACGACCGGTAAGGGTCCTAATATAGGTATCCTGTAATGGCCATGATATCAATATGAAACCCTAAATTAATGTGACTAATTGAGACTCTTTATTACGATGGACAATGGTCCATAAAAACATATTGGCACCCTTTATTACGAAGGAAATGTTCCTAAAAAAACATTTTTGGGACACTTTCTTTAGGCCAATATGGGTTCTAATATAGATATCATGTAATGGCCATGATATCAATATGAAACCTTGAACTAATGTGACTAATATAGTACCTCTAGAAAGGGTCCTAAAATATTTTTTGTAATTATCATGTCATAACCATGATATTTAGAAGGAACAATTTACTAATTAGTACACCCAAAAAGGGTCCAATAAAATGTAATATGTAATGGTCGTGTAATGGCAATGATGTTGGTAGTTCACGAATAAATTTTTTTAATAAATTTTTTTAATAGATCCAAAAAGGGTCCTAAAATTATATTCTATCATTTGCATATCATCACAATGATCCCAATGGGATATGTATGTATATTTATATTTATATTTATATTTATTATATTTAATATATATTTATATATGGATTTATTATATTTATATTTATGCTTTCTTTAACCAACGTGGACATGCAATTAATAATTTCCATTAATAAAATTCAAACCAAATAACATAATATTGTTGCAAACTTAACAAAGGATAAATAAGTAACACACTAAAAAAACATCCAACAGAAAAGTAACTGAACATTTTTAAAAAAAAGCAACAACGTCATCAAGCATTAGTCCCTGCCAATCATGCGAGCTTAATCCAGTGGCACAACCTACAAACAAATAATTAATGTATAAGCATAAGCATTCAAAGTTATTAAACCGAATTACATCAACAATTTAACAATGGCATACCGAGAGTAAAGAAGTTGGCCACGCAATAGCCACACCGGTAGCCTCTATCATTGTAGTAATAAGTTCAAATGGTCTTATCACTATTTTATCACTTTTTATTGCAACTTGAACATGTACTTCACCCCAGCCTGGACCAATCTCTACTCCTCCAACCACTGTTAGTGGGTCTAAACTACGAAGCCTGCCTTTTGCGACAATGAGGGTTGGATTATTAATGCTCTTTGGGTGGACTTCTTTGCCAACCTATTTTTAATTTTCCAACTATTAATTATTCAACAATAAATAATTTAACGAGGATAATAACAATAGTAACTGAATAGAAATATACCTGTAGTGGCGTATTGGTAATTATGCCATTATTTGTTGATGCACGATGATTAACAACGGAATTATCTGTCATAACGTTCTTTTGTTTTTCATGTTCTTTATACTCCTGGAGTTCTGCTTTCAACTTGACGTTCTCTTGGCATATAGCGGCACGACTCCTGACTTCACCCCAAACATCTGATACACGAACACCGAGCCCATACATTTCTGCTTGTCCATGTTTAGCTTTACCCCTGACTTGTGCATAGATATCATCTGGTCCAGGCTCATCGAGTGAACCTTCTGGTAATTCCTTGGAAAGTTCTTTCATTTGTTCCTGTAAATAGAAAAATGAACATTAAAATCCCCACGGTAAACCACGCGTAGAGAGTCCATAAAATAATGATTACATTTAAGCAAAAATAGTTATCATTCTGCCAGCACATTCAGTTTTGTAATTATGTAACTTACAAGCTGTTTTACAGCTTCAAAATTGTTTATGATGTCAGCTTTCGAGAAAGACCGCTCAAAAATGTCCACTCTACTCGGCTCTCTTCCCAATTGTATCTGTTGTAACAAAAAAGAAAATGAGTAACAAAAAAAAATAGTACTATAATAACATTTGCATTTGTAATAAACTTACCTTTAGTTCCTCACGAATTTGTGCATAACTCTTTTTGCCGATCAATGGGTGCAATGACCTTTTTTGCCGATTACGTTTATTTTTCTCACTCATGCCCTAATTTAGGAAAATGAAATATTATAATAAGATAAACAATAATATAATGTTGTTTTAATATGAAGACAGGATCATACCTTTGATGCATCACCATTCCAAAAGTCAACAAGTCTTTTTCAGTGTGTTTTTTGGACTACCTTAGGCCTGGCTTTTAATTATTCGTGGCGTGATTTACTTGGATCATAGTGAAGCTTCTTAAGTCTATTCCTCCAGCTCTTGACCTTTTTTCCAATAGATTGAAGGATCCACTTATCAGCATCTCCACGAATGTCAAATTTTGTCTACAAATTAAATATAAACTTTCGGTTTAGTAAAACATAAAAGATAATTAATGACATCCACTTTTTATGTATAGACCTTTATGATAGCAAGCAAATCCTTCTTTGTTGATTTGCGAACTTTATGCCAACGTTTGTGAAGAGGACATTCCTTCCCACTTCTAGCTAACACACCCATGAAATGGGTAAGCTCACAACTTTTTTTATTAACAGGTTGTCCAAATTCATTTACAACGATAATTGTTCGCTCCAATTCTGTTCGTTCCCATGTTTTTTTCATTTGTGTTGGTCCTCTTGGCACGAAGCGTTTAGTTGTTGCTGAAAGATAGAACGTGAATAAATTTTTATTTGGTGTAATCAAATTCATTAACTAAACACAGATAAAACCAAATTCACTATATACCTAATCCACTATCCACATCATTTTGTCTTTCTTGTTCTGTTGGGACAAGTTCCTCTTCTTGATCTTCTTGATCTTCTTCTGCTTTTTATCACAAAAGTCATTATCAAAGTTTGAATATAGGATTGACAAAATAAAAGAATGGTGTTGCAAATATCGAAAGTTTACGTTGGTCATGCTCAGGTTGAGTAAATTCACGGTCTGCGTTCAGCTCCCAATCAATCTCTGTTTCATGATCCAGTTCTTTTTGAGAATTAACTTCATGGTCATCTGGGTACACCATCTAGGAATCATGACCATCGATGTCAGCATTGATGTCGCCAGTTCGTTCTTCTATAGTCATCTCGTCTGTTATTGAAGAAGGTTATATATAATAGTAAATTAAAACTAGGATTAATAATCAGTCGATGTCAGAAATAAATTTGTTGAAAAATAAGACTGCCACAACATTGAATAACGATCAACCCACCATTGGTGACTCTATCTGTCGCTTTCAGCTGTGCTGGTGAATCTATTTGCAGTGTTGTACCAACTCTCTTCTTGCATTTCTTAGACTGTTGTGACATAGGAGTTATCGCACCCCTTGTACTAGCCATCTGTAACTTTTTCTTTTTAGATTTTGCAACCATCTCATTATGGTTCATAGTCGTAGAACTCACACATTTCTTCCTTAAATTAGCCACGCTATTTAGCGACATTGGTTTTATGTAATTTTTTTGCTTTTTCTGCAAGAAGTAACAGTTTGTTAAATAAATATAATGAAATAAAATGTGTTAGAATAATTTCTTTTTACCTTTTCAGACACCTTGGAAGTTGTTACATCTGTTTCAACAAAATCATCCTCACCATCAATGTCAAGCAACTCATCAGGCCTATAATCATCATCCTCATCTATCAACCTTAGAGTTGATTTATCTTTCGTTTGTTTTTTTCCAGATTTTTTTGTATGCAAAGAATTAAGAAGATTTGGTAGACCATAGGATTCAAATACTTGTGCATTCTTCTGCATCGTCATATTTCTCTCATTTTCATAAGCATTGACAGGTTCCATTGATCTTTGACCTTGATTACTTCTACCTGACAGAAGAAATATAAGTTTAGAAGAACATAAGGATGATCAACGTAATCATGGCGATGACGTTACAAGTAAAAGACAACAAAAACAAGACAATCATGTTAGAAACCTAAATCTATTTCTAGTAATCATGGCGATGACAGTAAACATTTATTTGTCTTATAAAGATTAAAATATACCATAGATCAATGTAAACATGATGATGTACCTAAATCTATAAGTATACTAGAATAAATCTCATAAACTATTACAACTAAATGAGCATATCATTTTCGATCAGTTTCAGTTTCATAATCGAGATAATAGAATAAGTAAACAATATGTTATCACCATAGTATGAAACAGAATATTAACTATGATTACAGTATATGAAACGTATGCTACAACAACATCACAGATTTATAAAGTCAAGATCTAAAGTAATTACCTTTTCTCCGATTGATTTTAAAAACTCATAGACTTGGTGCGAAAAAATATTATGTGTGATACTAGGTCTTCTCCAATAGAATTACAAAAAAGTGTTAACATATTGATCGGTTTATTGGTGGGAAGCATAATGACGTTCAAAATTTTTGGGAAAAAAGGATTGGTGGGAAGCAAAATGGCGATCTAAAAATTTCGAATCAAAAATTCCTGCTTCAAAAATTTTGGGTTGTAACTGTTGGCGCTATAGATGTACGTGTTAGAGGCGTGTATATCGGATGATGGGTATATCCCATAATTATAGAGATCATTATCATTATATAAATACCATATATATTTACCTTATATAACCAATATTATTGAGTATTAAATTTATTTTGACCTTGTTATTTAATTTAATAAAAAACTTATATTATGCATACTATAATGATCGACTAATATAATTGTAATAATTATTGATACAAATTTTTGTTTTAATATAGGTTACCAATTGTATAATTTATATTTATTTAACATTTATATTCGTCTAGAATAATAAAATAATTAATATTATTATTAATAATAATAATACT